>NC_141534.1:116257500-116897500 GCF_021556685.1 Rattus norvegicus
GGCAATGGGGGGATGGTTGGGAGGGGAACACCCATAAGGAAGGGGAGGTGGGAGGGGGATGTTTGCCCGGAAACCAAAGAATTATTATTACGTATTAAATAAATTAAAAAAAAAGAAAAAAAAAAGAAGAAAATGTTTTGTTACTTGTTGAATATTGAAACTCAAGTATGAGTAAATTTTGAATCTCTCTGTGGTGTGTGTGTGTGTGTCTGTGTGTGTGTGTGTGTGTGTGTGTGTGTGTTTCTCTGTGTCTGTGTTTGTAAGAGGGAGAGAAAGAGATGGGGGAGCACACAGGAGAAGTATTTGCAATCAACAATATCCTTTAAGTCTGAATACTGTTTTAAAAGAAATCAATTCACCAGAATTTGTTATCATATTATGGGAAAACTATGAGGAATACTGACATAATTATAGCATGGCTTTAAATATACTTTTTATACTATACTTTTTACACAGGCTTGAGAAATTCAGTAGTAAACAACTATAAAGAAGTGAAAGAGAAAGCAGGTTGGTCCCATTGACAAAAGCATAAATCTAATGAAGACGTCATGGTCTCTGATATTGGTGGGCTTTGTGGCAAGAAATCACACTTTATATGAAGCAAAATAACAGCATTTCCCTTCAGTGTCCAATTGGATTAGCTCATCCATTGCCTTTACATTGAAAATAATTTCAGGATATGACAAAAGAAGATTGACTCCATTATTTTATGAGCACACTTTCATTAAACGTTATTTTCTTTTGCTTCTTGGAGACAAAGTATTGAGTCAAATTGGGATATATTCAGAAATGACAAGGTCCAGAAACCCACCTTTAATTTTGGAGAATACAGTAAATGTATTACATTGACCAGAAGAAGAACTCATCCAATGACTTACAACAAACTAGAGCACAACCCCCATGAAATCAAGAAAAAGGAAAAACTAAAATTTCAAAAATCACTTACATTCATTTTAATAATCCATGTAAAGAAGTAACAAGTGTTTATCTTATTTTGTATAAATGTTATTTATTAGTTTAGATGTCTTGGCTGTGAATTGATGGTTTTTTCCCTTTCATTTTTAAACAAGTTTTTATGCTCCATGGCTGTGTCTGTCCTCCGAATCAGTGTCTGTGTAATGATATGTGCATGAGAATGTCCTGCCTGAGGAGTTGGGAACAGGGCATCATTTCCCAAGAACTGAAGTTGTAGGAGGCTGTGTGTTGTCCTGAAGTAGTAGGAACTGAACCTGAGTCCTCAGAAAGACCAACTAATGTACTTAATCATTGAACCAACTTGCTATTTCCAAGATCTTTCTATTAATCTGTCTACCTCATAGAAATGGAATGGTCAGTATTCCAATATTTCAACAGACACTTCTGTGGGGTTTTTCTCTAAGTGTTGTGTGGATCTATAAGAACAAATGATTTTCTGTCTTACTGAGGTGTAAAGTTTTACATAATGATAATGTCATCTGTATCAAAAGAGATTTTCTGTCCTACTGAAGTGTAAAGTTTTACATAATGGTAATGTCAACTGGATCTATAAGTGATGTTCTCTCTTACCGAGGTGTTAAGTTCTACATAAAATAACAAATCCACAGCTGTTTTGCTCACTAGTGCAGATTCTATTTCACCATCTGTAAGGATCTCTTTAATGCCTTCTTGTGAACTTACCCACCATTCACTCCTTTTTGTCCAATATAGTCCCATTTTAGGTTTGGTGTGGACGATCTATATCTATATCTATATCTATATCTATATCTATATCTATATCTATATCTATATCTATATCTATATCTATATCATCTATATCTATATCTATATCTATATCTATATCATATATATATATATATTTGATTCATACAAGTTAAGCAGAAAAGTCTATTCTTCAGATTAGTAAACTGTGCCATTAGCCTCTTTTTTTAATAACAAGTATAGGTATACTCAACTGCACTATAATATATCCAGGTTTTTTAATAAACTTTAACAAATTTATTGAATCAATCATGTGATTAGACTTTCAGTCTCCACATGGTTGTGCACATATATGGATGAATACCTATATGTATTTATTTTTATTCTATAATAATGTATACAGTAAGTTTCCAAAGATTATTGCTTAATCTGCCTTATTAGAAAGCACAGCCCCAGTATCTTCACGTGGTTTTATTTTCAAGTATTTTTCTAACCCCAGTTGAAATATTTTCCATGGTGTTTACTTTTATGGAAATATTACTAAAAACTGATCACTTGGGGCTGCAAGCCTATGTCTATATCTGCAGAATTCTCCAGAATTCATTAATGAAGCTAATAGAAATGAGCACATTTATTTATTTAATAATGTATTAATTTATTTATTTATTTTTCTAGACATGACAAGACAGATGTACCTAAGAACTCACATATAGTGTGATAGGACACGTAGGACCTACACAGTTTAGAAGGAATTGGGGGAGATGAAAATCACAATAATATTATATTGTATATTTCTTTACAATTAAAAAGTAAAATGACAAAAATTATATCTATAGTACAAATATTTACAAAGTTATGAAATAAGTGAAAGAACTTTAATTACTCTTTCCTTTTTATACCTTGTTGAAGAATAGATATTTCAAGCTCTAGGAAATAATGGCACAATTAAAAGGCAAATCATTAAGGTTAGGCCACATCAGTCAGGTTTTAGATTCTTCTTGTATTCCTTTCAGGTTTATGAATTTCTGCCCCTTCCTCCATATAGCCGTAAACAATGCTAATGTTATTTAAAACATAATTAAAGTGTGTGAAAATTATGTAAATTTTATCAAAAATATAAAGAATTATCATTAATCTCCCTTATGTCATTTATATGCTTTTATGAAGATATCATAAGAAACAATTATTCTATATAATTATTATTAACTAACTGTATAAAGTTAGTATTATCTTGATACCAGGAGTTGACAAAGATACACCAGGAGAATCAATATTCCTCTTAGGTATGGCTGTATATGCCTGCCAGTCTCAGAAATTAGAAGGCTGAGACTAGAGAATTATTAGAAAATAGCTGGAGTTAGCTCCGAGAGTGTTTTAATAACACAAAACAAAATAAAACAAAATCCTTCATAAGAAGAGATAAAATATTTTGAGCCTAAATAAGTCTACCAGTAAAACACAGACTTAATGTAATATATTCCACAGTTGACCTATAGACAGTTGATTGTATAGACTCAATACAATCAATATCAGAATTTGAACTGTGTTGGCATAGATTTTTTCAAAACATACTTTAATAAAGGTCCTAAATTGCTTCAACCCACTTCTAACCCACTGAGAAAAGGTAGGAGAGAAAGATGGTTAATAGGACAAAGGACATGCATATCAATATAGTAGTAGTTCTCTGGGGTGATTCCAAAGGCAAAGCTGTAGTGACAATTGCATCCAGTCAGCAAATACCAAATAATAATCAGTGTCAACAGCTCGATCCAGAAGAAACTGTGAGGCTCTGGTGAACCAGTTCATGGAAGAGGCAAAAACAGATGGAATGCCACAAGAAGTTCGTTGATGTTCTTCTATTCCTGAAGTTATGACAAGTGAATAACAGGGAAGACCAGTGAAGCAGTGCAAAGTGAACCAATGCAAGAGCATCCTCTTACTGTCTGTGGGGCTGTATTTATAAACTTTCCAAACATCACATGCTTTCTCAAGTGTCTGGGACAGCAAAACATCCACTCCTAAGACAACTTTAAAACAAAAACCTTAAAAGAGACAAACAAATGAAATCTCTTAAAAAGGAGTGGTGATACAATGGTGAAAATGATATTAACCATACAGTATTCACTCTGAATGTAAAAATTTACTAAAATAAAAAGTTAATCAGAATTGTGTGACGTTAGCATAGGAAAATTAGAACAATAAATTTTAGTTCAGACTGTAGAAAGAAATTGCATATCTGTTAATAGTACCACAACCATGGATAAACGAAAATTCATTTTTTTCTCTTTGTGCTTTTTTTTTTATTAACTGGAATATTTCTCATATACATTTCGAGTATAATTCTCTTTCCTGGTTTCCGGGCAAACATCCCCCTTATCCCTCCCCCTCCACTTCTTTATGGGTGATCCCTTCCCCATCCTCCCCCCATTGCCGCCCTCCCTCAACAATCTAGTTTACTGGGAGTTCAGTCTTAGCAGGACCCAGGGCTTCCCCTTCCACTGGTGCTCTTACTAGGATATTCATTGCTACCTATGAGGTCAGAGTGCATGGTCAGTCCATGTATAGTCTTTTTTTTTTTTTATTAACTTGAGTATTTCTTATATACATTTCAAGTGTTATTCCCTTTCCCGGTTTCCGGGCAAACATCCCCCTCCCCCGTCCCCTTCCTTATAGGTGTTCCCCTCCCAACCCTCCACCATTGCCGCCCTCCACCCATAGTCTAGTTCACTGGGGGTTCAGTCTTAGCAGGACCCGGGGCTTCCCCTTCCACTGGTGCTCTTACTAAGATATTCATGGCTACCTATGGGGTCAGAGTCCAGGGTCAGTCCATGTATAGTCTTTAGGTAGTGGCTTAGTCCCTGGAAGCTCTGGTTGCTTGGCATTGTTGTACATATGGGTCTCGAGCCCCTTCAAGCTCTTCCAGTTCTTTCTCTGATTCCTTCAATGGGGGTCCTATTCTCAGTTCAGTGGTTTGCTGCTGGCATTCGCCTCTGTATGTGCTGTATTCTGGCTGTGTCTCTCAGGAGCGATCTACATCCGGCTCCTGTCGGCCTCCACTTCTTTGCTTCATCTATCTTGTCTAATTGGATGGCTGTATATGTGTGGGCCACATGTGGAGAAGGCTCTGAATGGATGTTCCTTCTGTCTCTGTTTTAATCTTTGCCTCTCTATTCCCTGCCACGGGTATTCTTATTCCCCTTTTAAAGAAGGAGTGAAGCATTCACATTTTGATCATCCGTCTTGAGTTTCATTTGTTCTAGGCATCTAGGGTAATTCAAGCATTTGGGCTAATAGCCATTTATCAATGAGTGCATACCATGTGTGTTTTTCTGTGATTGGGTTACCTCACTCAGGATGATATTTTCCAGTTCCAACCATTTGCCTACGAATTTCATAGAGTCATTGTTTTTGATACCTGAGTAATATTCCATTGTGTAGATGTACCACATTTTCTGTATCCATCCCTCTGTTGAAGGGCATCTGGGTTCTATCCAGCTTCTGGCTATTATAAATAAGGCTGCGATGAACATAGTGGAGCACGTGTCTTTTTTATATGTTGGGGCATCTTGTGGGTATATGCCCAAGAGAGGTATAGCTGGATCCTCAGGCAGTTCAATGTCCAATTTTCTAAGGAACCTCCAGACTGATTTCCAGAATGGTTTTACCAGTCTGCAATCCCACCAACAATGGAGGAGTGTTCCTCTTTCTCCACATCCTCGCCAGCATCTGCTGTCACCTGAGTTTTTGATCTTAGCCATTCTCACTGGTATGAGGTGAAATCTCAGGGTTGTTTTAATTTGCATTTCCCTTATGACTAAAGATGTTGAACATTTCTTTAGGTGTTTCTCAGCCATTCGGCATTCCTCAGCTGTGAATTCTTTGTTTAGCTCTGAACCCCATTTTTTAATAGGGTTATTTGTCTCCCTGCGGTCTAACTTCTTGAGTTCTTTGTATATTTTGGATATAAGGCCTCTATCTGTTGTAGGATTGGTAAAGATCTTTTCCCAATCAGTTGGT
The DNA here is from genome assembly GCF_021556685.1 of Rattus norvegicus. Lineage (NCBI taxonomy): Eukaryota > Metazoa > Chordata > Mammalia > Rodentia > Muridae > Rattus > Rattus norvegicus. The sequence continues at coordinate 116,263,195 of NC_141534.1, forward strand.
TGCCGTTTTGTCCTAACCAAAGTGTCCTTTGCCCTACAGAAGCTTTGCAGTTTTATGAAATCTCATTTGTCGATTCTTGATCTTAGAGCATAAGCCATTGGTCTTTTGTTCAGGAAATTTTTTCCAGTTCCCATGTGTTCCAGATGCTTCCCTAGTTTTTCTTCTATTAGTTTGAGTGTGTCTGGTTTGATGTTGAGGTCCTTGATCCACTTGGACTTAAGCTTTGTACAGGGTGATAAGCATGGATCGATCTGCATTCTTCTACATGTTGACCTCCAGTTGAAACAGCACCATTTGCTAAAAATGCTGTCTTTTTTCCATTGGATGGTCTGGGCTCCTTTGTCAAAAATCAAGTGACAATAGGTGTGTGGGTTCATTTCTGGGTCTTCAATTCTGTTCCATTGGTCTATCTGTCTGTCTCTCTACCAATACCACGCAGTTTTTTTATCACTATTGCTCTGCAATACTGCCTGAGTTCAGGGATAGTGATTCCCCCTGAAGTCCTTTTATTGTTGAGTATAGTTTTAGCTATCCTGGGTTTTTTGTTATTCCAGATGAATTTGCAAATTGTTCTGTCTAGCTCTTTGAAGAATTGGATTGGTATTTTAATGGGGATTGCATTGAATCTGTAGATCGCTTTTGGTAAAATGGCCATTTTTACTATATTAATCCTGCCAATCCATGAGCATGGGAGATCTTTCCATCTTCTCAGGTCTTCTTCAATTTCTTTCTTCTGAGTCTTGAAGTTCTTATTGTAAAAATTTTTTACTTGCTTGGTTAAAGTCACACTGAGGTACTTTATAATATTTGGGTCTATTATGAAGGGTGTTGTTTCCCTAATTTCTTTCTCGGTTTGTTTCTCTTTTGTGTAGAGGAAGGCTACTGATTTATTTGAGTTAATTTTATACCCAGCCACTTTGCTGAAGTTGTCTATCAGCTTTAGTAGTTCTCTGATGGAACGTTTGGGATCACTTAAATATACTATCATATCATCTGCAAAAAGCAATATTTTGACTTCTTCTTTTCCAATCTGTAACCCCTTGACTTCCTTTTGTTGTCTGATTGCTCTGGCTAGAACTTTAAGAACTATATTGAACCCTTGTATAGTCCCTGATTTTAGTGGGATTGCTTCAAGTTTCTCTCCATTTAGTTTAATGTTAGCAACTGGTTTGCTGTATATGGCTTTTACTATGTTTAGGTATGGGCCTTGAATTCCAATTCTTTCCAGGACTTTTATCATGAAGGGGTGTTGAATTTTGTCAAATGCTTTCTCAGCATCTAATGAAATGATCATGTGGTTTTGTTCTTTCAGTTTGTTTATATATTGGATCACGAGATGGTTTTCCGTATATTAAACCATCCCTGCATGCCTGGGATGAAGCCAACTTGATAATGGTAGATGATTGTTTTGATGTGCTCTTGGATTCGGTTTGCCAGAATTATATTGAGTATTTTTGCATCGATATTCATAAGGGAAATTGGTCTGAAGTTCTCTTTCTTTGTTGGGTCTTTTTTGTGGTTTAGGTATAAGAGTAATTGTGGCTTCATAGAAGGAATTCGATAGTGCTCCATCTGTTTCAATTTTGTGGAATAGTTTGGATAATATTGGTATGAGGCCTTCTATGAAGGTCTGATAGAATTCTGCACTAAACCTGTCTGGACCTGGGCTCTTTTTGGTTGGGAGACCTTTAATGACTGCTTCTATTTCTTTAGGAGTTATGGGGTTGTTTAACTGGTTTATCTGTTCCTGATTTAACTTCGGTACCTGGTATTTGTCTAGGAAATTGTCCATTTCCTTCAGATTTTCAAGTTTTGTTGAATATAGGCTTGTATAGTAAGATCTGATGATTTTTTGAATTTCCTCTGAATCTGTAGTTATGTCTCCCTTTTCATTTCTGATTTTGTTAATTTGGACACACTCTCTGTGTCCTCTCATTAGTCTGGCTAAGCGTTTACCTATCTTGTTGATTTTCTCAAAGAACCAACTTTTGGTTCTGTTGATTCTTTCTATGGTCCTTTTTATTTCTACTTGGTTGATTTCAGCTCTGAGTTTGATTATTTCCTGCCTTCTACTCCTCCTGGGTGTATTTGCTTCTTTTTGTTCTAGAGCTTTTAGGTGTGCTGTCAAGCTGCTGATATATGCTCTTTCCTGTTTTTTTCTGCAGGCACTCAGCGCTATGAGTTTTCCTCTTAGCACAGCTTTCATTGTGTCCCATAAGTTTGGGTATGTTGTACCTTCATTTTCATTAAATTCTAAAAAGTCTTTAATTTCTTTCTTTATTTCTTCCTTGACCAGGTTATCATTGAGTAGAGCATTGTTCAATTTCCACGTATATATGGGCATTCTTCCCTTATTTTTATTGAAGACCAGTTTTAGGCCATGGTGGTCTGATAGCACGCATGGGATTATTTCTATCTTTCTGTAGTTGTTGAGGCCTGTTTTTTGACCAATTATATGGTCAATTTTGGAGAAAGTACCATGAGGAGCTGAGAAGAAGGTATATCCTTTTGCTTTAGGATAGAATGTTCTATAAATATATATTAAGTCCATTTGGCTCATGACTTCTCTTAGTCTGTCTACATCTTTGTTTAATTTCTGTTTCCATGATCTGTCCATTGATGAGAGTGGGGTGTTGAAATCTCCTACTATTATTGTGTGAGGTGCAGTGCGTGTTTTGAGCTTTAGTAAGGTTTCTTTTATGTATGTAGGTGCCCTTGTATTTGGGGCATAGATATTTAGGATTGAGAGTTCATCTTGGTGGATTTTTCCTTTGATGAATATGAAGTGTCCTTCCTTATCTTTTTTGATGACTTTTAGTTGGAAATTGATTTTATTTGATATTAGAATGGCTACTCCAGCTTGCTTCTTCTGACCATTTGCTTGGAAAGTTGTTTTCCAGCCTTTCACTCTGAGGTAGTGTCTGTCTTTGTCTCTGAGGTGTGTTTCCTGTAGACAGCAGAATGTAGAGTCCTCGTTGTGTATCCAGTTTGTTAATCTATGTCTTTTTATTGGGGAGTTGAGGCAATTGATATTGAGAGATATTAAGGAATAGTGATTATTGCTTCCTGTTATATTCATATTTGATATGAGGTTATGTTTGTGTGCTTTTCTTCTCTTTGTTTTGTTGCCAAGACGATTAGTTTCTTGCTTCTTCTAGGGTATAGCTTGCCTCCTTATGTTGGGCTTTAACCTTTATTATCCTTTGTAGTGCTGGATTTGTAGAAAGATATTGTATAAATTTGGTTTTGTCATGGAATATCTTGGTTTCTCCATCTATGTTTATTGAGAGTTTTGTAGGATACAGTAACCTGGGCTGGCATTTGTGTTCTCTTAGGGTCTGTATGACATCTGTTCAGGATCTTCTGGCTTTCATAGTTTCTGGTGTAAAGTCTGGTGTGATTCTGATAGGTCTGCCTTTATATGTTACTTGACCTTTTTCCCTTACTGCTTTTAATATTCTTTCTTTATTTTGTGCATTTGGTGTTTTGACTATTATGTGACAGGATGTGTTTCTTTTCTGGTCCATAGTAGACATTCATAGGGATGAGAAGGAAAATGGATTATTATTGCAAACCAAATAAAAAGTTAACACAAATTAAAACAAAGATTTACATGTACAAAAACATATTTTAGAGCTTTTCATTGAAAATATATTTTTCTCTTATACTAAATATGCCTAAAACAGTTTCCCCTAATCCTACAACTTGTAATTCCCTCCTTCACCTTCCCTATCCCCCAGATCTAGTCCCCAGTTTCATCTTCAGAAAAGAGCAAGTCTCCAGGACAAAAAAAGATACAATAAGACAGGTAAAAACCCTCCTATTAAGGCAACTCCTACAAGGCCACTGTGAAGATTCTTTTTCTTTTTTCTTTTTTTGGTTCTTTTTTTTTTCGGATCTGGGGACCGAACCCAGGGCCTTGTGCTTCCTAGGTAAGCACTCTACCACTGAGCTAAATCCCCAGCCCCCACTGCCCCACTGTGAAGATTCTTGAACAACTCCGGCTGATTCTAATAATCTCTCTCTCTCTCTCTCTCTCTCTCTCTCTCTCTCTCTCTCTCTCTCTCTCATATTGGTACTGGAGCCCATTCCTGCTCTTGGACAGTGCAGAGGTTAAGCTAGTGCCAGGGAGGAGCCTTTGCATGAGAAGGTACTCTACAAGCTTTGGAAAGGGAAAACTGGACACCAACTCAGAGAACCCTACACCTACAATCTGTACAGCCTGCAAGATATCCTGGGGCAATGGTAGCATGGAACTTGTGGGAGTGACCAACCAATGTTTGGAAAAATTAGAAATAACACCAAGTATACAAGGATCTAAGGAAAATGTTGATATCATTTACCAACACCAAAATACTTGTGTGCAGGATAGTGAAGAGACGAACCATAAAATAGAGGAAAGATTTGCAAGTCATGAATCAAATAATATTCTAATAGTGAGAAAATATAGATATCACTTAAACTTAACAGCAGAAATAAATACAACAGCCAAAAGTAACAATTCCAAATGGATGCAAAGCTTCAATAAACACTTCTTTAAAAAAATGGAAAAATTGCCAACTAAGAAACAAAAGCCCCCATATTTATTATTGGTAAAAACAAGTAACCAAATTGCAAAGAGATATCACTTCATGCACATTAGAGCAACATTAATAATTTTGTTTATGAATATAGAGAAATTTTAATTCTCCTGTATTACAAATGGAAATATAAAATTGTACAATATTCTAAAATTTACACATTTCTTTTAATGTCAATCAGGATCACCATAGAAACTAACAATTTTGGTCCTAAGTATATATACAAGGTAACTTATAACAGAAGCTCAAATTATAAGTTTTGAGTGTTTCCAGTAGTGAGCAGAAGTGGAAATGACTTAAATCATTAATGCATAAAGTTTGATATATTGATATAGGTGCAGATATGTCTCAACAAAAGATAAATAACTTTAAATCTCAAATTTTGTGGATTTCTGAAGTTTTTGAAAACATCTATATAAGACAATCTGGACTGTTGTATTTTTTAATGTTTTTATTAAATATATTTCTTTATTTACATTTTAAACGTTATTCCCCTTCATGGTTTCTTGTCCATAAGCCTCTATTCCCTCCTCTCCCCCTTCCCCTCCCCCATACGGGTATTCCCCCTATACATCCCACTTATTGCCCCCCCTCATATTCCCCTGTACTGTGGGGTTCATCCATCCTTGGCAGGACCAAGGGTTTCCCCTTCCACTGGTGCCCCAACAAGGCTATTCTCTGCTACATATGCAATTGGAGTCCTGGGTCAGTCCATGTATAGTCTTTCGATGGTGGTTTAGTTCCTGGATGCTCTGGTTGGTTGGCATTGTTGTTCTTAGGGTGTTGCAAGCCCCTTCAGTTCTTTCCTTCCTCTAATTCCCCTAAACAGGATCCTATTAAAGACTATGATTCTGTCATTAAAAACTTACTGAACACAGCATTATGTCAATGGCAGTCTTCTGGTGGTATCAGTTTCCAGTCTCCTTTCCTTAAAAGTAATGTGTCAGTCTTGGGTTCAAAATTTTACTGTCAAAACATTTTAGTGAATCATTTCCATACTATATGTATTAGTTGGGGTTCTCTAGAGTCACAGAACTTATGGAATGAATATGCATATACACATACACATTCACATATAATTTCTTGTATGACTTTAAAGATGCAATTCAACTACTCCACTAATGGCTAACCATGTTGAAAAGTCCAAGAATCTAGAGATTGTTCAGTCCTACAAGGCTGTTGTCTCTGTTTGTCTTTATATGCTAGAATCCGGAAGAAGTAGGCACCAAGGTCAGTAAAAGGATGGATGTGCTAGTAGGGAAGGGCAATAAGGCTAAGTCTTCAAATAGAACTGCAGCAGAAAGTATGAACCAGAATAAAAGTGTACCTTCCCACCTCACAATCTGGATCTATGATGTGTGTTCTCCAGAGAATACACGCACTTCAAACCAAGCAGAATATCTCTCACAGGTGTGTCCACTATTTCTGGATTTTAGTTCATGCCAGAGATAGTCACATTGACAACTGAAAATAGCTATCACACTATTTTCCAAGCTTCTTCAATTCCTTATTAAAATGCATGTTTGAAGATGAGAAGCAGGTTATCAATTCATGTCCTTAGATATCCTGAGGGAGGTAATTTCCTGACAGACATTAATTACTACAAAGGAAATGAGAGTACTTATGAACACACCACTTACTTTAATTTCTTAAGTCCATATAAATTTCTCTGAATATTCCAGTTTATGCATTAGAATTCTTTAGGTCTCCAATTCCTCAATTATGCAGTGATAGAGTAATCACTGTTTCCTTAGCTACTAGGGATACAGCAGCCAGAAGACCTCAGCTAAAGAAAGCATGTAAATGATTAAGTTATCATCCATTCTGCCACAGTATGTAAATGTGAGGATTGGCCCTGCTAAAGTGAAAGTCCTTTGAAGATACACGATCTCTATAGAGAAAATAGGTGAATTTGTTAAGCAGTTGGTAGGATGGCAGTCTTTCTTGTGCTATGATCATCACTACAATACCTTACATTACATTTCAATTTAATTTGAAATTAAAATAAATTTGTAACTTTAAATAATTTCATAAACCAATGTAGTTGTAGATGTGTGTGTGTGTATGTGTGTGTGTGCCTGCATGCGTGTGCGTGTATGTGTGTGTGTGTGTGTGTGCGTGCGTGTGTGTGTGTGTGTGTGTGTGTGTGTGTGTGTGTGTATTTGTGTGTTCTCATGATTGTGGGTTCTCACAGACCAGAGATTGATATCACATAGATTTCTCATGAACTCTCCACTCTATTTACTGAGACAGGGCCTCATGGAATATGGAGCTCCCTGGTTTACTTTGACTTGTCTGGAGAGGTGTCTTGTTTCAGGTATTCAGTTTTGATTTTTCATTGTTGTATAATAACAATCTGTGGTGCTTTCTGGATGCTGTTATCTTCCACAGCATTCTGGAGTGATCACGTCACTGAGCTCCCTCACTGGCTATAAGACTGCTCTGGATTTGTATTCTTCAAGTAGCAATGAGTTTCACTCCTTGAACTAAGCATATCTTTATGTGTCCTGTAACCAGAGAATATAGGAAAATAGCTATTTGCCTCACTATTTTATCTAGCCGGTTTTAACTTTCAACTCCTATGAATTGCACCAGAAGATGAGATGGAGCAATGAATAGGACTTGATCCAGTCATGATGCTGGAGGGTCTTAATTCTGCCTTTTTTCAAAGGAAAAACATTTCACAATAGCAATAAGGACAGCTTTCCATTTAATTCAGACATTTTTGTAGAAAGGGAACATTTGGTCAACACTAAGTATCAGCCAAATATGGTTAAGTTTAAGATAAGACATTAATAATTGATGAGTACCAAAGAAATGGCTGAGAGACAAAGAATACTTTTAACTCTGATACCTGGTCACATGGTGGTGGTCCATAGCTTTCACCTTCATTAAATGCAGTTCTCTGGAATTCACTACCCTTTCTGGCCTCTACTGGCATGTGGTACAGATGTGGTAGACAAACTTATATGCAGACAAAACACTCCTATTCACAATAAATCAATAAATATAAATTGCATAGGATGACCATTATTTCACGCAAACATGTTGGGAAAATTGTTTTGAAAATAATCACTACAATGACCAACAATACTGACAATTATTATTAAACTTTTCCTTGTGTGGTTTATGAGAAAATACCAAGCTATAAACATTCCACTGTCTTCTGTATTCTACATGTTCTTACTCTGGTCCAACATAATTCGATTTGACTATTACTTCTTAACTATTTCCAAAAGGATTTCACACACATTTGCTCTGAAATCTATGGTTAAATTTAGAAGACAATAGTGTTCTGGAACGTGTGTTAGTGGTGCTCAGCACACATTGCCAACAATGCTTTTCCTCACTGACGGCTTTGTAAACATTTCTAAATCCCACCAGTGACATCTTTTACAAAGGAAAAGAAATAAAATATAAATGTAAGTAAGTCAGAGACTATGCATACAACCATGCAAAGGAAACTTGACCTTTCCTCAAACTTGGTGGGACTCGACCTTAATAAAACTAACATATAGAAAAGTTTTCTTTATCAAACTAGTTTATAAAGAAAGATTGTTCCCCAGCCATTGGAATTGTACATTCCATTTGCTCTGTTAAGACATCAATGTTCCATGCATGTGATATATGGGGAGCTTAACCCTATCTGGCTCCTCTTGCGAGAAAATAGGGTTGGCTTCTATAATAACATATGCCTATCTTGACTTTAAGTTTTTCTAGGACCAAAAGCTGCAGGCCATTAGATCTCCTGACACTTTTGCTAACAGCAGGGGTGATTAGGAAAATGATTTATTGCTAGTGCTCTGGGCAGACAACCAGAAGCCCTTCCCTGCCCTGTCTGGTTAACTCTTTATGAACCAGAATGGAAGAAAAGGAAAAGAATTAAGACACTTTATACAGGCAATATGCAGAGACATATACACATTCATACATAGATTTACATTTTCATTCAGACTATCATTAACACATTAAAAAATTCACATTTTGTTGGACCCAATCTCCTGTCTCATATACTCCACAAGTATTCATGCATGCTTACATACATACACATATACCCACACACATATGTACAGACAATAAGACATGTACATATGGATGGATGAGAGGATGAGAGGATGAATGCATGGATGGATGGATGGATGGATGGATGGATGGATGGATGAATGGGGCAGAGTTTCTCAAGCCAAACTATCCATCCTACAAGTTTATTGCTGTTCACTGAATTTTTATACCTTCCTAGACACAAAGCATTTTAGAAAATTCTTTTATTAGGATAATTTATTCTTTAAACTTTACAGTACAGTCATTATACCCCTCCCAGTCTACACTCCTACAGTTCCTTATTTCATTCCTCCTTCCCAGTATCCAAGATGATACCCCCACTAACCCCCCCCCAAACTTACCTACCCCATTCCTGGGACCTCAGTCTCGTGGGGGTTAGGTACTTCTTCTCTCACTTAGACCAGACCTGGCAGTCCTCTGCTGTATATGTATCCACGGCCTCAAATCAGCTAGTTTATGCTTCCTGGTTGGTGATTCAGAGTCTGAGAGATCTCAGGGTTCCAGGTTAGTTGAGACTACTTGTCTTCCTATGGGGTTGCTCTTCTCCCTTTCTTCCAGCCTTTTCTTAATTCTACCACAGGCATACCCAGCTTCTGTCCATTAGTTGGGTATAAGTATCTGCATCTGTCTCAGTCAGCTGCCTGTTGGGCTTCTCAGAGGGTAACCTTGGTAGAATCCTGTCTGTAAGCACACCATAGCATCAGTAATAGTGTCCAGCCATGGAGCCTCCCTTAAGCTAGATCCCAATTTGGGCCAGTCACTGGACATCGTTTCCCTCAGTCACTTATCTATTTTCATCCCTGCAGTTCCTTTCAACTTAGAAAATTACTCCACAGTGGAGACCTGATGGTCTGTCTTTCTACAGGAGGTGGACTCTAAAACTTTCCTCTCCCCACTGTTGGGCATTCCATCTAAGGTCCCTTCCTCTGATTCCTGGACATCTTTCACCTCCCAGGTCTCTAGTATATTCTAGAGGGTCTCTGCACCTACCTACCTCCCAGGGTTGCCTGTTTCCATTCCTGCTGGGCCTCAGGGCTTCAATCTTGATTCCCCCACAAAACTTGACCATATTCTACCTTTTCCCCTCCCTGTCCCCTCTCTCACCCAGGTCCCTCCCTCCTTCAGATCTTGGTGATTGCTTTCCTTTCCCTCCTAAATGGGATTGAGGCATCCTCACTTGGGCCATTTAGCTTGTTAACCTTGAGTTATCTGTACTGTATCCTGTGTATTTTGTAATTATTTTTTGGCTACTATTATCTTATTAGTGAGCATATACCATGCATGTTTTTCGAGTCTGAATTAACTCACTCAGGATGATGTTTCCTAGTTCCTTCTATTTGCCTGCAAAACTCATGATGTCCTTTTTCTTAATAGTTGAATAGTATTCCATTGAGTAAATGAAGCACACTTTCTGTATCCATTCTTTGGTTGTGGGACATCTGCGTTGTTTTCAGGTTTGACTATCACAAATAAGGCTACTATGAACATAGTAGATCACGTGTCCCTGTGGCATGATGGGACATTTTCTGGGTATATGCCCAAATGGACTTTTAGGTAGATCTATTTCCAATTTTCTGAGGAACTTCCAGATTGATTTCCAGAGTGGTTATACCAGTTTGCAATCCCACCAGCAATGAAGGAGTGTTCCTACTTCCTTGCCAACATGTGCTATCACCTGAGGTTTTGATCTTAGCCATTCTGTTTGGTATGAGATGGAATCTCAGGGTTGTTTTAATTTGCATTTTCCTTATGACGAAGGACTTTTAATTTTTTATGTGCCTATCAGCCATTCGAGAGTTCTCTGTTTTGAGTTCTCTGTTTAGCTCTATGCCCTGTTTTTTGATTGGGCTGTTTGCTTTTTTGAGTTCTTTATATTTTTTGGATTTTAGCCCTCTATCAGATATGGAATTAGTTGAGATTTTTCCCAATCTGTAGATTGTTGATTTGTCTGTCCCGTATCTATTCACTAAATTACTGAAAGTTCTACCTAGAGCAATAACAACAACAAAAGAGGCTCAAGGGAGTACAAATTGGCCAAGGAGAAGTCAAGGTATCACTATTCAAAGTTGATGATATTATACATAAGCAACTCAATAAATTCTACCAGAGAATTTCTACAGCTGATAAACCATTTCAGCAACATGGCTAGATATAAAATAACTCAAACAAATCATTAGACTTACTTTATAAAAATGATAAATGGTCAGAGAAGGGAATTAGGCAAACAACACCCTTCACAATAGTCGCAAATAATATAAAATTCTCAGGCAATTCTAACCAACGAAGTGAAAGATTTGTATGACAAGAATGTCAGATCTCTCAATAAAGAAATCGACAAAGACCTCCAAGAATGGAGAGATCTCCCATGCTCATAGATTGGCAGAATTAACATAATAAAAATGGTCATCCTACAAAAGGCAATCTACAGATTCAATGCAATCCCCATCAAAATCCTAATACAATTCTTCAAAGACATAAAAAGAGAAATTCTCAATTTCATCTGGAAAAGCAAAAAACCCAGAATAGTGAAAATAATTCTTAACAACAAGAAAACTTCTGGGGGAAATATCATCCCTGACCTCAAGCTATGCTACAGAACAATAGTGGTAAAAACTGCTTAGTGTTAGTACAGAGATAGACATGTTGATCAATGGAATAGAATTGAAGACCCAGAAATAAAACCACACACTTACAGACACTTAATCTTTGACAAAGAAGCCAAAATATACAATGAAAAAAAAAAAAGAAAACATCATAAATAAATGGTGCTGGTTTAACTGGCGGTCAGCATATAGAAAGATGAAAATCGATCCATATTTGTCACATTGTACATAGCTGAAGTCCAAGTGGATCAAGGACCACTTTATGTTCAGACATAAAACCAGATACACTGAATCCAATAGAAGAGAAAGTCGGAAAGAGCCTCATTGGCACTAGAGGTAATTTCCTAAATAGAACTCCAATTGCTCAGGTTCTAAGATCAAGAATCGATAAATGGGACCTCATGAAACAAAAAAGCTTCTGTAAGGCAAAGGACATTCTATTCTTTTTTTTTTTTTTTTTTGGTTCTTTTTTTTTTTTTTCCGGAGCTGGGGACCGAACCCAGGGCCTTGCGCTTCCTAGGCAAGCGCTCTACCACTGAGCTAAATCCCCAACCCCAGGACATTCTATTCTTGATTTTAACTTTACTACATCTTTCAAGCAAAGCAACTAAGACAATCTCTTAAAATTTTCATCTTAAAATTATTTGCATGAATAGAATTTCAATACAATCATTAATTTATCTAAACAGCATTAATTCATAAAATGTCATCTATACATTGATCTATAGGAAATCTGAATAGAGTAGGCTAATGCCCATGAATTATTACTTTAATTTAATAATGTTAGGAAAGGCATATCAGCTGCAAGAAGCAATCCTGAGATGAAGTCTCTTTGGGAACTTAACATCAAGCTTACCCATCATAGACCATGCATAAACAGTGAAGTACCTCCAAGAAGGCCATCTGCTAGCCTTAGCCTATCCTAGACCGCTCTAGAAAAATACCATTAGTAGACAGTGTGAGTCTTTCAACCACATATATAAAGCAACAGAGGTAGCATCATGACTTGACTGGATTTAAAAATGGACACTGCATCTGAACACCAATAAAAATTACTGAGGTAAAGTTTTCCATGTCAATATTCAAATTCAATGTACTTCCTACAAAACCACCCGAAAAAAATTAAAATAGCCACTCATAAATCACCATAACACACAGTGAGCTAGATTATTTACAATATTTTTCAGTGCTTTAAACAAAAAAACCATAGTTTGGAAAGTATGCAGCCCTAAATAGCACTAATGGTAATTGCTATTTTAGTGGTGTCTAGCGATAGGGTTGTATGCCCCTCAACAGACTAAATTGGAGTACATGGTATTACAAGAGCTACCTTTGAGAGTGTCTCTGTTAATTGTGTTAAAAAATATGGGCATCCACCATACAGGCAATCTCACTGGAACATAGGTGTCCATTAATGCCACAGAGAGGTGTTGTTTACTTTTAAGAGTATTTAATAAGAAGTGGGAACTCTGACAGAAAGGACTGGAATTTTTTCATTATTACTGTCCTAAATTAGTTCCTCAAGGACATTTCATTCTTCAGGAAGCTGTCATGTTTCATCTTGCCAATATGACTGTAGTTTGCCTTACTCATTTTATTTTGAAACATTAAGCATTATTTTAAATAACATTTCCACAGTTCTCTAACTCAGGAACCAAAGTATCTTGTTTGCACAAATTAGATTATGGACCTTAAAACAAATTGAGTTACTTTGTCTCTTTTTATTTACCAATGTGACTTGTTTTTCCTTGTATAACTATTAAATAAGAAAATTATCTCAAAGTCCCGACTGCCTAATTAATATAGCTCTATAGGAGTCCATGCACTTAGGATTTAGAGAGAACATATTGTTTGAGAAAATTTAGCCCCACAAGATGTAATACAATTAATCAGCTCCATCTAAACTAAACTGTACCAGTCAGTTTTCTTCTAAATAATGATTATTTGACTTTGAGGAAAAATAAACTTCTGTCTTCCAAACAGCAAGAAATATGCTCTTAAAACACCAATAGAATGATTATTATGAATCAGTATCTCATGATAATACAAGAGCTACCTCTGAGAGTGTCATCAGTTATGAAAAAACAAATTCCTTTTAATATAAAAAAATTACTATCTCTTTACAAAATTCATTTCTCTGATTGGTATTTTCATGTTCCCCAGTCTTTTGACATATCTAAGCACACTTTGAATCAAGGCTCTCAGCTTATTTGCCACAACAAAATAAAGTACATATTCAGCATCATGACTTCTAATCCATTTACTGTCTGTGAGACACTAAAAGCTCTATCTGTCTCCATGGTTTTTTCTCCTGGCTATTGTCATGTTCTTAGAGACTTCTTACCTTGTCATGTGTTTACAAATGACTGAGTGAAAAGTACAGTAGGAATTATGAGATGGGCCATGGTATCCACAAAACTGCACCAACTGATGCTCTCCTGACTATTTTGACAGCTGGGTAACAGAGAAATTCTAGTAGAGAAAAGTCTCCCAGGAACTACAAAAGACACATTTGAGGAGGAAAGTGCAGTTTTCAGTCACTTTAACTCCACTTGAATGGGTTTAAAGACTCAAGAGGAGACAGGAAGTGTTATCCTTTTCTGGTCTTCTTTAGCCAGTATTTTAGATCAGAGCTGATCAGTCTAGCACTGAAATGATAGCTCCCAATTCTATCTAAGAATGACATTTATTATAGCTCTTTTAAAACTGAATCCTAACTTTTTACAAGAACAGTATCTTTCCCTTCTTAGTGGAAGCAAAGAAGGAAACTAACTGCCTATTATCAAAATATGACCTATTTTCATCATCTGTAGTATTTATCAGGATGGTAATCTAGTCATATAATTGGCCCACATAGAACCTGAAGCTAAGAAAATGTTAAAATTTTCTTTAAGGGGGCTAAAGAGATGTCACAGTTGTTAAGAGGACTGGCTGCTCTTACAGAGATTCTGAGTTCAATTTCTATTACCTACATGGTAGCTCACAACCTTATGAAACTGTAGTCTCTTAGGATCAGAAGGAGTTTTCTGTTATGCAGATGTTTATGTAGAAAAAAATCTACATATTAGTAAATAATTCATTTTTATATAAAATATTTACTTTTTAAAAGTGTTATTCAATCTTTTTTTAACAGTCCAGATTTTATCCCCCTCCTCCTGCACCCTCTGACTGTCCTACATCCCATACTTCCTCTATTGTCTCAAGGTGGAAGTCCCCATCCCATACCCCTTCTCTACCAAACTTCCCCTCATATTAGTTGGAGTATGCTGCCTGGTTGGTGGTCCAGTGCTTGAGAGACTTCAGGGGTCCAGGTTAACTGAGACTTCTAGTCCTCCTACAGGGACACCCTCCTTCTCAGTTTCTGCCAGGTTTTCCCTAATTCAACTAAAGGGGTCTCCAGTTTCTTTCTATTAATTGGGTGTAAATATATGCATCTGATTCTTCCAGCTGCTTGTTGGATCTTTAAGGGGCCAGTCACGATAAGCCCAGTTTTATGAGCACTCCATAGCCACAATAATAGTGCCTGGCCTTGGGGTTTCCCCTTGAGCTGGATCCCACTTTGCGTCTTTGATTGGCCCTCCTTCCCTAAGTATCTTCTCCATTTTTGTCTCTGCAGTTCTTTCAAACAGGAACAATTATCGGTCAGAGTTATTGACTGTGGGTTGGCAATCCCATCCCTTCTTTTGATGCATGCTAGAGGTGGAGTCTACAAGTTCTTTCTCCCCACTGTAGGGCATTCTATCCAAAGTCCTTCCAATTTGAGTCCTGAGATTCTCTCACCTCCCATGTCTCTGGTACATTCTGGAGATTCCCCCTACCTACTAACTCCCAAGGTTGCCTGTTTCTATTCTTTGTCCTGGCCCTCAGGCCTTCAGTCCTGTCTCCTCCCCCAGCCCCTACCTATACCTTATCATGTTCCCTTCCTCCCCTACCTGTCCCTTTTTCTACTCAGGTCCCTCCCTTCCTATGCCCTACTGTGACTGCCTTATTCTCACTCCAAAGTGGAATTGAGGCATCCTCACTTAGGCCTTTTGGCTTGTTAAGCTTTGTGAATTCTGTGAATTGGATCCTGGATATTCTGTACTATTAAGGCTAATATCCATACTTTACTGAGTAAATTCATGCATGTTCTTTTGAGTCTGAGTTACCTGACTCAGGATGCTGTTTTCTAGTTCTATCTATATATCTATGAAATTCAAGATGTCCCTGTTTTTAATTCTTAAGTAGTATTCCATTGTGTAAATGAATCACATTTTCTTTGAATCCATTCTTCTGTAGTGGGAAATCTGGGTTGTCTCCAGCTTCTAACTATGAGAAGTAAGGCTGCTATGAACATAATGGAACACATGCCCCTGTAAGTGGGGGACATCTTTTGGGTTTATACCCAAGAGTGGTGTAGCTGGACCTTCAGGTAGATCTACTTCTAATTCTGAGGAACCTCCAGAAGGATTTCCAGAGTGGAAATCAACCAGTTTGCAATCCCAGCAGCAATGGAGAAATGTTTCTCTTTCTCCACATCCTAAACTACATGTGTTGTCACTTGAGCTTTTAATCTTAACCATTCTGACTGACATAAGGTGGAATCTCAGGAACGTTTTGATTTGCACTTCCCTGATCACTAAGGACTTTGAATATTTATTTTTTATTGAAATTTTTATCTCCTTTTCTGGTTTCTCATCCATAGACCCTATCCCACCCCCTACCCCTTCTTCTATGAGGGTGTTCCCCCATACACCCACTCACCCACCAACCCCTTCCAGCCTGCCCACCCTGAAATTACCTACACTGAGGCATCAAGCCTTGGCAGGACCAATGGCTTCTTCTCCTATTGATACACAACAAGGCCATCCTCTGTTACACATGAGGCTGGAGCCATGATCTGTCCATGTATACTCTTTGGATGGTGGTTTAGTCCCTGGGAGGTCTAGAGTATGTGGCTGGTTGATATTGTTGTTCTTCCCATAGGGTTGCAAACCACCTCAGCTACCTCAGTCCTTTCTCTAACTCCTCTACTGGGAACCCTGTTCTCAGTCCAATGGTTGGCTATGAGCATTCCCCTCTCTATTTGTCAGAATCTTGTAGAGACTCTCAGGAGACAGCTATATCAGGCTCTGGTCAGCATTCACCTCTTAGCATCCTCAATAGTAACTGCATTTGGTAACTGCATATGGGAAAGATATAGATGTGTGGCAGTCCCGAAAAGGCCTTTCCTTATGTCTCTGATCCACACTTTGTCTGTGTATTTCCTCCTGTGAGTATTTTGTTTCCCCTTCTGAGATGTACTGCAGCATCCACACTTTGTTAATCCTTCTCTTGAGCTTCATGTTGTCTGTAGTTTTATCTTCGGTATTCTGAGCTTTTGGTCTAATATCCACTTATCAGAATACATATCATATGTATTCTTTTGTGGTTGGGTTACCTCACTCAGGATGATATTTTCTAGTTCCATCCATTTGCCCAAGAATTTCCTAAAGTCATTGATTTTAATAGCTGAGTACTCCATTGTGTAAATGTAACACATTTTCTGTATCCATTATGCTGTTGAAGAACATCTAGGATCTTTCAAATTTCTGGCTGTTATAGATAAGGCTGCAATGAACATAGTAGAGCATATGCCCTTGTTATATGTTGGAGCATCTTTCAGGTATATGCCCAGGAGTGGTATAGCTGGGTACTCAAGTAGTACTATGTCCAATTTTCTGCGGAACCTCTAGACTGATTTTTAGAGTTGTTGTACCAGCTTGCAATCCTACCAAATGAAGGATTGTTCCCCTTTCTCCACATCCTCGCCAGCATCTGCTATCATCTGTGTTTTTGATCTTAGCCATTCTGACAGGTGTGAGGTGGACTGTCAGAGTTGTTTTGATTTGCATTTCCCTGATGACCAAGGATATGGAACATTTCTTTAGGGGTTCCTTAACCATTTGATAGTCCTCAGCTGAGAATTCTTTGTCTAGGTCTATACACTATTTATCAGTAGGGTTATTTGATTCTATTGTGTCTATCTTATTGAGTTCTTTGTATATATTGGATATTAACCCTCTATCAGATGCAGGATTGGGAAAGATCTTTCCCAATCTGTTGGTTGCCATTTTGTCCTAATGACCATGTCCTTTGCCTTATAGAAGCTTTGAAAATTTATGAGGTCCCATTTATTGATTCTTGATCTTAGAGCATAAGTCATCGCTGTTCTGTTCGAGAAATTTTTGCCAGTGCCTGTGTTTGAGGCTCTTCCCCACTTTTTCTTCTATTAGTTTGAGTGTATCTGATTTTATGTGGAGGTCCTTTGACCGATAAAACTGGCTCAATTTGCATTCTTCTACATGCTGACCACCACTTGAATCAGCACAATTTGTTGAAAAGGCTATCTTTTTTCCACTGTATGATTTTAGCTCCTTTGCCAAATTTCAAGTGACTATGGCTGTGTGGGTTAATTTCTGGGTCTTCATTTCTATTCTATTGACCTACCTTCCTATCTCTGTACCTGTCACCTGTTTGGTTGTACTTTCCTCTAATTCTTTAAGGGACTTTTGTGTTTCCTCCTTATGGGCAAGTACTTGTTTTCCTGTGTTGTACTGTGTTTCTTTAAAGTTGTTTATGCCTTCTTAAAGTCCTCTATTATCATCATGAAATGTGACTTTAAATCCAAATCCTGCTTTTCTGGTTTGTGGGGATATCCAGTATTTTCTTTGTTGAGAGAAATGGGCCTTATGATGCCAAGTAGTCTTGGTTTCTGTTGCTTAAGTTCCTGTGCTTGCCTCTTGCCATCTGTTTATCTCTGGTGTTATCTGGTCTTGCTGTCTCTGACAGTGACTTAACCCTCCTGTAAGCCTGTGTTTCAGCACTCCTGGAGACCAGCTTTCTCCCTGTGGGATGTGGCTACAGAGAGCTATGTCACAGGGTCAGCTCCAGGCTCAGGTCGAAACCAGAAGGATGCTGTCCCAGACCACTCCTGGGTTCCTGTGTCTAGAGGGCTCAGGTAGGTTTCTCTTGGGCCAGGCATGTGAGCAGAAGTGGTAGCCTTACCTCTGCTCTCAGGTATGTCACTGCTTCTGGAGACTGGCTTTCAGCTCTGGGCTCAGGCAGAGTGGAAGGATCCTGTTCCTGACTGCTCCTAAATTTCTGTGTCCAGAGGGCTCCAGGTAGATTCCTCTTGGGCTAGGAATGTGAGTAGAAGTGGAAGTCTCCCCTGAACTCTCAGGATTGTCCACACTTCTGAGCATCTCACTCTCTCTCCCACATGGGATATGAGTACACAGGGCTGTGGGACCAGGTCAGCTCCCAAGCACAGAAAGAAACCAGAAGGATCTTGTCCCAGACTGTTCCTTGGTTCCTGTGTCCTTAGGGCTCTGGTTGGGTCTCTTGTGGCAGAAGTGGTGGTCGTACATGTGCTCTCAGATGTGTCAACACTCCCGGAGATCAGTTTTCTCTCAGCAGTATCTATGTACAAAGAGCTGTGGCTCAGGGTCATCTCCAGGCAATGGCCAAATTTGAACATTTCTTTAAGTGCTTCTTAACCATTCTAGATGTCGGTATTGTGAATTGTCTGTTTAGTTCTATACTCCATTTTTGATTGGCTTGTTGGTTTTACAATGGTTAGTTTAATGACTTCTTTATATATTTTTCATATTAGCCATCTACTTGACATGGGGTTAGTGAAGATTTTTTCCCAATCTGTAGGTTGCCATTATGTCCTATTGACTATGCCCTTTGCCCTGCAAAATCTTTCTACTTTCATGAGGTCCCATTTATCAATTGTTGATCTTAAAGCAGTAGTATTACAGTTTGTGTCTAAGATGTTCTCACAAATCCTTGACTGAAGGTTTGGTGCTAAATGTACAGTTGTGCAGAGAGATAGAGGTTTGGAAGTGGGTTGGCTCATAATTAAGAGGTTATCAGGTCTTAGGAGAGACTTTAAGAGGTAGCATTGAGACACAAGAGGCTGTGCCTATAAAGGATACACTATGGTATTAAGATTTTTTCATTCTCTTTGCTTTTTGAATGAATGGGAGTTATATTTCCCTTTGCCACACACTTCTACAATGATTCACTGCTTTATGACTTTCCAAAAGCGGCTGAGCATTAACTGAACAGTCTGAAGCCATAAGTCAAAGGAAAACTCCCTCCCCCTTTTCATTTCTCTAATGGAATTTCTTCCTCTGGTGGGAAGATAGAGAAAAAGTATATGGTGTTTTTGAATTTGCATGTTCTTTGTTTTGTCAGTCCCTAATGAGCCGGAAGATATCTGCCTTTGTTCTATTGCTGCCTTTAATTGCTCTGAACCTCTGCTTTGCAGAATTACTGATCCATTGTTTTATTCAGAATCATAAAGACCAAAACATAGAAATTTGATGTACATACTTGTTTGTTAAAGACTGATGTGATAAAATGGGAACATTGAAATTCACACTGAACACATGTTCATTATATATTCAACTTTATTTATTCATCATTCTATATTTTTCTGTATAATGATTACTTAATAGTATCTGAGTAATACTCATGAGATAATGACAAATTTTTGAATAATGAAGTTCAAAATGAACAACTTAGGCATGTAACAGTTTTTAATAATGCAATTTAAAAAATACTTGCAAATTATTAAAGGAAAATCTACTAGGCTGAGATAAGATGTCCCAGTGGATTAAAGGTATTCAACATACATGCCTGATAATCCAGGTTCAAGCTCTGTAAACACTTAAAAGTGGAAGAAGAACTGACCTCATTGAATTGTTCTCTGACATGCACATGCACATTGTGGCACATATGCTGACAACGAACATCATGTGTACAATAATAAAAATATTTTAAAGAGATAAACAATAATGAAAAAGAAAGACCAATACTGGGACTTAGATAAAGATATTTATTTTACAAATTTCCTCTTTTTGTTTTGGAAGAGATGTGTGGAAACACTGGAACCCAACCACAGCAGCAGACAAATCTCTCCTCATTTAGAACTGTAAGCCCATCTCCATGGCAAGTGCCATGGCCCATTTTCAGTGTCCACTTTCCAAAGATTGCAGGACCAATTTGCATTTTAAAAAATTAGTTGGTGAAATCCTGTCCGTTCAACTTTTAGAATTATACAAAAAATAGTTTGGTAGATAGGCTTTTAAATAAATGAGTTCATTAGCTTTCAAATTATTCAATGAAATGTTCATACTTTTCTTCTTTAAAGCAAACATGAGGAGAAATGCAGGTGCCTAGACAGGGATATTGTCTTCAGTGTACTTTACACCCTAATTGATATAGGCTGATTCCCTGAATTTTTGAAAAAAAATTCTCTCTCTTTTTTCCACTCTAAAACAAGTTAAAAATAGGAACTAACTATGATAGAAATACACATCATTATTTTCCACAATGCCTGACGGATGCTTAATAGCTAGTGCTACATTGACAAGGTGGGAACATGGCAGGTCTATGTAAGCAGAATTAGACCTAGGCAGCAGGGACATTGGAGGGGAAGAATGAATAAACATTGTCATTAGAGCCAAAAGCCAACTTCCCCTGAATCTTTTGCTTGTTAGTAGATTTGCACCAAGTTTCCTTTGTTCTTAAAGGCTTATTTTCCTTTGGTTAAAAATGCTCAAACAGTTTTAGTGCCCCGCCCCCCTGAGGACTTCATAACACCCAATTCTGGTAAGAAATAACATTAGCAGCATTTTGTATAACAATTCCATTTTTACATAGCTCAGGCTGTAAAGGCTCTTTTTACAGATGACAAATGTAAGTCACATTAAGTGCCTTTTCAGGTCCACATACCCAGAAGATTTTAAATGATGAAGCAAAATAAGATATTTAAAGTATGATAAACTTTAGGGTTCAATGCTGATTTTCTTTTGGTGCTGGGACCAGAGAAATCTTATTTATCAGTAACAAGGTACATGTTCTTCTTTTATTTATTTAACTTAATGTTTTACTTTATATGTATATGGGGGGGTGAGGGTATAGTTTGTACACATGTATAAAATTGTACATATGCAGAGGCAAGAAGAAGACATCATATATCCTGGAGTTGCAGTTACAGGAATTTGTGAGCCACCTAATGTGGGTAATGAAACCCAAACTTGAATCTTCTGAAACAGCAATACTTGCTCTTCTTTAATTTTTTTAAAATTCTTTTTTACTGTTTTTAAAATCGGATATTTTCTTTATTTACATTGTCCCCTTTTCCCAGTTTTTCCCAGTTTCCTCTCCAGAAACCCCCATTCCAACCCCCTCCCCTTGCTTCTATGAGGGTTCTCCCCTATCCCCCCCACCCCCTCCCACCTCCATGCCCTGGCATTCCTCTACACTGAAGCACTGAGCCTTCACAGGACCAAGAGCTTCTCCTCCCACTGATGCCTGACAAGGCTATCCTTTGCTACATATGCAGCTGGAGCCATGAGTCACTCCATGTATATTCTTTGGTTGGTGGTTTCGTCCCTGGGAGCTCTGGGGTATTTGGTTGGTTGATAGTGCTGTTCATCCTATGGGGTTGCAAACCCCTTCTCTTAACCACTGAGGCACCTCTTCATATCCACAAGGTATGGTTTGATGGATTTAGGGGGAAAAAGTAAATTACAATAGATTATAGTAGCAACTGAATTTATGAAAAACTGAAAAAGCAAAAGAAAACTCTGTCCTCTCATCATTGCACAAAACCAACATAGGTTGAAACAAGCAATCACAACAAAAACAAATATACAAACAAAAAAGTTCTGAAAACCAACTATTATTATCCAGAATTGTTTCATGCCAGTCAAAGTTGTAATGAGTATTCAAGATGCAAATTAGATAGAAATAGCTTCATAGCTTGTAGGACTTTTAATGCAACAAAAACAAGAAGAGAGAAGAAAAAAGAGAAAATGGAAGAGAAGAGAAGAGAAGAGAAGAGAAGAGAAGAGAAGAGAAGAGAAGAGAAGAGAAGAGACTGTTTTGATACGGATTATGAGTCTTGAAGCAAAACTTACAGTTCTGGGTAATACAGTACTTTATATTGGATTTTTTTTATTGTATGTACTTAGAAGTATGTGAAGAAAGAGAACTTACATTTAACTTTTGTAATCTTTCACCTGCAGAGCGAACAGTGTTTTGATGGGACATGAGTGATCATACTCATTATGAAACAGTATATAAATTAGCAGCAAAGTAGGCTTTTCTACCACTTGTTATGCTTACCATGAGCAGATCTACTGGCTTTCTTGGTGTCTGTATAAGAATGATGTTGGCATCTACCAAATGGAGAGTAGGCCATACATTGACTCGGCACTTTACATTGGTGAAAGCTCAATAAATGCAGATTTCCTTAATTTAAATTAGACTTTCATAATAAGCAACATATAACCATTGTTTATATTTCCCCTTATGTAAATGAACAAGTTGCTCACTTAATAATCCAAGTAATTAGGAAAAGCTTCCAGGGAGTGTCAGAGTGGAGAACCCAGAGAGGGTAAGTAATTTGTGGTCTATATTTTCGTGTGGATTATGACTTTATAAATTACCCTGATCATTCTAATTAAAATCTCAGGTAAGCAGCCCTTCCCCCTTGCATCTTCCCTCCTGCTTGCTGAGCACTTTGACACAAACCAAGCAGCCCTGAGCAGCATGCTATCCCAGCTCCATTCTCTTGCCACCTCTCCACCTGCTTTCATCAGATCTGAAGCTTCAGAAACATACAAACCTGCATGTCCAGAATTATACAGACCTACAGATCCAGAATCATATGGCCCAAGGATACCCATTAGAGGACTACCACACCAGGACCATGGAGGTTGCACACCCCTCCCAATTACTTCCATAACAAGAACATCCGGGGACCAAAAACCATCCAGATGGCTAAAGGCCCCTGAAATAATATAATCAACAAAGTCCATGGCAAGATGACACCTCTGAAGCACACCTACCCCATTACAGCAAGCCCTGCATATTGTAAAACAAACAAACAAACAAAAACAAAAAACAAACACTAAAAGGTTTTCATTTTCTTTTTTTTTATTATTATTATTAACTTGAGTATTTCTTATATACATTTCGAGTGTTATTCCCTTTCCCAGTTTCCAGGCAAACATCCCCCTCCCCCCTCCCCTTTCTTTTTTTTTTTTTAATTTTATTTATTTATTTTTTTTATTAACTTGAGTATTTCTTATATACATTTCGAGTGTTATTCCCTTTCCCGGTTTCCGGGCAAACATCCCCCTCCCCCCTCCCCTTCCTTATGGGTGTTCCCCTCCCAACCCTCCCCCCATTGCCGCCCTCCCCCCATAGACTAGTTCACTGGGGGTTCAGTCTTAGCAGGACCCAGGGCTTCCCCTTCCACTGGTGCTCTTACTAGGATATTCATTGCTACCTATGGGGTCAGAGTCCAGGGTCAGTCCATGTATAGTCTTTAGGTAGTGGCTTAGTCCCTGGAAGCTCTGGTTGCTTGGCATTGTTGTAAATATGGGGTCTCGAGCCCCTTCAAGCTCTTCCAGTTCTTTCTCTGATTCCTTCAATAGGGGACCTATTCTCAGTTCAGTGGTTTGCTGCTGGCATTCGCCTCTGTATTTGCTGTATTCTGGCTGTGTCTCTCAGGAGCGATCTACATCTGGCTCCTGTCGGTCTGCACTTCTTTGCTTCATCCATCTTGTCTAATTGGGTGGCTGTATATGTATGGGTCACATGTGGGGCAGGCTCTAAATGGGTGTTCCTTAAGTCTCTGTTTTAATCTTTGCCTCTCCCTTCCCTGCCAAGGGTATTCTTTTTCCTCATTTAAAGAAGGAGTGAAGCATTCACATTTTGATCATCCGTCTTGAGTTTCGTTTGTTCTAGGGATCTAGGGTAATTCAAGCATTTGGGCTAATAGCCACTTATCAATGAGTGCATACCATGTATGTCTTTCTGTGATTGGGTTAGCTCACTCAGGATGATATTTTCCAGTTCCAACCATTTGCCTACGAATTTCATAAACTCGTTGTTTTTGATAGCTGAGTAATATTCCATTGTGTAGATGTACCACATTTTCTGTATCCATTCCTCTGTTGAAGGGCATCTGGGTTCTTTCCAGCTTCTGGCTATTATAAATAAGGCTGCGATGAACATAGTGGAGCACGTGTCTCTTTTATATGTTGAGGCATCTTTTGGGTATATGCCCAAGAGAGGTATAGCTGGATCCTCAGGCAGTTCAATGTCCAATTTTCTGAGGAACCTCCAGACTGATTTCCAGAATGGTTTTACCAGTCTGCAATCCCACCAACAATGGAGGAGTGTTCCTCTTTCTCCACATCCTCGCCAGCATCTGCTGTCACCTGAGTTTTTGATCTTAGCCAATCGCACTGGTGTGAGGTGAAATCTCAGGGTTGTTTTGATTTGCATTTCCCTTATGACTAAAGATGTTGAACATTTCTTTAGGTGTTTCTCAATCATTCGGCATTCCTCAGCTGTGAATTCTTTGTTTAGCTCTGAACCCCATTTTTTAATAGGGTTATTTGTTTCCCTGCGGTCTAACTTCTTGAGTTCTTTGTATATTTTGGATATAAGGCCTCTATCTGTTGTAGGATTGGTAAAGATCTTTTCCCAATCTGTTGGTTGCCGTTTTGTCCTAACCACAGTGTCCTTTGCCTTACAGAAGCTTTGCAGTTTTATGAGATCCCATTTGTCGATTCTTGATCTTAGAGCATAAGCCATTGGTGTTTTGTTCAGGAAATTTTTTCCAGTGCCCATGTGTTCCAGATGTTTCCCTAGTTTTTCTTCTATTAGTTTGAGTGTGTCTGGTTTGATGTGGAGGTCCTTGATCCACTTGGACTTAAGCATTGTACAGGGTGATGAGCATGGATCGATCTGCATTCTTCTACATGTTGACCTCCAGTTGAACCAGCACCATTTGCTGAAAATGCTATCTTTTTTCCATTGGATGGTTTTGGCTCCTTTGTCAAAAATCAAGTGACCATAGGTATGTGGGTTCATTTCTGGGTCTTCAATTCTATTCCATTGGTCTATCTGTCTGTCCCTGTACCAATACCATGCAGTTTTTATCACTATTGCTCTGTAATACTGCTTGAGTTCAGGGATAGTGATTCCCCCTGAAGTCCTTTTATTGTTGAGGATAGCTTTAGCTATCCTGGGTTTTTTGTTATTCCAGATGAATTTGCAAATTGTTCTGTCTAGCTCTTTGAAGAATTGGATTGGTATTTTGATGGGGATTGCATTGAATCTGTAGATTGCTTTTGGTAAAATGGCCATTTTTACTATATTAATCCTGCCAATCCATGAGCATGGGAGATCTTTCCATCTTCTGAGGTCTTCTTCAATTTCTTTCCTTAGTGTCTTGAAGTTCTTATTGTACAGATCTTTTACTTGCTTGGTTAAAGTCACACCGAGGTACTTTATATTATTTGGGTCTATTATGAAGGGTGTCGTTTCCCTAATTTCTTTCTCGGCTTGTTTCTCTTTTGTATAGAGGAAGGCAACTCATTTACTTGAGTTAATTTTATACCCAGCCACTTTGCTGAAGTTGTTTATCAGCTTTAGTAGTTCTCTGGTGGAACTTTTGGGATCACTTAAATATACTATCATGTCATCTGCAAATAGTGATATTTTGACCTCTTCTTTTCCGATCTGTATCCCCTTGATCTCCTTTTGTTGTCTGATTGCTCTGGCTAGAACTTCAAGAACTATATTGAATAAGTAGGGAGAGAGTGGGCAGCCTTGTCTAGTCCCTGGTTTTAGTGGGATTGCTTCAAGTTTCTCTCCATTTAGTTTAATGTTAGCAACTGGTTTGCTGTATATGGCTTTTATTATGTTTAGGTATGGGCCTTGAATTCCTATTCTTTCCAGGACTTTTATCATGAAGGGGTGTTGAATTTTGTCAAATGCTTTCTCAGCATCTAATGAAATGATCATGTGGTTCTGTTCTTTCAGTTTGTTTATATAATGGATCACGTTGATGGTTTTCCGTATATTAAACCATCCCTGCATGCTTGGGATGAAGACTACTTGATCATGGTGGATGATTGTTTTGATGTGCTCTTGAATTCGGTTTTTGAGTATTTTTGCGTCGATATTCATAAGGGAAATTGGTCTGAAGTTCTCTTTCTTTGTTGTGTCTTTGTGTGGTTTAGGTATAAGAGTAATTGTGGCTTCGTAGAAGGAATTCGGTAGGGCTCCATCTGTTTCAATTTTGTGGAATAGTTTGGATAATATTGGTATGAGTTCTTCTATGAAGGTTTGATAGAATTCTGCACTAAACCCGTCTGGACCTGGGCTCTTTTTGGTTGGGAGACCTTTAATGACTGCTTCTATTTCCTTAGGAGTTATGGGGTTGTTACCTGGTTTATCTGTTCCTGATTTAACTTCGATACCTGGTATCTGTCTAGGAAATTGTCCATTTCCTGAAGATTTTCAAATTTTGTTGAATATAGGTTTTTATAGTAAGATCTGATGAGTTTTTGAATTTCCTCTGAATCTGTAGTTATGTCTCCCTTTTCATTTCTTATTTTGTTAATTTGGACGCACTCTCTGTGTCCTCTCGTTAGTCTGGCTAAGGGTTTATCTATCTTGTTGATTTTCTCAAAGAACCAACTTTTGGTTCTGTTGATTCTTTCTATGGTCCTTTTTGTTTCTACTTGGTTGATTTCAGCTCTGAGTTTGATTATTTCCTGCCTTCTACTCCTCCTGGGTGTATTTGCTTCTTTTTGTTCTAGAGCTTTTAGGTGTGCTGTCAAGCTGCTGACATATGCTCTTTCCTGTTTCTTTCTGCAGGCACTCAGCGCTATGAGTTTTCCTCTTAGCACAGCTTTCATTGTGTCCCATAAGTTTGGGTATGTTGTATCTTCATTTTCATTAAATTCTAAAAAGTTTTTAATTTCTTTCTTTATATCTTCCTTGACCAGGTTATCATTGAGTAGAGCATTGTTCAATTTCCACGTATATGTGGGCATTCTTCCCTTATTGTTATTGAAGACCAGTTTTAGGCCGTGGTGGTCCGATAGCACGCATGGGATTATTTCTATCTTTCTGTACCTGTTGAGGCCCGTTTTTTGACCAATTATATGGTCAATTTTGGAGAAAGTGCCATGAGGAGCTGAGAAGAAGATATATCCTTTTGCTTTAGGATAGAATGTTCTATAAATATCCGTTAAGCCGGTCTTCCTGGTTGCTGCCGCTGCAGAGAACCCGTGGGGAGCACCCCACAAGCGAACCTGAGCCTCGGGACCACAGGTAAGACCAAATTTTCTGCTGCAAGAAAGCTGCCTGGTGAGCTTGGGACACAGGAAAGCAGAATTTCTCTAGGACCGGGCATGTTCTGTGTTTACCGGAAGTCCCACACCCGCGGATCCCGGCCCGCAGCAGCTCTCTGCTCCCAGACCCGGTGAGAGAGAGACCCAACCGCCTGGTCAGGTGGGCACTCCTGAGGCTGCAGAGCGGAAGAGACCACCAACTCTGCTCACCCCTGCCCACATCCCTGGCCCAAGAGGAAACTGTATAAGGCCTCTGGGCTCGCGTGGGGGAGGGCCCAGGAGCGGCAGGACCCCTGTCCCTGAGACACCGCCGGAACCTGAAAGAAACAGACCGGATAAACAGTTCTCTGCACCCAAATCCCGTGGGAGGGAGAGCTAAACCTTCAGAGAGGCAGACAAGCCTGGGAAACCAGAAGTGACTGCTCCCTGCACACACATCTCAGACACCAGAGGAAAAAGCCAAAGACCATCTGGAACCCTGGTGCACTGAAGCTCCCGGAAGGGGCGGCACAGGTCTTCCTGGTTGCTGCCGCTGCAGAGAGCCCGTGGGGAGCACCCCACGAGCGAACCTGAGCCTCGGGACAACAGGTAAGACCAAATTTTCTGCTGCAAGAAAGCTGCCTGGTGAACTCAAGACACAGGCCCACAGGAACAGCTAAAGACCTGTAGAGAGGAAAAACTACACGCCAGAAAGCAGAACACTCTGTCCCCATAACTGACTGAAAGAGAGGAAAACAGGTCTACAGCACTCCTGACACACAGGCTTATAGGACAGTCTAGCCACTGTCAGAAATAGCAGAACAAAGTAACACTAGAGATAATCTGAAACCAAGACTACATGGCATCATCGGAGCCCAATTCTCTGTTGCTTGGGTTCCTGCGCTTGCCTCTCGCCATCAGATTATCTCTAGTGTTACTTTGTTCTGCTATTTCTGACATTGGCTAGACTGTCCTATAAGCCTGTGTGTCAGGAGTGCTGTAGACCTGTTTTCCTCTCTTTCAGTCAGTTATGGGGACAGAGTGTTCTGCTTTCGGGCGTGTAGTTTTTCCTCTCTACAGGTCTTTAGCTGTTCCTGTGGGCCTGTGTCTTGAGTTCACCAGGCAGCTTTCTTGCAGCAGAAAATTTGGTCTTACCTGTGGTCCCGAGGCTCAGGTTTGCTCGTGGGGTGCTGCCCAGGGGCTCTCTGCAGCGGCAGCAACCAGGAAGACCTGTGCCGCCCCTTCCGGGAGCTTCAGTGCACCAGGGTTCCAGATGGTCTTTGGCTTTTTCCTCTGGCGTCCGAGATGTGTGTGCAGGGAGCAGTCTCTTCTGGTTTCCCAGGCTTGTCTGCCTCTCTGAAGGTTTAGCTCTCCCTCCCACGGGATTTGGGTGCAGAGAACTGTTTATCCGGTCTGTTTCTTTCCGGTTCTGGCGGTGTCTCACGCAGGTGTCCTGCTGCTCCTGGGCCCTCCTCCACGGGAGCCCAGAGGCCTTATACAGTTTCCTCTTGGGCCAGGGATGTGGGCAGGGGTGAGCAGTGTTGTTGGTCTCTTCCGCTCTGCAGCCTCAGGAGTGCCCACCTGACCAGGCGGTTGGGTCTCTCTCTCACCGGGTCTGAGAGCAGAGAGCTGCTGCTGGCCGGGATCCGCGGGTGTGGGACTTCCGGTAAACACAGAACGTGCCCGGTCCTAGAGAAATTCTGCTTCCGTGTGTCCCAAGCTCACCAGGCAGCTTTCTTGCAGCAGAAAATTTGGTCTTACCTGTTGTCCCGAGGCTCAGGTTCGCTCATGGGGTGCTTCCCAGGGGCTCTCTGCAGCGGAAGCAACCAGGAAGACCTGTGCCGCCCCTTCCGGGAGCTTCAGTGCACCAGGGTTCCAGATGGTCTTTGGCTTTTTCCTCTGGCGTCCGAGATGTGTGTGCAGGGAGCAATCTCTTCTGGTTTCCCAGGCTTGTCTGCCTCTCTGAAGGTTTAGCTCTCCCTCCCAAGGGATTTGGGTGCTAGAACTCCCCCCTCCCCTTTCTTATCGGTGTTCCCCTCCCCACCCTCCCATTTTCTAATGACTTTAAATCTAATCTTATAAAAGATGATCCAAGCCTTTAAAGATAAAATTAGTAAATCTCTTAAAGAAATACTGGAAAATAAAGTTAAATATGTGAAGAAAATGAAACTGTGTAAGACCTGAAAGTGGAAATAGAAGCAATGAAGGAAACACAAATTGAAGAAATCCTTGAGAACAGGAAAAACAGATGAAAGCATCACCAACAGAATGCAGGAGATAGAAAAGACAATCTTAGGCATAGAAAATACAAAAACAGATACATCACTCCATGGAAATGCTAAATCTAACAATTTCTGACATACAGGATCCAGGAAAACTGGAATACCATGAAAAAATTCTAACTCAGGAATAATAGGAATAGAAGAATGGGGAGACCCAGCTCCAAGGCCCAAAATATATCTTCCTCAAGAAAATCATAAAAGAAAACTCTCCCAACCTAAAGAAAGAGAATCCTACATAATAAAAGAAGCTTGTAGAATACTAATTAGACTGGAATAGAAAATAAAATCCTCCTGTCACATAATAATCAAAACACAAAATCTACAGAATGAAGAAAGAATACTAAAAGCAGCAAGGAAAAAAGACCAGGTAACATCCAAATGCAAACCTTTAAGAATTACTTGCAACTCCTCAACAGAGACTAAAAAAGCTAGAAGGGCCTGGATAGATATCATGTAACCTGGAAAAAATCATAGATGACAACCTAGACTACTACAAAATGGAAAAAGAAAGCATCTTTAACAAATGATTCTGGTCTAACTGGATGTATGCATGAAGAAGAATGAAAATAGATCTATATTTATCACCCTGTACAAAACTCAAGACAAAGTATATCAATTTCTTCAAAAGAAAACTGAATATATAAATCTCATAGAAGAGAATGTGGGAAATAACCTTGAATGAATTAGTACAGAAGACAATTTCCTGAACACAACACCAATGGCTCAAGCTCTAAGATCATCAGCTGATTAATGTGAACTTCAATGTCAATAGGACAAAATGGCAGTCTACACATGAAGAAAGGATATTCAAAAACTCTATATCTGACACAGGGCTAATATCCAAAATTGACAAAAAACTCAAGAAGGTAGACAAGAATAACCCAAATAACCCAATTAAAAATGAGATAAAAGCTAAAGGACAACTCTCAACAGAGGAATATCAAATGACTGAGAAGCACATAATGTTCAATTTCCATAGTCATCAGGGAAATGCATATCCAAGCAAATTTGAGGTTCCATTTACACCCATCAGAATGGATAATGCACAAAACCCAAGGGATAGCACATGCTGGAGAGGATGTGGAACAAGGGGAATATGCCTCCATTGCTGGTGGGAGTGCAAACTTGTATACCACTTTGGACATTAATTTGTCAGTTTCTCAGAAAGCTCTGAATAGTTCTACCTCAAGTCCCAGCTATACCGCTCCTGGACATATACTAAGAAGATGTTCCAACATCCCACAAAGGCAGTTGCTCAAGTTTTTTCATAGCAGCTTTATTCACAATAGCCAGAAACTGGAAAAAACCTAGATGTCCCTCAACAGAAGCATGGATAAAGAAATTATGGTACATCTACACAAAGGAATACTACTAAGCTATCAAAAAAAGACATTAATTTTTCAGGCAACTGTGTGGAACATGAGAATGTCATTCTGAGTGAGATAACCCACTCCCAAAATGACATTACAGGTATGTACTTACTTATAAGTGAATATTAGCTATAAAATACAGGTATCATGGTATATTCCACATATCCAAGGAAGCTAAACAAGGAGGAAGGTCCAAATTGGGATGCTTGAGTCTCACATAGAAAGGGAAACAAACAGTCATAAGTGGCAGAAGTGAGGAAGGGAATGGATCAGGTGTGGGGAAGGACAAAAGAGATGGTCAGACGGCCATGAAAACTAATAGAAGTCGTCAACTGACTGAGGTAAGTAGGTGGAGGGAATCTCCAGGATGAAGCAGAGACCTGAGATAAGGGAGGTACCCAAGAATCAATAAGGGTGAACTTAGATGTGACCCACAACATTGGCTAGGTTGTCACCAATGAAGCCAACTCTAAATGGAGGTCATTCAATATCATCTTCCTCATGTCAAAAGCTGACATGCCTCATTCTCAATTTCAAAATGAGTTAAATTTATAAAACATCTTTAAATGACAAAATCTGTCAGTCTTGAATTTTCAAAGATCTTCTACCTATTCTTAGCATATCTGAATAAATGAATATTGCTTCTTCCAGCTATTTATTATCAATTCAATCCAGAATGCATATTGCTGTGATAATTCAGACTAGTGTCTGACATTATGAATTTGATTTTCTAACCTTTACTTTGTACTTCTTAACCATACCAAATAGTTTGCAATAACACCTATTAAAGAACTGGAATTGAAACTTGCATTTTCAAATGAACCGCATAAGTATAACATCTATATAAGAATTGAAACAAACATATACTTTGTTGTAACAAAATTATTCTTAATTTTTATCAATATAAAAGATTTGTACCAATTAAAAGCTTAAACATGTATCAATATAAATAACTCATATCATTGTATACAAAACTAGTTTTATTTGGTAATAGCCATAAATCTAAGTTGGAGTAGATTCAATAATCTACCTTTTGTGCTATTATTTATACAATATTCCTATTTTCTGTCATTTTTCTTTCTATCCATTTTCCCCATTCTCCAGGAACATTAGATATGAGAGACAGAATGACATAGAAAAGGAAATCTCTAAATTGAAACTCCATCTTTTGTTTTCTCCCCTTTTAAGACCGTAACTATTTCTAGCCATCTCCTATTAACTGATGATGAACATCCAACACCCAATAAAAGACCAAAAGTCAACCATCCCACGTTTTTTGAATAAGGTGTAGTGTGCATAACTGCTTCCTGCTGGTGTTGGAGACAAATTTACTTTGGGGATCCCAAGAAAATTAGAAAAATAGCCTTAAAAAAGCTAACTGTAGCAATTTTTGTGTAGTCTCTATGTGCTGAGAAAATTCAGGGTTTAATTGAAGTCCTGAATGGAACAGTCTGTGATGCTGGACCAAGTGAGGCAGCTGTTTTGAAGTTGTCCTGGAAGCAAGAATTTAGAGGAAACAGTATTGATGGAATCTGAAGTAGAATCAGGTAGGAATCTGGACCATCAAGTCTCAGCTTCCCAACATCCCTGAGGATAAATCTTGTCAGGTCTTTTTTTTTTTTTTTTTTTGGTTTGGCCCTTCCATTCTGCAATATACAAACTTATACAAGCAATATATAGTTACATAAAAACATTTATATGGAATGTGCAGTATATATAGATCATATAAAGATGATTTCTATTTTGAGCAAATGAAAGACATCTGTCTTTTTTAAAAGTCAATTTGAAGGGCTGAAGAGATGGCTCAGAGGTTAAGAGCACTGACTGCTCTTTCAGAGGTCTTGAGTCCAGAAGTTTGAAGGCATTATAAGTAT
Source organism: Rattus norvegicus (assembly GCF_021556685.1). Lineage (NCBI taxonomy): Eukaryota > Metazoa > Chordata > Mammalia > Rodentia > Muridae > Rattus > Rattus norvegicus. The sequence goes on from NC_141534.1 coordinate 116,296,144, forward strand.
AGACTAATCCAATCCAGCAGCCCTGTTTTCATATAGGTCTGCTCCATTTTGAACTCTCTCAAAAAGGATATACAATATCACCGTCACCTTGCAACATATCACTATTTTCATTTTGTCATTTTGTAAATTCAAAACAGACTTCATGAAGCTCAATTATCCTCCTTTGTATTCAACTTTAATCAAACTTCTTTCTATCTTAGTTTCAAGTATATTGTATGTGCACATAGGTTTTGTATCATGCTGAGCCATTATCAGTTCTCCCATGGGATCCTCATATCTAAGGATATGGGTTGCTCAGAGCAGCATGACACCTTATTTCATGTTAGCTTCCATGGGTGTCATTAGGTCTTCCTGTGGGAGCTCTACATTTTAGAGACTCCATCGATTACTCAAAGTAGTGTGATATCTCACCTTATGTTCACTCTATAATTCTTGGCTGTGGAAGTTAGGTAGCCTGTTCTTCAAGTGGTGGCTGCTGCAACCTAGCCCAGACCCTACTGGTGTCGTGTTTGCTGAGCTCTTGGGCCAAGTGTCACAACTCTGGATAGAGATGCAGCAAAGCTTGGCTTGGTGGGCAGTTGGCTTACAGGTGCAGCTGTTCCCTAGCTCACACTTTGACCCCTGGAATCACATGTGCCAAGCTAGCAAGCATTCTGACTATTGTCCTGGACTATGACAGGCTTAGAGAAAAAGCAATCTTACTAAGAAGCTATTTTTCCCCATCTTGCTAATCACCATCATGCCCTCTATCTTAAAAGGACAGAGTAAATTTTATCTGGGAATCTAAAGATCCCAGTTTGGGTTAAAAGTAAGTTCTAGCCCCAAGTTTGATTGACAAAATGTTGGGGTAAATATTATTTGGGGATATGTAATCAACCTTAGATCATTTGGTTCCCAAATAAAAGACACAAAACATTTTTATTTATAATAAGCCTTAAGGCATTAGAGCTGGGCAAATACCAGCCCTCTTTGCTATTTTGTCTATTTCTCTGTCAGTAATCCCCAAATATCATTTGCCTTGTTTCACCTGGCAACAATCTGCCAAGCACTCATGGCCATGCACTCATGATCCACCTACTGCAGGATGCCTCTACTTTCTTCATCCCCCATGGTCTCGGTATCATACCCCAAATGGAGGATATGAAATCCTACTTACCTCTCTTCTGCTCAAATAACAATACTTTTAAAATGAAAAGGAAGATTTCCACAACAAAAGCGATATATGTGAGAATTCCCTTGTCCTGAGGTGACTAGACACTGGGAAGCAGAATTTAGCATTATAATACATAGCATCAGACCAAATCTCAAAAGGGTTATGAATGTCTCAATGTACAGGGAACATGGTAAATTCTTTTCAGAGGCTCATCGCCATGACACTATATGGAACTTGTCCTTCCTGGTGTGATTGCAACAGCAACGGACCAGGTCCTCTAAGAAAAATCAGACTGATGCTGCTGCTCGGGGATTTTATCAAGCCTTGTCTGAAGTTCTAAAAATAGTAGCCTCAAGCTATACTGGTTGCTAGATGGAGTAGTACAAGAAAAATTGAACAATGAACATTGAAGAACAATGAGAAATTATTCTAAGTCTTCAGTCTTCAGTAGCATGGATAAGAACTCTAAAAACTGGAAAAATGTCACCTTGCTTCAGAGCTGATGTTGAAACTCCTCTTGTTTTTATACATAGAATATTCTTCATCTAAGGAAAGTATTTGAATAATTTCTCCACAGATGTTTCTGGCTTGAACATCCTTCAATTGTATCTTGAAGCATTTTCCATGCCCTAGTCTATGGCGTCATACATCCAAAATTCTATCATTTCTGTTTTACTACCATTTGTCTGGCTCAAACTGACAATGGTCAAGTTCTCAAATGACCCCAAAGTTGTCCAAATTCTCTTCTTGATGCCTGAATCACCAGTAAAGCATCAGATTTTCAGACTTAAGTTTTATGTAGAGTTTACTTAGCATGTGGGAAATAGCCATATCTGTACATGGATTTAATTGCACCACATACAATAGGTACCGCAATAGTGTATATTCTTTTTCTGGAGGATAAAAAGATGACCATATTTTAATTACAAAATTGTGTAGCTCCATCTTTCACAGGACAATGAGCTTCAGTTAAAAATAAAATGACATTTTCAAATCAGTTTCCCTTTCATTAAAACTGAAGTTGGAATGTCAGCAATTTCAAAACCTAATGAAGTCACATTAACATGTCATTTTTTAACTTGTTTTTGTGTTGTGATCTGCCAAATTAACCAGTGCTATGTAATGCTCCATTTCACCCGGAATGCAGTTTGGTGGGTACAATGTGAGCTTGGGCTGTACCCCTTTTCTGGTATTACTTCTACTCCATCCAAATAACTACCTGAGACTTTTCAATTTTTCCCTGATATTGTATTAAGCATTTATTTGATTAATCTAGAAATAGTTTCTATTGTTGTGTGAGAGATATATTCTACAAAGAGATAATAGCCAGAGTCAGGATTTTTAGTAAAAATTCAGCTCAGTAAAACATTCCATCAACTATGTTACATGGGCAAATAATTTATGTTTCCCTTGGAAAAAGTCACATCCCACAATCAATCAACTTTACTCTCTGTATTTTAAACTGCTTCATTGTCCAAACACTCCTCCTCACTGAATCATAAAGCCCTGTTTGCCTAACTTAATGCTTTGTGATTTGAATCTAGAAAGAAATTTCTTTTTTCAGAGCAAGCATTCAACAAGTATTTTAGTAGAAGTATTAAGGAATCTATATTCTTGGTACCTTTTAAGTTTGTGTGTCTGCATGAGTGTGTGTGTGTGTGTGTGTGTGTGTGTGTGTGTGTGTGTGTATGTGTGTGTGTGTGTGTGTGTGTGTATGCTTGTGCATATATGAATGTTCCATGGAGACCGAAAGAGAGAACCACATAATCTAGACCAGGAGTTACAGGACTTTTTGAGTCATCCAAAGTATGTGGGTGCTGCTATCCAAGCTTAGGTCCTCTAGAAAAGTAACAAGTGTCCTAACCACTGAACTGCTCCCTACCAAGCCCCTTAGTTTCTATTTTACAGTACATTCTACTCTCTGGCTTTTTGTAATGTCTTCCTTATTTACATAGCAATGTTAGTATGATTAACCCAAACCGTTCTGAAGATGGACACCATTTCTTTATATATGTATATTTTAAGTCTGGCCAATGTTTTCTTTGCATGTTTTTATAGGTTTAAGTCTAATACCCCATACACTTTTTCTCTCTCTCACTGTATGTATGCTAGTGAGTATATATGTTGGTCTCTGAGGAGGCCAGAGGCATAGGATTCCTTGGGAGGTGAAATTACAGACAATTAGGAACACATGGTTCAATAGCAGGACATGTTATTAAATATGGACCTACCTCGACAGCCTAATGTTTGTGTAGGTTTCTCATAACAGAGAGTAGAGAGTTAACAAGAGTTTTGTCTTCATTTTTCGGTCAATAAAAATGTAATTCTTAAAAGATAATTGGGCTGGAGAGATGGCTCAATGGTTAAGAGCATTGACTCTTCTTCCAGAGGTCCTGAGTTCAATCCCCAGCAACCACAACCGTCTGTAATGGGATACAATGACCTTTTCTGGTGTGTCTGAGGACAACTATGGTATACTCATAAAAAATAAATAAGTAAATCTAACAAAATTTATTAAAAAGATCATATGATCATTTGATAAGGTAACTGTCAAATTTCATGTGGTAGAGTAGGGCAATAATGTATAATTAATTAAAATATTAAACTCATATGAAATAACAGTTATAATTAGCACAATTTCTATATATATATAATATAATCTATGTGTAAATAGTTTAATTATAGCTTCATCTGGACAATGCAGCAAAAATTCTTCAATAAAAAGGGCTCCTAATAAATCAGGACACAGGTTGACACCAGATGCCACATTAATCTTGCACTGGTTAAAATAGTTTTTTTTTTTTTTACTAGTGAGAGAGCTACAATATCAATTAGACTCAGACTGTGGCTTGATGTGAGAAAGCAGTTGAGCAGGTGCCTAAAAGAAGATAGCATTGAGCCATGCAATGGAGGTCAAGAACAAAGGGTATCTCAGGACTTTTGAGCACTTTTGAGAACAAACCATATCAAGGATGCACTGTGCATGAGATCGCTTTCTTCAGTTTGATGAAGTCTATGGATAATTCTCAGAAAAAGTAAATACAAAACACAAATCCAGAACTTTAAAGTAAGATCATTATAAAATTGTTTAAATGAGACATAAAACAGGTGTATTAGCCATTACTATTTCAAGTTCCTAACATGTAAAAGATCTTTAGAGGAATCTGCAAATAAATAAATAAATAAATAAATAACATTTTAATTGAAATATTCTCTGATTTATATTGAGGACTAAATCCAATTAATTACTAAATTGTAATAAAATTAGGCTTTTCTTATATGCATTCTAGTAAAGAAAACAATATATTATTGAAATAAAAGTATTATGTTTTTATACAAACTTATGAGATTTCTTGGTGTTTGTACAGGATTCTGATTTAAGAATACTTGATGTGACACATTCCTGTTTACTAAAGATCATTTATTAGAATTCTGTCCTGAGTTTCTAATTTTAACTGAAATAATTCTTACTGTAACCTCAGTTTTCCAGGGATCATTCACTTAACAGAGCAATGATGTCAGACAGTGCCGGAGTCATTACCTCCACTGCAATATCTAGAACCTTCAGGCTATGTTAATAAATCTCATTTTTCAAGGGAAGAAAGATTATTACGACTTTTCTGGTGAGTCAAGAAATTGTATCTTTTAAGTTTAGAACTGAATTAAAATTTAAATGTCTAAGAAAAATCTGTAGTTTGTCAACCAGAGATCTAAATATGGTCCCAGTCGATTTTATATACCATAGAGTTATAAAAGAATGTTCAATATTCTTTTATATGCTCACAAATGAGGAATTATTTATCTTAGATAATATATTTCCATCATTCATGAAAGCCTAGAATTCATATCCTCATAAGAGGGAATCACAGGTCTCTATGGCAGCACCCATTTTAATGATGAACTCATGTTTCAATATATTAGAAAAATTAAAAAAATTCAGTCCTTTTAGATATTTTGAATGACATACCAGGATTGATAGTGGAAAATATTAAAAATGCAACATTCCTTGTCATCTTAATCCTTCTGCAACAGAGCTGAATATTATATCTAGAAAATTTTCTGTTTGAATGATTTGGCCTCATTGTCAATGACCATCATTCAGGAGAGAGATCGTCCAAATGCTGACATGTGAAGTTAGGGACACTTCACTGAGATGCTGTTACACATGTTGTGGTTTTGATGTGATCATATCTTTGATCTATGGGATACCTTCACTATCTGTAGACAGATGCTGGAGTGAGATGTCATCCAGTATAGCTGAGCTGCACTATTGCACACAGGTAACTTTCTAACCTGTAGCTGTCTGAAGTCCTTGTTGGTACAGAAAGCATATAGCTCAGTTTCTGCTGAAGCATTTTCACATGTACCCAAAATAATACATTTGTGACAGATAAGCAGATTCTATCCACAGACCTTTAGGATTATGTGTTTACACATCTCTGAAGTGCTTATACTTCTCAACAATGCTTTCACATGGAGATATAATATAAATTATTATAGATAAAAGACAGGCTTTAACAAGTTCATCATGCAGTGATTCAGAACCTTGTTGTGTTTTGAAGCATTGGAGACAGAAACAAGAAGCATTTGGGAAGCTTGTAAAATCCATTTAAAAGACATTATTGAAGTTTACCTTTCATTGGATTACAGGAAAAACTGATAATTTACGCCAAACTGTAATGCAAAGTATGACCTGGAATTTTCACTAAAACAACAACAAGCCACCCCTGCATTAAACTTTCCAAAATGCTGATTAACTCTCAATAATTGTGGAGACTTGGATTATTCTAAGTTCAGAGTCAAATTATCCTAGGCTGTGTTAACCATGCCCCACCCTCCACCACAAGAGCTATTAATTTATCACCCCTGTGAACAACATAATTCACCCCTGTGAATAACATTCTTGCATTTTTGAAACAACTGTGTGCTAGCATCCACCAATCCGAAGGTCAGGATATAATAGCACCACATCAGAGCATGGTATTTGGAGTGACCTGAATCTAGGTTGCCAGACTCATAATAATAATTTATGTCCCACCAATTATTCCCTTGAAGATAGAAGCTGTGTTTCTAGTGCCAACAGTATTATGGGGCCAGAATCTAAAGAGCCATCTACTGAACAAGAGAAAATAAATCATTAATAACCAGGACACACTTATAATGACAGATATTCAATGACAGAAGACAATGAACCTCTCTTACCTGGTGCCATACTCATGAGCTCCAGGGCTCAGGACCTAAGATCTTAGCACATCCCACCCTAGACCACTTTGTGAGTTCTAACAACAGTGTCTCCGAGTTATGATCTTAAATTAGGGGAGCTGGAAAAGGTAATAAGTACAATATTACTTACTCCTTAGGGGGAAAAAGAATTTTGTTGTTGTTTTCTTGAGATCATTTCTCTGTGTAGTCCTAGTTGTCATGGAACTCACTCTGTAGAGTAGGCTGACCACAAACTCAGAGAGAATTTTCTGTCTCTGCCTTCTGAGCTCTGGGCCTTCTGAGTTCTGGGATTAGGGGTATGAAAATAACCACTTCCTAATTGAAAAACATTATTTTAAAAGTAAAATGCATTCATTATTCTCTTTTCCCTGGTCATAAATTTTCTTACTTGAAATCTACATGTCTACTTAGTATTATTTATGAAGACTTTACTCTTCTGTATGTTTTATCTTATATGAGATAAACATGGATTGTGATGGGAGCTACTCTTTTCCCCTTCCTCCCTTCTTGCCTGCCCACCTGCCTGCCTGCTTTCCTTCCTTCCTTCCGACCCTCCTTCCTTCCTTCCTTCCTCCGTTCCTTCCTTCCTTCCTTCCTCCCTTCCTTCCTTCCTTCCTCCGTTCCTTTTTCCTACCTTTTTTTCTTTTCTTCTCATTTTATCTTTGTTTTGAGACAGATTTCCACAGGATAGCCCAACTGATATTCTGCACACTGTGTGCAGTTGCTGCATTGGAATGTTCAATGAAATCCTTCCGTAGTCACCATATGCTGGGAGTTGACAAGTTTGTAGTTACACCTGCTCACCATTAAGTTTTCATCCTCAAACAATAATCTCATAGTCACGATCTCTTATGTGTCAACCTTGGTATATGAGAGTCAGGTGCCAGAGACATTACTGGTATTCTTCTTTGACGACTGATTTTTCTTTTATGATAATGTTGTAGCCTTTGTAGAAAATTTCTTTCCCTTAAACTCTGCTACATTCTAAACATGGTCCTGTAGCTGTAGGTGCTCTTCAGGTATATATCACTGCTAACTGATGATTGTATACATTCTCAATGAATTTATTTAGATCTAAGCTTTATATCCAGAAGCACTGGCATAACCTATGAGGGAAATAACTGAATTATATGAAAATTGTCCTTTGTTTAAAGGAAAGGTTGTATAATAAGGTCTTAGAATGTTGTATATACTTACTATATATGGTTTAAGGCATAGTTTTTTTTATAAAGGCAGATATAAGTAATTTTTTCAATAAAGATATGCAGGGGAGATGGCTCAGTGGATAAAACACTTATAATGCAACATAGACAACTGGAGTCAGGGTGTTAGGATCAACGTAAAAGTCAAAAGGTCCTGATCTTGCTCCTATGTTGGTCTAGTCCCTATGTCCTCAGCAATTCAATCCTCCGTGGACTCTTTATACTACACTCACTTCCCAGTGGAGTAAATTCCAAACGGAAAACGCCATGCAAGCTCTGTTCCAGTTTTGCTTGCTGATGTTCCTTAAGACACAGTCATGGAATTGGGAACCACACCATTCTATGGAGAGAGGTGACCTGTGTAATGGGAACCTGTCACTGTTGCTTTTAACCCCAAAGCACATGTATATTGGTATCTCATTATCATTTACAAAACTGGAAATATAGAAAGGTTAAAGTAAAAGAAATTCCAAACTGAAAATAAGAAGGTCAAACATTTTCACTCCATTTTAGAAGAGTTATAGATGCTTGGAATATTGAAGAAGCCGGGTCTCATTGTACAAGGAAATCCATTACTTCCCAACAGTGGGAAGTATTTGTGAGCAGCATATGAGCTTCAGTCAGGAGAGTTAATTTCCTAGGTCTAATTTCTTTTTTATTGGAAGATACTATCAGTTAATATATATGTGCATTTGAATGTGCTGTGCAGATTTTGTGGCCCTGAGTCATTCTTCCTCCTCTAAACATGATCATAATCAGTGACCTTGTAGAGGATTTTTCTGTTAATAACCACAAAGCATCATGGGAAACTCTAATGCTAGGAATGCTGCAGGCAAAGTAGCAATGAGATGAAACTCCTTCCACCATTGTATTGTATCAACCATTTTATTCCTTCCTTTGTGCCATGAGTTGGGTCCTAAAGAGACTGCATTGAACTGGAGATGAGTTGCGTTGAGAAGGCAACTCTTGTTGGCGATAGGGACATCCAGGGTGATTGTGTTTTAAAAAGACAGTTTTGCCTCCTAAGGAAATTTTGTACAACTCCACAGGAAGCTGAGGCAGTTTTACAGTTGGCGTTTAATGAGGCTTGTTCCTTCTCACACACAGAGTTAAAAGGACTCTTCGCCACCTTGTGCATGCCAAAACACATTGATCACTTTTTTGTTCTGTGCCTGTCTCTTTGCTTTTCTTTGTGTCTCTTTCCCTGCTTTGAATAATCACTGCACAGATTATTGGCTATCAGCAATGCTCAATCCAACCAGATACACAAGTCCTGACACTGGAGTGGACTCTACCTTCTCTTTCTCAGATTCCTTTGGTAAATCTTATCAGCAGAACTCCTCCTAAGCACTGTGTGAATTGTTCTGATGAGACTGTTAACAAAAAACTAGATGACTGTTTTAGCTTTCCTAGGATATACAATGTTTCAGAGGCATCAACATCATTGTTGGTGAGTCACTTAATGCGTTTTAGTAGGTCTGAGAAGACACATCTTAACTTACTTGATATTTCAGTGTATCTAAGGAAACCCCTCAGATTCCTTGGCTCACAAGGGTATTGTCTACTTCCTAAGCAACACTGAAGAATCAATTCATTTCCAAAGGACTCACAGTACCCTCATCATCACTGCACCACTCATTGAGGGCAACAAACTGACATCTCCATCTTGGTGACATCACTCATTGTTCATGTCTTACCTTCTTCTGTGTTCCCACTGATCTTTCTCTACAATAAGCAATCAACCATTTTCTATGGTTCCCAGTCTCTGTTCTTGATTTTTTCCAGCCCAATTTACATCAAGTCAGTTAATTTAAACTCTTTGACTCTTCATTTTTTATCCCCCCTCTTTTTTCTCATCTATAAAATGAATAAATAAAAACCAAAAAAAAAATTTCAAAATTAACTTAGCAACTATCCCCCAAATTTTTATGATTTTGTGTTAGTCCAATAAAATTTAAAATTTATCTGTAACCATAGAGATAATTATTGACTTTTGTGGGTTTTAATATTTAGTTTAACCATTTATAGAATAGATTTTGGAAGTAGGCACAGTAAGAGGGGGTCACTGTGAGAATACAACCATACAATGTTAGTTTTTAATTTTTTTGAGAAATTTGTATATGAATCCAATGAGTTATATCATTTCCTTTCTGAAACTCCTCCCATTCCCTGGATGTATCCTCTCAAAACACCCCATTTTCAAGTTTATTTACATTTCCTTTATAATTATATATCATATATTTTATGAAGTCCTATATGTACCTTGATTCCCCAAGCTTTGGAGGTGTGTAGTGTTAGAGATGTTCAATCTTTTTGAGGATGGGCACCCAGTGGTCATGAATACTCTGAATTCTAGGGGCCTGCCTGTACTGAAGAAGGAGCTTCCTTGATGAGGGGTAAGGCTTGTGCTTAGGACAGCCCACACAGATGAAGCTCTTGACTCTCTTCTGTGATATTATTTCAGTTGCAATCCTCACAATTATCTATGTACAGCCATATAAGAAATACTTGGTTCTGTGTGTTTTTGAGTTTAGAGCAGGAGTCAATGAAACTTCTAAATTGTGTGTTTGTTCTAAGATGTCCTCTTCACTCTAAAGTTGTTAGAATCACTAGACCACTACTGCCCTCTGTATGAAAAGAAAAAAATTACATTTTCAAGCATGGCTATTGATACTTTAGTGAACTTGTTAATTCAATAGTTCATGATGAAGATGAATAATTACAACTAAACATGACATGCCTGACATGATTAGTAAAAAAATTCCTTATCAATTTTATGTTCCTAATGAAATATGCATATATGTTTAAAATATACAGCACAGTTTCCCAATTGTTTCCAGATAAAGATGTGTAAATATGTTTTAAAACAAAAATGATTGAGGCTTATGTTTATAGACATCAACTGAGTAGTACTGTTTGGACATAGAGCTAAGGGTGGGCCTTCCTGAGGAAGGGAAAACACTTTTTGGAGCTATATGCTCACTCAAGATTGACAGCTTCTTTCTAGAATATTGTAGGACATAATATTTTGAGTCTTGCACTTAATGATTACAATGTTATTAAGCCAGTTCTTTTGTTAAACAGCACCATGCTGATTATATTGCTGTTAAAAGTTATAGCAATCTCATGCCTCTTTACTCAGCTATAAACTAGTGAACTCCAATCAATATCATTAACATTTTTTCTAGAATCCTCCTCTGAGATATTCTTGTTAATAATTCTTACAGGAATGTTGGCTTTATTGCTCTTCTTTGTAGTATTTTTGCTGTCCCTTACTTAATCAGAATACCATATGGTAGCAAATCTCTCACTTTCCTGTCGGACTCGGTATCCAACTGAGTAGAAAATAATACAACCACAATAATACAACCACTGAAATTTTTGATCAGTGAAGAAATATCATTGTTAATAAATCAATGAAATGTTCAATGTTTCACAGGACTATTTTTTTTCCAAAGATACCGGCTTTTCTTCTCAGCTTCAGTTTGATGTTATCCTTGGTTCCTTATCTTCTGCATTGCTTCTTACCTGTCTGCATTTTCCTCCTCTTGTGTTTCTAGCCACTCCATACCATCTTTTAATACACTTCTCACTTTTCCTGCCTTCTCACAGAAATACAACTTTTGTACTTTGTCTCAGGCCTGCCAAGTAACTGCCTGACAACATTTGTAAACTATGTGGCAACCATGAATTCATTTCTTTCTGCCCAATCACACATTAAAATTACCTGTTACTAGCTAAGAAAAAATCATGTACTTGCAAAGACTTTGATATCAAAAGTAAAAGATAAACTGGGCCACAGTTGTTCTTAAAATAAGAATATTTAGAGCCAGAGACCTGTGCACATTCCAGTTTCCACCTATGCCATGAGCAGAGCCTCAGCTCTGGACTCAAACCCACACAGCCCATACCTGAGTTGCAGCTCAAGACCCCAGGTATTCTGACACACCCAGGATTTCAGTTAAGACCTCCAAACCCCACCCAAGTACCTGGCTTACTGGCACCCCTTACTGAACACTGAGATGCAGATTCTCCACCCAACCATGGACCCATACACTTTGCAGTTTCCACCTGTGCCTGAAGCAGAGCCTCAGCTTTGGATTTGAAGCTACACAACCCATATCCCAATTGCAGATCAACTCCCCAGGTATTTTGACACATCAAGGATCACCGGATCACAGGATCACAAAATCACAGGCTCACAGGAACCACAGGCTCCAGTCAGAGACAGGGAGGCCAGATAACACAAGAGGTAACTAGATTGGGAGAAGCAAGTATGAGAAGATAAGCAATAGAAACCAATTTGACCTGGCAACATCAGAACCCAGTTCTCCTACCACAGAAAGTTCTGAATACTCCAAACACACATATAAAGCAAGATTCAGATCTAAATTCTCATTTCATGAAGATGATAGAGGGCTTTAAGAATAGGACATAAAAATCTCCCTTAAAGAAATACAGAAGAAGACAAGTAAGCATGCAGAAGCCCTTAAAGAGGAAATACATAAATCCCATAAAGAAATACAGGGGAATACAGTGAAACTGTTGAAGGAATTGAACAAAGGCATGCAAGATCTAAAAATGGAAATAGAAACACAAAAAAAGTAAACACAAAGGGAGACAGCCCTGGAGATGGAAACCATGGAAAAAAGAACAGGGGACACAGGTGCAAGCATCACTAACAGAATACAAGTGACACAAGAGAGAATCTCAGCAGTAGAAGATACTATAGAAGACATCAAAATAACAGTAGAAGAAAATAGAAAAAGCTCAAGCATTCAAGAAGTTGAAGACACAATGAAAAGAGCAAACCTGAGAATAATAGAAGAGAGTGAAGATTCCCAACTCAAAGGGCCAGCAAACATCTTCAACAAGATTATAAAAGAAGATTTCCTTAACATAAAGAAAGAAATGCCCATAAACATAAGAGAAGCCTACAGAACAGGAAACGAGACAAGAAATGAAAATCCTCTTATAATATAATAATTAAACACCAAATGCATAAAACAAAGGAAGAATATTGAAAGCAGTAATGAAAACATAATAGAATATAATAGGCAAACATAATAGAGTTACACCAGATTTCTCAACAGAGTCTCTTAAAGCCAGACAATCCTGGGCATATGTCATACAAACCTAAGAGAACACAATTGCCAGCCCAGGCCACTATACCCAGCAAAACTAGCAATTACCATAGATAGAGAAACCAAGGTATCACAAAACAAAACCAAATTTAAGCAATATCTTTCCAGTAATCCATCCCTACAGAGGATAATGGGAGGAAAAGCCCAACACAAGAAGGGAAAATGCACTCAAGAAAAAGGAAAAAAAATCAATCTTTTCACAGCAAACCCAAAAGAAGATAAACTCTCAAATATAATTTTACCTCTAGCTAGAAAAATAACAGGAACCAACAATCATTGGTCCTTAATATCTCTCAGCATCAATGGACTCAATTCTGCAATAAAAAGACATAGGCTAACCGACTGAACTTATAACAAGACATTGCATTTTGCTGCAAACAGAAAACACACATCTGTGACAAAGATAGACACTACCTCAAAACACAAGGCTGGAAAAAGATTTCCAAGCAAATGGTCCCAAGAAATGAGCTGTAGTAGCCATTCTAATATCCAACAAAATCGACTCCCAACCAAAAATTATCAAAAAATATGGAGAAAGGAACTACATACACATCAAGGAAAAAATCTCCAAGATGAACACTCAATTCTGAACTTCTATTTCCCAAATTTAAGCACACCCACATTTGTAAAAGAAATATTACTGAAGCTCAAAGCACACATTGAATCTCACATAATAATAGTAAATTTAAAAACCCCATTCTTAGCAATGGACAAATTATGGATAAAGAAACTAAACAGAGACACAGTGAAACTAACAGAAGTTATGGGCCAAATAGATTTAACAGATAAATACAGAGCATGTCTCCCTAAAAAAACAAAAATATAATTCTTTGCAGCATGTTATGGCACATTCTCAAAAACTGTTCATGTATTTGGACACAAAACAAACTTCAACAGATATTAGAACACTATTCTATTGGATCACGATGGACTAAGGCAGTTCTTCAATAACAATAAAAATGACAGAAAGCACACATACACATGGAAGCTGAACAATGCTTTACTCAATGAGGACCTTGTCAGGGAAGAAATAAAAGTATTTTTAGAACTCAATAAAAATGAAGGCACAACATATCCAAAACTATGGTACACAATGAAAGAGTTTTAAGAGGAAATCTCATAGCCATGAGTGCCTCCATAAGGAAAATGCAGAGATAATACACTGACCCTTAACAGCTCATCTGAAAGCTCTGGAATACCAAGATACAAATATACCCAAGAGGAGTAAACAGTAGGAAATAATCAAACTCATGACTAAAATCAACCAAACAGAAACAAAGAGAACTATACAAAGAATCAGCAAAACTAGGAAATGGTACTTTGAGAAAATCAACATGATAGATAAACCCTTAGCCAGACTAAGCAGAGTGCACAGTAACAGCATCCAAATGAAAAATATCAGGAACAAAAAGAAAGACGTAACAACAGAAACTGAGGAAATTAAAAAATAATCAGATCCTACTACAAAATTCTATACTCAACAAAACTGGAAAATATGGATTATTTTCTTGATAGATACCAGGTATTAAAGTTAAATCAGCATCAAATGAACCATCTAAACAGACCCAAAACCCCCCAAAACACATAAGCAGTCATTGGAGTTCTCCCAACCAATAAAAAGCTCAGGAAGAAAAGGTTTTAGATCAGAATTCAATCAGAACTTCAAGAAGATCTAATCCCAATACTTCTCAAACTATTACTCAAAATAGAAACAGAAAGAAAGCTATCCAATTCTTTCAATGAAGACACAGTTACACTGATAGCTAAACCACAAAAAGACCCAAAAAAGAAAGAGAACTTCCCGTATGAATATCAATGCAAAAATACTCAATAAAATTCTCCCAAAATGAATCGAAGAACACACCAGAAAGATCATCTAATATGATTAAGTAGGCTTCATTCCAGGAATGTAGGGATGGTTCAATGTATAGAAATCCACCAATAGAATATACTATATCAACTAACTCAAAGAAAAAAATATGATCATCTCACTAGATCCTGAAAAACTTTGACAAAATACAACACCCATTCATGGTAAAAATGTTGGAGAGATCAGGAATTCAAGGTTCACAACTATATATAAAATACAAGTAATATGCAGCAAACCAATAGCTAACATCAGACTATGAAAGAAATTAGACTGAGAAAGAAATTATGGAACCAACACTCCTTACAGTAGTCACAAATAACTTAAAATATCTTGGTTTGACTCTAACCGAGCAAGTGAAAGATCTGTATGACAAGAACTTCAAGCCCCTAAAGAAAGAAATCAAAGATCTCAGAAGATGGAAAATCTCCCATGCTTATGAAATGGCAAGATTAATATAATAAAATGTCCATCTTGCCAAAAGCAATCTACTGATTTAATGCAATCTCAACAATATTCCAACTCAATTCTTCATAGGGTTAGAAAGAGCAATTCTCAAATTCATTTGGAATAAGAAAAAAACCAGGATAGCAAAAACTATCATCAACAATAAAAGAATGTCTGGGGGAAATCACCATCCATGACCTCAAGCTATATTATAGAACAATTGTGATGAAAACTGCATGGTATTTGTACAGAGTCAGGCAAGTAGAACACTGGAACAGAAACTGAAGACCCAGATATGAACCCAAACACTTATGGTCAATTGATATTTGACAAAGTAGCTAAAACTATTCAGCGGAAAAAATATAGCATTTTCAACAAATGATACTGGTTCAACTGGCAGTCTGCATGTAGAAAAGAAAAATACAAATTAATCCATTCCTATCTCCTTGTAGAAACCTCAAATCTAAGTTGATCAAGGAACTTCACATAAAACCAAATACACTGAATCTTATTGAAGAGAAAGTGGGGAAGAGCCTTTAATACCTGGACACAGGGGAAAACTTCCTGAACATAACACAATAGGCTTATAGTCTAAGATCAAGAATTGACAAATGGGACCTCATAAAATTGAAAAGACTCTATAAGACTAAGGACACTGTCAATAGAACAAAACAGCCATCCACAGATTAGGGAAAGTTCTTTACTAACCCTACATCTGATAGAGGCTAATATCCAAAATACACAAAGAAATCAAGGAATTAGACATCATAGAACCAAACAACCCTATTAAAAATGAGGTATAGAGCTAAACAGAGAACTCTCAACTGAGGAATCTCTCATGGTTAAGAAACACTTAAGGAAATGTTCAACATCCTCAGTCATCAGGGGAATGTAAATCAAAACAACCATGAGATTCCACCTCACACCAATCTGGATGGCTAAAACTCAGGTGACAACAGATGTTGGTGAGGGTATGGAGAAAGAGGAACACTCCTCCATTGATGGTAGGATTGTAGGCTGGTACAACCACTCTGGAAGTTAGTCTGTTCATTCCACAGAAAATTGGACATAATATTACTTGAGGACCCAACAATACTACCCGTGGGCATATATACACAAAAGATGCTCCAATATATAGCAAGGACACATGATCCACTACATTCACAGCAGCCTTGTTTATAAAAGCCAGAAACTGGAAAGAACCTATATGTCCTTCAACAAAGGAATGGATACAGAATATGTGGTACATTTATACCTGGAATACTATTATCAATGACTTCATGAAATTTGCATGCAAAGGGATGGAACTAGAAATTTTCATCCTGAGTGAGCATACACGGTCACTGAAAACATACATCATATATACTCACTGATAAGAGGATATAAGGAAAGAAGCTCAGAATACTCACGATACAACTTAAAGACCGTATGATGGTCAAGAAAAGGGAAGATCAAAGAGTGCATGCCTCTATCCTTCTTAGAAGGGTGAGCAAAATAATCATGGGAGTTTGAAGTTCCCAGGACCAAACAGGGATGTCATTAGCTGAAATACCCAACAAGGGGAGAGAGAACCTCTAGAGACCATATTCAGAAGTTAGTCATGGCACCTGGTTGAGCTATGGGGCCACTTACCCTTCACGAAATTTTAACCCAGAGTTGCTCCTATCTTGAGGAACTACAGGGATCAGAGACTGAAGGAAAGGCTGTCCAATCTGGGTATTTATCCTATATGCAGCCACCAAACCCAGACACTTGCTGATGCCAAGAAGTGCTTGCTGACAGGAGCTGGACATGGATGTCTGCTAAGAAGCTCTGTCATAGCCTTACTGATACAGAAGTGGATGCTTGCAGCCACCCATCAAACTGAGCATGGGAACGACTATGGAGGATTTAGGGGAAGGGCTGAAGGAGCTAAAGGGCTTTGCAACCCCATAGGAAGAACAACAATATTAACCAACCAGAACTCCCAGAACTCCCAGTGACTAAACCACCAACCAAAGATTACACATCCAGGGACCCATGGATCCAGCTGCATATGTAGCAGAGGATGGCCTTGTCTGGCATCAATGGGAGGGAAAGACCTTGGTCTTGTGAAGGCTTGATACCCCAGTATAGGGGACTGCTAAGTCGGTGGGCAGGCATTGTGTGGGTGGGTAGGGGAAAACCTTATGGAGTCAGGGAGAAGGGGTGTTGAATGAGGGGTTTTAAGAGCGGAAACAGGAAGAGGGATAACATTGGAAATGTAAGTAAGCAAAATAACTAATAAAATACAAGAAGAACTTTTGAAGCTCAGAGAGATGAATCAGTTCACTTTGATAGCGACTCATTGGTGTCAGCATTTGTACACAAATAAGCTCATTGCCTGAAATCCTCATTTATAGTTTTTATTAATGTTTGTATGGTTTTATACAAATTAGTTGATCATAAAAGGTATTCATATTAACATCACCTGTAATTTGTGAAAGATTCTAGCAGCCACATTAGTAGTAAGTCCCGGAGAGATATGGGGTTCTTTAAGACGAAAATAGTTCAAGTCACAGGGAGAAAAAGTTTGGTTCTTTCTTGTCAAAAAACACCACGAGTGCCATAATCACTGTAATATAACAAGAGAAAAAGTCTTTGACAATCAGAATTTTTGGGCAAAGCCATATGTATGGTATCTATTTTTATGTGCACAGAGTTCATAACTATTCTCTTAAACCCCCTGAATATTATCTTATAATGCAATTTCTATGGTATTTGTTTAAAGTTCCTGGAAATGCCTCTTACATTACAGGCCGTAATTGATCTGGAAAAGGCTGGCACCTTAGGCTCAGTTTTAAAGGGCAGTTAATTCCAGTGAAAATTAAATGCATTTGTATACATACTGTGATATTTACCCTTGGTTGTCAGCTTGACTGGATTTAGGATTACCTATGAGAAATGTCTGTGCTTGTATCTATGAGGGTGTTTCCAAAGTGCATTTACTGAGGACAGGAGGCTCATCCTAAGTGTGAGCAGCACCATTACATGTGTTTTGGTCTGAGACTGAATACAAATGGAAAAAAGAGAAAGTAAAAAGATTGTCAGCCCTGTCTCATCTCTTAATTCAGGTCCCAGCTAAGCCTTACTGCAACCATGGTGTCTGTCCCAGCATCCAACCATGATGGACTGTACTCTCCAAGCAAAAAAGCTAAGTCTTTACTCTTATCAGCTGCTTTTTGTCAGGTATTTGTTCATACTAATGACAAAATTAATAAATAAATACAACTTACTAGCTAAATCTACTCAGCTTTTAATTATAAACATTCCATCTGGCATTAGAACTATTTACTGAGGTACATAAGCAGCCTGTCAACACACAGATTCTGAAGTCCACCCTCCCCCCAGAGTAAAGTTCCTCTTTCATGAGAGTCTCAACTAATGACTATTCACTTAACGCTTCCTGATCAATCCTCACAGAAGATGAATTTCTGAGCTCTCATAATGCAGAAACTGAAAGGCCTGAATAGGCCTGACCCAGGTTGACTCCATGACAGGCTATAAACTAGCAGTTCAGGAGACAAGGCCTTAGTTTCTGCTTCCCAGAATTGGACAAGTCAGTTACTGGGTCACCATAGGCTTAGGTCAAGAGGTAGCCCATTCCAGCTTGAAAAGGACAGCCAGCCAAACTTGTGGTTTAACAGGTAAAGTGCTATCTCTCCTGGGCATGAAGCAAGAATAGTCAATCTGAATGATAGCATCACCCCTACACTCCAGAGATAGAACCTACCACCTACACCTCCCAAGTGTTTCTCATTTTGGCTTTAAAAAATGAATCGGCAAATTCAGTTGGGTTCCTTCCATCCCAATGGAAGTGGGCCTCTATATACAGGAATATACAGTCTTTGCTTTCACAAACTCTTTGTGTCTGGAGTATAGTTCTTCAGTGATTCACCGACCCTAATAAAACTAAGATGAACAAGTAGTAAATAAAACTTTATGAAACTGAATAAAGTATATCATCATTCAAAAAGCAGAAGTCTAAAGAATATATTTTCTACTGATAGAAGTCTAATAGACAAAATACATGAGAACTCATAAAACTAGATATTAAGAAAATAAATAACTCAATTTAAAAATGGGGTACAGATTTAAACAGAATTCTCAACAGTAGACATCAAATGGGTGAGAAACTCTTAAAAAATGCTTAACATCCGTAGTCATCATTGAGATAGTAACCAAAATTATATTGCAATTCCATTCTACATCTGTCAGAATGGCTAAGATCAATAATAAAAGTGATAGCTCATGCTGGAGAGGATATAGAGCAAGGAAGGCATTCCTCCATTACTGGTGAGAGTACAAGCTTACACAGGCACACTGGAAATCAGTGAGGTACTTCCTCAGGAAGATGGGAATCAATCTACCTAGCTATACCATCACTAGGCAGATGTCCAAAAGACTCTTCATTCTACCACAAAGCTAGTTGCTCAACTATGTTAATTGTTGCTCAATTCATAATAGCCAGAAATTGGAAATAGCATTGATTTCCTTAAACAGAGGAATAGACAAAGATAATATGGTGCATTTTTACAACAGAACGTTACTCATTTCAATGAAATTCATAGGCAAATGGATGGAACTAGAAAATATCATCCTGAATTGGGTATCCCAATCACAAAAATACCACACATGGTATGCACTCACTGAGAAGTGGATATTAGCCCAAAAGCTCCAACTACCCAACAATATAATCCACAGACCACATGAAGCTCAAGAAGAAGGATTACCAAAGTGAAGATGCTTCAGTCCTTATAAAAATATTAATAGGAGGAAATACGGAGACAAAGTTTGGAGCGAAGACTAAAGAGGCCATCCAGTGACTGTTCCACCTGGGGATCCAGCACATACACATTCTGTCACCAAACCCAGACAATATTGCTGATGCCAAGAAGTGTCTGCTGACAGGAACATGATATAACTGTCTTCTGAGAGGCTCTCCCAGAGCATGACAAATACAGAGGCAAATGCTCACAGCCAACCATTGAACTGAGAATGCGGTCTCCATTGGAGGGGTTAGAGAAAGGATTGAAGGAGTTAAAGGGGTTTGAAACCCCTTAACAACAACAATACCAACCAACCATAGCTCCCAGGGACTAAACCACCATCCAAAGAGTACACATGAACCCATGGCTCCAGCTGCATATGTAGCAGAGGATGGCCTTGTTGAACACCAAAGCCGGAAGAAGCCCTTGGTCCTGTCAAGGCTGGACCTACCAGTGTGGGGAAATGTCATGGCAGGAAAGCTGGAAGTGGTGGGTGGATGGGTGGGGGAAAACCCTCATAGAAGAAGGGGGCAGGGAGATATGATTGAGAGTTTATGGACATGAAATAGGGAAAGGTGATAACATTTGAAATGTAAATTTAAAAAATCCAATAAAAATAATGAAAAAGTTAAATCAAGTAATTCACAGATAAATTGGTAGAACTAAAAAAAAATCATCCTGAGTGAGATAGCCCAGTCTCAGAAATACAAGTATGATATTATTCCATTATATGCAGATATTATTTGTTAAGTTGTTGATAACCAAGTTACAATCTGCAAATCTACAGAGGTTAGGTATATAGTAAGGAATTGGGAATGCAGGAGATAAAGCTTGTTAGGAAAAAAAAATATGGATGAATGGGGTGCTAGAATATAGGATAGAGTGTGAAGGGGGAGGACAGAGGGGAACAAAGAAAAGTATACAGTAAGAGACAGCTAAAACCAAGAAACATTTGAGGAATAGTATGGAAACTTAATATAATATTAATGTCATAAAATATATACATGTATGACAGAGATCTAAGTGAAATGACTAAACAATGGGGGAGACAGATCAGTCTTTGGCCATCTCTTGTTCCTAAGTGAGGCTTCTAACAATAGGATTAAGTTGTATCTATTGAATTGTTGACCCAAGATGTTTGATGGTAATCCCCAAGTAATCTAGGCTGTTAGATTGGAGCTTTCTCTTTACAAACTATCATCAAGTGCCTAATGCTGAAGCAACACCAACAAAAATCATTAAACATAAAGAAATCAAGGCCTTCATCTCTACATGCTAATATCATTTGTACAAGAAGGTACTGTGCATGTCAACAAAGGAGAAATGTGAACACCAATCCACCCACACCTCTTTTGATCTACAGTTGTGTCTGATTTACATGATATGCTAGTGTAATGGTGACACAAAGCTTGTGGGCATAACCAACCAATATCTAATTTGACTGACGGCCCAGTCCATGAAATGGAACTCATCCCCAGTGCTACTTGGCTTAGCAAGTACCTATGGTGCCAGGGTAAAACCAAAGGATATAGCAATAAAATTACTCCTGATGACATTAGGGTATATTTACAGAATGGTGTCTTGCTCAGCCATAATCAAAGAATCTTCTTCTTGCATATCTGGGGGTAAACATATATACTGATATCCAGATAGTATGCAGAGAGAAAGGAAGAAAAAGGGAGAGAAACAGAATCAGAGACAGAGACCGAAACAGAGACTGAGAGACAGAGAGACAGAGAGACAGAAATGGAGACAGAGGCAACTCATTCAGCCCTAATGGAGTGTCCCTATCAAATTAATTTCCTCCTGGCTCAGAAACCCTAAGAACAAAGGGACAGAGAGAATTTAAGACTCAACAGGGATGATAGAAATCAAGGGAACAATGTCCTCTAAATGATTGAACAGCATTGACATACAAATGAATGCACAGAGACTAAGGAATCATTCACAAGAACTGCACAATCCAATAACCCAGAAGCTATTCCTGATTGACAACCATGTATAAATGAAATTTTTGAATACTCCCAGGGAGTCTCACTGGAGAGCAAACTACTTTTAAATATAGGCTGCATGTTTAGCAGTTGATGGCCAAGAGAAAATTAACTCAATGTCAGGTTTGGGATTTTTTAGAGGTTCTTTCTCTAAAGTTGTTCTGAATATTTTAAAAATTATAATAAATATATAATATTATATACAAATATATACATATTGTATGTATTCATCTATATACATAATCAGAGCATTTGAGTATCATGGCTTCTAGTTTTGTATTTTTATAGAGTTTCATGAGTTTGAGTACAGAGGTGTTTTGAATTCATGATATTTTCTTGTGCCTGTTTTTGCGCTTTGCTCCTTCTATTTCTTTCTTTGTCTTACTCTGATGTGTTAGGTTTTTTCACTATATTATATTATATTTATTATACTATAACATATTACACTTTATAGCTATCAATGAATGTGTGTTTGTTTTCCAAGAGTCAGTATGTCTGTAGATTGAGGTGAGAGTGTAGATGGGGAGGAAATGAAAGCATAAATAAGGTAACTGCAATTATCTTAGAATCTATTCTTTGAAAAACATAATCCACTTTTAAGCAAACGGAAGAAAAAGCCAAAAGTAAAAATAAAAACAAACAAGGAAACTGACAGCCTAGAAATATCTTGACCATATTTAAAACAAAATTTTAAAAGTTTGGTAAAACCAGAAATGTCTAGACAACATTTCTTCCAGCGGAATAAATCTAGATGCTGTCAACGTTTTAAAAAAAGAAAAGACCCTGGCCCGCAGCAGCTCTCTGCTCCCAGACCCCATGAGAGAGAGAGACCTCACCGCCTGGTCAGGTGGGCACTCCTGAGGCTGCAGAGCGGAAGAGACCACCAACACTGCTCACCCCTGCCCACATCCCTGGCCCAAGAGGAAACTGTATAAGGCCTCTGGGCTCCCGTGAGGGAGGGCCCAGGAGCGGCAGGACCCCTGCCTGAGACACCGCCGGAACCTGAAGGAAACAGACCGGATAAACAGTTCTCTCCACCCAAATCCCGTGGGAGGGAGAGCTAAACCTTCAGAGAGGCAGACAAGCCTGGGAAACCAGAAGAGACTGCTCTCTGCACACATATCTCGGACGCCAGAGGAAAAAGCCAAAGACCATCTGGAACCCTGGTGCACTGAAGCTCCCGGAAACAGCAGCACAGGTCTTCCTGGTTGCTGCCGCTGCAGAGAGCCCGTGGGCAGCACCCCACTAGCGAACTTGAGCCTCGGGACCACAGGTAAGACCAAATTTTCTGCTGCAAGAAAGCTGCCTGGTGAACTCAAGACACAGGCCCACAGGAACAGCTGAAGACATGTAGAGAGGAAAAACTACACGCCCGAAAGCAGAACACTCTGTCCCCATAACTGACTGAAAGAGAGGAAAACAGGTCTACAGCACTCCTTTTTCCAGTAAGGGAAAAAGGTCAAGTAACATATAAAGGCAGACCTATCAGAATCACACCAGACTTCTCGCCAGAAACTATGAAGGCCAGAAGATCCTGGACTGATGTCATACAGACCATAAGAGAACACAAATGCCAGCCCAGGTTACTGTATCCAGCAAAACTCTCAATTAACATTGATGGAGAAACCAAGATATTCCATGACAAAACCAAATTTACACAATATCTTTCTACAAATCCAGCACTACAAAGGATAATAAATGGTAAAGCCCAACATAAGGAGGCAAGCTATACCCTAGAAGAAGCAAGAAACTAATCGTCTTGGCAACAAAACAAAGAGAATGAAAGCACACAAACATAACCTCACATCCAAATATGAATATAACGGGAAGCAATAATCACTATTCCTTAATATCTCTCAATATCAATTGCCTCAACTCCCCAATAAAAAGACATAGATTAACAAACTGGATACGCAACGAGGACCCTGCATTCTGCTGCCTACAGGAAACACACCTCAGAGACAAAGACAGATACTACCTCAGAGTGAAAGGCTGGAAAACAACTTTCCAAGCAAATGGTCAGAAGAAGCAAGCTGGAGTAGCCATTCTAATATCAAATAAAATCAATTTCCAACTAAAAGTCATCAAAAAAATAAGGAAGGACACTTCATATTCATCAAAGTAAAAGTCCACAAAGATGAACTCTCAATCCTAAATATCTATGCCCCAAATACAAGGGCACCTACATACATAAAAGAAACCTTACTAAAGCTCAAAACACACATTGCACCTCACACAATAATAGTGGGAGATTTCAACACCCCACTCTCATCAATGGACAGATCATGGAAACAGAAATTAAACAGTGATGTCGACAGACTAAGAGAAGTCATGAGCCAAATGGACTTAACGGATATTTATAGAACATTCTATCCTAAACCAAAAGGATATACATTCTTCTCAGCACCTCATGGTACTTTCTCCAAAATTGACTATATAATTAGTCAAAAAACAGGCCTCAACAGATACAGAAAGATAGAAATAATCCCATGCGACCTATCTGACCACCACGGTCTAAAGGTGGTCTTCAATAACAATAAGGGAAGAATGCCCACATATACGTGGAAGTTGAACAATGCTCTACTCAACGATAATCTTGTCAAGGAAGAAATAAAGAAAGAAATTAAATACTTCTGAGAATTTAATGAAAATGAAGATACAACATAGCCAAACTTATGGGACACAATGAAAGCTGTGTTAAGAGGAAAACTCATAGCTCTGAGTGCCTGCAGAAAGAAACAGGAGAGAGCATATGTCAGCAGCTTGACAGCACACCTAAAAGCTCTAGAACAAAAAGAAGCAAATACACCCAGGAGGAGTAGAAAGCAGGAAATAATCAAACTCAGATCTGAAATCAACCAAGTAGAAACAAAAAGGACCATAGAAAGAATCAACAGAACCAAAAGTTGGTTCTTTGAGAAAATCAACAAGATAGATAAACCCTTAGCCAGACTAATGAGAGGACACAGAGAGTGCGTCCAAATTAACAAAATCAGAAATGAAAAGGGAGACATAACTACAGATGCAGAGGAAATTCAAGAAATCATCAGATCTTACTATAAAAACGTATATTCAACAAAACTTGAAAATCGAGAGAGCCCCTGGGCAGCACCCCACGAGCGAACTTGAGCCTCGGGACCACAGGTAAGACCAAATTTTCTGCTGCAAGAAAGCTGCCTGGTGAGCTTGGGACACACGGAAGCAGAATTTCTCTAGGACTAGGCACGTTCTGTGTTTACCGGAAGTCCCACACCCGCGGATCCCGGCCCGCAGCAGCTCTCTGCTCCCAGACCCGGTGAGAGAGAGACCCAACCGCCTGGTCAGGTGGGCACTCCTGAGGCTGCAGAGCTGAAGAGACCACCAACACTACTCACCCCTGCCCACATCCCTGGCCCAAGAGGAAACTGTATAAGGCCTCTGGGCTCCCGTGGGGGAGGGCCCAGGAGCGGCAGGACCCCTGCCAGAGACACCGCCGGACCCTGAAGGAAAGAGACCGGATAAACAGTTCTCTGCACCCAAATCCCGTGGGAGGGAGAGCTAAACCTTCAGAGAGGCAGACAAGCCTGGGAAACCAGAAGAGACTGATCTCTGTACATACATCTCGGACGCCAGAGGAAAAAGCCAAAGACCATCTGGAACCCTGGTGCACTGAAGCTCCCGGAAGGGGCGGCACAGGACTTCCTGGTTGCTGCCGCTGCAGAGAGCCCCTGGGCAGCACCCTACTAGCGAACTTGAGCCTCGGGACCACAGGTAACACCAAATTTTCTGCTGCAAGAAAGCTGCCTGGTGAACTCAAGACACAGGCCCACAGGAACAGCTGAAGTCCTGTAGAGAGGAAAAACTACACGCCCGAAAGCAGAACACTCTGTCCCCATAACTGACTGAAAGAGAGGAAAACAGGTCTACAGCACTCCTGACACACAGGCTTATAGGACAGTCTAGCCACTGTCAGAAATAGCAGAACAAGGTAACACCAGAGACAACCTGATGGCGAGAGGCAAGCGCAGGAACCCAAGCAACAGAAACCAAGACTACATGCCATCATCGGAGCCCAATTCTCCCACCAAAACAAACATGGAATATCCAAACACACCAGAAAAGCAAGATCTAGTTTCAAAATCATATTTGATCATGATGCTGGAGGACTTCAAGAAAGACATGAACACACTTAGGGAAACACAGGAAAACATTAATAAACAAGTAGAAGCCTACAGAGAGGAATCGCAAAAATCCCTGAAAGAATTCCAGGAAAACACAATCAAACAGTTGAAGGAATTAAAAATGGAAATAGAAGCAATCAAGAAAGAACACATGGAAACAACCCTGGATATAGAAAACCAAAAGAAGAGACAAGGAGCTGTAGATACAAGCTTCACCAACAGAATACAAGAGATGGAAGAGAGAATCTCAGGAGCAGAAGATTCCATAGAAATCATTGATTCAACTGTCAAAGATAATGTAAAGCGGAAAAAGCTACTGGTCCAAAACATACAGGAAATCCAGGACTCAATGAGAAGATCAAACCTAAGGATAATAGGTATAGAAGAGAGTGAAGACTCCCAGCTCAAAGGACCAGTAAATATCTTCAACAAAATCATAGAAGAAAACTTCCCTAACCTAAAAAAAGAGATACCCAGAGACATAAAAGAAGCCTACAGAACTCCAAATAGATTGGACCAGAAAAGAAACACCTCCCGTCACATAATTGTCAAAACACCAAACGCACAAAATAAAGAAAGAATATTAAAAGCAGTAAGGGAAAAAGGTCAAGTAACATATAAAGGGAGACCTATCAGAATCACACCAGACTTCTCGCCAGAAACTATGAAGGCCAGAAGATCCTGGACTGATGTCATACAGACCCTAAGAGAACACAAATGCCAGCCCAGGTTACTGTATCCTGCAAAACTCTCAATTAACATTGATGGAGAAACCAAGATATTCCATGACAAAACCAAATTTACACAATAACTTTCTATAAATCCAGCACTACAAAGGATAATAAATGGTAAAGCCCAACAAAAGGAGGCAAGCTATACACTAGAAGAAGCAAGAAACTAATCATCTTGGCAACAAAACAAAGAGAATGAAAGCACACAAACATAACCTCACATCCAAATATGAATATAAAGGGAAACAATAAACACTATTCCTTAATATCTCTCAATATCAATGGCCTCAACTCCCCAATAAAAAGACATAGATTAACAAACTGGATACGCAACGAGGACCCTGCATTCTGCTGCCTACAGGAAACACACCTCAGAGACAAAGACAGACACTACCTCAGAGTGAAAGGCTGGAAAACAACTTTCCAAGCAAATGGTCAGAAGAAGCAAGCTGGAGTAGCCATTCTAATATCAAATAAAATCAATTTCCAACTAAAAGTCATCAAAAAAGATAAAGAAGGACACTTCATATTCATCAAAGGAAAGATCCACCAAGATGAACTCTCAATCCTAAATATCTATGCCCCAAATACAAGGGCACCTACATACGTAAAAGAAACCTTACTAAAGCTCAAAACACACATTGCACCTCACACAATAATAGTGGGAGATTTCAACACCCCACTCTCATCAATGGACAGATCATGGAAACAGAAATTAAACAGTGATGTCGACAGACTAAGAGAAGTCATGAGCCAAATGGACTTAACGGATATTTATAGAACATTCTATCCTAAAGCAAAAGGATGTACCTTCTTCTCAGCTCCTCATGGTATTTTCTCCAAAATTGACCATATAATTGGTCAAAAAACGGGCCTCAACAGGTACAGAAAGATAGAAATAATCCCATGCGTGCTATCGGACCACCACGGCCTAAAACTGGTCTTCAATAACAATAAGGGAAGAATGCCCACATATACGTGGAAATTGAACAATGCTCTACCCAATGATAACCTGGTCAAGGAAGAAATAAAGAAATTAAAA
This sequence comes from Rattus norvegicus, assembly GCF_021556685.1. NCBI lineage: Eukaryota > Metazoa > Chordata > Mammalia > Rodentia > Muridae > Rattus > Rattus norvegicus. The sequence goes on from NC_141534.1 coordinate 116,323,891, forward strand.
ACTTTTTAGAATTTAATGAAAATGAAGATACAACATACTCAAACTTATGGTACACAATGAAAGCTGTGCTAAGAGGAAAACTCATAGCGCTGAGTGCCTGCAGAAAGAAACAGGAAAGAGCATATGTCAGCAGCTTGACATCACCTAAAAGCTCTAGAACAAAAAGAAGCAAATACACCCAGGAGGAGTAGAAGGCAGGAAATAATCCAACTCAGAGCTGAAATCAACCAAGTAGAAACAAAAAGGACCATAGAAAGAATCAACAGAACCAAAAGTTGGTTCTTTGAGAAAATCAACAAGATAGATAAACCCTTAGCCAGACTAACGAGAGGACACAGAGAGTGCGTCCAAATTAACAAAATCAGAAATGAAAAGGGAGACATAACTACAGATTCAGAGGAAATTCAAAAAATCATCAGATCTTACTATAAAAACCTATATTCAACAAAATTTGAAAATCTTCAGGAAATGGACAATTTCCTAGACAGATACCAGGTATCGAAGTTAAATCAGGAACAGATAAACCAGTTAAACAACCTCATAACTCCTAAGGAAATAGAAGCAGTCATTAAAGGTCTCCCAACCAAAAAGAGCCCAGGTCCAGACGGGTTTAGTGCAGAATTCTATCAAACCTTCATAGAAGACCTCATACCAATATTATCCAAACGATTCCACAAAATTGAAACAGATGGAGCACTACCGAATTCCTTCTACGAAGCCACAATTACTCTTATACCTAAACCATACAAAGACACAACAAAGTAAGAGAACTTCAGACCAATTTCCCTAATGAATATCGACGCAAAAATACTCAATAAAATTCTGGCAAACCGAATTCAAGAGCACATCAAAACAATCATCCACCATGATCAAGTAGTCTTCATCCCAGGCATGCAGGGATGGTTTAATATACGGAAAACCATCAACGTGATCCATTATAAAAACAAACTGAAAGAACAGAACCACATGATCATTTCATTAGATGCTGAGAAAGCATTTGACAAAATTCAACACCCCTTCATGATAAAAGTCCTGGAAAGAATAGGAATTCAAGGCCCGTACCTAAACATAGTAAAAGCCATATACAGCTAACCAGTTGCTAACATTAAACTAAATGGAGAGAAACTTCAATCAATCCCACTAAAATCAGGGACTAGACAAGGCTGCCCACTCTCTCCCTACTTATTCAATATAGTTCTTGAAGTTCTAGCCAGAGCAATCAGACAACAAAAGGAGATCAAGGGGATACAGATCGGAAAGAAGAGGTCAAAATATCACTATTTGCAGATGACATGATAGTATATTTAAGTGATCCCAAAAGTTCCACCAGAGAACTACTAAAGCTGAGAAACAACTTCAGCAATGTGGCTGGGTATAAAATTAACTCAAATAAATCAGTTGCCTTCCTCTATACAAAAGAGAAACAAGCCGAGAAAGAAATTAGGGAAACGACACCCTTCATAATTGACCCAAATAATATAAAGTACCTCGGTGTGACTTTAACCAAGCAAGTAAAAGATCTGTACAATAATAACTTCAAGACACTGAGGAAAGAAATTGAAGAAGACCACAGAAGATGGAAAGATCTCCCATGCTCATGGATTGGCAGGATTAATATAGTAAAAATGGCCATTTTACCAAAAGCAATCTACAGATTCAATGCAATCCCCATCAAAATACCAATCCAATTCTTCAAAGAGTTAGACAGAAAAATTTGCAAATTCATCTGGAATAACAAAAAACCCAGGATAGCTAAAGCTATCCTCAACTATAAAAGGACTTCAGGGGGAATCACTATCCCTGAACTCAAGCAGTATTACAGAGCAATAGTGATAAAAACTGCATGGTATTGGTACAGAGACAGACAGATAGACCAATGGAATAGAATTGAAGACCCAGAAATGAACCCACACACCTATGGTCACTTGATTTTTGACAAAGGAGCCAAAACCATCCAATGGAAAAAAGATAGCATTTTCAGCAAATGGTGCTGGTTCAACTGGAGGGCAACATGTAGAAGAATGCAGATCGATCCATGCTTATCACCCTGTACAAAGCTTAAGTCCAAGTGGATCAAGGACCTCCACATCAAACCAGACACACTCAAACTAATAGAAGAAAAACTAGGGAAGCATCTGGAACACATGGGCACTGGAAAAAATTTCCTGAACAAAACACCAATGGCTTATGCTCTAAGATCAAGAATCGACAAATGGGATCTCATAAAACTGCAAAGCTTCTGTAAGGCAAAGGACACTGTGGTTAGGACAAAACGGCAACCAACAGATTGGGAAAAGATCTTTACCAATCCTACAACAGATAGAGGCCTTATATCCAAAATATACAAAGAACTCAAGAAGTTAGACCGCAGGGAAACAAATAACCCTATTAAAAAATGGGGTTCAGAGCTAAACAAAGAATTCACAGCTGAGGAATGCCGAATGGCTGAGAAACACCTAAAGAAATGTTCAACATCTTTAGTCATAAGGGAAATGCAAATCAAAACAACCCTGAGATTTCACCTCACAGCAGTGCGATTGGCTAAGATCAAAAACTCAGGTGACAGCAGATGCTGGCGAGGATGTGGAGAAAGAGGAACACTCCTCCATTGTTGGTGGGATTGCAGACTGGTAAAACCATTCTGGAAATCAGTCTGGAGGTTCCTCAGAAAATTGGACATTGAACTGCCTGAGGATCCAGCTATACCACTCTTGGGCATATACCCAAAAGATGCCTCAACATATAAAAGAGACACGTGCTCCACTATGTTCATTGCAGCCTTATATATAATAGCCAGAAAATGGAAAGAACCCAGATGCCCTTCAACAGAGGAATGGATACAGAAAATGTGGTACATCTACACAATGGAATATTACTCAGCTATCAAAAACAACGAGTTTATGAAATTCGTAGGCAAATGGTTGGAACTGGAAAATATCATCCTGAGTGAGCTAACCCAATCACAGAAAGACATACATGGTATGCACTCATTGATAAGTGGCTATTAGCCCAAATGCTTGAATTACCCTAGATCCCTAGAACAAACGAAACTCAAGACGGATGATCAAAATGTGAATGCTTCACTCCTTCTTTAAATGAGGAAAAAGAATACCCTTGGCAGGGAAGGGAGAGGCAAAGATTAAAACAGAGACTTAAGGAACACCCATTCAGAGCCTGCCCCACATGTGGCCCATACATATAGAGCCACCCAATTAGACAAGATGGATGAAGCAAAGAAGTGCAGACCGACAGGAGCCGGATGTAGATCGCTCCTGAGAGACACAGCCAGAATACAGCAAATACAGAGGCGAATGCCAGCAGCAAACCACTGAACTGAGAATAGGTCCCCTATTGAAGGAATCAGAGAAAGAACTGGAAGAGCTTGAGGGGCTCGAGACCCCAAAAGTACAACAATGCCAAGCAACCAGAGCTTCCAGGGACTAAGCCACTACCTAAAGACTATGCATGGACTGACCCTGGACTCTGACCCCATAGGTAGCAATGAATATCCTAGTAAGAGCACCAGTGGAAGGGGAAGCCCTGGGTCCTGCTAAGACTGAACCCCCTGTGAACTAGTCTATGGGGGGAGGGCGGCAATGGGGGGAGGGTTGGGAGGGGAACACCCATAAGGAAGGGGAGGGGGGAGGGGGATGTTTGCCCGGAAACCGGGAAAGGGAATAACACTCGAAATGTATATAAGAAATACTCAAGTTAATAAAAAAAAAAAAAAAAAACTTGAAAATCTTCAGGAAATGGACAATTTCCTAGACAGATACCAGGTATCGAAGTTAAATCAGGAACAGATAAACCAGTTAAACAACCCCATAACTCCTAAGGAAATAGAAGCAGTCATTAAAGGTCTCCCAACCAAAAAGAGCCCAGGTCCAGACGGGTTTAGTGCAGAATTCTATCAAACCTTCATAGAAGACCTCATACCAATATTATCCAAACTATTCCACAAAATTGAAACAGATGGAGCACTACCAAATTCCTTCTACGAAGCCACAATTACTCTTATACCTAAACCACACAAAGACACAACAAAGAAAGAGAACTTCAAACCAATTTTCCTTATGAATATCGACGCAAAAATACTCAATAAAATTCTGGCAAACCAAATTCAAGAGCACATCAAAACAATCATCCACCATGATCAAGTAGTCTTCATCCCAAGCATGCAGGGATGGTTTAATATACGGAAAACCATCAACGTGATCCATTATATAAACAAACTGAAAGAACAGAACCACATGATCATTTCATTAGATGCTGAGAAAGCATTTGACAAAATTCAACACCCCTTCATGATAAAAGTCCTGGAAAGAATAGGAATTCAAGGCCCATACCTAAACATAATAAAAGCCATATACAGCAAACCAGTTGCTAACATTAAACTAAATGGAGAGAAACTTGAAGCAATCCCACTAAAACCAGGGACTAGACAAGGCTGCCCACTCTCTCCCTACTTATTCAATATAGTTCTTGAAGTTCTAGCCAGAGCAATCAGACAACAAAAGGAGATCAAGGGGATACAGATCGGAAAAGAAGAGGTCAAAATATCACTATTTGCAGATGACATGATAGTATATTTAAGTGATCCCAAAAGTTCCACCAGAGAACTACTAAAGCTGAGAAACAACTTCAGCAAAGTGGCTGGGTATAAAATTAACTCAAGTAAATGAGTTGCCGTCCTCTATACAAAAGAGAAACAAGCCGAGAAAGAAATTAGGGAAACGACACCCTTCATAATTGACCCAAATAATATAAAGTACCTCGGTGTGACTTTAACCAAGCAAGTAAAAGATCTGTACAATAATAACTTCAAGACACTGAGGAAAGAAATTGAAGAAGACCACAGAAGATGGAAAGATCTCCCATGCTCATGGATTGGCAGGATTAATATAGTAAAAATGGCCATTTTACCAAAAGCAATCTACAGATTCAATGCAATCCCCATCAAAATACCAATCCAATTCTTCAAAGAGTTAGACAGAAAAATTTGCAAATTCATCTGGAATAACAAAAAACCCAGGATAGCTAAAGCTATCCTCAACTATAAAAGGACTTCAGGGGGAATCACTATCCCTGAACTCAAGCAGTATTACAGAGCAATAGTGATAAAAACTGCATGGTATTGGTACAGAGACAGACAGATAGACCAATGGAATAGAATTGAAGACCCAGAAATGAACCCACACACCTATGGTCACTTGATTTTTGACAAAGGAGCCAAAACCATCCAATGGAAAAAAGATAGCATTTTCAGCAAATGGTGCTGGTTCAACTGGAGGGCAACATGTAGAAGAATGCAGATCGATCCATGCTTATCACCCTGTACAAAGCTTAAGTCCAAGTGGATCAAGGACCTCCACATCAAACCAGACACACTCAAACTAATAGAAGAAAAACTAGGGAAGCATCTGGAACACATGGGCACTGGAAAAAATTTCCTGAACAAAACACCAATGGCTTATGCTCTAAGATCAAGAATCGACAAATGGGATCTCATAAAACTGCAAAGCTTCTGTAAGGCAAAGGACACTGTGGTTAGGACAAAACGGCAACCAACAGATTGGGAAAAGATCTTTACCAATCCTACAACAGATAGAGGCCTTATATCCAAAATATACAAAGAACTCAAGAAGTTAGACCGCAGGGAAACAAATAACCCTATTAAAAAATGGGGTTCAGAGCTAAACAAAGAATTCACAGCTGAGGAATGCCGAATGGCTGAGAAACACCTAAAGAAATGTTCAACATCTTTAGTCATAAGGGAAATGCAAATCAAAACAACCCTGAGATTTCACCTCACAGCAGTGCGATTGGCTAAGATCAAAAACTCAGGTGACAGCAGATGCTGGCGAGGATGTGGAGAAAGAGGAACACTCCTCCATTGTTGGTGGGATTGCAGACTGGTAAAACCATTCTGGAAATCAGTCTGGAGGTTCCTCAGAAAATTGGACATTGAACTGCCTGAGGATCCAGCTATACCACTCTTGGGCATATACCCAAAAGATGCCTCAACATATAAAAGAGACACGTGCTCCACTATGTTCATTGCAGCCTTATATATAATAGCCAGAAAATGGAAAGAACCCAGATGCCCTTCAACAGAGGAATGGATACAGAAAATGTGGTACATCTACACAATGGAATATTACTCAGCTATCAAAAACAACGAGTTTATGAAATTCGTAGGCAAATGGTTGGAACTGGAAAATATCATCCTGAGTGAGCTAACCCAATCACAGAAAGACATACATGGTATGCACTCATTGATAAGTGGCTATTAGCCCAAATGCTTGAATTACCCTAGATCCCTAGAACAAACGAAACTCAAGACGGATGATCAAAATGTGAATGCTTCACTCCTTCTTTAAATGAGGAAAAAGAATACCCTTGGCAGGGAAGGGAGAGGCAAAGATTAAAACAGAGACTTAAGGAACACCCATTCAGAGCCTGCCCCACATGTGGCCCATACATATAGAGCCACCCAATTAGACAAGATGGATGAAGCAAAGAAGTGCAGACCGACAGGAGCCGGATGTAGATCGCTCCTGAGAGACACAGCCAGAATACAGCAAATACAGAGGCGAATGCCAGCAGCAAACCACTGAACTGAGAATAGGTCCCCTATTGAAGGAATCAGAGAAAGAACTGGAAGAGCTTGAGGGGCTCGAGACCCCAAAAGTACAACAATGCCAAGCAACCAGAGCTTCCAGGGACTAAGCCACTACCTAAAGACTATGCATGGACTGACCCTGGACTCTGACCCCATAGGTAGCAATGAATATCCTAGTAAGAGCACCAGTGGAAGGGGAAGCCCTGGGTCCTGCTAAGACTGAACCCCCTGTGAACTAGTCTATGGGGGGAGGGCGGCAATGGGGGGAGGGTTGGGAGGGGAACACCCATAAGGAAGGGGAGGGGGGAGGGGGATGTTTGCCCGGAAACCGGGAAAGGGAATAACACTCGAAATGTATATAAGAAATACTCAAGTTAATAAAAAAAAAAAAAAACTTGAAAATCTTCAGGAAATGGACAATTTCCTAGACAGATACCAGGTATCGAAGTTAAATCAGGAACAGATAAACCAGTTAAACAACCCCATAACTCCTAAGGAAATAGAAGCAGTCATTAAAGGTCTCCCAACCAAAAAGAGCCCAGGTCCAGACGGGTTTAGTGCAGAATTCTATCAAACCTTCATAGAAGACCTCATACCAATATTATCCAAACTATTCCACAAAATTGAAACAGATGGAGCACTACCAAATTCCTTCTACGAAGCCACAATTACTCTTATACCTAAACCACACAAAGACACAACAAAGAAAGAGAACTTCAAACCAATTTTCCTTATGAATATCGACGCAAAAATACTCAATAAAATTCTGGCAAACCAAATTCAAGAGCACATCAAAACAATCATCCACCATGATCAAGTAGTCTTCATCCCAAGCATGCAGGGATGGTTTAATATACGGAAAACCATCAACGTGATCCATTATATAAACAAACTGAAAGAACAGAACCACATGATCATTTCATTAGATGCTGAGAAAGCATTTGACAAAATTCAACACCCCTTCATGATAAAAGTCCTGGAAAGAATAGGAATTCAAGGCCCATACCTAAACATAATAAAAGCCATATACAGCAAACCAGTTGCTAACATTAAACTAAATGGAGAGAAACTTGAAGCAATCCCACTAAAACCAGGGACTAGACAAGGCTGCCCACTCTCTCCCTACTTATTCAATATAGTTCTTGAAGTTCTAGCCAGAGCAATCAGACAACAAAAGGAGATCAAGGGGATACAGATCGGAAAAGAAGAGGTCAAAATATCACTATTTGCAGATGACATGATAGTATATTTAAGTGATCCCAAAAGTTCCACCAGAGAACTACTAAAGCTGAGAAACAACTTCAGCAAAGTGGCTGGGTATAAAATTAACTCAAGTAAATGAGTTGCCGTCCTCTATACAAAAGAGAAACAAGCCGAGAAAGAAATTAGGGAAACGACACCCTTCATAATTGACCCAAATAATATAAAGTACCTCGGTGTGACTTTAACCAAGCAAGTAAAAGATCTGTACAATAATAACTTCAAGACACTGAGGAAAGAAATTGAAGAAGACCACAGAAGATGGAAAGATCTCCCATGCTCATGGATTGGCAGGATTAATATAGTAAAAATGGCCATTTTACCAAAAGCAATCTACAGATTCAATGCAATCCCCATCAAAATACCAATCCAATTCTTCAAAGAGTTAGACAGAAAAATTTGCAAATTCATCTGGAATAACAAAAAACCCAGGATAGCTAAAGCTATCCTCAACTATAAAAGGACTTCAGGGGGAATCACTATCCCTGAACTCAAGCAGTATTACAGAGCAATAGTGATAAAAACTGCATGGTATTGGTACAGAGACAGACAGATAGACCAATGGAATAGAATTGAAGACCCAGAAATGAACCCACACACCTATGGTCACTTGATTTTTGACAAAGGAGCCAAAACCATCCAATGGAAAAAAGATAGCATTTTCAGCAAATGGTGCTGGTTCAACTGGAGGGCAACATGTAGAAGAATGCAGATCGATCCATGCTTATCACCCTGTACAAAGCTTAAGTCCAAGTGGATCAAGGACCTCCACATCAAACCAGACACACTCAAACTAATAGAAGAAAAACTAGGGAAGCATCTGGAACACATGGGCACTGGAAAAAATTTCCTGAACAAAACACCAATGGCTTATGCTCTAAGATCAAGAATCGACAAATGGGATCTCATAAAACTGCAAAGCTTCTGTAAGGCAAAGGACACTGTGGTTAGGACAAAACGGCAACCAACAGATTGGGAAAAGATCTTTACCAATCCTACAACAGATAGAGGCCTTATATCCAAAATATACAAAGAACTCAAGAAGTTAGACCGCAGGGAAACAAATAACCCTATTAAAAAATGGGGTTCAGAGCTAAACAAAGAATTCACAGCTGAGGAATGCCGAATGGCTGAGAAACACCTAAAGAAATGTTCAACATCTTTAGTCATAAGGGAAATGCAAATCAAAACAACCCTGAGATTTCACCTCACAGCAGTGCGATTGGCTAAGATCAAAAACTCAGGTGACAGCAGATGCTGGCGAGGATGTGGAGAAAGAGGAACACTCCTCCATTGTTGGTGGGATTGCAGACTGGTAAAACCATTCTGGAAATCAGTCTGGAGGTTCCTCAGAAAATTGGACATTGAACTGCCTGAGGATCCAGCTATACCACTCTTGGGCATATACCCAAAAGATGCCTCAACATATAAAAGAGACACGTGCTCCACTATGTTCATTGCAGCCTTATATATAATAGCCAGAAAATGGAAAGAACCCAGATGCCCTTCAACAGAGGAATGGATACAGAAAATGTGGTACATCTACACAATGGAATATTACTCAGCTATCAAAAACAACGAGTTTATGAAATTCGTAGGCAAATGGTTGGAACTGGAAAATATCATCCTGAGTGAGCTAACCCAATCACAGAAAGACATACATGGTATGCACTCATTGATAAGTGGCTATTAGCCCAAATGCTTGAATTACCCTAGATCCCTAGAACAAACGAAACTCAAGACGGATGATCAAAATGTGAATGCTTCACTCCTTCTTTAAATGAGGAAAAAGAATACCCTTGGCAGGGAAGGGAGAGGCAAAGATTAAAACAGAGACTTAAGGAACACCCATTCAGAGCCTGCCCCACATGTGGCCCATACATATAGAGCCACCCAATTAGACAAGATGGATGAAGCAAAGAAGTGCAGACCGACAGGAGCCGGATGTAGATCGCTCCTGAGAGACACAGCCAGAATACAGCAAATACAGAGGCGAATGCCAGCAGCAAACCACTGAACTGAGAATAGGTCCCCTATTGAAGGAATCAGAGAAAGAACTGGAAGAGCTTGAGGGGCTCGAGACCCCAAAAGTACAACAATGCCAAGCAACCAGAGCTTCCAGGGACTAAGCCACTACCTAAAGACTATGCATGGACTGACCCTGGACTCTGACCCCATAGGTAGCAATGAATATCCTAGTAAGAGCACCAGTGGAAGGGGAAGCCCTGGGTCCTGCTAAGACTGAACCCCCTGTGAACTAGTCTATGGGGGGAGGGCGGCAATGGGGGGAGGGTTGGGAGGGGAACACCCATAAGGAAGGGGAGGGGGGAGGGGGATGTTTGCCCGGAAACCGGGAAAGGGAATAACACTCGAAATGTATATAAGAAATACTCAAGTTAATAAAAAAAAAAAAAAAACTTGAAAATCTTCAGGAAATGGACAATTTCCTAGACAGATACCAGGTATCGAAGTTAAATCAGGAACAGATAAACCAGTTAAACAACCCCATAACTCCTAAGGAAATAGAAGCAGTCATTAAAGGTCTCCCAACCAAAAAGAGCCCAGGTCCAGACGGGTTTAGTGCAGAATTCTATCAAACCTTCATAGAAGACCTCATACCAATATTATCCAAACTATTCCACAAAATTGAAACAGATGGAGCACTACCAAATTCCTTCTACGAAGCCACAATTACTCTTATACCTAAACCACACAAAGACACAACAAAGAAAGAGAACTTCAAACCAATTTTCCTTATGAATATCGACGCAAAAATACTCAATAAAATTCTGGCAAACCAAATTCAAGAGCACATCAAAACAATCATCCACCATGATCAAGTAGTCTTCATCCCAAGCATGCAGGGATGGTTTAATATACGGAAAACCATCAACGTGATCCATTATATAAACAAACTGAAAGAACAGAACCACATGATCATTTCATTAGATGCTGAGAAAGCATTTGACAAAATTCAACACCCCTTCATGATAAAAGTCCTGGAAAGAATAGGAATTCAAGGCCCATACCTAAACATAATAAAAGCCATATACAGCAAACCAGTTGCTAACATTAAACTAAATGGAGAGAAACTTGAAGCAATCCCACTAAAACCAGGGACTAGACAAGGCTGCCCACTCTCTCCCTACTTATTCAATATAGTTCTTGAAGTTCTAGCCAGAGCAATCAGACAACAAAAGGAGATCAAGGGGATACAGATCGGAAAAGAAGAGGTCAAAATATCACTATTTGCAGATGACATGATAGTATATTTAAGTGATCCCAAAAGTTCCACCAGAGAACTACTAAAGCTGAGAAACAACTTCAGCAAAGTGGCTGGGTATAAAATTAACTCAAGTAAATGAGTTGCCGTCCTCTATACAAAAGAGAAACAAGCCGAGAAAGAAATTAGGGAAACGACACCCTTCATAATTGACCCAAATAATATAAAGTACCTCGGTGTGACTTTAACCAAGCAAGTAAAAGATCTGTACAATAATAACTTCAAGACACTGAGGAAAGAAATTGAAGAAGACCACAGAAGATGGAAAGATCTCCCATGCTCATGGATTGGCAGGATTAATATAGTAAAAATGGCCATTTTACCAAAAGCAATCTACAGATTCAATGCAATCCCCATCAAAATACCAATCCAATTCTTCAAAGAGTTAGACAGAAAAATTTGCAAATTCATCTGGAATAACAAAAAACCCAGGATAGCTAAAGCTATCCTCAACTATAAAAGGACTTCAGGGGGAATCACTATCCCTGAACTCAAGCAGTATTACAGAGCAATAGTGATAAAAACTGCATGGTATTGGTACAGAGACAGACAGATAGACCAATGGAATAGAATTGAAGACCCAGAAATGAACCCACACACCTATGGTCACTTGATTTTTGACAAAGGAGCCAAAACCATCCAATGGAAAAAAGATAGCATTTTCAGCAAATGGTGCTGGTTCAACTGGAGGGCAACATGTAGAAGAATGCAGATCGATCCATGCTTATCACCCTGTACAAAGCTTAAGTCCAAGTGGATCAAGGACCTCCACATCAAACCAGACACACTCAAACTAATAGAAGAAAAACTAGGGAAGCATCTGGAACACATGGGCACTGGAAAAAATTTCCTGAACAAAACACCAATGGCTTATGCTCTAAGATCAAGAATCGACAAATGGGATCTCATAAAACTGCAAAGCTTCTGTAAGGCAAAGGACACTGTGGTTAGGACAAAACGGCAACCAACAGATTGGGAAAAGATCTTTACCAATCCTACAACAGATAGAGGCCTTATATCCAAAATATACAAAGAACTCAAGAAGTTAGACCGCAGGGAAACAAATGACCCTATTAAAAAATGGGGTTCAGAGCTAAACAAAGAATTCACAGCTGAGGAATGCCGAATGGCTGAGAAACACCTAAAGAAATGTTCAACATCTTTGTCATAAGGGAAATGCAAATCAAAACAACCCTGAGATTTCACCTCACACCAGTGAGAATGGCTAAGATCAAAAACTCAGGTGACAGCAGATGCTGGCGAGGATGTGGAGAAAGAGGAACACTCCTCCATTGTTGGTGGGATTGCAGACTGGTAAAACCATTTTGGAAATCAGTCTGGAGGTTCCTCAGAAAATTGGACATTGAATTGCCTGAGGATCCAGCTATACCTCTCTTGGGCATATACCCTAAAGATGCCCCAACATATAAAAGAGACACGTGGTCCACTATGTTCATCGCAGCCTTATTTATAATAGCCAGAAACTGGAAAGAACCCAGATGCCCTTCAACAGAGGAATGGATACAGAAAATGTGGTACATCTACACAATGGAATATTACGCAGCTATCAAAAACAACGAGTTTTTGAAATTCGTAGGCAAATGGTTGGAACTGGAAAATATCATCCTGAGTGAGCTAACCCAATCACAGAAAGACGTACATGGTATGCACTCATTGATAAGTGGCTATTAGCCCAAATGCTTGAATTACCCTAGATCCCTAGAACAAACGAAACTTAAGAGGGATGATCAAAATGTGAATGCTTCACTCCTTCTTTAAATGAGGAAAAAGAATACCCTTGGCAGGGAAGGGAGAGGCAAAGATTAAAACAGAGACTGAAGGAACACCCATTCAGAGCCTGCCCCACATGTGGCCCATACATATAGAGCCACCCAATTAGACAAGATGGATGAAGCAAAGAAGTGCAGACCGACAGGAGCCGGATGTAGATCTCTCCTGAGAGACACAGCCAGAATACAGCAAATACAGAGGCGAATGCCAGCAGCAAACCACTGAACTGAGAATAGGACCCCCGTTGAAGGAATCAGAGAAAGAACTGGAAGAGCTTGAAGGGGCTCGAGACCCCATATGTACAACAATGCCAAGCAACCAGAGCTTCCAGGGACTAAGCCACTACCTAAAGGCTATACATGGACTGACCCTGGACTCTGACCCCATAGGTAGCAATGAATATCCTAGTAAGAGCACCAGTGGAAGGGGAAGCCCTGGGTCCTGCTAAGACTGAACCCCCAGTGAACTAGACTATTTGGGGAGGGCGGCAATGGGGGGAGGGTTGGGAGGGGAACACGCATAAGGAAGGGGAGGGGGGAGGGGGATGTTTGCCCGGGAACCGGGAAAGGGAATAACACTTGAAATGTATATAAGAAATACTCAAGTTAATAAAAAAATATATATATAAAAAAAAGAAAAGACAAAAAAAGGAATCTTCACTCATTTATCTCAACACTTCCTCAGTGGATTCTTGGTTGTTCAATCCTACCCAAGCATCACACAGTCACCTAAACCAGGCAGGACTCTCCTGAATTATTAGAAATTTATCACTTCTCCAGTGTCCTCAAGAGATTTTGGCATTTTTTCAGCTTCCTGTGGCTCTCAGTCAGATATTCAATTTAACTCTATAATTGATTATTGTGTTTGAAATCTGTATAATAAAGTATTGGACACCAAAACCTAACATAACTTAATTACACTATATGTAATATACCACAAAATATAATGCTGAACTACCACAAGCATTAGGGACTCCGTTGTGCATAAAGACTATTTTTTTTTACAGTTTCAAACATGTCAATTTACAAACTATAACATTGGTATCTATACATGTGCAGTATTTATGTTTTTATATTTCCAAAGTACCACATTGAGGGAGAAGTGAAGAAGGCCCTTTAATGTGGAAGGGTCAACTTAAAGAATTAAGAAGCAATTAAAGTGTATATTCAGTCTAAACAATAAATTCATGAACAATAAAAGCCCCTAGACATGTTAAAAGCATTAAACCCTTATTCGTTGAAAATGTATACTTACAGGGGTTCATGCCATGCATTCTTCCCAGCAAATAAATGACTAATGAGAATTTAGAAGATACAATAGTCATTTTAGGAATTATTTCTAAGGGTATAAACTCCTATAGACCCACTAAAAAAGTAATTGAAAGAAACCAAGAAATACTTCTGTGTGTCCCTTTTGAGATTTTTTCCTTTCAAGTTGAAATGCTAGAATCAATAGCAGCATAAACAAGAGAACTAATGATTGTACAGTATAGTATCAAATGGATGGAAATGAGAGAAAGGTAGTGATTAACCTTAGTAAAATCTTTTGTGATCAGTGTTCAAATTTACCTTTCCTTTTTTTCTTTCCTTTGTTTTTTTTATTAAACATAATTTTAATCGAATTTTGGGGATTTCATATCATGCACCCAAATCCCACTCATCTTCCAGTCCTTTAATATCTGCCCTCCACCCTTGTAGCCCTCCTCATAAAAGTAAATAATGATAAAAATGAAAACTAGAAAAGAAAGTTAACAAACAAACAAGATATGAAACAATGTATAAAAAAACCTATGACCCCACTTCAGAGGAGTTTGAAACCTTAAACCTATTCCATCATGTCAGAGCTCTTAGGATCAATTTGCTGGCGAGAACTCATTGCTGAACTTACTGTCACTTCCCTTATTGCCTCCCCATGTTTAAAGACTTTCTAGGAAACAAAGGGGAATGAGGACTTTAAAGTCACACAGTCTTGTTCCTAATATACTTTGCTTCCTCTGAGGATTCATTGCTTCTATCAAACAGTTGTTTAGTTAGTATCATAGCTAAGTTACCTGATGAGCTTGTAAGACTTGGCGAGTTCAAAAAGTCCCTAGAAAGGCCGTGGGCTGTTGACCCTTACACTAAAACAGTTGTTTTGTTCCTCCAGTACATTTCAAGTACTTAAAAAGCCTACACTATGGCACGGATTTAGAGTTGCCATTAATATTTCCTTGAAGACAACAGCAATTCAGGAGCCAAGGTTCATTGTCTTGTGTAGTCACTGTGAAGCTTTACAGGAGACAGTGTGTTCCTGCAGAGCCTGTCACAGTTTCATTACAATCAACTTCCAATCTGCCCCTGTGCTCTTTTCCTCTGCAAAGACATCACTGTGTTACACACTCTAACAAATCTCAGCTAGAATGGCCTTTTTTTTGTACATTGCTTTGTTTTGTTTTGTTTGCAGGAGACGTTTCCAGGCATCCTAGGGCAGAGGTTAGAAATAGAGGGGCAGGGAGATGAGGGGGATTGGGCATATGATGTGAAACTCACAAAGAATCAATAAAAAGTTTTTACAAATAGACTATATTTATTGCATAGAACAACAATAACAACAAAAGACATCAGAAATGAATAGCTTCTCCTGGTAACTATGGCAACAAAGTTACAGATGTGACATCCTCAAAGCTGTCACATTCTACATGAAACACTGTTAATAAATAGTAACTAGAAAGAGAGAAAAATACTTAACAGGTTAATCCACTGTTTACCAGTCTTCCATCTGCCTTACATGTTTTCTGAGGTTTCTGCTTTCCGTAAGGTCTCATATGTGTCCTCTTTCTGTGATATGTTTTGTCTGCAGCTATGAAGGCTCCTGAAGCTGTTTTAGGTGCACATGAAGAACACCTCACAGATGACTGTTCCAATAATCTAGCTTTACAGCAAGTGGACATGGTGATGCTGCCTCACATTGTCTCTAAGCTAGTCTTGAGCCCCTGTGTTTCAGTTATCTCACGGCCTCAGCTTCTTGAGAATATCTAAGGATAAAGATTCACAGTGCTATGCCTGACAGAACTAATTAATTTTTATATAAAAGGCTTGAAACTGTATATGATTCTGGTAAGGTTTTATTTATTATGAAACCTCTCTTCCAAGCTCGAATGCAATTACCCACTTCTAATTTTTCCTTTAAGTAGTGGAGAAAGAGAAAAACGCTTGATATTAACCCTGTCAGAACAAGGCTCCATTCTTCTGAGCTCAGTTTACCCTGATTAGATCCTAGAGACCTTTTTACCAATGTGATTTTCTTGGAGGCAGAGCCTTGAGAATCTGGGGAAGGCATATTTCAATCTATTGAAAATTTTTTCTCTCTTTTTAAGAGAAAAATTTGAAAACACATAAAAATTGTGTAACAGTTTATCTGAGAATACATTTAGCTCTCTGTGTTTATGCTCTTAAAAAGCATTGGCAATTATGAATTGAAAATATGTGGAATAAGAGAGTCTATATGAAATATTTTCAGATTCTTTTTCTTATTCTTGTGTCCTAAACAATACAGTATACGTAAAAAGTTTCACCTTATTGGGTCTTATTAGCAACAGAAATTAGCAAAAGCATACAAATAATGTATATATGACATATTTAAATTCCACTCTATAAACAATTTGGATCTTGGTATTTGTAGGGGTTGCTGAAATGAACCCCCACAAAAAGCAAAAATCAATCATGTATTATCATTTTTATATTTTTATGATAAGAAAATTTAACTTTGTTCAGCATGTTTCAGTTCATACTAAATATGACAATTTCACTTCAAAATTGAAAAAGACTTTCAGTAGGGTTTCCTGTGGTGAGGAAGATGAGTCTCAAACAAAGTGTTGCTGATACTTCTTGTGCAACTCACAATTTTGTTGCACTGACAAATACATGAAGGAAATAATTTTTTTTCTTTTTCTTTTTCTTTTTTTCGGAGCTAGGGACCGAACCCAGGGCCTTGTGCTTGCTAGGCAAGCGCTCTACCACTGAGCTAAATCCCCAACCCCAGGAAACAATTTAGAAGAAGGATTCATTTCCGTTCAGAGCCAGATGTTTTGGTGCATAGCTGCCTGGTCCCATTGACCTTGGGCCAGTTGTAAAAGGAGGTTCTCTCCTCATGGTAGCAGGAAGAAAGAACGGAATTCTCTTTTCTCAATCTTGGCCCATCTGAGTTCAGACTATCGAATGGTGCTGACAACATTCTGCACTCTCTGACTTTACCATTTATGGAAAGCCCTTCTATGACCACCCAGTGTATACTACCACTTCCTCAAGTATTTCTCAACAATATCAAGTTGACAGATAACATTAACCCTCAAAGACCTGGACACTGTGTTTCTCCCTTCTTATTTTCATAACCCTACCCAGGAATATACTCATCATCAGCAAAAGCATCCATGGCTTACTTCACACTATAGAAGTTATGCATAACCCTCTGTGATAGGTATCTGTGTTGATATAGCTTTCCTGAGATGCTATATGGTTTCAAAATTGCCACTGTGAACACTGTAGACAGAAAAGATAGCAACATGAAAAAATACAATATTCTGTAGTTATTCCCAGACTGTAGGATCATTCTGTGAGCACAGGGGGCAGAGGGTTCCAAAAGGGAACATCTGTAGTGACAGTATTCTTGGCTTACATTTATACAAACCTTCTCATTTTACAACCTTACAGTGTCTCAGAAATGTGAGTGCATCGATCCTCATGCCTGCTCACAGGGACACTAAAGGGCTATTGAAATGGTAAGTCTTACTTGTTCTAACAAATGCCCATTGCAGTTAACTTAGGGGCAAATGAATATGATTTCAAAGATTAATAGATTTGTATCACTTTTGAAGGAGGGAAGATTTGACAAGAGAATCCAACTCTGACATGCTTACTGCCTTGTCTAAGAATATGATTTAACCAGCCTGGAGTAAGGTCAGGAAGGGATGGCAGCTAGTTAATCTAACCATTCCTCCAGGGAGCTCAATTTGTCTGGAGAAGAAATTTTAGCAACCTCCTTCACTATTTCTATCTTTTCGCTATCCATGTGTTTTCTTCAATCAGAAATAGTCTAAATCTGTGTATGGCAAATAGAAATTTTAAGAACTATGTCTCTATGCCCCTATCTCCATACAGCTGATATACGAACCTCTCAGCAATAATGCAATTAAATCAGATTAGAGTGAGTGTACAATGTGTTGGTGAATGTTCAGTTAGGATACAGGGGTCCTCAGAGATGCTGAGCCCTTTGAGAATATTATGGTTGGATTTGTGTGGGTGCATTGTCCCTCTGAGTATACTGCACAAAAAATGGCTTCAGATTTCAAAGATTTGGGAAATTGAAGAAGTAAGAAAGCTTTGTTCTTAAGATAAAGTTTGTGGGTAACATAGACATATACATACACCTCTACTTATTCACTCTGAGCTCATCTCTACATTTTTATATGCATGCCATCTACATGGATCTAAAATATATTTAGATGCATGCATCAATACATGCCAGTTCATGTCTAATGCCTCTGTGTCTTGTGTCCAGGGTGTGTGATGTATTGAGCAAGAGGATCTTACTTTCACCTCTGGGAGCAAACAAAGAGCTTCATGAATAGTTTATTTTGTGAGTCTCCTTGACACCCTTAGCTATTGTGATAACTTGGTTTTTTTTTTTTTGCATTGTGTGAAGGTTGTCTTTTTATTATTCAATTTTTAATTCTGTACCAGCAGATATCTAAGTACTGCCACGATTTGATAATGTTATTCTTTTTAAATAAATTTATTTATTCATTCCCTTTACAACTCAATATCAGCCCTACCTTTCCTCCCAGTACCTCATCACACAAGTCCTTCCCCCCATTCCTTTACCCCTTCTCAAAAGGGAAGCACCCCTCAGGGAAAGAGGGGAAGGAGATTAGGGAGGGGGGATTTAATGGACCACAGGGTAGTACATATGACAGAAGTAGCATAGAGTAGTTGGGAGACTGCTAATCTAAGGCCTAAGCTATAATAAAATTAATAAGTGTCTGTGATATTATGCATCCACTGACACTTCTAAGAAATCCTGGTATACTTAGGTACTGGGATTTACTGGAGAGCTACTCTTTTTCACCAACTGCAGGCTCCCCATCAGAAGGGAAGTAAAACCTTGCGCTCCTCAGTATTGCCCCACGCTTCCCTTCTCATCAGATATGAAGTGAGCCTGACATTAGTGTTAAGTGTATGGCTTGTGAGGATCTGTATTTTGTTAATATAATAAAGATTCCATTCAGCACACATTATGTGCTTGGTAAATGACACTCAGCAGTATGCCAAATGATAATCACTAACAATAATACCACTGACATGCTTATTGTAATATCCCTTTGAAGTCACAGACTGCCTCATGGACAGAAATCATGAAGCTATATCTCGTCCTGCATTGTGTAGACTTTGCTGTTGAGATTTAGAAAACCCCCAAGCATCAATAACTCTGACTATGGGATGATTGCTGTTAGGCAGGACAAATGACTGTCAGGAAGAATAAACCACCATGCTGCTCTCAAATGAGGCATGTGTGAGCTTCCTAGAGACCTAAGCATGATTTCTAGAGCTGAGAATGAGGAATTACAACTGGAACTCATTACACATGGGTTTAGGAGGCGCTTGTTAACCAGGAGTGCAGCTTACAGGAGGTGCAGCTTGTTAAAGGCTAAAATAACTTTCGCAAAGTAACATTTCTTTTATTTTATGTGACTGCAATGTTTTCAGAGGCTTCCAAAGACTTGTAGAACAAAGTACTGGTTGTGAACCTGACAAAGTTTAGACTTTCAAAATAATGAATTAAATGTATTGTGGGAAAATGTATATTTTACTGAAAAAGTAAAATACTGAAACATAATTTGAAATGGTAAATTTCATATTAAAAATAAACAAAACTAAGGCAAAAGTTGTGGCACTTTGAGAGCTTTTGGCCTCAGTAAAATGTTGAAGATGTGTCTGGAGAAGTTCATAAGAATGGGTAGATGGTTCACCTTTATCTCCCTATGTTCTTATCTAATAAAGAAGGGAAAGAGCTTAGCCTAAAGTAATTTTCCTGAGTTTCTGGCCTCCAAGGAGATATCCTCCTTAATTTGAACTAACATATAAGGTGTCTTCAATTTCTTACAGTTTTAAATAAGTAAGAAGGCCTAAATATATATAAAAAATGCATGCTTTGTTATAGACAACAATTATTCCAGATTTTCTTCCACATCTTGAATATGGACTTATTTTTAAAGGACATAAAAGTAGAAAAGGCGCTTTTTGGAAAAAGAATGGAAGAGAAAGAGGAACAACAAAATTGCCTGGGGGAACAGGAGATCAACAAGAGTGAATATGAACGAAGTGTATTACATACATAAAACATACAGTATGAATGGCTAAGACAGAATACTGAAGAAACACTTCAATGAAGCAGACACAGGATGGGGCATGTTCTGCTAAAGCATGACAAGAGGTGATCTGACAGGTGATGAAGGATTCTTTGCTAGTGACGCACATGTATTGGTCTGCCTTACACTGCAGAGTTGAGCTGCATTTGTTGGGACTCCACAGAGAGAAATGCACCAAAAATACTTCTGGTAGTGTACTCAAGTTTCTTGCCACTTCCAAGGACTTGGCTGACACAAGGCACATAAAGGTCTCATAATGTTTGGAGGGTATAAATAGGACTCCATGGTGAGTGATGGAGACAAAGCTTGGTTTGCTGGTATAACTATGTACACAACACTTGTAAGACTTGTATCTTTTCTGATTTTTGCTTCCCTGAGAGAGGAACAGTTGAGAACTTTTCCTGGTATTCCTGTTGGTTCCTTCTGCTGACCCGAGTTGAAGCTTAGGCCTAGCTGTCTCTGCTAGGTTGTGTCACCACTGTTGCTAACCTGGCTCTATAAAGCTGGACTGCTGGTATATCTGTGATTTGTCTATGAATGGATTAAGCTGTCACTGTCTGATTATTTATGAACTAAACTGCTGATTTCCAGAAACACACAGGGAAGTTACTCCAAAGAACCTTTTAAACAGGTACACTTCCCTGTATCCTTTCTTTTCTACTACCTCTAGTGGATAGTGGGCTACAAGAGAGTTTAAATCTTTAGGAACCATTATTTGAAACAGGATTTGAAAAAATTAAAGTTACACACTTTCTCTTTTACTGAGAAAAAAAGAGAAAGGTGCTACCCTTGGGATAACTAAATGTAGCCACCAAATACAAAAGTTCCTCATGGCAACCTGCATTCTGAACATACCATAAATAAGCTCAGTCTTTGTAAATCATTGAAACACGGCATAAAAATGCCATCAAACATTGTAGCTCAAATATTCTGAACATGACTCATAATCAGAATCCTATCCCTTCCCACAGGCATAATTTCCATTTGATCCTGTCTGGATAAAGTCTATTGGGGACAAAACTATCTTTAGAAAAGAATTTCAGGTAATCGATGTCAGACCATGGGGGTCACTATGATGCCATCATAGTAACCATCAAGGTAACTGGAGCTAACATTTTGGCCATCCATAGCAGGCTGTGAGATTCACTCCTCAGAGTATGTAGAAGCCAAAAGACACTGGCTCACCATCTTCAGGGAGAGATATGCTGGAGCAAGGACTCACAACAGAGTAAGGGTAGAGGCAGACCAAGCCCTGGCAGATGGAGGTAGGCTGAGTAGTACAAATAAAATAAGAGGTAGGGCTTTGAAGTATCAATGAAGACTTAAATGATCACCAGCTAATACATGAGCCAGTGATTTCACTCGGGTCCTCTAAGCTTCACCTGTGTGTGACTGTCACTGAAAGGATAGTGAAACACATTGGTTAGATAAGATAAAAAGTGTCAATTGCTTACTAAGGAAAACACATGCCAGAGGCATTCAATAGTCAGTTTAAATTTATTCCCTTTTAAATTATCCTATTGTCAAGTGAGGGGTAGCAACAAAAGTTTATTTTTCTGTATAGTTTTCTTTCCTCTCCTTAAAAAATAAGATGTGGGATTTCATAAAATATACATAGTTTTAGTAATAGAAAGAGTTAAGTTTTTCTTGAAGACTACTCAAAATATCTGTATTGTAGATGTAGTCAAAAAAAACCATGAAACAACATTTTAAAACTTTTCATAGATGCAGATGCCAAGACAGACTTTGCATGATAAGGGAGCTAACATAGATAGAAAAGACTGTGCCCAAGAGAGCAAACAGGAGAACAGAAGCTCAGCTAGGAGATTCAGTGATCCTGAGGGACAGAGGACAAATTTATGTGGCTTTAGTACCTTTAAAATGTATAGGCTTAGAATTAACCACCAAAATGTTGATGAGGTTTTGGGATGTATTGACACTCAAAGGCTCTCGTTCCCAAGCCTGATGATCTGATTTCCATTGTTCACTGGGTGCCACACAGTGGAAGGAGAAAATTGACTCTCCCAATTTTACTCCAACAAACACATGTATGACATAGAACGTGCATCCAAACATGTACATATTTTCACACACCAAGACATGTACATATATGTGGAAACAAATAAGTGGCTATTAGCCCAAATGCTTGAATTACCCTAGATCCCTAGAACAAACGAAACTCAAGACGGATGATCAAAATGTGAATGCTTCACTCCTTCTTTAAATGAGGAAAAAGAATACCCTTGGCAGGGAAGGGAGAGGCAAAGATTAAAACAGAGACAGAAGGAACACCCATTCAGAGCCTGCCCCACATGTGGCCCATACATATACAGCCACCCAATTAGACAAGATGGATGAAGCAAAGAAGTGCAGACCGACAGGAGCCGGATGTAGATCGCTCCTGAGAGACACAGCCAGAATACAGCAAATATAGAGGCGAATGCCAGCAGCAAACCACTGAACTGAGAATAGGTCCCCTATTGAAGGAATCAGAGAAAGAACTGGAAGAGCTTGAAGGGGCTCGAGACCTCAAAAGTACAACAATGCCAAGCAACCAGAGCTTCCAGGGACTAAGCCACTACCTAAAGACTATACATGGACTGACCCTGGACTCTGACCCCATAGGTAGCAATGAATATCCTAGTAAGAGCACCAGTGGAAGGGGAAGCCCTGGGTCCTGCTAA
This sequence comes from Rattus norvegicus, assembly GCF_021556685.1. NCBI lineage: Eukaryota > Metazoa > Chordata > Mammalia > Rodentia > Muridae > Rattus > Rattus norvegicus. The sequence continues at coordinate 116,346,933 of NC_141534.1, forward strand.
GACTGAACCCCCAGTGAACTAGTCTATGGGGGGAGGGCGGCAATGGGGGGAGGGTTGGGACGGGAACACCCATAAGGAAGGGGAGGGGGGAGGGGGATGTTTGCCCGGAAACCGGGAAAGGGAATAACACTCGAAATGTATATAAGAAATACTCAAGTTAATAAAAAAAAAAAAGAAAGTAATTGCAACCCTTCAAGAATGATAATCTGATCATTTGATGATATTGAAATAATATCCCAAAATTATCCCTTACCTTAGTATGGAATTTGCACACTATTTTACAGAAGAAAAATGAAGGACTGAGATGTCAATCAGTTTTACACATCAGACAACTTCTGGGTTTTATAAAACCACCAGACATTACCTCTGACTGCCCTAATCCTAGACTGGCCAGCAGTAGTGTGGATAATGTTTCTTATAAAGCATGCTAAACACAGGAAACATCTTTGTACATATCTGTGTGGATGATCCACTGAAAACGAAAGTCATTTTCCATTTCCTCTTACAGAATGATGTCTCATAAGAAAGTTTACCAAAAAAAAAAATCAGTGTATGTTTTGTTCCTTGAATAATCCATCCTCTGTGCCACCTTGATCCCTGAGCCTTTAGATTATAGTAAATGTCTCTGAAAATTGTTGTCTGACAAAATTTCAATACCCTTTATTCTAGAAGACATTTGACAGAGATAGAACCTGGTATGGATGCTGAAGCTCGACTTTTAGCTCCACAGATGAGTCATTTAACCTCCTTACACTTTAAAGATAGGAATAAATTGTTCCCTGGACTATTTCACCCACTGGAACATTTATTGGTGAGATAATGTCTACAAAACAGAGTGAGTGTCTCACTAAAAAGCAATTTGCTGCATTTCCTGACCATAAGTTGAAAGTGAAACAGACAGAGCTCAAGATGGGGATGAAGGCAAGTGCCTGAGAGTTTACAGATATGTGGGATGGAAACAGAGGTCAACCACTCCACAGAGATTGGGGATGAAGGCAAATGTTTGTGTCTTCAGTGAAATAGTGATTAAGGCAGAGTCTATGATTTCACAGAGGTAAGGAATGGGAGCAAATAACTGTGATTTCACTGAGATGGGGTATGAAGGGACACCTCTTGCATAAAGAAGGGATTCTGCTGTTCTGTGATGCCACAACAGTGGAAGGAAAGGGTCTTGTATTTTTGATAACAGTAAATATTTTAATTGACTTCACAGCCACTGATACATCTAAAATAAATGCCCTGAAACTGTCCAAGGATGACAAGAAGTGGACAAAAATGTGTGAAGAAATAATAAACTTTTTTATTCCTTTGAGAATGGGGTTAGTGTTTACAAAGGTCAGTGAGGGAACAAATCACTGTTCTCTAACAAATCTAATCACCCTCCAAAGACAGTGAGCTCTCTGACAGCTCACTGCATGTATGTCGTGCTTCACTCTGTTCAGAACGCCAGCATTGCTTTTCTTTGATCATGGTTGTCCTCTCCTGCTCAAGTTAAACGGTCCCATTTCATCTTCCATATAAAAAGCATACACCAGGCTGTTGTCTGGATCCAGTTTTTCCACCAAGCCTTTGTTTTACAACTCCTGTCACAGAGTCTCTGGCACCACATGCTGAATTATTTAGTTTTCCAACAGCATATTTCAGGCCTTTGTCTTGTGCACACCACTTCTACCAGGGATGTTCTTCTGTTTTGTACAGCAGTAGTGATACGATACTTTGGAACCAGGCCCTGCACCTGCCATAATTCAGCCACCCTTACTAAGCCTTAGGGTGCTTATTTTCTCCTCTTTAGTAACTTTTTGCTAAAATTGTATGATCATAACATCCTTATAACAAGCAATCAGATGGAATGAGGAAATTTGTACAAGAGAAGCTTGGGCACACACTAAGAAATCACATACTCTGCTGTTAGTTTTTGCATGTTCCTAATACATTTCCTGTATTTGAATCTTTCTTCCTTTTCTCTCTGCTGAAGGTAGTTTCTAACTCTTTATTTTGATCTCTTTTTTCTTACACACATAAAACGACAATCTTAATATGTTTGGAAATGCTAATCTTAATGTAGAACTTATCTACTCTGACATAAACTGAAAATAAAGAGATGTGCTATTTGTGTGACATTCTAAAAAATACTGGATTCCTAGAATACACATGTTGAAGTGTGGAGGAATGGGGACAACATTCCTCTCTATGTAATTAAATTAACTGCAGGGACTAAAGCAACACATCTGTTCTTTTCTAGGAAGCACTGAGTCCCCAAGATTCTGAGAGACAGGTGGTTTTGTTTCCTTATATGTGGTAGTTTTTCAATTTACTTCTTTATGGGTATGCAAACACATAATTGTTTGTTCAGCCGAATATCCCAAAAGACTTTTGTCACAGCTTGGTCACAACACAAAGCATAGATGTTTAATTCTATTATACTGTGTGTTTCACACACTATGGTAACAAAAATGCTTGAATTTCAAAGTAGTTTCAGTTAAAATATCATTGTTCATATGCACTGATTAGAAGACATAAGAACAGAATATTGGACATTTGTTTGGAAATATACGAACTGGAAAAAACATTTAGTTATTCACAATGTATGATATGCTAATTTGCACATTAAGGTACCGTCATATTTTTTAATAAAGTTATAGTGTATGTTATTGTAATTTAATTGAAAAAGCCAGGAAAGGCAATTGAAAAGACACAATTTTAAATTCTTAGAATTAGTGTTGCTATAACTATATCTGAAAACAATCTTTGCCATGAACAAATGATGTACTAAAAGACATAAGGTAATTGCATCTTGGGTGATAATCAAAAAGTTGAGTCAGAATCTAGCTTCAGGCACTTGGAAAATATTGAAATTGATTTTTTTAGTAACATAGCATTTGTCTTTAAAAAGCAAGATGAAAATCAAGAGGGAAAAGAGCAGCAAAATATTTGTCTCCATAATGGGATTTCCCAAACCAATGGGTCATACAAATAAAATTTAATGGAATATATGCTTCTTACGAATGAATACTTTCTAGATTTCTCTCCTCTACTTCTCTGCATCCCTGATGTCCCTTGCCCTCCTTCCCGTTCTTTATCCTACGCTTGAGCATGTCAATACAGCTTTATCTTTTCTGAAGCCAAAATGAATGGAAGATTTTTCTCTTGCCCTTCTTAGCTTTGTGCATTGGCTCAGCAGCAAACCCTTAAGTGTCTCTTTTATCCCATGTGATTAATGTAGCTTAGTCTATGAATCTCCTAGCAAAGGAAAATATTTAATTCTACCCTAGAGATCATGCCAATTAGAATAGCAAAGATCAGAAGCTTTTAGTTACTAAATGCAACTTTCAGTACTCTGACTGACTTTCCCTTGCTGTTTTTCTAGATAGACAGAGTCTTAAACTGTGCTGGTTAACAGCTTTTATTCAAACATACTGTACCTCAGATCTTCAATAATGAAAGGAGTTGATGCAAAGAACTGCTTGCTGAGAGAAATCTAATATGGATGTCTTATGAGAGGCTCTGGCAGAGCTTTATTGACACAGATTAAGATGCTAGCAGCTAACCATCTAACTGAACACAGGTACCCCAATGGAGGAGTTAGAGAGAGAAATGACAGAGCAACCCTATATGAAGAACAATATCAATCAACCAGACTTTCCAGAGCTCCAATGGACTAAACCACCAACCAAAGATTATACATGGGGGGGAACCCATGGCTCCAGTCACATATGTAGCAGAGGATGGCATTGTCAGGCATCAATAAGGAGAGAAGCCCTTGGTCCTGTGAAGGCTCTTTTCCTCATTGTAGGAAAATGCCAGAGTCTTGAGGTGGAAGGGGGAACATCTTCATAGATGCAGGGGAGGGGGGACAGGTGGGGGGACTTGGAAAGAGGATAACATTTGAAATGTAAATACATAAACTATCCAATTAAAAAAAGAAAGAAAAAGAATTTAATTACACTCACATACCATTAGTTTCTTATTGCCTTGTTAATGAATTTCTACACAATCATGGCTTAAAGCAACCCAAGTTCATAACCTGGCAGCTTTTCAATCAAGTAGCAATTTCAGGAGTTTCAAATCTCCATCTCCTGGGGCACTGTGCATTTCTACATGCTCTGGAAGAGCACTCATTTCCTTGTGTTTTCAGATTCTAAGTGTCTTCAAATCCTGGTTCCTAGAAACCATTCTTTGTCTTGAAAACCTATCCTTGTGACTCTCACTTTTTTTTTATAAATTCCAGCCAGAAAAATATATCTCAGCTATGATCCAAATGTTTATCAAGATTCTGTCAAATTTTAGGTAACCATACGTGTAATTTCCCTTGTTAAAAAACATATCTGTAGACTCTACTGATTAGAACATAGACATTGTTGGGATCCGTCATTCTACTTGCCTCCATGACTTTAGCAATTTCCTATTCTGTTCATGTTATTGGTAGTTTTGTGAATGAAATGCAAAAAACTGGATGTTACAGCCACAGTAACAGAGGAAAGTTCTATTTATCTCTAGGATATTTTCCTCAGTGTGCTTTCTTACATGCCTTTTGTATTTAATTCATTCATAAATCTCATTTTACCATTCAATATAATTCCTAATCATTACAGACAATTTCATTTTTAAGTTCATTTTGGGTGAAACATATGAATATCATCACTTTAACATAGACCACAAAACGTAGCTTCATATTACTTTTAAACCATTTAATGTGTAACTGAATATGCTAAATTAACATAGGTATTGGAGGCTATCTAAGGTACACACAAAAAGAATTTGCATTGAAAAATTTAGCCAACCCATGAAAGCTAAAGTAACATTGTGCCATAAATTGTGACTGGATGCTAACAGCTTTCTCTTTCTAGATATAAATATGATATTGTGAACCTTAATTTTTAAATGAAGAAGCAGTCATATTATTGTTAAAAAATGTGGTATGCTGTTTTCTTAACAAATGACCCAAATTACAAATTAAATGCAAATATCTGATGTACATACAGCAATTAAAACTTGTCTTTTACATATAAAATTGCATGTCCCTTTTCTCTGTCTCATGCAAGCAGCAATCTCTTACCCCCAAACACACTCCCTACTAAAAAATCCGTAACCCTGCCCCATCAGTCCAGACTGGTAATCTCAGTTCACATGGCCTGATCTTGCATCATGGTGCAACTGCGCAGCTCTCACAATGGACGTGGCTAGTTTCAGGTGTGTGAGGAAGTCAGGTGCTAGTCATGAGACTTAGCTGCAGTCCCGGGCACCATCTTGGGACTGCTGCCAAACCCGGTCCCCACATCTCCCCCTCTTTATGTTTTTTTGGCAGAGAGAATGCCTGTCTTAGGCTGCCCCCTACAGCAATGCTTCTTACCCGTCATCGGGAGACAAACAGCTTAGGTTTGATCCCTATCTTAGGTTGGTGACATGCCCAGGGAGTCTTACCTGTCATTGACTATTTCTCTAGCATGCCAAGCCACACTTGAGGATACTGTCCCATCTCCACTGCTGCAAAAGCCTGTATCATTAAGGCTTGAGTTCTGCGCTGATGAAACTGTATACAGCATATGCACCAAAAGGCCAGGACGCTAATAAGAATCAGGCATAGGGCAAGTCCAGCAAGTCCAGCCCATTCTTTCTGCCATGAGGCAATGGTGGCAATCTAATCAGCCAGTCCTCCAGCTAAGGACATGCTCTGTGTCAGCTTGAATCATCCTTTGTGGTGCGCTGCTATGGTTCTGGTCCACTGCCTTGCCACCTGTGAGTCTGGAAGCTTGAGCTGTTAGGAACCAGAGGCTGGTTAGCTTTGAGGCTGCGGAGGGCTCTTCGTGCTGCAGCAGACTTTGCGATCCGACACCTTTAAACTTCCCCTTTCCTACCACTTCCACGGTGACCGTCCACACGAGTGGAGTTGATATGGACGATGGATTGTCTCAATTCCTGAACTAGTCCATCAAAGTGTTGAGACCAAATTCCTGTAAGATACTGAGATATATTACAAGATATCTGAGCAGCATGACTGACATTCACAAATGGTATGGAGGTGACACACAGTCCTGAATATTTCAACTCACAACCCAATTGCATTAACTCCATCATAATATCCGCTTGTTCCTGGAGCAAATCGACCCTTTGATACAGCAGCAAAATTCCCGCTTTCAACTGACTGTTAATATTACCCTAAACATTTAAAGCTTCTGCAACACCTGTGGATAAATTACTTATAGCTGCTGCAGTCTGTACTACGGAGGTAAGGGATATGGCCACCGCAATGGCCGTGGCGGCAGAAACTGCTATAGCAGTAACAATGACTGCAGTAATGCCAAAAACTCTCCACATTTCTGGGTGTAAGCTACATCCCTCTGCCCCACCCGGAGCATATGGAGGTGGATGAGGCAGCCCTGGAGCTGATGGTTCTACCTTTAGTTTCACTTTCTCTAAGCTGGCAGCGATGCTTTCCAGATTGTCTTCAGACATTTCCCCCTCGCTAGAATTTCCTTTGGTCTCTAATTTTTGAGAACGTTCCTCCCTAACCTAATTTAGTGCCTCATTTCCCTTTTGGAGCTCCACGCCACACCTTTCCTCATCCCCTATGCAATTTTTCACTAATTTCCACACTGGCAGCACTCCTTTTGGTAAAACCCCTGCTCCTTGGCAAACCTCAAATCTTTCCCTAATTTCTTCCAACTGGGCATTGTAAGATGTCCTGTCACCGGAAACCACGGAGCAACCTGGTCCACTGATTTTAAAAATTTCTCTACTATTTCTATCTTTAGCCCAATTCCTTTTGCTTTTAACAAATCCTTGAGGGCTTGGTGAACTGTCTGAGCTGATGTTGAGTTCCCCATTGTGTTTGGTGCGACTTGTCCCAAAACCGGGAACCTTATAGTCTCAATCTGAGAGCTTTTCTCATCCCACTTACCTGGGAACTTACCAGCTAGCCATCCTAACTGCAATGAGTTCTGAATGAATGTCTCCGTACGGGCCACCACTTGTCGTCTCTGTCTCTGTCCTGTAGAAAGGAGCGACACCAGGATGTTCTTCTCAAAACAGTTTATTCAGGAACCTTTCTTTCTGCATGCAAGCAGCAATCTCTTACCCCCAAACACACTCCCTACTAAAAAATCCATAACCATGCCCCATCAGTCCAGACTGGTAATCTCAGTTCATTGGTCCATGTCACATGGCCTGATCTTGCATCATGGTGCGACTGCGCAGCTCTCACAATGGACGTGGCTAGTTTCATGTGTGTGAGGAAGTCAGGTGCTAATCATGAGATTTAGCTGCAGTCCCAGGTGCCATCTTGGGACTGCTGCCACACCCGCTCCCCACAGTTCCTGATATTCAACAAAACTAAGAACAAAATACTGTATGAAGCTTCCCTAGCATAGAGTTTGTGCAATCTGTCCTTAATTTGCTCATTTACTTATTTCCTGCCTTAATTTTGTCTCTACCATCTCTCCCATGACTCACTCCAGGGAACACTACATCTGCCGATCACTTACTCACATCCCCAGAATGAAACTTAATATACTCTGTTCTTCTCTGTGTTATATTTCTCTGCATGTATGGTATAAATGTATTAACTTTATAAATCATATTTATCTTTGACTCCAACTTAGCAATTATTCCTTTATTTCTTCCCTCAATGTATTTGAGTCTACTATAGGTAGACTGCACTGTAGGTAGACAGAGTGTGATGATCCTACACACATGCAACTGTTGTTAAGTCAGTACTTGCAACTAATGCTCACAACCTCTTTAATCTTCATCTTCCTGGAGTGTAGAGTTAGCAGTCAATATGAAGCTATTCAGATTGTATCATATTACATTGAAATATTCAAATACAAAGCTGACAAACCACAGTTAGGATTTCTACATTGTGATCTTATTTTATTTTTAATTATGTGTTATGGCATTAAACAAAAAGTCATATTTTGCACAGTTGAATGGAAAATATAATTACTGCAGACTAAGTCAATATCTTATGCTACTCAGAGATATTTTCAGCACAGTCAGTAATCAAAAAAGACAAACGTCAATACATTCTCAGGCTATTTGTTCCCTATCAAAGCATTCAGTGTTGCAAATCATCCTCATCTTTCACCAATGTCTGATGAACTGAGATAGGGTAATTGTAGTAAAGCTCAAACTGCAATTGCATGTTGAGTATCTATACCCTGTCACATTCCTCATAAATATAATCTCCATACACAAAGGATTCCATTTGTACTTTCTAAAGGACTCAGAGCACATCAATCCCTATGTTATTCCAGTCAGTAGGATTTTGTAGGAAGAAAAAGGTTCATTTGCATACTGGGGAAATGTCTTGATAGATATTATTACTGAACTATTTTCCCTAGAACATTATGTGTTCTTCTTTTTCATGTGTCTTATTTCCAAGGTGCATACAAGACACCAAGATCAGAGTACCATAACTATTTAATTTAATCAAGGAAATCCTTGGTACAAAGTTAAATTGTCTGAATACTACATAGAGTCACATTTTAATTGACTTTTTGTCCATTTTTGTACTAACCATAAAATTATTGACATGGAGAAAACTGTTTTAGGCAAACCTGAAATATGATACATAAAGTGAGGTTCTTGTTTCTGCTTTTATGAGGCATACCATAGGTCAGATGTGAGGCTTTTGAGGTGTGCAGACTAAGAAATGGGGGTACTAACAGAAGCCCTACAATCACCCATAGAATCATCTTGTGACTTTTATATTTCTAAAGCACACAGCATTCCTCTTGTTATATTGTATTTTTGATCAAAATGGCAACTTTGTAATAATTTATATGTCATGAGTTTATGATTATTCCTGTTATTCCTAACAAATGCCTAAGTTATTAACTATGCACAAAATTAAAGAAAGAGACTGCTCATATGCATACTCTAAAAGGCCTTCTGCCACTTATCTGGTAATTTGAGGGGTGTTCAAGAAAGGGCTCAAAACTATTGAACCCTTTGATATTGCACAAGGAACTGAAAATTATCTTACACATGGTAGGCAAACTCTTAATATGCCCCATCTCTACCCCTTTCCTTCCTTCTTAAGCCCCCAAAAGCATTAATTCTATTACCATAGCACCTCTCTATGGTATACTTCTTTTTTCTTAAAAAAAGATTATATGTATCAGTAAATGAGAAAATGAGAATTCGATTCCTCTCCAATTTTTTCTGTTGTAAAAGTGCAGTATAAAATTATACATACATAAATGATTTCCTTTTCTATTACAGGATAAAAGTATGTGCATAATTATTTTTTAGACTATGCAATCCTCCTTTGGTTTCTTAGATCTAAGGCCATAAAAGTTCTTATAGTTGTTAATGCCTGTTATAAAATAGTTCTCCAAAGGGATCACAGCCATCCTTTATACCTAATAGTAATTACAGGGTATGCCTCTCCAGTTCTCAAAATCCCATCAATGGTAAATATTCAGTGTTGTTAAGTAGTCTTTCTAGTAACTTTACAGTATAGTGATACTTCACAAATAACCTTATATAAATATTTTATATTATGTGTGTTGAGTTCCTAAGGATATCAGTAACACTAAAACACTAGGGATTATAGTATGAAAGCCTGTGTACAAACATTTTTGACTGCCTTCTGAAGCTAAAGGACACAGATTAAAGCAATGGGAAACCATGTATGTAGTCCCTTTGTGATATCAATACATTAACTTAGTCCCAATATTAATAATATTGGCTGAAGGACCCAGGAGTCATGAAAGATGTTACAAAGCTAATGCTCTTCTAGTTTCAAATCCATCATAGATGTTTAGTGATTGTTGAATAAGAGAATAAAATTTCATGAATCATGACATAACAAGAAGCATAAAAAAATAAAGAATAAATAAAATGCGGTTGAGAGTTACAGTATAAAACTCTAAGTGAAGCTTCATTTTACGAATCATCATTCCATTTCTATAAAATTGGACTAACATGTCAGAAGTTAAGGAGTCGGTAAGTGTTCCATTGGCTCCCTTAAACCATTGAATTTGTTAGAATAAAGTGATTTTATTAAACTGAATATTTAACTTCATTTAGATATTCATATTTTCTATATTATTTCAGTTTTACACTAATAGAGACAGTGTTAATTGTGTAAGGAAATCATTTTAGTTCTTCAAAATTGGTACATACATGATACTCTAAAGAAGTAGATCAAGTTCCATGAAATTCAGGAAATTTTTTTCATTTTCAGCATTAACTTTTATATAAAAATTAGTTTTGTTTAAAGATACTAATAATATACTGAGAAATTTTTCCTGATTTCTCACCTTCTAAGATTGTTTTTGGTATTATTATTATTATTATAATTATTATTATTATTGCCATTATTATTAATGTTGACTTCTGAATATATTTCAAGGACTTGTTTTCTAATATGTTTTATAGCTGATATAGTACTGAAGAAAATTCAGTAGTTTAACAAAATAAGATTTTATTTTCCTATACATCTTGAAGACATAGGTCTGAAGTTAATGTATATCAGGCCATATTCCTGGAATAGAATATCTGGGAATTAATATATTTAGGGGGACATGTCATTTCGGTCATTTTCAGTGAGATACTTTCTAGATTTTGGCAGTTCCTGATATCACTAGGTTGGTAGTGTGACAGCCTGAGTAAAGTAGGCTATGAATTAAGGACAGAATTGATGTTCCTCCAAGTCCATCTCTCTTGGTCTAATTTGCTTCTGTTTTCCCTTTTCTTTTCAGGCAATATCTGCTCATCTTCATCAAGGATAGCTACAGTTTTGGAAAATTTCCTGAACAGAATAACAATGGCTCAGGCTCTAAGATCACCTATAGATGAATGGGATCTCATAAAATTGAAAAGCTTCTATAAGGGAAAGGACATTGTCAACAGGGCAAAACAGCAATCTACAGATTGGGAAAAGGTCTTTACTAATCCTATATCCAATGAAGAGACAATATCTGATATGTACAAAGAATTCAAGACGGTAGACTTCAGAAAATCACATAACCCTATTAAAAATGGGGTACAGAGGGCCCTGGGTCCTGCTAAGACTGAACCCCCAGTGAACTAGTCTATGGGGGGAGGGCGGCAATGGGGGGAGGGTTGGGAGGGGAACACCCATAAGGAAGGGGAGGGGGGAGGGGGATGTTTGCCCTGAAACCGGGAAAGGGAATAACACTCGAAATGTATATAAGAAATACTCAAGTTAATAAAAAAAAAAAGAAAAAAGAAAAAAAATGGGGTACAGAGCTAAAGAAAGAATTCTCAACTGAGGAATATCAAATGACTTGGGGCACCAGTGGAAAGGCAAGCCCTTGGTCCTGCCAAGGCTAGACGCCCAGTCTAGGGGATTGTGGGGGGAGGTGCATATTGGCAGGTGGATGAGGAAGAGAACACCCATATAGAACGGGAGAGGGAGAGATTAGGAAGCTGATGGACAGGAAACCAGGAAAGGTAATAGCATTTGAAATGTAAATAAGAAATACCCAATTTAATAAAAATGGAAGAAAATAATGTTCAACATCCTTAGTCATCAGGGAAATGCAAATCAAGACAACCCTGAGATTCTACCTCACGCCAGTCAGAATGGCTAAGATGAAAAACTCAGGTGACTCAGAAGATGCTGGCGAGGATGTGGAGAAAAAGGAACACTCCTCCATTGTTGGTGGGATTGCAAACTGGTACAACAACTCTAGAAATCAGTTTGGAGGTTCCTCAGAAAACTAGGCATAGTACTACCTGAGGACCCAGCTATACTACTCCTGGCACATACCTAAATGTTGCTCCAACATATAACAAGGATACATGCTCCATTTTGTTCATAGCAGCCTTATTTGTAATAGCCAGAAGCTGGAAAGAACCCAGATGTCCTTCAACAGAGGAATAGATACAGAACATGTGATATATTTATATAATGGAGTACTGCTCAGCCATTAAAAACAATGACTTAATGAAATTCTTAGGCAAATAGATGGAAGTAGAAAAATTATTTTGAGTGAGGTAACGTCAGCACAAAACAACACACATGGTATGTACCTACTGATAAGTGGAAATTAGGAAAAAAGTTTGGATATAATTCACAGACTATAGGAAACTCAAGAAGAAGAAAGACCAAAGTGCACATGCTTCAGTTCTACTTAGAAGGCAGAATAAAATAATCAGAGGAGGTACAAGGAAGAAGGGACCTTGGAGGGAGAAAAGAGGGGGAGGGAAAAAGTGGGACAGGATCTGGTGTTTGAGGAGACAGGGTGGGGGACAACAGAGGGCCAGGTAACTAAATGGCGGTATGCAGCAATGGGGGATGGGAAACTCGGGGAACCACTAGAAAAATCCTATATGTCAGGAAAACAAGAGGCTTCCAAGACTCAACAGGGATTACATTAGCTGAAATACCCAACAAAGGGGAGAGAGAACCTGTAGAGACCACATCCTGAGGTTAGGCATGGTCCCCAGTTGATCAATGGGGCCACTCACCCATCTCAAAAATATTAACCCAGAATTGCTCCTGTCTAAAGGAAATGTAGGGACAAAGAGTGGAACAGAGACTGAGGAAAAGGCAATCCAGAGATTGCCCCAACCCAGGGATCCATCCCATCTGCAGACAACAATCCTAGATACTATTGCTGATGCCAAGAAGCACTTGCTGTCAGGAGTCTAGTATAGCTGTCACCTTAGAGGTTCTGCTAGAGCCTGATGAATACATATGTGCATGCTTGCAGCCAATCAACAGACTGAGTACAGTGAACCCAATGGAGGGGTAGGGGAAGAAATTGATGTGGTTTGCAACTGCATAGGAGGAACAACAATATCATCCAACCAGACCCCTAGAGCTCCTAGGGACTAAACCACAAACAAAAGAATACACATAAAGAGACCCATGGTTCCAGTGTATAGCTTTATCTGGTACATATGGGAGGAGAGACCCTTGGTCCTGTGGAGGCCCAAAGTCCTAGAGCAGGAGAATGGTTAGACAGTGAGGCAGGACTTAGTTGGTGGGTGGGAGGCCACCCTCATAGAAGCAGGGGGAGGGAAGACAGTGTAGGGGGTTTGCTGAAGGGATACTGGGAAGTGGGATAATATTTAAAATATAAATAAATAAAATAACTGATAAATATTTAAAAAAACAAAGAAAATCCAAGTGATAGCCTTGCTTTCATTTACCACAGCTCAGAATTCTATGCCTTGTTACAATTTCTAGGGAATAAATAATTTTTAGAACATAAATGTGAATGTATGAAGCAGGTATTGGCTTTAAGCCAGAATGGTGGCCCTTTTGTAATAGTAGCGGAAACACAAGTTATTCTCTGGTGTCTGGAATCTGGCCATCTTGATCAGAGCCCACTGGCTTCTCCTCTGTTCATAAAGCACCTACTGTTTATTACATTTATTATACTCATCACATTATAGTGTTTTTTGGATGCAGATTTTACTCCCTGGGTGTTTTTGCAGCTTGAGATGTTTTATTTGTTTTGACACTTAGCTCAGGGATCACATTATAAAGCAAGACTAGGATAAATAAATGAACAAGCAAAACATTCTCTTGCCAATAAGCAGACTCTGACCACCCAGGAAAAGCATAGAGAAAGAAAAGTATCTAAAGAGAACACAGTAGACTCTCTCAGTCATTCCCAAGGTGTAACTGTGAGCAAAGGATACTGGTGCTGTTCTGGACGAATGAACATAAATTTCCTCTAAATTGGCAGACAATCCCCCAAAATAACATAATAAAATAGCCACAAACTAGAGTGAACATTTGGGAATCCAATGTCCTGCAAACCTGCATTTTAAAAATATAGCTAAATCGTGTAGGTTGATATGTGGTCACTTCATCTCCTAGATGAAGAAATAAGAAATAAGAATTCAAGATAAGAAATAGTGAAGAGAGCAGGGCAGCAGCTTACAGTGTGTGGCTCAGGACTGCAGTTTTCACCACAATTGGAATTCATACTTAGTAGCAAGAGAGATAGCAAGAGGCAGCTGCATAATTGATAAAGATTTTAAAGCTGAAAAAATGGTTGCATTATCAATATTAACTCTTTTTATTCACCTAAAATTACTGACTGGTTGTTGATATACAGCTTAGATGTTTCAGAAGACTTCAACTGTGCTTTGGTTATAAGTATAACACAGAAAATGAATCCACTGAAAGGGGAAAGGGGGTTTAGTGATTTGTTAATTGAGTTTTCTTCTTAATCTAAGAAATGTAAGGAAATTAATCTCTTACAAAAGTTAAAATCCTTAATCAAAAAACATGAATTCCTTTGGTAGCCAGTGTTATTAAATAAATTTAACTTAATTGAACATGGTGATGCATTTACATCTTTAATCGCAGCACTCAGGAAACAGAGACAGGCTTATAATTTCAAAGCAATCCTTGAAGTCACAGGCCATCTAGAGCTTCATAATGAGACTCTGTCTCAAAAGAAAATTTCAAAGGCCCTTTCTGGGAGAAATCAAAGTTATACTAAAACAATAATTTAATAGATAAATAGATAATTTAATCAAATAAAAAGTAGACTAAATTTATGCAAAAAGCACTGATTAATTTAGAAAGCATATTTTCATGTGAATACAAAGTCATGACTCACTATGTAGCTCTACCTATAATACATTATGTATAACCACTACCTACTCTGGGCATGCCCTCTGTCCTACCAAGTCCTTGTTACCTGAAATCTTATGCATCATAAATATTTATAGATGTGGACACATCAATGTATAAAAGTGAATGAAAGTTACCATCCTTCTCTTATTGGTTTTAACAGTTCTCACGAGGAGGAATACAGATTTTATTCATTTGAAGTTATTTATTCTCTCACAAGTATGACCATGCTAACAGTAGTCTTGAGTTGTAATTGTCTTAAATTTTCAATCCTAATATTCACATATGGAAAAGGGGAGACCCAGAAAACTCATGAATATCAGAAGACATTCAATGCCTGAGTCCTGTCTCCTAAATGACATAAATTGTAAGTAGCTACTGGTAGAGAGGAAACTAGTTGCATAAAGGACACTGGAATGCAGCATTCATTGGCCTTCCCTGATGTTAGGGATGGTTGTTTTGGTGATGCAGCTCCCAGAGTTATTCACAATTCTCTACAAATTTCAAGAAGCCCTTTTGTTCCCATACTGTAATTTAATCCATTTCTTAGTGTTGTCATTTCTCTTTCTTGACAGAGTGAATAGAAACAAAGAAAACGTAGGTAAGAAATATAACCATGCTTCTTTGGTTCACGATAACACTCTAATAATAAAATGAAATCTGTAAGAAATTGTTAAACACGACCAGAAATCCTCTAAGAATGATGTATCCTTTTAGTTAAGTGGGTCAATATAAATCAGCATAAAAAAATCAGTAACAAACATGGCATAAAAATCATGAAAATACTCATCACCGTAGATTTAAATAAACAAACCACTAAAGCATACTTAATAAAGTACATGAAACATTTCTGCATTGGAACATGTAATTCTTTGAAGAAAGAGAAGGAGAAGACTGAAGATGGTCACAACCCCCATGCTAATAGACTGAACCTCATGAAAGTAGCCAAAAACTGTCCTACCAAAAGAAAATTTAGATTTAGTACAATCCAGGTCAATATTTTTAACCACTAGGAAATACAAATTAAAAATATTTTGAGATTACATTTTACCCACATTAGAGGAAAAACGAGTAAGAAAACAAATGACCAAAAGCACTGACAAGTGCTTGTGAGAAATTAAAACCCTCATGTACTGTGTGTGGGACTTCATATCCTACTGCAGAGATAACCCACACAGCCATGTTCATTGCTGCTCTATTATCAAAGCCTTGCAAATGGAGGCAGCACAAATGTCCATCAACATCAACACTGAATACTGTAATAAAAATTGTTATGAAATTTTCATGAAATAATAGTGATGTATACACAATAGAATTTTATCTCTGACAGTATTTTTTCTCTCATATATAGACCCTAACTTTTATTTTTATTTTTTATTATTTTTATTGAATATTTTTCTTTACATTTCAAATGTTATTCCCTTTCCTGGTCTCCCAGAGATAAGCCCCCTATCCCATCCCTCTCCCCTTCTTCTATGAGGGTGTTCCTCTCCCCATCCATCCCCCCTTCGAACCCCCCAAACATTCCCCTACAAGGTCCAACCTTGGCAGGACTAAGGGCTTCTTCTTCCATTGGTGGCCAAAAAGGCCATCCTCTGGTACATATGCAGTTGGATCCATGGGCCAGTCCCATGTATATTCATTGGGTAGTGATTTAATCCCTGGAAGCTCTGGTTGGTTAGCATTGTTGTTCTTATGGGATTGCAAGTCCATTCAGCTCTTTCAATCCTTTTTCTAATTCCTCTAACTGGGGTCCCGTTCTCAGTTCAGTGGTTTGCTGCTAGCATTTGCCTGTATATTTGACATGCTCTGGCTATGTCTCTCAGGAGACACAGTTCCTGTCAGCATTCACTTCTTAGTTTCATCATTCTTACCTAGTTTTGGTGGCTGTATAGATATGAGCCAAATGGGGGGGGGGGGCTCTGCTCCAAACTTTGCCTCTATATCCTCTCCTATGAATGTTTTTCCCCTTTTATGAAAGAGTGGGGCATCTGCATTTAGGTCATTCTTCTTCTTGAGCTTCACATGGTCTGTGGTTGTATCTTGGGCAATTCAAGCTTTTGGGTTAATATCCACTTATCAATGAGTGCATACCATGTGTGTTTTTCTGTGATTGGGTTACCTCACAGATGATATTTTCTAGTTCAATCCATTTGTCTATGAATTTCATGAAGTCATTGTTTTTGATAGCTGAGTAGTAGTCCATTGTGTAGATGTACCACAATTTCTGTATCCATTCCTCTGTTGAAGGGCATCTGGGTTCTTTCCAGCTTCTGGTTATTATAAATAAGGCTGCTATGAACACAGTTGAACATGTATCTTTATTGTATATTGGAGCATCTTTTGGGTATATGTCCAGGAGAGGCATAGCTGTGTCCTCAATTTGTCCAATTTTCTGAGGAACCTCCAGTATGATTTCCAGAGTGGTTGTACCAGTTTGCAATCCCACCAACAAATAATCCTATTAAAGATCTAACCTTTACTTTTAAACTTCAAAATTTGCTCACATGTGGTTAAGAGGGTTTGGAGCTTAACTAATTAAAATATTCCCAAAGGCAAAATTTTGTATTTAATGAGAGACCTCCAATTATTATTCACTAATCAAACAATGTACTGGGAAGAATTCTGCTATTCCAAGATCAAGCTAATTATAGCCAGGCTGTAGAGTTGAATTTTTAAGTAAAATATAAGCCAATTTCTCTCCCTGGTATAACTGCGCAATGTTCATGGGTAAAATTAGTGCAAAAATACAAGTAAAAGTAATTTTAAAAGTGTTTGTAATATAATACATATTTTATCGCTCATGTTGAAAAACATAGAGTAGGATGTAATGTATTCTGTTAGCTGCAGGCAGTATCAGGCATTAATAGTACCCAGGTATCTTGACTAAAGAAATTATATTTATTCTATAAAAGTGATTGAAAAATATGTGGGGATAAAAAAGAACTTGTCTTGTCAGTATGATGCCCTGAGTTCAGTCAGACAGAATTTACATTAAAAAAGCAATAGCCAGTCACAGAAATGAAGGATTTTAATCACAGTATTGGGTAGACAGTGACAAACAGACCATACTGGCTCATTTGGGAAGCCATTCTAGCCAATTTCATGAACTTCAGGCTAACAAGAGACCAAGAAATCCTCATTCAAATACTCTTTGCTTTTACAGTTCCTGAACAATAATATCTGAATTTATTCTCCTGCCTCTGGTCCAGTGCCCATGCAATGTACCTCTGAACACAGAAACATGCTCATATACCACTAATGTCAATGAGACCTAGATAAGTCAGTGACTTAATCCTGTCTTCTTATATTTTCCCCTGATCTTCAATATGTTAATTTTAATTAACCTAATAGTTTCAGAATGATAGCTGATATTTCAGAGCAGCAGAAATATTTGCTTCCGAACATCTTCTGTGATATGTGACCATCATTTTGTAGGTCAACTTGGTGAATGGAGAAGTAACCATTTTTTACAATTAAAAGTGTAGATGTTGCTCTGATGGTGTTTTCTTGATGTAATTAACATCTACAATGAGTTAATTTTGTGGAGTAGAAACCGGATTGTATGAGTGGCTGTATTCCATTACTAGAGTGTCTCAAGAACAAGTAGGGAAGAGGGTTAACAGGGGTGAATTATATCTGTGCACAGTGGATTCAGCTACTGACAGAGGCCTCCAATTGCCTGTCTTAAGTATACTTCCAATATGCATTTGACTTTGCTAGATAGCTCAAATTGTTTGAACCAAAGCACTGCAATATGTCTTTACTTGTGTGTTTTAATGATTCTGTGATCATTCTTTCACTGAACCTGATCTGTTCTGCTGTATGTACCCATAGAGAGAATCTTTCCTCACTGGCCTGGGCAGACTTACATTTGTCTTCCCATGGTAACTGTTATTAAAATTAAAGGGGTTTCTGTTTACTGAGATCAATTTCCTGTCACAGAGAATGAGGAGAGGAAAGACATAAAATTAATGCAAGATTTTGAATAGTTAATATAAAGGTAAGAACATGGCAGAATAGCTGCCACATACACTCTCAGCATACTAAAAAGATTTTGGCTGAGGATCACAGATTCATGGACTTGCCCCTTTATCTGCAATAAAACTGAAGAACTGAACAAAGTGAATCCAAGCATTATCTAGATTGTTCTGGAAAAAAATAATGTCCTCTGCAAACTCATAGAAATTAAACCCCCTTTTCCTTCTCAGCCCATAGCCCATAGTCTTCTCTCTATATTACAGACCCCTTTTCCTGATTCAGAGATTAAACAACCTTTCAACAGTTTATTAAGCCCATAGCACCACACACGCATTGTTACCATTTTCAATTTTAAATGATATATCTTCTTATTACTACAAAGAGTCCATTTTAATGGATGACAATATTATAGTCAATGGAATATGTTTGAGTGACTGTATTCCATTACTAGAGTGTCTCTAGTACAAGACTGAAGTGTATAGAACACAATGAGCTTATAATGAACTACTTATTCTTTGTTAAATTGCTACAGTTACATTCTTATTTCATGGCTTTATGGTTTTTTATTGAAAATTGGTTATCAGTCAAACTATCAATCTTTTCATTCTGGGGTAGAACTTCATGTATATTTTGAAGACAGTTCAGAAACTATTTGGCATGTTCAGCTCCATGGGAATGCTGGCTATGCTTCATTGAATGTCAATCTCTAAAAAAATGACTTACTGTTAAAATTGGAAAACTGTCTGCTTGGCCCACTGTTATCCTATTCTCAAATTTCATGTAGTGACAAAGCAACATTATTCAGAGTTAATATGATGGAGACATGGATATGAAATCGAGGGTAAATATTAGTTTGGAGGTTACATGACAAAGAGTCCTGTCAAAGCCACATCACATTTCTAACACCGTCTATATTCAGGTCTCCCAACATTATTCCTGGTCTTCAACAATCTAATTACAGTGTACAGCTTTGTATCAGAGTGAGGATGCAGCTCAACTTCTCATACCCACTGAGGAATACCTCCCACCACCATAATTGTGCATTGCATTAATTTTGATTCCATTTTTCTTGTTTACTAAGCTGACATCCAGTAGTGTAAAATATTTCCATTTCATGTTATATATGATATAATACAAAACCGTTATACTTATTAGTATACTTGAAACTTAGCCACCATTTCAGGACAAGCGTAGACTTCATAGATCTCCCCTTTGCATACCCTTTTATACTAACAATTCAATTCTACAGAAAATAATGTATAGGTGAGAACTTCTCTCTACTTAGAGAAAAGATTTGATTCTGACCATGTAAAGTCAACTGCCAGGGTTTTGTTATTAGTGTGGTTAAGAACACTCTCTCTTTTAAAATAATTTATCTTCAATAATTGGTTGTATACCATGTGCATGCAGGTGCCCATGGGTGACAGAAGAGGGCACTGGATTCCCTGGAATTAGTGGATGTGAGACGCCTTACATGGGAACTAAGCACTGAACTTGTATCTTGGAAGAGCAACCAGTGTTGATCATAGCAGGAGTGAAGTTCATTCTTACTGGAGGAATGAAATGGCAAAAAAATGGTCTGAAACTGACAAAAAAATTGTAACTTCATTCTATGTTTAAATAACTCTACATATTTTGTTCTAAAAGTTATCCATATAATAGAATACAAGGTGTTTGAAAGCAGGGCTCAAATTCTCCTTAACAATGGACTATGGATCAGGCTTCTGAAAATGTCTTATGGAAATATTAAAGCATGATTATTAAAATAGAAGAAAACTGCATGCACCCAGTGTTCAAGGGAAGGAATAGGCTTTATAAAAAGGTTAGGTATGTACATAGGGCACACTAGCCATGGGAATTGGGAAATTATCTAAGCAAGTAAGAAAAAAATTAGTAATCTCAGTCTCTACAAGTTGTCCTTTCTTTCTTTCTTTCTTTCTTTTTTTTTTTATTAACTTGAGTATTTCTTATATACATTTCGAGTGTTATTCCCTTTCCCGGTTTCTGGGCAAACATCCCCCTCCCTCCTCCCCTTCCTTATGGGTGTTCCCCTCCCCATCCTCCCCTCACTGCCGCCCTTCCCCCAACAATCACATTCACTGGGGGTTCAGTCTTAGCAGGACCCAGGGCTTCCCCTTACACTGGTGATCTTACTAGGATATTCAATGCTACCTATGGGGTCAGAGTCCAGGGTCAGTCCATGTATAGTCTTTAGGTAGTGGCTTAGTCCCTGGAAGCTCTGGTTGCTTGGCATTGTTGTACATATGGGGTCTCGAGCCCCTTCAAGCTCTTCCAGTTCTTTCTCTGATTCCTTCAACGGGGGTCCTATTCTCAGTTCAGTGGTTTGCTGCTGGCATTCGCCTCTGTATTTGCTGTATTCTGGCTGTGTCTCTCAGGAGCGATCTACATCCGGCTCCTGTCGGTCTGCACTTCTTTGCTTCATCCATCTTGTCTAATTGGGTGGCTGTATATGTATGGGCCACATGTGGGGCAGGCTCTGAATGGGTGTTCCTTCAGTCTCTGTTTTAATCTTTGCCTCTCTCTTCCCTGCCAAGGGTATTCTTGTTCCCCTTTTAAAGAAGGAGTGAAGCATTCACATTTTGATCATCTGTCTTGAGTTTCATTTGTTCTAGGTGTCTAGGGTAATTCAAGCATTTGGGCTAATAGCCACTTATCAATGAGTGCATACCATGTATGTCTTTCTGTGATTGGGTTAGCTCACTCAGGATGATATTTTCCAGTTCCAACCATTTGCCTACGAATTTCATAAAGTCAGTTTTTGATAGCTGAGTAATATTCCATTGTGTAGATGTACCACATTTTCTGTATCCATTCCTCTGTTGAACGGCATCTGGGTTCTTTCCAGCTTCTGGCTATTATAAATAAGGCTGCGATGAACATAGTGGAGCATCTGTCTTTTTTATATGTTGGGGCATCTTTTGGGTACATGCCCAAGAGAGGTACAAGTTGTCCTTTCATAACATGTACATTCTTTCAAGGATCAGGTGAAGTGCCATTTCTTACTCTCTGCTCTCATGGTATTCAGCAAAAACCTTCTGAGCTTAAAACAATGAATATAACCTGTTGATTTTATTGTTTACAACTCTTGATTGTACTAAGAATAAAGCTTGGGCATTTAGGGACTGCATTGTGGGTTTTCTTCATAAAATTAATGAACATGCCAAGATTTGCCATCTTTTTTTTACTTTTCTATTATTTTTATACCTATTTTTATATACTTGTATGGGTTTACAATTTTGTTAAAATAATACAAGCAAATATAGAGTACATGAACTAAATGAGAGTAGGGATACTGTATTATGAATAAAGGCAATAGCTTCTTATTTTCTACATGGTTTGCAGAATTATCAGGATGGAAGCTTGCACGGTACCAAAACTTATCTTGAAAGAAAAGCATTTCCTCAGCTGTCAAACCGTGACTGCTTCTCACTGTGAAAAATTTAGTACAAAGACAGCCGTAATGAATTCCCTGCACACTGTCACTGCTTAGTATAAAAACTGTGCTCTTCAAATTTGACAAAAACTGATGCTACTTTGCTGATAAAAGGGTCCTTCTAGGTGACAGAATAGTTTAGGAAAGATGTGTCAAATGACATATATGAGACCAGGGATAAGACTGTATTTAAAAATGATTTTGCTGGGAAGCATATTGAACATGTTAGAGTTACCATTAGTTAATTAATCTACAAATCTTCTAGTATTAATTTTATTTTTATCTAGATGTGGAATTTGGACTTGATATCAATTTGAAGATATGTTTACACATTTATATACTGGCTTCTAAAACTAATCACAGGGATTCTCATATATGGAGCTCTTAATGTCTAGGTGAAACTATGAGATACATAATGTCTGATTTCAAAGACAGAGATATTTATATTTGCCTGAGCGGTGAAAAAATTGAATTACAGTATTCTTGGTTTTTCAAACACAGGTGCAGGATGACTTCATATGAGGCTTATTGTAGTTGTACTGTCTTCAGAAGTACAAAAGGCTAAGCTAACTTGAACATAAAGAGTGGGACATGATATTAAATATTGATATAATTCTCCACACTCTCCCAAATCCTTCCTGTGATGAAACCACAAAAATTACTGTGATATAGAGACTATGATTCACACAAAATTCAATTCCAGGGTGTTTAGAAGATATATTCTATTTTAACAATCCTGCTTTCAGCCTAATCCTTTTCTTTGTCTTGTCATATTTCTTTATTTGCATAGGCCAAATAAAACCAAGAGACCAGTCCTGGGTACCTGTTGTACCAAAGGAAACAATATGTAGGTGTCTATGTCTTGCATGAGAATTAGGCACTGACCTTGTGTCTCTGGAAGATCACCAATGGTGATCATGACAAGAGTGAGGTTTAGCTTTACTGGTGGAAAGAAAAAAAAAAGAAGAAAGAAAAGAGAAAGGTCTGGTCTGCAGGTCTGCAAGTGTCTATGTAGACATTGTGACAGTTGGAAAATGCAAATTGCAAAGAGAATATTTAAAAATTGTAAAATACATAAAAGGGAGTGATTAGCATGTCTTACCCAGAATCTATTTTATCTTTTATTAACAGTATCATAAACTAACTAGCTGAATATGTCTAGCCACTAGACTAAATTTAAGTCCATATAAGTATATACTCCTTCTGTTTTTAGAGATAAGTTCTGTTTGATCAGTCATGAATTTCGAACTTTCATAACTTTCAGAAGTAATTAGATTCTTCAGAAAATGCTAAGGTGAAAATTTAGGAAGAATAGTGAAAAGCCAATCACCAAGTCTCATTTCCTTCAATAAGTCTCTTCTTCACTCATATTCCAGCATTTAATGGAAGGTTCATGTATTTATCCTATAGCAAATAATTTCTGCACACAAACTAGTAGTCTAGGAGTTTCACCTCAGAAATGGCTTTGAATATTAAAATAAGTTCTCATAACTCAAGAGTTATGAATAGAAATACAGTAAGGACATGGCTTTCTTTGTAACTTTTAAATGAATAGAAGTAGATAAAAATTTAGATAGATAGATAGATAGATAGATAGATAGATAGATAGATAGATAGATCATAGATAGAGAGATAGAGAGATGTTGCTTGAAATACAAAAAAATGCAACCCATGATATCACCAGCTATGCTCTGGTAACATGGTTTCCCAGTCCTCAAGTTCCCAATAGTCCTCATACAGCAGCCTCTGAACTCAACATTCTCTTTCTGCAGATCCTGCTCACTCACATTTCTAGCCAACTGTTCCCTGTGGTTAGCTGTCACAAATTCTCAAAACCATGTAAAATTAAAACTCTAGAGGCCTGTAATTTTTTGGTCAGATGTATATTAGTGAATTCTCAACTCACAAAGTGCCCATACAATGAACTCAGAGCTAATTCATATTGCTATAACCTGCCTATCTAGATTAGACAAATTGTCCTATATTATTCCATTCCTTGTTTGATATCCATAGCTTCCTGTGGCTATTTAAAGCCCTTGGATCAAGTTCATCCTTCTCTTCCTCCCTGTGTGTCCCTATCTCCTTGTGGTCTCTTAAAACTCTCAGCCTGCCTTCTTTTTTCACTGTCCAATCACAGGCTCTAGCCTTATAGTGTGTCTGCCCTCAATATATAGATGCATAGATACATAAAGACATGGAGACATAGATATATAGATACATAAAGACACAGATATATAGATACATAGAGACATAAATAACTTCCCCTTTGGTAAACAAATATCCAGAACTGGCCTCTTAATTTTATCTGGCCTATACAAGCAAAGAATTATGACAAGACAGAAGAGTGATGAGCTAATGAAATATTATTCATTATGTTCTTTCCCATGGGTAGTATTTTTTCAAAGAGCACCACAAAATTCCTCAAAAAGAATAGTAATGTACTGAATATGTAATGACTCAGCCTTCATGAGAAGTCAGTATAAAATACTATGTACCTAGCTAACACTGCAAATTATTCTGCTATCTGAAGTTCCTGAGCTTCAGTTGGACAAGAATTACAAATCGGAATGCCTTGGTTCACTTCTAGCTCTAAATTTTCCTTGTCCTCTAAGAAGGACTTTGTGTGAATGTGGCATCCTCTGCTTGCTCAATTGTTTGAATACTTAGGCCTTACCTGGTGGTGCAGTTTAGGAAGGTTCTATAGTCATTGACCTCTGTGATTTTATACCTTGGTTCACCTCTTGTTCTGTCTCTTTCTTCCTATGTATAGTTATAGATGAAATGTGATCTGTGCACTCAGTGATTGTAGGTAGCCTCAGGGCTTCTCGTGCCAAACTTTCCCCACCATGGGGAGGGTGGCTGTATCACCTTTCAAGCTGTAAGCCAGAATAGACTGTTTCTTCCCCAAATTGCTTTGCTTAGGGTATTTTATCACAGCAATAGAAAAGTAACTAATAAAGTAATTAATAAAGGCATGAAACCTAAAGCTGTTGCTTCAGTGTTAACCAATGTTTCAGAATATTCTTACTGTAGGTATGTGGTTGCAGAAGATCAAACTCCATTTTCTCCCCATTGCAGACACTCAAATCCCTATAAAGATGATACTGCGCTTAGATGTGCCATGCTCTTGTGTGCCTTGGTAACATATAGATTAACCTTTCATGACACGGATATTCTGGTATACTGTATTCTGCATCTAAGAGTGATGAGAAAACCTCTTTACTCTCATTCAGTACAAATTAACATTTCATAACCTTTGAATGCTCAGGTAGCTGAATCTGAAGATGCCTAACCAGTGAATGCAGAGTCCAAAATGCTCAATACATTAGCCTGATATTCTTCTACAACTCCTGGATTATTATTTTTTCTTTTTTCTTGGCTAATGGTTTTCTCTTTGTATTTAATTAATTTTGGTCTCCCCAGTGGGTTTTTTTCTTAGCCTTTTCAACTACACTAATGTAATTAACATATCCACTACAGAAGTCCTCACACAAAGACTCACTTAAACATAGATAAAGCTATTCAGATAAAACATTGAATCCTGAAAGAGATACAGGAGGCCAAATGGTGCTGAGAGTGAGAGAATTAGTTTTCTTCAGGGACTAGCTCCTGAAGTAGTCTGCTCTAAACTCATATCTATGTGTGCAATACTAAATGAATTCAGTACCATATATATATATATGTATATATATACATACATACATACATACATACATACATACAAGTGTGTACATGGATGGATGAATATATATGTGTATATGTATATACATATATGTGTGTGCATATAATCATATATGTGTATATACGTGTGTGTATGTATGTGACAGTAAGATACGTGTGTGTATGTGTGTGTGTGTATGTGTGTGTGTGTGTGTGTATGTGACAGTAAGACAAAAGATTGAATCACAAAAGGAGAGGAGAGGGACATTGGAGAAACTGGGGACAAAAGAAGGTGGGACTGCAGTGTTTAATTGCAGCATATGTCTTACCATAAGTGCTGAAATGACAAGCTATAAAATAAAAATTAATGCCTATCCAAAAAACATCAAATCAAGAGGAGATATGTAAGAATAAATGAAAAATAAGAATTGAAAAACAAACAATCAAGCAAACAAACAAAAAACAAATACGATGAAAGCCCCAGGTGTACTTACTCATGCTGTGAATCTGAAGACGTGTGAGAGCCAGGAGGATCAGGAGTTCACAGCTAGCTTTATCAACATGATTTTGTAGCATATCTAAGATATATGAAATGTTGTTTTCTGCACAAGAAAGCTTCCATGAGCAGGATTTATGACATGAGTCACTTGGATACACACAAATAAGTGCAATGTTTCAAGAATGACCAAGTTTAACATATGTGCACAACTGCCTGACTTATAAAATTGTCCTTTAAATTTTCCAGTATTTTAGTCTAAAAGCAAGTTGTTTTCAGTAAAATCAGGCTTCAGATTGAAATTTTTGATTATTTTATAACCAAGTGATATGCAAATAAGAAGTACATGATGCTAGGAACCAGTGAAGGACACACTCTGAGTAGAGATTTAGGAATACTGAGGTCTACATTTGGATTTTGGGTGAGCAATGGAGAGAATTCTTGGGTTAGAGGAGGGCAGGAAGGATTACTTTTGGATTCTTAGCAGAACAATGACCTCAAGCTGGCAGTGTGCTAGGTTTTCATAGAAATAGTCAGGTGGTAACCCACAGTAGAATAGCTTTCCCATTGTTTCTGGATAGTCTGTCCTGTGTTCTAGCATCTAACATGTCACTACATGCCAGAGTCTTTGTATTCATTAGCTATTTGTATGTGTTAGTCTAGGTCCCACTGCTGAACGATGGGATTCCACTTAGCAAGTAAGTATGATTAGGATCAGTTCTAATACTGGATAGACAAGGGAAATAAAAGCATTTTCAGTTCAGGGTACTTTTATTTTACAATACATAATAAGCACATAACTCCACTATAATTTGACCAGCATCTGTGTAATATATTTCTGCTGTTTAATTATTCTAAAAAGATAATTGAGTCCCAAAAGTCAAAAGAATAATGAAAAGCATAAAAGAATACATGGCAAAAATCAGAGACTGGCTACATATTACATTATATTGTAGTATATTATAATGTAAGTTTATATAAAGTAAGATAATTGTTCCTGACCAGAGATCACTGCAAATTGAAAAATGTGTTTAACACCTTAGCAAAACATAATGCTAAAACTGGTAGAATTAATAAACAATTGTGGAAATAATTTGAAACCACAGTTGTTTTTAAAAATTCACAGTAGCATTTTATATTATATTATAAGATGTGGTTTAAAAACAGGCTGCTTGGGTAGAGAAGAAATTAATTAACTTGAAAATGTTAAACTGCAATATATTATGATCAGAATGTGAAAGCAATCCAATTAAGCAATGCTAAACTGGGTGGTTTATATACATACCTAGGAAAAGAAGTTTCAACAGTGGCAAAACAAAGAATGTGAAAAAGATGCTGAAACTGTCATTTATCAAGTTAATTTAAATTAAATATGCAATATATTTGTACACATTACTACAATAGATGAAACTGAAAATCACTGTTTCATCTGGCTTTGTCAAGGCCGTGAAATTGTAAAAATTCTGAAGCTTCACAGGATATGTAAAATCATAACACTTTGAGCAACAATTAGTCAGGTCCATGAAAGTCAACGATATATGGCAGAGACAATGCATTTCTTAGAATAACTAAGCAAGTGAAATTCTGTCCCCATGATTATGCATGCATACAATACTCTTACCATTTTTGTTCTGTGAAGATTTCAGAATGAACCAAGTTTGCATTATATAGAAAGTTTGTGGACAAGTTGTAGGACCATCGTATATCGCAATAGTAGGGATTGTCGAAATGAAAACAGCTATGTTGAGAGCATATGCCAGACGTACATATGCATATGTATATACATATATAACAGCATGGATGATAATTTTATTTTTGCAAAATTCTTCACACGACTCCTTGTAGAAACAGAATACAGATGGGTATTACTGAAGCAGGAAAATATTTAAAGTTCTATTCACAGTCTTACTTTTCACTGTTCAATGAATTCATGCATAGATAGACATTTTAAACATAATTATTTCTACATTGTATGAAATTTGTTATATAACAAAAGTTTAACACAATATGTACCGATGATTTTTTTTATAACTGTGGTAATCAGGAATAACTATTGAAGCATTATCTTCAAACATAACTACTATTTAATGAAATGAACTACATACAATTATGTACAAAATAAACCTAAAGTGCTATTTATTATTTTAGGAGAAGAAAGAAAGCCCAGTAGTTATACACTGTGATATCATATGCACCACATTTTAGAAAATGCTGAGCTTTGAAATAAAGCAAACAACCAAAAACCAGGCCCATGGCTCTTAGAATAAAAAAGGGTTTAGATTGATTTAAAAGGAGCAAACTTAAATCTTTAGGGTTATGGGGGAAATTTACATCTTTTGTATGACGGGTTTGCCTAAATATACTTGACAAGAGATGTAGACTCTTTCCTAGAATGTGTTAATTTTGCAGTATAAGTTTTACAATAGTATATCTACCTTGTGGAGTTACTCTAAAACTGCATTAACAAGGTCCTCTTAGTCTGTAACTAATGGCTCAGCGAGGAAGAGCGCTTGCTGCTCTTACAGAGGATCCTGGTTCAATTGATTGTCAATCACAACTGCCTATATATCCAGTTCCAAGAAATCTGAATACCTCTTCTTAAATGCTCATGCTTCTACATGTGTAAGGTATAAATACATAAATAAATATACTCAGAAATACACTTGTACACATAAAATAAATAAATTTAAAATATACATAACAACAATTACTTATTTACCTCTTCAGATTCTATGCTGAGCTC
Organism: Rattus norvegicus; assembly: GCF_021556685.1. Classification (NCBI taxonomy): domain Eukaryota; kingdom Metazoa; phylum Chordata; class Mammalia; order Rodentia; family Muridae; genus Rattus; species Rattus norvegicus. The sequence continues at coordinate 116,375,836 of NC_141534.1, forward strand.
AGGTTTCACATTGTGCAGCTTCAGTTCATAAGAATTTTAAACATATTTTAAACCTAATAGCAATGTAATACTTTAAACTTGTCTGAGAGACTCTGAGGAGACTGCTGTTGGATTTAAAGTGATCCAGGGTAAGTTTCCCTAAGTATGAAGAGAAGAAAGATGAAATCAGCTGAGAGTGATTTCCATCAAATGACTTCTTTATTATTTAATAAAGCATTCATATTCTGTAAGGAAATCAGTCAAAGTCGTCCTTAAACCTTAATTTTTAATGCATGAGAATTTCTCTGAGCTATGCACTCACACTTTGATTTTAATAAAAGGGTCCTATTTTAGTAGCCCAGATATAAAATACTAGCCTAACATCACATGTAATTTCCCAAATACCTAACCTCAGCAGCAATTCAGAAGTAGAGTCAGGAGTGTCAGGAGTTTAAGTCATCCTTTTCTTCATTGAGAGGCTAAAGCTAGGCTGGAGAAAAAGGACAGACATCTCTGAAGTAATGCTGGGTCATCAGGTTGTTATTTCAAAACTGCCTCCAGTTTTACATCCATGATAACCTGCTTCACCTCAGCTTTGTATGCAACCTCCTTTAGTAATGAATCTCATAAGTTTACTAAGACAAATAATAGATGGACATTCAGCATTCTGTGCAACTTCCAGTGGCATAGACAGTTTTTGATAAAATCATTATAACTCAAAACCCAATAAACCTCAGACACCAAATACCACTCTACTTGCTCTTCTTTCTTCAAGAAGAGCAGCACCACACTAGTTTTTCTACCTAGATCCACTGAGCCTTGATAGAAGATGCATCCTGGGAAAACTGTCCAGACTATTTTCCTTCACACAAAGGTCTCTAAGACTGTAGTAAGACAAACCCTGCCTTCATATCCATATCAAGTTACAAATAAAGAGAAATGACTTGAGTGATAAGATTTTAAAATCTGCTGTAAACCATGTACTTAACTGACAGCAATCAGACTATATAATTTTATTCTGATAGCAGGATTAACCATTATTTTTGTCAAAGTCACTGACTTATCGCTGTGAATAGACACCATAACAAAGGTAACTCTTATGATAAAAAGCATTCAAATAGGTGTGGCTTATATTTTCAGAGGGTGAGTCCATTAGCATGATGGTGGGAAGCATGGTGGCATGCAGGTGCTGAGAACTACATTCTGATCAATAGGCAGAGAGACAGGGTAGGCTGGGACAGTCATGGTCTTTTTAAAGCTCAAAGATTACCCCCTGGTAACATTGTCTCCAACAAGTCCAGATCTTAAACACTTTCAAATAGTATCACTTCATGGTGATTGAGCATTCAAATATATAAATCTATGAGGGACATTCCTATTCAAACTACCAAAATCCTTCCTTTTTTGATGTTTCTGAAACTTGGTAAACAGTTCCTCTTTAAGACTTGTATTTGAGAGAACAGGTGAATGACCTTCCTGCCCAATGGAACTGCCCTATTCCCTAGATTTGATTCTCAAAGACCCATTCCACTGCCTCATCCATCCCACTCACCACTATCCCTTCCTGCTGTTGTGTCCTTTGCTCCAACTTGGGCAGACTTCCACTTCTAGAAGCAGGCCATAACAGTCAGAAGAATAGGTGAATGACTCATATTCCTGTGAAATTCTCCAACTCCCTAGTTTTGTTCAAAGAGATTCATTCCACTACCCTTCTCTGTATTGCCCTAACACCTGCCCTGCTGTTTGACCCTTGGCCTCAACTTCAGCCAACCTCCCCTGTCAAGTGCAGATCACATCAGTCAGAAGGACAGGTGTGTGACCCACCTGTCAGCTGAACTGACTCACTCCCTAGATTCTTTTCCAAAGACTAATTTCACTGTTGCCTCCATTCAACCTCACCTCAGTACCTGCCTGTTGCTGTTGCCTAGGCCCCAACTCATGTTGACTACTGCTGCCAATGAGCAGGCTGGCCAGTCGGGGAAAATTGGTACAGGCCATCAAAATTGGAAGAAAAGGTGTAAACTATGCAAGCCAGAAAAGCAGGTAGGCCAACTCAGTCAGAGACTTCCTGCTGGACTAGAAGGCACATAACCTAACAGAGCCACTGATAGATGCCCAGCAGTGGAAGTTCTCCACTCCACTCCTCATAACCTTTTCCCATCCTACAAATCAGGAAGAAACCTCTGCTACAATAAAGGCCAACCTAGCTACCCAAAGTCCAACCCTCAACTTGTACATAATCTGCCTAATGGATCAGAGTTCATGACAGTTCCTAGAAATCACGCTACAATGACTAGATGACCAAAGAGGAAACAACGACAATAACCAAAAAAAAAAAAAAAAAAAAAAAAAAAAAAAAAAAAAACAAACAAAAAAAAAAACCCAAAAAAACAAAACACCCATTCAGCAAAGGCAAACTCAGAAGTGAGCACCTACATTTATAATCATTACACGCTCAAATGCCTAAATGCCTGTGTAAGAACACAATGGACAACAACCAAGACAATATGGCACTCTTGGATTCCAGCTAGTCCATGCCAGCACGACCTCGATATGCCAATACAGCTGGAACATAAAACCAACATTATAAAGATGAAAAAGACTCTTAAAGAGAAAATTAAAAAATCTCTCGTAGAAATCAAGGACAAGACAAAGAAAAAAAATCAGGGGAAATAAATAAATCCCTTAAAGAATGCTAAGAAATCCAACAAACAAACAAATAGAGAATGGAGACTGATCAAGACTTGAAAATGGAAAAAGAAGTATTAAAAAAACCAACCAAACAAAAAACTGTAAATGGAAAAATCTAAGTAAGCAAACAAGAACTACAGACATAATTGTTACCAACAGAGTAGAAGAGGTAGAAGAGAGAGAATCTCAAGCATTGAACATATACATAGAAGAATCCAAAAAAAAAAAAAAATAGAAGACGCTTACAGTGTACCAAATAGACAGGGATAGAAAAGAAACTCCCCGTGCTACATAACAATCAAGACATTAAATGTACAGAACAACGAAAAACATTTAAAAATGCAGGAGAAAGGGGCCAAGTAACATATAAACACAGACCTTTTTGAATTACAGCTGAATTCTCGACAGACACTCTAAAATTCAGAAGGGCCTGGTTAGCTGTCTTGATGATTTTATGATACCAAGAATACCAGGCCAGATTACTATACCTAGCAAAATTTTCAGTCTCCATAGTTGGAGAAAATAAGATAAATCAATAAAAAAGTCAAATTTAAACAATATTTATTTACAAATCTTGCCCTACAGAAGGTAATAGAAGAAAAACTTCAACCAATAAAGGTTAACTACACCCAGGAAAAAATAGGCAATAAATAATCTGATGCCAGAAAAACACAAAACAGGACACACACACACACACACACACACACACACACACACACACACACTACCATCACCACCAACAAAAACATGACAGGAATTAACAATCATTTGTCATTAATATCTCTCAATAACAATGAACTCAATTCCACAATAAGAAGACACAGGGTAATAGAATAGATGGGGAAACAAGATCCATTCTTCTGCTGCATACAAGAAACACATCTCAATATGAGATCACTGAGGTGTGTAGCTAGAAACTCATGCTACCGCTACCAAAGAGGTTAGAACAAATTAAAAGTCTACAGCTACACGGTATATCCCTAGCTGTCCTTGACTTCCTCTGTAGACCAGGCTAGCCTCAAACTCAGAGATTTGCCTTTTCTGCCTCCCGAGTACTGGAATTGAAGTCAGATGCCACCTCCTCCAGCATGCACACTGCTTTTTTTAGGCGCCAAAGTATAAGACAATACTTGCAGAATATATTGTGTAGCCATTTCTTTCTACTCAGCACATTCTGTCATGGAAAGTGGTGGGAGACTCATAAAATTCTAGATGCTAATTGTACCTAAACCCTCAGAAAGTACAGAGATTTATTAGTTTCTCAAAGCTCCTGCCTAAGGTTATAAAAAGACTCAAATAAAGGGATCCCTTTTTTTCTGAGTGGTCACCCTTGCTGGGCAGACTTCCCAAGGTCACCATTGTTTTTGAGTCACACAGTAACCCTTCTGTAAGTAACTGAACTCACATAACCGATTCAGTACATGCCTATAATATGTTTACTAAGGTCTACTAAATTTGACATGGGTCATATTGTTTCTCTGGTCTGTGATTGAAAGATATATATTTGTTCATGTCTCCTGAGATAAAGTCCTACTTAAAAATGGCTTCAGGGATAGTTCTCAATTCTCTATGTATTTCCAGGTAAGATGCTGGCCAGATAACAATCATTTAAAGAGTTGGTGTGTTCTTAAATATCATGTTAAGATGGACATTCCTATAATGAAGGCAGTGAGACACAGATGGTCACAGCACTGCGTCATTCTAGCAAACTTTGATGTGTTTGATGACAGCTGTCTTATCTCAGAGACTGAGCCAGAGGGAGCAAAGACCAGACATACTTTTATGTCCCTTGGCTTATTTTCTGGTTTCATGGACCACTTGGATTTTTGATTTGCTTGAAGAAACAGCCAACATTGGTTCATACTGAAGAGCATACTAAGTCAACAATTCTTTATGTCATATATATATATAACTTTTAATTTTAGGCTTCTAACTATAAACTTTAACTTCTAACTTATGGAAACTCTTATTTTGGAGATATTCTTGATAAAAATCAATACTATTAGAAATTCTACAAAGATCTGTCCCTCTTGTCTTGTCTTCTGTTCAGACATAACTGAGCATACTCTCGAGAACCTCTGAGGATCAAGTTGAGGCCAAGAATCTGCTTAGTGTTGATCATTTAGCTATTTATAATTTCATACCTGAGTACTATAATGCCACACCTCCTCCCCCAGTTTCTAGCATGTGCTGCTACCTCTTTCAAATTCATGACTTTTTTCTTTAATTATTATTGTTACATATATGGGTGAGTAATGTGTGTGTGTATGTGTGTATGTGTGTACATACATGTGATATGCTTTGAGTCATTTAGTTCTGTATATGTGTATCTGTGTGCAGAATGAATATTTGAAGTTGCTGACCTATCAGGGAGCTCCTCCCTGAAAAAAAATAAATGAACTCAGGGAGAAACAGTACTTGTCCCTCTTTCAGCAGCCATTTATTGTTTATAACTATTCCTCTAATGTTGGGACCATGTGAAAATTTCCACAGCCACATTAGTGTGACAACTGATGTTGTTTTTCTTTAGGCCTTGTTTAGGTGGTCCATATTACTGACATTTTATGTGTGTAGTTAGATGTAGAAGAAAAAGACACCTGGTCCTCTCTCCATTGAAACCATTCTGTCTCCTGTGAATTTTTTCCTTATCTTTTGATATAGTGGTTGTGTTGTTGATGAATCAATTGGAGCGCTGTGGATTGAAAAATGGGGACAGGACTTTAACAAAAGGAGAGGAGAAGGAGGGTGATTTATACAAAGGTAGAGAGATAGAGGAGGATAAGTAATACTAAGCTTCTTTGAAAAGCCACAGAGAAGCATGCTATTTTATAAACCTATTTAAAATACAAATATAACAATATCTCCATCCCTTGGAAGGCCCTTTAATTTGTTGGTCAGAAGAGTTTATAAGCCTTCCAAAACAATACTGGCTATTGTCATTGTACTTTGCTTCATACCAACAACTGAGTAGGACCCTATTTCTTTTTTTTTTCCGAAGCTGAGGACCAAACCCAGGGCCTTGTGCTTGCTAGGCAAGTGCTCTACCACTGAGCTAAATCCCCAACCCCCCCACCCCCCTCCTTATTTCTGAAGATACCACAGCCATTGGTTTCAGGATTTAAAGAACGTGACCCATGAAATGAGCTGGAATCTTTCTCCCTGAGTACTGTCTTTCATTGTACCCAAAGGTGTTTTGCAAGTTTCCAAGGGAGAAAAGCAATCAATAATCATACTCAGCTGGAATTGCTATTAACCCAAACAATGCCTAGCCCTGTAAGATGGACAAGGCTAGAAGAGAGGTGCCTGCAGTTTGTGCATAGCCAACACTTGTCTAAAAGGATTTAGTACCCATGTGATAGGAGGGAATCAGACGTGTTGTCTGAAACCCAGGCAACGATGCATCACTAGAGGAAATAGAAAAGTGAGATGGAGAACGTGCTGCTGCCACTTCCTAAACCAGTATAATTGCTAACTGCATTTTAAAAACTCATGCCAGCAGAAATGTGTAGCTTCCAGTCCTAATCAAAGAAGCTTCATTTTGCAAGAGAGAGAGAGATTTTCAGAGACTCACAACTGGTTAAAAAGATGTGTTTGGTTATTTATTATCTAAATAGCCTACAATTATTTTCTCCCAAATATACTCACTCGATCATATGAACATTAATTTTCACTTTAGTATTTTTCCCGGAAGAAACTTAAAAAGAACCACCCTACTTCTTTCAATTCCTGCTACCTACAAAGGATCTCCGATATCCCAAGTTGTCTATTTTCCATAAGGCTGAAGAGTTCCTAGCATACAGTCTATTTCACTCATTCATTTACTGATAACTTTTCTTAGGAAACATCAGCTTGACAGGTATGTTTCCTAGAAACTTTGATAGACTCCAATCCTCCATTGATGTTAGAATTTGATACCTTAAACATTTAGCAACTTTTAAGCATATAGAGTATTAAAAAGAAGAAAAAGAAATAAGTAGCTTTGACTTGAACATTATCCTTCCATTCTCATCCGCTGTAATGGCTTATCATTAACTCCACTCCCTATTATGGTCTCAGTAAAGGCCTTTACATTCACAGTACCACAGAAAAGGAAAAAATTCCCCTTCAAACTCGACTGAGCAGAACAATATGTGATTGTGTAACTTTTCACATTTTACTAAAAATGATTAAATATCAGTAGAGTTTACGACAGCATTGTTTCGTCAAAACTTGTTTTTATTCTTGATCTTTTAAATATGTCTATGTAGTATTTTCAAAGGATGGCATTTGGTGCATGTGTCTAGATTGGACATTTTCGTCATCGGGGATGATGCCCATCTACTTTAAAAGCGTTTCATGAATATATAGAAATGAGGTTATTTGAAGGAATTTCCATAGGAGGGTTTGGTATATGACTAAATCAAGTAGACAACTGTGATTAGTCTAAACTGTTTTGAAAGTATATAAGAGAAAAGAAAACTAACAAATATCAAAAATTCCACAAGTGGCCAGCCTGTGTTATAGTGTATGAATAAAGTCTTATTTTTTACTTCTGAGAGAAGGTAGGTGTAGGGATTTACTGTGAAAAGTGTAATCCAAGTGAAGCTTTAATCTCACTTTTCAGGAGGTAGGAGCAGGTATGTCTCTGTGAGCTCCATGCTTCTCAAGGCTAAACAATGAGGATCTATCTCAAACAAATATATACACGAATAAAAATCTTTGCATGCTAATTTAATAGACATAATGGGACAATCATATAATCACATAAACAGTTTTAACTAAATCTATAATCATTTTCTAATTAAATTCTTGACAAACTAAGAAAAAGGATTTTTATTGCAGTCCAACCACCTATTTTAGATTAACTTTTAAAAGTAAGGAATACATCTTCTGTTGGAGGAAGTCTTTCTGATGACAAAGCACCAAAGTAAAAGTATAGTGTCTTATCATTAGAAAATATTTCATTGATTTTATTTATTCATTCGTTCATTCATTCATTCGTTCGTTTGTTCGTTTGTTCGTTTGTTTGTTTGTTTGTTTGTTGTTTTGCCAGTAGTGTTTGGCTCTCCAATCTTTGTGCTATCCAGTCTCTGGTTGCTGGTCACCCATGTAGCACAGGTCCTGGGCTCCCTCTAGTGGCCTGGCTCTCAAGTTAAACCAAACACTGGTCATTCTCACAAGTCCTGCATCACTATTGCCCCAGCACATTTTGCAAGGTAGGTTGGACTGTAGTGTGAGGAGCTTGTGGCTCCACATTTTTCTTTCCATAGACCTCAGAGTACCTTCTCACAACAAAACTAAAAGGTAGCAGGGAAGGCTCCATGCAGACACCAGTTTAACCTGTTTTGTTCCATAAGCTGTGTCGATGTTTTCCTCAGTAATGGGGCCAGACAGTTTTCAGAGAATGACTTTCTGTACTAGCATTAGCCTGAGTTTTTTTTTTTTTTTGCAGGGATCTCCCTGGGGCCATCTTGGTGAACACCTGAACAGAATATGATCCATTTCCACTGCTGAGAGCCTCTCCTGGCTATGAAATACAGAGATCCACAGCCAGACATTATGCAGTTAGTCTAAATGGGAAGTCTCTTTGAGTTCATCCCTAGGAAACTATGAAACACTATGGAAGAGGGGACAGAAAGATTATAAGAGTATGAGGGAATGACAGACACCAGGAAAATATTAACCATAAAATCAACTAAGCAGGGCTCATATGGTCTCACAGCGACTGAAGCAGCAAGCACAAGACCTGCATGGGGCTGCACCAGGTCCTCTGCATATACATTATGACAGAAATTAGCTTGGTGTTTTTGTAGGACTTCTAACTGTGAAAAATACATCTCTGACTCTTGCCTGCTCTTGGGAAACTTTTCCTCCTATTATTGACTTGCCTTGCCCCATCTAAATATGATGACTTAAACTTTGTCTTATTGTATCTTGTTTTGTCCTGTTTGACTGTCATGTTTTAAAGAGACCTTCACTTTTCTGAAGAGGAGATGGTGTGTGAGTGGACTCCTGAGAGGGAAGGTTGGGGAGGAGGTGTTAAGAGTAGAAGGAGGGGAAACTGTGGTCCCCTATGATTATGAAAAATAAAACCTATACAATCTCTGTCTGTTTGACTTATGTTTATGCGTATTTGTAGTTATAGTTAGTGCAGCAACAACAACAAAAAACTAAATGAAAGACACCCTAACTTTTAGAAACTGTTTTATTTAGAAATAAAATAATCAATAAATAAGATCACGAAACATAATGTAATAAGTAGCTAGTGAGCTTATTGTGAAAATCACCATTTAAAGTTGTGTATGTCTAAAATTACTAAAGGCAAACAAATTGATTTTTTAAGTATTTATTCTTTCAGGATTTATATATTTAATGAATGCATTTTGTTCTTTCTACCTTACGGTATTCTGTTCATTTCCTCTCAGAGTCCCTCAATTTGAGTAATATATATTATCACATGAATTTATCCTCATTCAATCAACAGTTATTAAAATAAATATTTTTTGACTTTAATTATGTAACTCAACACAGTTATCCCCCTACTACTAAAAATATCTAAATTAGCCACCTACTGAAAGAGGATTAATCAGAAAAAATTTTTAAAGTGTAAAAGTGAGAGGAGGTATGAGCAGGCAAGTGGGCTATTTTATACTCATGAGGAAGTGGGGAAGCTATAAGGACACCTTGAAGGTTTCCATGACTGGCCACAGCAATTAGCATGGGTACCACACTTTCTTGACACTTATAATTAGGAATAATTGCTTAGTTCATTTACCCACCATGATACTAAAAATTTCCACTTTCCCTTTCACTTAGAGCCTTTATTCCCAGGAAATATGTTCAGATATTTTATATTTTCCTATTTTTGTCTTATTTATCCATTATGTTTACACTTTCCAGTATTTTATTAAAATCTTATTCTCAACTTCTTGGTCAATAGACATTCTCTCCAACATAGATAATAACTGATAGAAATTTCTTATTCTTGATATTTCTTGCCTAGCAGGGGAGATGCATTACATGCCTACCTTGACTAACCTAGGTAGAAAATACACATCATTATTAGCTTCAACTATGGCCTCAAGAGAAACCTAAAATAACTTGGAAAGAGAGAGCATCAAGTTAAAAACTGTCTCTATGAATGGCTAGATGGCCATGAAAATGAATGTAAATTTGCAACTGATGTTGTAGGAAGATAGAGAGCATTTCCAGGACAAGACAGACCTAGGATAAGGAAGGTGCCCAAGAATCAGTGGGGGTTACCTTAGCTGTACCTCACAACAATGGGACTATGGAACCAGATAACAGCACCTCCTGTAGCCAGACAGGAAGCTCGTTGGAGTGATAGAGACATAAACCCATCCACCAAACTTTCAACCCAAACCTTACCCAATTATAAGAGATGAAGGAATGGTGGGCGGAGCAGAGAATGAGGGAATGGTCAACCAGTAAGTAACTCAACTTGATAGCTATCCCATGGGCGAGGTCCAATCCCTAACATTATCAATAATACTGTCATGCATGCAGACAGGATAATGTTGTCCTCTGAGAGGCTCCATCCAACAGCTGACTCAGACAGATACAGACACCCACAGCCAAACAGGATGGAGACTGAGGATTCCTGTGGAAGAGTAGGAGAAAGAATCATGGGCCCTGAAAGAGGAAAGCAACTCCAAAGGAAAACCAACAAGGTCAACTAACCTGGACACTTGGGGCTCTCAGAACCTGAGCCACCTACCAAAGAACACACAGGGTTGGACGTAGACCTCCCCACACATATACTTGGTCTGCATGTGGGTCCCAAACAACTGGAACAGGAGATGGCTATCTCAAATGCCGTTGGCTGTCTGTGGAACATGTTCTAGCTGGGCTTCTTTGTCCTCAGTGTTTGAGGAAGGGCCTTGCCTCATAGAGACCTGATGTGCTAGGTAGGGGATACCCAGTCCCCCCACAAATGGCTCAGAGGACATGGGGAGGAAGATGAGGGAAGGAATGTGACAGGAGGTAACAGGAGGGGTCAGTGAGCAGATTTGAAGTGAAAAAAATAAATTAAATATTAAAAAAGTCTTAGGTCACATCTCTGAGGCATTTTCTTATTTGCTAATTAGTGTAGAAGGACCCTAGCCACTGTGGGGAATGCTATCCTAAGGCAGATGGATCTGTCTGAGTTACATAAGAAAGCTAATTGAGTAGCAGGGGGAAAGCAGGGCTTTAAGCAGATTTTTTTCAGTGGTCTTTGATTCAGCTTCTGCCTCCACATTCATGCTTAAGTTTCTGCCCTAGCTTCCCTCAATAGTATCACAAAATCATTTCCTCCCCAAAGTTCCTACTTGTCATTTGTACCACAGAAACAGAAAAAGACTTAAATAATATTTGTCAAATTGCCTATCTTCTGATCTGTTGATTTTTATTATATGCCTCCTGACTCAGTGTAAAAAAAATGCTGGATCTCATGGAAAGGTGCTTAATAAATTCTTTTTAATATTCACACTGTCTTTTTGTGAAATTTGTATGGTGTGAGCTGTCTTGTGCCATGAAAACAGGCAGCAGTGTCAGGTCGCCACAAACCCAGTCGTGTTGGAAATAGAGTTTCAAGTTACTGAGCAAACTTGTCAAGTTGTGACTTGTAGTATCACTCTCCTGTCTGCCTCTATAAAGTTCATTTGATGAGACTTCCCTTGGTATTTACTAGGCAAATGATGGATCAAAAGCCAGACAGAACACTTTCCAGACACAGTTAATTGTTTTATCAATGTGTTGAGGTTATTTTTCATGATGCCGACAGGAATGCAGACATTTGTAAAGTAGAGGGAAGTATGGATACCTAAGTAGAATTTGTACGTGTAATAAAGTCAAAAGGAGTATGAGTATAAGTATGAGTGTATAGAGTACACTCATAAAGTATGCGTGTAACACTAACAGTATGAAGTTCACCACACTGTTACATAACACCGTACAACATGCAGTCTGACATTGGCTTAAAAAAGAAACCTTACACAGAAGAAAGCTCAAAATTGTTCTTAGCAATTCCCAAATTTACCAAGATTCTTTCCACTGAGCCACAGATTTGGTTAGTTCTTGTTTTAAAGGGTATATAATTATGTGTGCTTCTCAGAGTGGCTACATGCATGTGAGTACAGGTATTAATCAAATCAAAGAAGACATCTGATCCCACAGAGCTGGAGTCTCAGGGAGGTAAGGGTTATTAACATAAGTTCTGTGAACTGAACTCTGGTCCTCTGAACAATATGCAAGTGCTTAACTACCAAGCCACTTTCATAGCCCTCAGATTTGATGAGTTCTTAGAAAAAAGGATTTTCTTATGTCTCTTGCAGCTTCCATATTATGCTGACTCCAAGTTTCTAACCTGGGCATTATTTTACTCTCTGCTAATACTATTCTCATCTGTTTAATGTGTATCAAAGCTAAGTTAATAGTTTGGAGCACCTGTTAACAACTTGTGCAATATTCCATAACAGAAGACTAAATTAGCTGTCCTTAATCTAAGAAGCCACAGCATTGTTTTGAGAAAGACGTTATACCTGGAATCCTGCAATTTAAAATTTCCAAATTCTTTGTTCTCTCTCTCTCCCTCCCTCTCTCCCTCTCTCTCTCTCTCTCTCTCTCTCTCTCTCTCTCTCTCTGTGTGTGTGTGTGTGTGTGTGTGTGCCTGTGTCTGTGTCTCCCAACTCACCATTTTAAATTTTCATATCTAAAATGTATGAACTTGTATTAACTATTGTTCTATTTCATCCCTAGACAATTGGTTATATCTGCCACATTTTTATTCATAGACTGAATATTCAACAGGAAGCCTTGAAAAGTCAGGGCTAGCATGGCAATGGGTATCAGAACACAAGCTCTCTGGAGATGGGCAGGAAATCAAGGGGTCAGTCTCGGGTGATAGATATAGCATATACATTAATGAGTGGTTTATATGGGTTTATTTTTATACAGGAATCAAAATTCACCAAATTGAACAAAGAAGTTTTAAATATTTTGTGCTGGAGAGATAACTTAGCATTTAAAGGAGCTTGTTGCTTTTCTAGAGGATCAGATGACAGGTATCACATAAAAATCTGTAACTTCAACTCCAGAAGATACTATATGCTCTTCGGACCTTGATACGTATTTACAAATATATACGAACTCCTACACACACACACACACACACACACACACACACACACACAAATACACACATGCACGCATGCACGCACGCACACACGCACGCACGCACTCCTGCATATATGCACAGAAACACATAAACTTAAGTAATCTCTCTCTCTCTCTCTCTCTCTCTCTCTCTCACACACACACACACACACAGAGAGAGAGAGAGAGAGAGAGAGAGAGAGAGAGAGAGAGAGAATCTGGCTGCTGGGCTATCAGTCCAAAACATGATGTGTTAGTGTCCAAAAATCTAGGTGAAATACTCTTTAAGAGTGCCTCACATTAACTTACAGAATCATAGTACGTAGTACCCAGGCATTGTAGATGATATCACCTAAGTAGCTTCAAACAAGTCTAAGCACAAGGCTCTCTTGTAGTTTATCTAGATGCTTGGACACACCACCAACAGTTGCATAATGTGCTCAAATTGTTCTGATGCAAACCCGTCCTGTATTCAACAGCAATTTTTAGAGGCAATGGAGAGTATTTTAATGTATATAACATTTATATCTTAATGCAGAGGAATATTTTACTTTCAAAAATATAAAGTTTTTTTCTGTGCTTTTTAAGTCTTTTGCCATACATGTTGACACTTGTATTTCCATTTTAATGAACCAATCTTGAATGAATTGATTTTGATAGCTTCAGTAACTTGAAATTCACATTTCTGTAAACAGACTATTACTATTGTAACTTTATATTTTTGTCCTGATTCAAACAGGACAGTCACTGTTTGATATTTCATGAAGTTGCAAGAGGCTGCATCTATGACATCTATAACAAGCACATTCCCAATGCCTGCTCTCTGCTCCTTTCTTACTTACAGCTCTTACTATCCAACTCCCCACTGACAGCCTTGAGCATGTACCTTTCTCAGACTGATACATTTTACACTTTTTTGCTTTGTCCCAAGGGCTATCTCCAAATTTGACTCTGCCTCAATGTCTCTACGAGACAGGAATAATTTCTGAGATTCTAAGACTAATGGCGTGGGAATTGGGTAATCCTGTGTATCTCCCTTGTACAGAGAACAGTATTCACAAACAAAGCAATAGGCAGAAAAAAATAACTGAAACTTCCAACAAGCCCTGATGAGGACACCCAGTGACGTAGCTTCTCAGACTTTGTCAGTAGGAATGATATGGACACATGAAGAAGCAGCTTCACAGTTTTCAATGTGCAGCACAAACTAACTTTAATTTACAATGATGGTGATAACTATCATAACATTAGTAACTTAAAACAGCTGGATCTGTCAAAGGGGGAGTTGGGATGAAACCCTTCATTGTCTCTGGGACAGAATATTTTTCCATCTTCAGTCTGTGTTTATTAAGCAGTTGTATGTCGAACTGAGTTGCATGAAACTTTTGTAACTAAAGGCTCTGATGTTGACTCTAGGTAGTTCCCATTAGTCTACAATGGTTGATTTCTTTTAAACTGCTACAGATTATGAAATCTCATTCACAATTCAAATTCCTCTTACTTCTTTTCATACTCACAAGAGAACATGTTATGCTTTGTAAAAAAAAAAAAAACTTTTTAAAAGCCAAGAAACAGGTGATTAGAGTTCTGCAAGCATCCACAGACCAGAAATCCTGCTGGTACTGGGCATGGCATAGCAAGCTGCAATAGGAACATGGCAATGGTGAAAGAGGATGGAAGGGAAAACACAAGAGGACATGTGGGTGGTAATAAATGGGGATGGGGATGAATACATGGGAATGATATCCTATGCCTAAGGTTCTAACTGCCTAAGGTACAACTACAGTTTTATCTTGATGTTTGTGGTTGTAGCTCATTTCACACATTGCAGCCTGGCAGTCATCCTACCCTTTACCATGTGATCCCTGTCAGACTGGCTATATTGTGTTGCCATCAATCTCTCAGCAGATACATGCCTCCCTCCAGAAGACTATTTTTCCCTCATGTATTCATCACTTATCTTTTGTGTGATAAAGCACTATGATCAAATGCTCCATAGAAAATAAGAGTTTATTTTGGTTTACGGTTCCAGAGGGAGAGTCCATCCTGGTACTAAGCAGCAGTCATGGGATTAAGAACAGGAAGCTGAAATCTCACATCTTAGACTGCAAATATGTATCAGAGGGAGTGAACTGAGAGTGATGCAGTGATTCTAATCTCAAAGCCCATTGCTATTGACCTTTCTCTGCCAGCAAGTTCACACCTCCTACACCTCCAAAGCAGGGCCAGCAATGGGGCCAGCTGTTCATTTGCCTGAGGCTAAAGGATGGGTTTCTCAAACTTCCGCACTCTTCTCCACAGCAGCATTACTAAGACACAATTTTCTTGCAGCCTAGTCAGGATTTCCGCTAGCTTTCTCATATTCTCCTGTGACATATTTACTAAGCAAATGCTCCACACGGCTGCATTGATGACTGGACATCTGTAAACTTTAAGCAATGAATAATACGAATTTCTAGGCACAATGAAATAAATGTAGCTTCGTGTAGTTAATAGCAATAGTGCATACTTCCTGCTGTCTATAGACAATTACTTATCATGACCTTCTTTGAGTTACACATTGATTGCAATTGTCTTTCCTACAGAGAAAATTGTTGCTGACCCTTTCATTCCAGGGACTCAATTCCAACACGGTTTCCCTTTGCCCTAATTTCAGTCCTGAAATTATGTGTTAAGGCCCTTTTACTATTATGGTATGTAGAGCACCAGGAAAGCATGACTACATAGCCCTTGAACTCATCCCAGGAGGAAGCACTTTTACCAGAATGGAAGCTGTTTCACCTTGCCATGTCAGGTCTCTACTATTTTCACAAAAGATATGCTAATATAGAACAGGCCAGGAGAATAAGGAAGGAGGAAGAGTGTTAAAATCTCATTAGAGCTGTAAAGGACTCTTAGCTGCTCAGACAGCCAGAGCGCTGATAAATGCACACATGACTACTGAATTTTTTTCATATTTCTTATGAACACAAAGGGGAAAGTTTCTTGCCTCATTTTAAGTGGATCATTTGCATGTGCGTCCTTGGTCTAGAGAGACTTGGGGTTTGTGAGTCTCTTGAGGTAAGAGATCTTAGTAACGGCAAAAATGCCAAAGTTTTCCTAGTTGCCACCTGCAGAATTACGACTGTCTGTTCATTTCCCATGGTTAATGTGCCATCCCTTCAGTTCAGTTTCCCAAATGCATGTTAGAAGTCTTCAGATTTCTTGCTGTGTGGCTTTATATTGACAGACCTAGACTTTTAATTCTGTTTTGCCTCACTCTTGTGGACAAGTAAGCTACATCACCCTTCATGTCGGTCTCCTCTAAAGCCATTTAATAGCTGTACTTTCTAACATACTGCCCTACTAGAGAATGCTGTAAAGACAATGGCCTTTGAAAATGAACATTAGATATTTAAGGATAGCTAAAGATGAGGAAATGTGTGATTCTTAGAATTCTTCGGGATTCTTTTAGGATGTAAATCGGAGAGACAGAGGGATTAAAAAGCCACAGAGAGATGAATAGACAGAGAAAAAAATTTACTACTTATAATCGAACTAGAGAACCTGACTGAGGGACAACCATGAACCTTGACAACTTGCCAATGCACACCCAGGGCAGGTGAAATTTTGGATCTTCTGTGAGGTATCTTGAAACCACAGGAAAGTGATCAGCAGGATAAAGGAAAAAGATGGATCCTAAGAGGCTCTAGAACCATAAGTCCAAAGACTGAAAACATTAGCTCAGCTGTAGGGAAGAGCTAAAGACAGACCCTCCCTTTCAATGTTTCCAAGACAAACATGTCTTCATCTTCGTGATCAAGGCACAGGTGCATAGAGGATAAAATTCTAAGACACAACTCATATTTAAATTTTAGGACATTATGTATGGATATCACAACTTGAACATTTTAGATAATATCAATGGACACATAGGAAAATCATATGAATGCTTTTGCTAGTTTTATAATATAATTAATTTTCTTTGACAAAAAATTCTAAACCTGAGTGAAATTAGAAACATGGAATTTATTTCTCATATCAAATTATCTCATGAATTCAAATATAAACATGTTTTAATTTTAACAAAAAAAAACAAAAAAACCAATATGTCATTGAAACTCCAAGAAAGAACACAGGGGAAGTCATGTTTTTGGGGGGTGATCCACTGTACATTTGTTCTGAAATAAATCTTATTTCAATTGACAAATAATACAAATATTTATGGAATACAGTAAGAGGTTTACACACACACACACACACACACACACACACACACAGGCTATGTAAAGAGGAAAATCATATTCATTATTAGATCGTTCACCCAGTTTTTCATTTCTTTGTTCTTGAATGTTCACAACCCACTTTATACAGTGAGAAGATGGATCAACAGTAAATAGCTTTGATGTCCCTCCAGGGGACTGAAGTTTTGTTCCCCAAACCCAGATCTATCAGCTCACAACCGCCTGAAACTCCAGTTCTTAAGGATTAATATCCTATTCTGAATCCTGAGCATACCTCTTCTTACATATGTCATACACACACACACACACACACACAATTAACAATCAAAATACTTTTAAAAGAAACATTGTCTTATATATTTTAAGATGCCCAGTTTCATTTTAATGGCTTAACAGCAACATTATATACCCAAGAAACAAACTTATTTCTTCTCACTGTAACATTTTAATCACTGAAGGAAACTACTCCCATCTCCCTTTTCTTCTCCCCACCTATTGCAACAATATTTAGAGAAAATGATCCATATTTGTCAGAAAAGGAATATATGTAGTAAGTATTAAAAATAATAGGCTAGAAAAGGAAAATATTGACAAGTAGGATTATTATTAAGTAAAAGTCTTTTCATAACTCAGGGACAGTAACAAACACAGGAGACAACCAAGCTATAGGAAAATATTAGCAGTTTACAAGTCAGTTGAACAATTAATATAAAGAAGTTTTTAAAAGAGAACTAATTAACAAACAAAACCATTTTATAATAAACAAAAACCTTTAAATTAATTTAGAAAGCAGGGAAAACAGGACACTCATATCCAAATTTATATATTCAGTATTCAGCTTCTCTAACTAAAATAGAAATGTTAAAAAACAAACAAAGAATGAAACCATACCACTAATCAAGTCAACAAACTAAAAACTTTTTGACTTAAAGCATATAAAATTAAGTATTTTAAACTGTTGGTGTCAATGTTAATCAGTAAGACCATTGCATGAAATAATGTTGAGTTTCCGCCAAAATAGTTACTCATACTTTTTTAGTAAGTATATCTTAAATATCACTTATTTATTTATATTTGTATATGCTTGTGTATGTGTGTGTGTGTGTGTGTACATATTCTAGGTCTGTGTGTGCATGGGGAAGCCAGAAGCAAGTTTCAGTATTTTCTTCCATAAACATAAACTCTCCTTGAGTCTGGGACTGTGTTTTCTTTGTTGCCGGGAAGCACTAGATGCTCTTGTCTTAATGAGCTGGAATTATACTGTTTCCTTGTAATGCAGTGGTTGGATCAAAAATCTGGTCCCAGTGATGTTATTGAATTGAAAACATTCAAAGGAAGGAAATAAAGCTGCCAGAGTGACACCTGTCCTCTCCATTAACAACAGACAAAATATGCAACCTATGGAAAATGCTCATGAAATTCTTATTGTCTATGATGAAGCAGAAAATATGTTGCTAAGGTAATTAATAATTGCAAATGCACCAGAATCAGTAGTGATTTTAAAAATCTTATCTTCTTGTTCATGTTAAAATTGATAACCTGTAAGCTAAAACAGAATGTAGGACACAATCATAACAAAATGTTTTAGTGCAGTATATGAAAAGAAAATAGCCTCATAATAATCTCCATTACCTTAGAAAGATTTATGAAGGTGGCACACACAGAAATGATTCCATGTAAGGCCCATAATTATATGTCTTGCTTGTCTTTTCTTTTAGAAATAGGACTAAGAATTTTGAGAAAGACATCTTGAAATACTTCTATCAAACACTCAGAAGGGTTTGTGAATGTGTGTCTTACTGAGTGGAGAAAACTACATGATTTATGAAACCCAGAGTTTTTAATACATTGTTCTAATGTGTCATCAAGCAAGAGAGATATAAGCCAAGTATCACATTTTTAAAAAGGTCTTCAATTCCATGATTAGTATCAGAGAAAGCAGCCTTACCTTAGGATATTATTCGTTATAGAAACCAGATAGTAGTGTAGAAAAAAGACATGGACTCAGGAAAATGAAGACAAGAGCCTTCAGAAGTCTTTCCCAGCAGTGAGACTGAAATCTAACTAAAAAATTCCCAAGTGTCATATTTTGAAAATCCATTCTGCAGATTCTTAGTCTGTCCCCACCACTGCACTTGGGGATAGGGGTTGTACATAATGGATAAAGGATGGCTATTTATTTGAGTCTGTAATTCCCCTAGCTGACTTGATGATATCCCTGCACGAGTCTCATCTACATAGAGATATCGTCTGTATCTCCTGACCTCAAGTCTGGTCTTTTCGTAAAGTGCTGAGAGGTTCTTAGCCATACTTGACTTCATTTTGCTGTGACTCATTTTAATTAGAGAATAAATTGTGTTACATCATATTTTGCAAAAATCACCATGGAGATAAATTCATTAGCAAGCTGTTTCCCTCTCATTCTGAGTGAATCCACTGATTCTGCTTCTCTTCTTAAACTGAAGTGAATCATTTCTTACTGAACATAAATAAAATGAAGAGTAAGTGCAGGTGATAGTCAAGTATAGATCAAAAATATCAGGGTGGTTTGGAGAAGATTTTATCTTGGGAAACATGCATGTGCATAGAGAGAGCAATGGCACTAGACTTTGGTTTCTCACTGACCACAGTATTTCCTGAACATCTATTGAAGCTGACCTGTAGACAAGGGTTGGGAGTTAGGGAACTAATATACTTCATTAATTCAGTAAAGATGGTGGGCATAGGCTGTCCTGATTTTGCTAATAGAATGAGATGGAAAGACACAGGCCAGATGGCTCATAACCGGCACACATATCCAAGAAAGTACAAGAGAGAATCACCTGTTAATCCTAGATATGTCACAGTTGTCAGCAACATTCCTTAGCTGTAATTAGCAATTTCCTTGCACATCTTAAATCTAATCACTTCTTCCCTTGAAATTAGCATGACATTTTCTGAATGGGATGGAACACACACACACACACACACACACACACACACACACACACACACACAGAGAGAGACAGACAGACATGCCCACGCGCATGTGCGCACTCGCGCTTCTACCATTGGCTGTTATGCACCATTATTCCAAAAATTGGCTATTGATCAAGTTTAAATGGCCAATGAAAGCCACCAATGAAACAGGGGAGCAATATCATTTAAAGTGATAAGACACTGTACCAAAATTGAATTTGAACAATGGCTGTAAAAAAAATGGGAAAGAGGCCTCCAGTGGGTGTTGAAAAATAATGAGAATGTCAATAGACAATAAAATGGTACTTTCTAGTAATACCTATAAAAGAGGTAAATTTACAATATTAGATACCAAGAACTAAAAAATAAATTATGATGTAAGGTAAATAAAGATTTTGTAGTAGAAAGTTCATATGAAAGGCTAATGGACAGCATTATATGTTCCTGTGAAATTTAGATGGGAAAGTCAAGAAACTGTAACTAATATGTAATGAATGTTTTTATGGGTTTTGCTATGGGTTTTTGTGCTTCTTTTTATCACTCATCATTTTTGTTGTAATTGCTATTTAAATCTCAATATTCATAAGGATCGATGCTGTCTCAGTCCAAGTTCCCAGAGACCAGACAGCTTATGAAGCCTAGAAATTTATTTGGTGAACTTCTAAGACCCTTGATTTCAAGCTCATTTTACCAGTATCAGTGTACCCAAGGTGGTGGAGGGTGTGTCAGGTTGAAGGGGGCATGCAGAATAGCTTGGTTCCTCCTTTTGTGTGAACACACTGATGCCATCAATGGAGTTCTACTTTTAAGACTTCACTTAATTTAAACTAAATCCCTCAAACAATATATCTTGTCCATCAATGGGTAAAATTTCTGTTTAGGTTTCAAAATATTTTTGCGTGCTCAATTAAAAACTATAGTCAGCAACGGAAATTTAAGACTGTACTTAAGTGAAACCTGAAGCTGGGATATGATCTACAGAGTTTTAACACCCAGTCTTATCTCATGATTGACACACAATACAGGGTGCAGTCCTGACTTCCATAAGTCCAAATAGTCATGACTTAGAGAAAAACATTTCAGTGACTGTTGAATATGTCTTAATGAAAAAAAAATTTAGAAAGAGGTTTTGAAAGACAGGCACTTCGCTTCAATGTGGATGATGTTTTCAAGAAACATACATTCCTGGGACTACAGTAATCAGTAGATTATGAACAAACTTCTAAATATTAATTCTCAAATGCTGGTTATAGGGTTATGCTTAATAAATAATATCTTATAACAAGATGGAAATTACCTAAAAAATAGAAAGGCAACTGATAATTTTGAAACAAGCTTTGAACAAAGAAACAAAATTAACAAATACTAATTTTGTTAGAATTTATATAATTGTGACTGAATAAGTATGATTTTAGAACCTGTAAAAGAAACTGCAAATAATAGCAAAGGGTTAATTTGACTTTAGTGGAAATGAGTAAGTGGTCTCCCAGAACAGTTTCCTGTATATTCACATAAAATGAAATTCAAGTATGAAATGAATGAATAAAATTTCAGACTTTATACCTTTTTATATACCTATGTTCTGAAATTATTTAATTAGTAATACAATGTTTAGATCTGTTTCAGAAATACAACTTTTGACTGACATATGTTCATAACAGGCACCTTATTATAAAGAACACACTCAGGAGCAGAGTATCCATGATTAAAGAAATGATGTAGATTCTTAATCCCTTTCATTTGATATCTTTCTTTCATGTAGCTAGTCACAGAGGAAAGAAAAGGAAAGAATTTAATAAACCCACCAGGATTCAATTAAAGTAAATTCAGTGTACTTGCCTGGATTGACATGGAAAGTTACATGGACAGCATCAAATTAAGACTTTTCACACAGCTGTATACACTTTTAAAACAAAATCAATACATGTGAGGATGTGTATGCTAGTTAGAAATAGGTTTACAAGAATATTGACTCCCTCTGTCAAGTGGCTACTGGATTAAAATGACACTTATATGACTTTCCAAATGTTTGCAGTGTTAAACTAGGTTGTTATATAATCCCACATAGTTTTAAAGGAAAAGAATATCACATGTCATCCCAATGGTAAGTTAAAATAGATATTTATTTGTATTTTTGTCTTGTAAGCATCAGTATGAAATGTCCAAAGAGGCAATATCATTGACTCAGTTGAGACAGCCATGTAAACTCAAGGGTAGTGATGACCTAACAAATATTCTGCCCTTTGGGCAGCAGTGTTCATAGTATATGTTCATATTTGTTTTTCCCCTGGGGTGTACCATGCTGCTGATAATTACTAGTTTTCTCATGAAAGGAATGTCATCCAGATTTGCTGCTAGAAATACATGGACAATTATAGTTCAATACAGTCAAAATCTTTAGATAACTGTCGTGGTTTGAATATGCATGGCCCAGGGCGTGGCAATATGTGGGGGTATGGTCTTCTTAGAGTAGATGTGGCAATGTTGGAGAAAGTGGATCATTGTAGGGTGGGTTTGAAACCCAATGTGTGAAGTGTTAATCTTCTCCTAGCAGCCATCAGATAAAGATGCAAAACCTTCAGCTCCTCCTCCATCATGCCTGCATGGATGCTGCCACACTCCAACTTTGATGATAATGGATTGTACCTCTGAACCTGTAAGCCAGCACCAGCTAAATGTTGTCTTTAGATGAGTTGGCGTGATCATGTTGTCTCTTTACAGCAGTAAAACCCTAAGTAAGACAGTAACTTTTCATGGAAATCTCTCTGTAAATTTTCTAGTATAGTAGTTTCTCTATAAATACAGATCAGGAAGATTATCTTTAAATGAATAGAATATGTTCGAGGAAATGTTGGGATGCTTTTATAACTCTTTTAATAAAAATTTTATGTGATGATTCTAAGTTCAATAGATCGTAGTGTAGTGAGTCCTAGAGGATATGACAGCCTATCCAATGATATCTCAATTCAGCCCTCACATTGTATCACATTTAACACACAAGTTCAGAGAAAAATGTGAGTATAGCTATGTCTGATTTCATAAAAGTTGATGTTATTCTGCAAACAAAGAGAATGCTGACATTTTTCTTAGAAGAATAACCATTTATGAATTTATGAATATATACTTTTTAACACTTCTCTAAGTTATGGTACTTTGATACTACATTGGTCATTGACCTAGGGGAAACTCAAACTACAATTATTCCACTAAAGAAAAACGATGATGATATGAAAACAACATTTTGCTATACTTAAGATTAGTATATTATTCAGCCATCATCAGAGAAGCTTTTTCCCACTATAGGTGGAAAAAATACAAGAATACATGATGAGACAATGTACATAGAGCAAGAGATTTTGGGACACTCAATCCTAAATGTGATGTCTCCATCAAAAATCTTCCCTCAGGGCTCAGGAAACAGAAGAGGTGGAAAGATGTTAAGAGCCAATGGTGATGGAATACAATAATGACTTCTAAACAAAGCAGACTGAGTGAATATATGATCTCATGGAGCATGCACAGGTCCTGAATAGGTTTGAGCCAGATGGGGGTCCCAGCACTGTAAGGGCAAGTGAGAACAAGCCCCCATCCCTAACCCAGAAGCTATGTCGAAATGATAATCACTGAAAAGAAGAGTTAGTTTTCTCCAACTGAGACTCACTATATACACACTATTTCATAGCAGGTCCCAAGCTCAGTAGTAAATTGCCAGTACAAAATTAACTAAATGATATTTTGATGTGTTTTATTTTATTTTTGTCTCATGATGCTTAATTTTAGTATAGGTGAGTTTATTTTTGTTTGCTTGGGTTTGGGTGTTTTTGCTTGAATGTTTGTTTGTTTCCCCTTAAAGGTCCTTTGGTCTTACACTATAGTTTCTGATTTTGTGTTATCAGGGGATTTCTGTGTGAGCAAATGTGTATGCCTCCACATCTATGTGTGTGTTTGTGTTTTTTCTTCCACTCTTTTTTCTGTTCCTTTGTTTGTTTTATCTTTTCAGGTTTGTTTACTTTACTTTATTATTTTATTATTTTGTTTTCTTTCATTTTCTTTCCAATGCCTGTTTGTTTTCTCATAAAAGAGAGCAAGAAAGGGTACAGATATGGATGATTGAGTAAGTTGGAAGAAACTAAGAGGAGTTGGAGAGGAGAACTCATAATCAAAATATATTAAATGAAAAAAATCTTTTCTCAATAAAATATAAGTAACTAGTGGTATTTCAACGTAAACACTGCAAATAAATACTTGGTATTTTGTAAAAAATAAATGTCATTTACTCGTTTACTAATCTCATTCATCCCTAATTATTTATCGGTATGTGATAAATCCAGTGCCAATTATCAGGTCTAACAATGACAGCAGACCATACTAAAAAAAAATCTCTTTTTATTTTTACCATCTTCCCATACATAAACTTTTTCCTACTAGTTGGGATCCAATATTCTTGTCTTTTCTGTTATTTTTTCCAAGTTAAAACTAAATTGATTTAAATTCAATACATATATTGTAGCAGCTACCTTAGTCTATTCCAGCTAGTGTGACAAATTGTCACACACCAGATAGCTTGTGAAAATAGGGTTCCTTTTGCTTAGTGTAGTTGGTATTTTTTTTCTTTCATTCTGCTTTTATATGTCTGGGAGCTGAAAGATTCATATGAGTGTTAAGAAATTTCTTCATATTACAGGGTTCCATTTAGTTGGGCCCTTTTGAGATTAAAGTGTCAAAGCACACCTTCCTGTTTGAGAAATACACTAACCACACAGTTTCCATCTGTAATACTGTCAACTCAATTTGGCTATTAGTTTATAACATTAATTTTCAGGAAATTTGCAGATTTTATTATGTCAAGTTACAAGTCTCAGGAATATAATTAAACCACAATCAGAATTGTCACAAAAGGAAGTCTGTGCATGCAGTGTTAGAAAGTCAGACAACTGATGGAGGCTCATGCTCACACCCCTTTGTACAACTTGAATTATAGTCAAGTATTTCTCACACTGTTAATGAGGCTTCTGTCTCTTTTCCAATCACTAGAGGTCTGTAATGATTTAGAACCTCATCCCTGAATTCTTCCTATGACCTGTAGACACTGGCCCCTTTATCCCTTTCTTCTGTTGCCCTGAGACACGGTTTTTGTCCATGGAATATTTTAGTTTCTACAGGATGTTCAAACAGAACCTAGGCTAGTATTGACAATGGTTTCATAGCTGGATCCACTACAAAAAGATTCAATGAACAAGAAAACAACACCACCAAAAAAAACCCAAAAAACCAAAAAACAAACAAACAAAAAAAAACCAAACAAACAAACAAAAAAAAAAACTGGCACCCTCTCCATCAACATAAGAAACTGAAACTGAGATAAGAAATGATGAAGTAGTGTTTTAAGCTACCTAGGCTGAGTAACCTCTTTGGAGGCACATTGGTGTTTAGCATACCTGGAAATGAATGAAGCTAAATGGATACAAAGTTCTTTAAACATTGGCCAGCTCTTAAAAAGGCTATCATTTCAGGCAGGCCTCAGCATGTACAGCTCACTATCACATGATGCAATGTCAGCAGTCATTGGCATGGTGTGATGACTAATTGGACAAGATCTGGAATCACCTGGAGGAACCTCTGGGCATGTCTATTGGCACTATTCTAGACTGGATTCCTCAAGGTGAGAAAACTCACATTAACTGTTGGTGAGAGCATCCGATTGTCTGCTGTCCTGAAATAGATGAAAAGGGGAGACAAACTGAGCACCAGGCTTCATCTGTCTGGATTCTCAGTCTGGATGCCATGTGACTAACTAGCTTTTTTCTGTCTCTATCAAACCTTTGTCTAAGAGTGGGATGTGCCATCAATTTATAAACCAAAATGATTGTTTTCTTTCTTTTCTTTTCCATTTTTATTAAATTGGGTATTTCTTATTTACGTTTCAAATGTTATTCCTTTTTCCAGTTTCCAGTCCCTCAGCCCCCAACGCCTCCCTCTCCCCTCCAACATCCACCCTCCCTATCCACTCCCCCCATTACCACCCCCCCAACAATCCTGTACACTGGGGGTCCAGCCTTGGCAGGACCAAGGGCTTCCCTTTCCATTGGTGCTCCAACAAGGCTATTCAC
The DNA here is from genome assembly GCF_021556685.1 of Rattus norvegicus. Classification (NCBI taxonomy): domain Eukaryota; kingdom Metazoa; phylum Chordata; class Mammalia; order Rodentia; family Muridae; genus Rattus; species Rattus norvegicus. The sequence goes on from NC_141534.1 coordinate 116,401,931, forward strand.
TGCTACCTATGCAGTTAGAGACCTGGGTCAGTCCGTGTATAGTCTTTGGGTAGTAGCTTAGTCCCTGGAAGCTTTGGTTGGATAGCATTATTGTTCTTGTGGGGTCTCAAACCCCTTCAGTTCTTTCAGTCCTTTCTCTAAGTCCTCCAATGGGAGTCCCGTTCTCAGTTCAATGTTTTGCTGCTGGCATTCACCTCTGTATTTGGCATATTCTGGCTATGTCTCTGAGGAGAGATCTATATCTGGTTCCTGTCAGTCTGCACTTCTTAGCTTCATCCATCTTATCTAGTTTTGGAAGCTGTATATGTATGGGCCACATGTGGGGCAGGCTGTTAAATGCAGATGCTTCACTTCTTCTTTAAAAGGAGAACAAAAATACCCATAGGAGGGGGTAGGGAGACAAAGTTTAGAACAGAGACTGAATTGTTTTCTTTCTTAACTTGCTTTGGTCAGGGTTTCTGTTAGGGTAAGATGATCAGTAACTCATACACATGACTAGATGAGAGACCAAGGAAAAATTTGCTTAATTTTTCATCTCTGTGATTCAATCTTTATATGTATCTCTACATCCATCAAGGAAGACATTGATGATTATGCTACAGCGGGAAATTGGTTGCTACCCCAATAAGGTAAGGGTTAGGATGTTCTGGATTCTAATGTGATTATACTTGGTGGGCAGACTGGAGACATTTGTCTCATAGAGATGAATCCTCTGTGGACTCACCATCCCACTGTCCTAACTCACCTGTCATCGTGAGTCAAGATTATGTTCTTGTCTTTACACAAGTATTTTGAGCAAAAAGTATCCCCAAAGGAAAGGAAAGTTCTGAGAGATTATGGGAAAAAATATATATGTCAACTTTATTGCTCAGCAGATTTGAATTACAAATTTTCTGTATGCTGGGTTTTATAATAGCAGGAAATTTTAAAATGTCTTTGGAGTCTGCAGATGCTGATGCACATTTAGAGAATTTCTAAATCATGTCATTTTGCAAATTCTGACTGCATAATATATTTCAGACTGACAATTATGATATAAAGATTACAACAGAAAAGACTATAATGAATGCAATCTATTAAACTGATATATTTCACCTCCCTGTGTAATAAGGAACTATATTTAGACAAAGAAACTGATTGTAAAGACATGGGACTAAATGCTGTTTTGGAAATAAGAACACAGATGAATATTCCACACAGGAAAAGATATTTTCTTCTCTTCGTGTGCAATTTACAATCTAATTTAAACAAATAGTCACATATAACCAAAATTAGAATTGTGGCTCATTCAAAGTGCAGCTGTAAAATGTCTGGCTTATCATAAGAAAAAAAATTATTTCTCTCTGAAAATACAGGAAACAAATTGGCAAGGGTAAATTCTTGGCTCAAAAAAGGCACATTACTGGTGAGAGTTAAAGATGAGGAAGAATATTGAAGTGTGGAAGGCAATGCTTGAGGTAATTACACTCAACATAAGGGCAATGGAACAGCTACATGGATCCAGAAACACGGGTCATGAAATCATTCCCTGAGGATGGTGACATGTTTCAAAAAAATGTTATCTTATATCAATCTAAATTTCTAAATTTCTGAGGCAAATTTATGGTCTTGATATCTCCCATACATATGATGTTTTTAAATTTTGTGCCTGAAGTACACATTTGATCACAAGACACAAATATATTATTAATATAGTATTATCACATATGAAGTTTACAAAATGATGAAAGCAATGGGTTCTCGTAGATTTTAAGATCTGAAGCTATCTTCCTCTTAAAAGTACAGAGTAAATATATTTCTCCTTATGGTCTTTTAAGTTATGAAAAGAACATGATCTAGCAAGGTGCCACTTTCAATCCAAAACCAATTCCATGTTGCTCTCAACAGAGAAGCAGATATCCCAATGAATTGTCTTTCTTACTAGTATTAGACATGTGGTCATGATTGGCATTTTTCTCATACCAAAACCAACTTAAACTACTGGCCAAGCTTCATGCTGCATTTTTACATATTTGTCTATCTTTACATTAAAGATGAAGGTATGGCTTCATGGGTCATAATCTGGTTTCTTTTCTTTAAACCTATATCCTTAGCCTCAGGAGTAAAGCTAGGTATGTGTGAATCCTCAGTAGCTTGAGAAATCTAATGAAAATCCCGTCACTATGTGACTTTACTGGCATGCAAGCACAATATATCAAATAATTGAGATCTATGGAGATGAGATTTCTTTCCATTTTCAAAAATTTTATTCCATACTTTACTTGGGGACAAGATTAATATAAGCATGAATCTGTGAGATTTCTCTCTGACAAATTTACTGGTTGTCTTGTATTTCTGATATGAACAAGATTTTCCTGTGTTTGACAAGTTGGATGGTTGTACTTCTTTTGTTCCTATTATCTCAGTAAATTTTATTTGATAAAAATTACCATTTCTAAAGATAATACAATCACAAAATCTTATTTAAACCCTTCTTCCACAACTTTCCTATGCTTTTTCCTAGTGTTGATGACTCTTACCTCTTCTCTCAACTTTAACCAGTAAACATTCGTCATGAGATTTTTCACCAATCCATCAATGATTAAATTATTTTCATGTACTAAGATTAAACTCTTAATGTAAGGGCAATTTTATTTTAAAATATGTGTTAATATTTTCCTAGCTGAAGGGTGAATCATATGGCTGGCAGCAAGAGTTACTTTTTATGTTATAGTCAGATCTCTACCTATGATGCTCTGTAGCAAAACAAATACATTAATATCAAACATTTTTGTAGCTATGAGAGCCTTTTAGAAAGGTTGCACAGAAAATGTCATAGAGAGACCTTTGTGGACCATCTATTTCAGATATAGAGCATGAGATACAGAAATAAGAAATGAATATCAGGTCTTATATGTATTTCTTTAAAAATATAAAAAGAAAACCCCAGTGTCCAGTTGTTTAAAGATTTTGAATGAACTGTAGAGAGATATTAACAAGGCATTCCTTATAGGACTACGGGTATAAACCCAAGTATAATTTCAGGAAAACCAACTTGGAGAGACAATAAGTCTACTGGGTTTATTTGCTGAGCATCAGAGAGGGATTACTTACAGGACTACCGTAACCTCAAAGCAGCAATAACAATAAAAAGTCTTACCCCTGTGTGGATGACAACTTTTCCATATCCTCATAGATGAAAATCACTTCCTGATAACTCTTTCAGCCTTCATAATCAAGCACGTCCCAACACCATGAGACCACATGCAATCACCACAGAATGACAAATGGCCAGGATGTGCAGAAAGGAAAGGCAGATTCTCGGATGAAGGCCGAATGTCCTCTGGCAACTTTCTTTCCATTAGGAGCTATACAAGTCAACAAGACCAATACAAAGGGTCTCTTCCAAGTAGGCCCAGCTGTTCTGATGACAATGGTGACTGCTGTGCTCAAAGGAAAGTTCATGATACCTGCATAGAAAGTTTTTCTTTTCAGTCATCTCTGGAAACTGTCTCAAAACTCACGCTGTCCTTTAAAATGAAGTAGAGAAGCACCTAAAGAAATGTTCAACATCCTTAGTTATCAGGAAAATGAAAATCAAAACAACCCTGAGATTCTACTTTACACCATGCAGAATAGCTAACAAAAAAACTTAGATGACAGCAGATGCTGGCAAAGATGTGGAGAAAGAGGAACACTCCCCCACTTTTGGTGGGATTGTAAGCTGCTACAAACACTCTGGAAATCAGTCTGGTGGTTCCTCAGAAAATTGGACATAGTACTATCTGAGGACCCAGCTATACCTCTCTTGGGCATATACCCAAAAGATAGTGCAACACATAACAAGGACACATGCTCCACTATGTTCTAGAAGCCTTATTTATAATAGCTAGAAGCCAGTAAGAACCCAGATGTCCTTGAAGAGAGGAAAGGATAAAGAACATGTTGTACATTTACACAATGAAATACTATTCAGGTAGTAAAAACAATGACTTCATGAAATTCTTAGGCAAATGGAAAGAACTAGAAAATATTATCCTGAGTGAGGCAACACAGTCACAAAAGAACACACATGGTTTGCACTCACTGATAAGTGGATATTAACCCCAAACCTCAGAATATCTAAGGTAAAATTCACAGATCATATGAAACTCAAGAAGAATGAAGACCAAAATGTGGATGCTTTAGTCCTTCTTAGAAGGGGGGAATTAAATACTCAGAGGTAGTAGAAGGTGGAAGGGACTTGAGAAGAAAAGAGAAGGGAGGATATGGGGGCAGAATCAAGTATGAGAGGAGACCAGGATGATATTCAAAGGTCAGGAATTTGTAAAGAGGTGTGTAGCAAAGGGGATGGGGAACTGGGGGCAACCACCAGCGACTCCCAGATGCCAAGAAACAAAGAGGTTCCCAGGGCCTGACCAGGATGAGATTAGTTGAAATACCCAACAAAGTGGAGGGAGAACCTATAGATACCGTATCGAGAGGTTAGGCAAAGCCCAACCTTCTGAAAAATTTAACTCAGAACTGCTCCTGTCTGAAGAAAATACAGGGACAAAGAGTGGAGCAGAGACTGAAGGAAAGGCCATCCAGAGACTGCCCCACCTTGGCATCCATCCCATAGGCAGTCACCAAATCCAATCACTATTTCTGATGCCACGAAGTGTTTGCTGACAGAAGCCTGATATGGATGTCTCCTGAGAAGCTCTGTCAAAGCCTTACTGATAAAGATATGGATGCTTGCATCTAACCATTGGACTAAGCATGGGGACCCCAGTAAAGGAGTTAGAGAAAGGACTGAAGAAGCTGAAGGGGTTTGCAACCCCGCAGTAAGAACAATATTAACCAACCAGACACCCAGAGCTCCCAGGGACTAAACCACCAACAAAAGAGTACACATGGAGGTACCCATGACTCCAGTCGCATATGCAGCACATATGTCTGGCATCATTCAGAGGAGAGGCCCTTGGTCTGTGAAGTTTCTTCTGTGTAGGGGAATGCCAGGGCAGTGAATTGTGAGTTGGTGGGTGGGAGGGGAACATCTTCATAGAAGCAGGCAGAAAGGGGATGGGAGAGGGTACAACCAAGATGGGGATAACATTTGAAATGTAAATACATAAAAGAGCCAAGAAATAAGAAAAAAGAAAATGAAGTAGACATTTAAACAAGAAATCTGAGTCTGGAAGGAGTATTCTACCTGGAATGATCAGAGAGGCAAAGACTACATGTATGTCTGAGAGAAACGAAAATAAATACTGTTTCTCCCCATTTAAAGATTTTCCCCCCCCTCTGGGACATGTAATCCTGTGTTGTTCCAACACACGTCAGTTTAAAAAGATGTTCCTCTGAGTCTTGCCTATTAACATGTGTAATTCATAAAAGTATGACAACTGTGAAATAGAGTACAAGACATAATAGATATTTTATTTATTTAGCATTTTAGGAGAACCAGTAATGTTTATTTTCATGATTAGATCTAAAACTGGATTTGATGTTTTTTCTTGATGTAGTTAATGTAACTTTGACAAAGAGATTCCTAAAAACAATACTTTAAGCAGAAATGAAACATTTTTCCATGAAATTAACGGGCAAATTTTATTTCTGTAGTTACTATGTGCTCTAGGGATGGTTTTTAATCTCTTTCATTTGACAGAAAATTAAATTTTCCATTCGAGCTTGCAAAATTTTGCCAATTTCCTTTGTTACCTGTCACATGATCTTGAGTTTTTCTAAGAAGCTTATTGTGGTTTGAGTATTAAATTTACCCAATAGGCTCTTGTTTGAAACATTTAGTTGTTAGCTGGTATTTCAACTTTAGGAGATGTGTCTAGTTTGAGGAAATGAGTCACTGAGGGTATTTGCTGCAGGTGTAGATCTTGGGTCCAGCCTCTCTCTGTCTCTCTGTCTCTCTGTCCCTCTGTCTCTCTGTCTCTCTGTCTCTCTGTCTCTGTCTCTCTCTGTCTCTCTCTCTCTCTCTCTCTCTCTCTGTTTTCTGGTTGGCATTTTGTCTCTTAGGGTTTCATTGCTGCATAGAGACACCATGAACAAGGCAATTCTTATAAAGGACAATATTTAATTGGGGCTGACTTACAGGTTCAGAGGTTCAGTGCATTATCATGGCAGGCAGAATGACAGCATCCAAACAGGAATGTCCCTGAAGGAGCTGAGAGTTCTAGATCTTGTTCCAAAATCAAATAAGAGAAGAGACTGCCTCAAGGCAGCTAGAAAGAGAGTCTCAAAGCCCATGTCCACAGTGACACAATTCCTCCCATGAGGCTACACCTACTGAAACAAGAACACACCTGCTAATAGTTCCACTCTCTGGACCATGAATATTCAAGCCACCACAGCATGAGATAAGTAGCTTGTACCACCACACAGCTCGGCCACAGTGTGCCACACAATGTAGTTTCAAACACACAGAAACTCCCAAATATTGACGATTCCCCAAATACTGAACTAAAATAAACACAGCTCCTCTTTAAGATTCTCTTCTTAGTTACCTGTCACAGTGAAAAATGTCTGACTAAGAAAGTGACATTTGACTGAACAAAATATGTTTACTTTGAGATAATGTTTCTCTTCTGAAAGAGTTTTAGATAAGCAAAACTAATTGCCACTTCAAGGTTTATTTTTACATAATATACATAAACACAAAATTTTACATACTAGTACTATACTGTGATTGTTAGCTTTAAATGTCAACTTGAAACAACCTATAATTATCTTGGAAGAGTTTCAACAGAGAATATTTCTGGATTACATTAGTTCGTGGGCAAGTCTTGATTTTTACTTAACATGACCCACTATCTGTGGCATCAGTCTCTAGGCCCCAGAGCCAAGGAAGCAGATGTTATGGGTACAATCACTTATATCTGCTTTTTGTTGTGGATGTGCTATGGTCTTTTGTCTCATGTCTTGACTACATGACATCCCAACAATGATGGACAATAACCCTTACCTCCCTAATGCTGCTATTGGTAGGAGAATGTATCATAACAAAAGAAAGGAAATTAGGGATTGTCAGGAAATGTATACAGTAGGTTGCCCACTGTATAATGTTTAAATGAGATCACACATATTTCTCCTTAAATATCTGTCAATTATCTATGGTGAAATTCAAATTTCAAAATTCCTTCATTCTAACTTTTTATTTACTAACTCTCATCATTTCCTGCATATTAGTGAACTTTTCATCTATCTTACCATAGCTTAGTATACTGTATCAAGTATTACTTCTTTTTGTATGCCACAACACTTTATATAATATATAACCATCCTACTTAGAACATCATGAAAACAAACTTTTAGATTGCATATATGAGTGAGATAATGTTGCTCTTTCCCATCCTCAATGAGCCTATTTCTCTTAATCAGACCTCCAGTTACACTATGATGTTACCAATGGCAGGATTTTCCTCTTTCATGGCTGAGAAGTATTTCATTGTGTATACATACCATGGTAGATGTACCAGTGTGTGGTACATCACTTATTAGTAGATGCACACATGGATTGTGCTCTTTTCTGGATTCCTAAGAACAGTACTGCAATGAAATGGGAGTATAGGCATCTGTTAGACATGAATTGGAGGAAGACAGGACATTCTATACGATTCTTTTAATATCACCATTTAGAAATATGGTAGGATATTGTTGGCTGCACGGTCCTATTAATATAACCTGCCACACAAAATGGTGCAATTTATCTGAAAAGAAGTTGACTTAATTTAGAGTTTTGGTATCTGGATCCTAGTCCCTGCCATGGCTATGACTCTAGATAGTATTTTATAGGACACTTTCACATTACTACAGAACACTCATGAATCCAAATTAAAATCGCTGGTTGGGAAAAAAGACCAAGCTTTAGAATCTGAAGTCTACCTGCTGATGAGTGCTTCTGTGTTTCTACCAACAAACAGGTAAAACCCTGTTTGTCCAGTCATGACCATCTTCAAGTCCTATAAATGGGCTTCATAATACACTAATCTGCCACAATTTTAAGATTCTAAATACCTAATTGAAGAGAAAAGTGATTTAAATATTCTTCAAGGCATCGGATTCACCTTCAGTATAACTTCATATTAGTTTTTTTTGTCATCCATGTTCCTTTCCTCTGACCCCCACATTTCATTTCATGTCTCCACTTAAAAGAATATTTGTCCTCTAGTATCCTGTTTGATTACACCCCCAGTCCCGCAGTGTTGACACTTCCTTCTCTTTATGACTGTATTCATCTAATCGAATACCCAAACAAATGCTTATATTTAAACATTTCTGCTCCAACACCAACCTGTAATATCCTCTATATCATATTGAATTGTTATAGTATAGGACAACAATAATTTAAGAAAGAATGTTATAAGAAAAGGGACATATCAAAAGGAAAGTTTACCTATGGATTTAGTTTGTGATGTTTTACATATTTAATGCACCACCTGATACAAAACACAGTGTGAATTTTGAGACAAATTAGGAAAGACACAAATCTTGAGAACGCACTGAAAGTCACATTCTGCTCAATTTAATGGTGCAGAGATTTATCAGGAATGAGGGCAACAGTTTAATCCTTGGAAGGAAATACTGTGGAGGTTTTTCATTTTCTTAAAAATATTACAGGCACCGTGGTTAACATATCTAGGCAAAGGTTCCTGGGATCTTGGATGCACTTCAGAATTTAACTCTAAACCAATTTAAAAAATATATTACTTGACAGTGACAAAATGCTGTATCTTTTTTATGTATAGATCTTTTTATCTCATAGATCAGGGTACTTCCTTTAGGTAACAAATGATTGAAGCAATCTCCCAACTTTCTGTAACCCTTAAATGTGTTTCTGGAATTGGATTCCATAATTTATGTTGTTCTTTGTAAATAGGACCTAAAAGATATTGAGATGGTGCACAAATCCTTGGAGATAAAAAAAAAGAGACTTGACCTTAGAAATCTAAACTAATCAAGTGTTGCAGAGAACAAGAAGAGAAAAATGTATCTTCTACATTGCCTGGAATCAATACCCAGACATAAATTAAAAGAATCACATTACCAAACAGAAAAATAGCTATTATAAAAAATTAAGTTTAAACTCTCACTGTACCTGAAGTTTCTGGAATCCTTTCTTCAGCAAGATGCTCTTCCTCACTATTTGGATGCTGAAGACAGTGGTAGAACGAATGCTTGTGCTTTGTGAAGGGGTAGTGGTGGGAAACCCAGGTATCTTATTCCAGTACAGGAACAAGAAACACGGAGCTTTGGTCATTTTACTGAATTGAAATCTGTCTGTAAAACTCCTTGCGCTGACCTAATCACAGTGTGTAAAGAGCCTTTTTACTTCCACCACTAAAGCTGTCTCACAAGAGTTAGTTTTGCTTGTGAGTTTGAACTACAAAATTTAACACATTATAATAAAGAGTAAAATTTTGATGATAATTTATATATTTTGTCATTTGTTCTTTTATGGCACAAAATTTGTGTTATGTACCTGTAGAAACTATAATCACGTCTCCTTTCAGGAATCTGAGCCAGAGTGTGATATTTAACATGAGTTGACACTCGGGGAAAAGACAAAGTCTCCATGTGATTTTTCCACAGTCTTTTCATCAAGCAAGGGTACATGTTGAAATCTTCAAATTGCTGAATAATTCCTTTAGTCCTTTCAAAATTAAAAGGGGACCATAGAGATTATCAAATTTAGCTTCGCACTTGAATTTTTAGTCCCAGACATACACTTTAGGCTGTAATACAAAACTCAAGTATCTTGAGGGACCAATTACTCGGTTACTTTTTATGTAGTTCATTATATCAGAATCTTTGGTTGTAAAAGAGTATGTGTATTTCTCTAGAGCTTCCAATCATTTGACAAGAGCTCAGGTCACAAAGAATGTAAGACCACATTCTGTCAGCCTTATTCCCCAGGCTATACTTAGACTCATTCATTCATACATCTGGTCTATTTGGTTTTCTTTGAGTAAATATCACTTTAGCTGTATAGTTGCTGAAAAGTGTTTTCCTGTGAAGATTTCATTATATCAAAGACATTCTTATCGCTGGTAGAGTGTATAGTGAACATTCTGGATAGGCTGGACCTTTGAGAGCTCTCAAAGAGCTGTATCCCAGGCTCATTGTGTAAAGAAAGGGGGAGGTGTTTCAGTCATAGAGTTGAGCCTTCATCATGAGATTAGTGCGTTTATACAGAGAACCATGACATATGTGCTTTCCCTTGTGAGAAAAGAAGAAGACATCCACACTTGGCAATTGCCCTCACTACATGTCAAGTCTGTTGCTGCCTTTGTTTTGTAGTTCTGTGTCCCTGGAACTATAAGAGTGCTGGTTTTAAACACACGGCATCTGTGGCAGTGCCTATAGCATCCAGAGCCCACATCATCAGTGTTTATAAAAACTAGGATCTCAGCATCTGATGGCATTTTCAGTCAATAGCAAGTGCATAACTAACACACCACAAATGCATTCTGCATGACTGTCACCCACTAGTATTCTCCAGCCTTCCATTACCACCTAAGCCAGGCTTCTGAATCCCAGAGCTAATCAAAAGCTGTAAATGCTCAGATTGCTGGAGGATTGTGTCTTTATCACCTCACACTTCTCAACCATAAATGCTGGGGAATAGTATTTCTGACTACTATTTTGACATTTTCCTCAACAATTCAACTCTTTTGTTAAATCACTTATGTACTCAGGGGACCATGAAAACTGTGAACAGCTGAAATAACTTGAATTATCTTTTGCTATTAGAATTGTTTACCTCTGAGTCTCCAGGCTAAAGCACTGTAATAGCTAGCCTTTGATGGTTTCTCGTGAAGACTCAGTCCAACAGCACCTAAGTCTCCTGGCTCTGCTCCATTGTGGAAGGGTCAACAATGTCCAAATCCTTTAGACTCTTCTCTTTCCTCCAGATGACATTTAATTCTCTTTGTAAGAACAATTCAGTTTAGACTTCACTTTTCAAAGGCGTTTGTAACCTGTTTTGGATTGTATAAACATCTAAGAAAATGTCACATAACAACTGTGAAATATGCATAGGCATCAAGGCAAGAATGAGACAAACACATTCCCAAGAATTTTGTTCTACGAGAATCTTGGCAAAAGTGCTAGAAAGATGGTAACAGTAAACGTGAAAGATGCTTAATGCAAACTCAGTGCTCGTTTGCTGCTCTGTGTCAGTTACTAACTGAACTCGAGGAATCCAACAACTTCATTATTCTTTGGTTTTCTAACTTTAATTTTTAACATTAATTAGAAATGTTACTACACCTCAGACTGTTGATCCACAGTGAATATATTAGGTTGATGATGAATTCTGATTTAGTGTGTATGTATTTCAGGGAAGAAAATAGAAATAGAGTCAAGAGTTCTTGTCACATGATATTGTGTGTGTGTGTATATATATATATATATGTATATATGTGTCTATATGTATATGTATATAAATATATGTTAAAGATTTTATTTTTATTTTTTATATGTATCTATGAGTGTGATTGGTGTGAGTGCTCTGCAGAGGCCAGAAGGCAACTGGAGTAACAGCAATTGTGAGGCAATTGACAAGAGTGGCTACAGGAAGCAGAACTTGGGTCCTGTACAAGAACAACTTGAATGCATAATTGCTGAGCCATCTCTCTGGGCCATATGTACTATATCATTATCTGATAGCTATTAGATGTTTGCCTTTGTGCATGAGTGTGAGTTTTGGGTTAGATGGTTGAATGGAGTTGAATATGTTATTAGTGAGCACCAATAGAAATAAATAGTATATTAGAAAGTTTGGAAAACACAACACACACACACACACACACACACACACACACACACACAAGCGTGCGCGCACATACTTCCCTACGTCAGTATATTGTAGGAGCAAATATTTGTCTCTACCTTGGAGGTTAAAGAAATGATAATTTTATATTGCAATGTAATTTTTTTACACAACATTTACCTTCAAACCACAAATTACCACATGTAGCCATCAACTGCTCACTTTTCTCTGAGACTGTCAGAATAATCATTTTCTATCTGACTCAATTTCACAGCCTGGCTCACACAGGAGGATGTTGTGCCTTGAGAAAGGGAGCTCTAGGTGTGAAATTTCCTGAGAGGGAAACCAGAGAACACGCATGTCACAAGGGCAGAGAAAGAGTTACACCTACCAGTTTCATAAAATAAGTGTGATGTGTTCTTTTTTCTAGCTGTAGGGAAAGCAGCAGCCACAGTCACAAGATGTTGTTCAAGGCACAGTAACACTAAGGGATATTTTAAGGTCAGCCCAAAAATATTTATTTTGTACGTCTGATTGTTTTTAATTAGCAACCATGGAAAGCGGCACACCCCTGTGATCAACAGCCATTCAGAAGCAGAGAAAGAACCCAGAGTTAAGCGCAGCCTCATCTATATGAGCCCCTATCTTGAAAAAAAATCACTCAATAAAGGAAAACAAAATAAAGTATGACAATTTTGAGCAAATTAGTTAATCTCCTTTTTTCAATATTAACAACTCTAAGGAGATATAGTTCCTGGTACACCGAGGTAATTTTGAGATCATAATAAAATTATATAGGCAAATATAGACTGGAAGGAGATTTTCTAATAAGTGCAGAAATAGTTATTTTAATTAATGACATTTATTTTATCACATGCCAAAATTATATTTGCTTTATTCAATGCAACAGAAATTTTATAATTAGATAAAAATATTTTTGATCACTGGACACACGCTACTCTTCTGTAATATTCTAATTAACAACTGAATAATTGACAGGGTAGAGTCTGTTCTGCAAAAACAGAACAAAGCAAACAACAAACGATTTTATTTGCTTTAATATTATTTCAATTTGTTTTGAATATATGTGTAGATTTTTAATATTTAAACATATTCTAAATTTAATGAGATACATTTCAATGTAGAATGAATAAGCTGGCTTCAGGTGTGCTGGAACATCAAACCATAAGTTGTTATGAGCAATGAGGAACTTCCAGTCACTTCTTTTTGCAAATCTCATAGTTCTAACTCAATAGTCTAATTCACTAGATATGAAACACAAACCATGGAAATATGCTACTATCACTTCCAGTCTTCTGAAATAACTGGGTCTGTGAAATATGTTGTTTTTCACATATTGAGATGGCTTTGAGCCTGAAATAACTCCTTTAAAAGATCAGCTATTACATCAGAAAAATACTTTAATGTAAAATGTAAATAAATATACAGTTGGAATTTATAAGGTTATGCATATACTTACACACACACACACACACATTAACAAGCTTTTATACTGTTTAAAAGTGAATACTGACCAAATTAAAAAGAAAAAGAAACTACTTTCAAAACTTTAAATGCTACTAACATTTAACTTAGTTTTAATTACATAGAATAAGTAGAATGGCTATTTTATTGATAGAGTGGCTCTGGATGGTCACATAGTAACAACATAAATTTGCATGTTATTAAATGACTGTTATTATGTAGTCAGACCATTATGGTTAGCATTTCTATCTCTTTAGTATCTAGCATTCAAGTTGGAAATGGCTACAAAGGGGTGTGTTTCTAGCCAACTTTCATGATTTTTGTTTCTGTATAGTGATCAGTTATTTAACCAATGATCATCAGGTAGTCCTATATGGAATGATAATCAATAGAGCATACGGGAAATCTTTTATTTTCACATGTTTTTAAAAGTTGTTTCTAAGATTGTGGGTGTATAATGATGTCCCACATACATAAAGCCTTACACTTTGCTATTATTAAGCCTACGAACCCTACAATTGTTTTCATAATATCTAAGTAGTGTCAATATTTGTTTCAGTTTCAAATTCAAATTCAAATTCTGTTGACAGCTCTACATTTATTTTCATAATAAATGATAAAAACCAAAGCACCAAATTATTCCAGCAAATGGACTTATATATACAAATTTATACATATATATATAAATAAATATATATACAAACTTATATATACAAATTCCTTGATATAGAAACAATCTCAGAATGTTTAATCTCAGAATATTTCATCTCTAGGGAGTATATAAAAATCTCAAAGACATAACATTAGATTCCTCAAAAATTCCCCCAATTTTAAAATTAATTGACCCAATAGGAAGATAACTGGTACTAAGACGACTGCTCAGTAGAAACACCCTTATGGCCAGAAAGAATCTAAGCATATGCTATAGTCAGAACTCATAATCTAGGGAAAGAGATCATGTTTACAAGCTTTTACATACCTATGGTAGTAGTAAACATAGAGATGAACACAAATGTTGTTTACTCATAGCTCAAACTGTAATCTAGAAACAATAAACATATGTACACCAGTGAATAGCAAGGAATATCACAGGCTCTGATTTCCTTATTTCCTCAATAAGTGTTTGAGTATACACAAGAATATACACATGATACAGGATTTAGTAATATCCTGAACCAAATATCTCTTTCTGTCTCTGTCTGCTTGTCTGTCTCTGTTTCTCTGTCTCATTCTCTTTCTGTCTCATTCTGTCTCTGTCTCTCGGTCTTCTGTCTTTCTCTGTCTCTGTCTGTCTTTCTTTCTCTATCCTCTCCTTCACTGTCCTTTCTTCCCCTAAATTAGTGAGTGAATTGTTACCAGTAAAGTAGCAATTTCCACAATTCTCTGTGTTTATGATCAGAGGATAAGAGTCTACACAAGTTCATGTTAATTACAGGGGACTAATATAACTATCACAGGATAAAATCACATCCTTGGGAGTGGGAGTTTTATTAAAAGGAGTAGGTACAGAGGCTGCTTCTTGGGAAGGGGAGAAGGGGAGAGGCAGAGGAGAAACACGCCTTTTATTGGGCCATGGCACATGCTTAGGAGGATATGAGACAGGGACAACAGTGGAAATGTGTCACCTCTGGGAAGCTAGTGATGATTTGTCTTATTGTTCCCCTGACTCCACTGGCTATGAAATGCCTGATTGCCAACATTGTCACAGGCCCTCTTTTGGCTGGTTGCAGAGATGCCTGATTACTACCAGAGACAGTTGCCAATTTGGTTTTAATTACAGCTTATGAGCTTCTGTGCATCATGTAAAATTTTCCCATTTATCTCATTAAATGTAATTTAAAAGTATCAAATTACTTATGGTTGTTCGTGTTTTTAGTGTCTAAACTCCTGGTAACATTTAAATTAATACCAGGTGTACAAAAACATACTATTCCCTTTTCCCCCTCTCCTTTCTCCCTCTCTCCTCCCCACTCCCTCTGCTTCTAGAAGCTGGAAAGAACCCAGATGCCCTTCAACAGAGGAATGGATACAGAAAATGTGGTACATCTACACAATGGAATATTACTCAGCTATCAAAAACAACGGCTTTATGAAATTCGTAGGCAAATGGTTGGAACTGGAAAATATCATCCTGAGTGAGCTAACCCAATCACAGAAAAACACACATGGTATGCACTCATTGATAAGTGGCTATTAGCCCAAATGCTTGAATTACCCTAGATCCCTAGAACAAATGAAACTCAAGACAGATGATCAAAATGTGAATGCTTCACTCCTTCTTTAAAAGGGGAACAAGAATACCCTTGGCAGGGAAGGGAGAGGCAAAGATTAAAACAGAGACTGAAGGAACACCCATTCAGAGCCTGCCCCTCATGTGGCCCATACATATACAGCCACCCAATTAGACAAGATGGATGAAGCAAAGAAGTGCAGACCGACAGGAGCCGGATGTAGATCGCTCCTGAGAGACACAGCCAGAATACAGCAAATACAGAGGCGAATGCCAGCAGCAAACCACTGAACTGAGAATAGGACCCCCGTTGAAGGAATCAGAGAAAGAACTGGAAGAGCTTGAAGGGGCTCGAGTCCCCATATGTACAACAATGCCAAGCAACCAGAGCTTCCAGGGACTAAGCCACTACCTAAAGACTATACATGGACTGACCCTGGACTCTGACCTCATAGGTAGCAATGAATATCCTAGTAAGAGCACCAGTGGAAGGGGAAGCCCTGGGTGCTGCTAAGACTGAACCCCCAGTGAACTAGACTGTTGGGGGGAGGGCGGCAATGGGGGGAAGGGTGGGAGGGGAACACCCATAAGGAAGGGGAGGGGGGAGGGGGATGTTTGCCCGGAAACCAAAGAATTATTATTAAGTATTAAATAAATTTAAAAAAAAAAGATGCTTCCTCTCCTACCCACCCACTCCCACCTTGATCCTAGTATTCCCCTACACCGGGGAAACAAAACTTCACAGGACATATTGATCCAGACAACACCATCCTCTGCTACATATGCACCTGGAGCCATCGGTCCCTCCATGTGTACTCATTGGGTGGCTTAATCACTGGGAGCTTGGAGTGGGGGAGTCTGTTTGGTTGATATTGTTGTTCTTCTTAGGGGGTTGCAAACCCCTTTCGCTCCTTCAGTCCTTTCTCTAACTCCTCAATTGAGGTCCTAAAACTGCTCTACCCATGGAACCATCCCATATGCAGCCACCAAACTCAGTCACTATTGATGATGCCAAGAAGTGCTTTCTGACAGGAACCGATATGGATGTCTCCTGAGAGGCTCTGCCAGAGCCTTATTGATACAGATGAGGATGCTTGCAGCTAGCCATCGGACTGAGCACGGGGGCCTCCATGTTTTAAAATCAATACCTGACCAGGTAGGTGTTCATTTCAAGTACTTGCCAATATATAAAGTTGTATGTCAGCTAGATAATCCTATTTCACCACTGAAAACAAGAATATTCTTCTTTTATTGTTGAATCTCTTTCTTTCCCTAAGAAAAGCATATGGGAAAGATGAACATAAGAATAAGGGCAAGGACTCACCTTTCTAAGCTCAAGGTTGAGATTCATCCTTCTTCTCAGTCACTGGTGAACACACAGCAGAAATGGGAGCTCATCCCTGGGCTGTGATACACACAGAACTCCAGGGTGGCTTCTATGACATCTGCCCAGTTGATAATTGTCTTCAGCATTTCCTCCTTTGAATGACAACAACTAAAACAATGGGATATTGTTGTTCTGGTGTTTTATGTTATTTGATGAAATAAAGATATTGCTGTAAAAATAAAAGACAGTGGAATGGTTCCCATACACATACCCTGGCAGTCGTGCTCTCGCTAGTTTCGGTTCCAGCTGGCCATTGGAACTAGCACTAATTTATCTCAATGGCTCCATGCTGCCCCCAAATACTTTCTGACCTGCTGTCCGTGAGCCATTCCAACACAGCAACCTATCAGGCCCCACTCACAACTCTCTTGGCTGGTTTCCACCATGCCAGGCATACACATCCCAATTCCATGGTGGCCCTGGGTGTTTTCTGCCACAATACACTCTTTTGAACTCAATTAAATTACCACACGAAAGAACATTCACACAATAGCCTCTGATCCAATATATAAGATATAATATTCCCATCTAGACAACACAAAGTCCTGTACACACCTATACTTTAAGAATAGTTATAACAACCTGTAACTGTGCACAGAGAAGAATCTTAACGACTGCTGCCATGTTCTCTCAGCTGCTTTTTCCTCACTCTGGCCTTCTCTGCCTCTCTAAAACTTTTCTCCTACCCATCCTTTCTTCTAGTCCAATGACAGGCCTCATTCTATCCTGTACCTGCCTTTACCTACATAACGACATCAACTTACATGAAGGTATCTAACGATTCATAGTAAGATCCCAAACCTGATGATTTGGATTAATCAGAAAGGATAATGTGTTGAGAAGTTGTAATAAGATGAAAGTCTTCCAGTGCAGATCAAACCCTTGCCAAAAAGCAGAGAACTGACCTACTGTTGAAGACACTGAAAGAGTGAGCTACCCTGCTGTAAGGATCCATGGATGATATCCTTTCAATATCTTCCCTGTACCATGCTTTGTTGATCAAATTTTAAAATATATATTTTGCTACTCATTGCCATTCAAATTTTATTAAAAGAAAAAGAAATCTCAGCTATGTTTCAACTAACTTGAACTACCCCATAATATTCAGATGATGTAGAGAACATATGTGTCTAGAACATAAACTTCAATCTCGTGTACTTCAGCACAAAATGACTTTTGAGAAGAGCAGTGAATGAAAAACAAACAAACAAACAAACAAACACTATTCCATTTCACAGGAAAATCCTATTTTCTAGAGCCTCTAGAAGTTATGTATTTCTAGCACATTTTTAACTTATTGTAAATTCAGTTCAATTATCTTTGCAAGTTGCCTGTGGAAGATGTTTTATGATTGATTGCTTTAGTACTTCTGATGGATATAGTCTAAGGGCCATGCATGTGGAACCATGCTGCTATTTCATGACCTTTCTTTACTACTGTGAATATTTTTCTGGAGAATCTACTTTATTCATCCCAGAAAGAAGGTATCTTGACAGGCAAAAGACACCGTTCTATAAAAGCCAGACTGAATGAAGCAATGTATATACTGAAGATATGGCAGGAGCTTGGTGACCTGAACTGTAACATCAGGGTAAGGATAACTGAGAATGGTTACAACTCACTGAATTTGCTTTACTGCCCCCAGGTCTCAAAGAAACTCAGGGCAAATGGTTAAATGCAGTGCCTACTTATACCAAAACCCACACTGGCAGCTAGGCTCTCTTAGCATAGCAAGTACCTATTAAGAAGTCCTGGCTCCCAAAGCACTTCACCCCTCTACACCCTAAACCTCTCTAGCCTCTGAGCTTTGCTTCTTTTCCTCCAGCTTCTGAATCTTATAACAATCTGCCATTTCAACTACAAATTATTCTCTTCGTCCTCTTGGTTCTCTCTCTCTCTCTCTCTCTCTCTCTCTCTCTCTCCCTCCCCTCCCTCATCAGCCCTCTCTTATTATGTGTGTTTGTGTGTGTGTGTGTGTGTGTGTGTGTATGTGTGTGTGTGTGTGTGTGTGTGTTATGTGTCCTCTACTCTTGACTCCTTCTTCCCCTCTTTGGTCCCTCCTTCTCCCTTTCCTCTCACTCACTTTCCCCCTATCCCTCTCCTCTCATGACCTGGGTTGGTCTACCTCTTTCTCTTCCTGCTCTGGAATCTTCTAGATGCTTCTGGCTATGTTTTCCTTGTCTGAAGTTCCTGCTGACCCTCAGGACACAGAAAACAATTATAGCAATGACATTCTCTCATATCATAAAGGATAAATTCCTCACTGGCATAGCCTAAGGTCATCCCAGGACAGTCTGTGATGATAAACATTTAGTCTTTGTTATAAGAAACAGATTTTCAAAATAAGCTTCATAGGTCCTTAGAAATCACAGGGACATCTCCACATTTCAGGTCAGGAATGGGAATCAGCACAGCATTCTGAATAGAAATTTCCAGCATCAACAGATTTATAAAGATTTTTATAAAACACAATAGTTTATGCATTTTACTATTCCTAGGTAAGTAAATCGAGGTCTTTGGAGCTTTGGAATTTATAATAGGGGTGAGGGGGCATGGGATTTAAACAGGCAAGTGGCATAATCCTGTTTGAGTTTTAGTAAAATACTTAGGTGATTTTATGAAATATTGATCAGACATAGACTGCATGACTATCATTTAAGACAGTTCGTGCAGTTAGAGTAACCTATCCAGATATAGTGGATCTCAATGAAAGGAAAATGGAACAAATAGCAGAACACCCAAACTAGATGTAACAAACACCAGGCTATAGACCCATAAAAACAGTGCTCTAGACAGTGTATGGCCTCTGGCATCGGGGCACTGCTTAGAGAATGAAGCATTTTAAGACTGAGCAAAGGACTCATAACTTGTAGTACATAACATCTATATTCTATTCATATTTGTAATGCACACATGCATAATGTGTATAATATACATATGTGGGAATTTTAATAAGAATCCTATCATGATAAAAAGTTTGTGTATCAGCAAGAGTTATTGCTACTCATATCTAGTTCTGAACATAGATACTATGCAAAGAACCTGACTTGTTTTAGTTGTTGTGATAAAACATTGTGAACAAAATCAACTTTAGAGATAAAAAATGTTCCAGGTTCAAATCTATCACTTCCTTTAAGTCAAAGCAGAAACGCAAACAGATCACACACACACACACACACACACACACACACACACACACAGAGTCAAGAGCAAAAAGAAGCTTATACACCCATGCTGCCCACTTATTTCCTTCACTCTTAGACAGTTCAGGGCTCAGTGTATAGAACAGTGAAATGAAGGGTCAGCTGTATCAACTTATAATCAATATAACTTCCCATTGACAGGCCCACTGGGTAATCTGACACAGATAATCTCTCAGTACATTTTCAGACAATATCTTTTAAAACTACCACTCTCAGCTGGGTGTGGTGGCACACAGCTTTAATCCCAGCACTCAAGAGGCAGACGCAGGTGGATCTCTGTGAGTTCAACCTGTTAGTTCCACCTAGACACACACACACACACACACACACACACACACACACACACACACACACCTACCACACTCCAAGCAGGAGGAACTTTTGTGGGCAGATGAGCTTCCTGGTCCACTGTTTTGCATAACTGCAATGGATGTCCCTGAGAAAGGCATAGTTCCAGGGTTCATCTCCATATTGCTTCTTGGAACTTCTGTGCTTTCTCATGTCTGTCATTGCTGTCTTCTTCCTATATCTAGCAAGGGGTGATTGGTCATGGGGAGACCCTTATTGACTATAATTTTGTGTGATTGCTTCTTGAGAGACAGCCCACTCTACTGAGCAATTAGATCAATATGAAGATGAACTTCCATAAAATAGTAATGTTTAGATGAATTAATAATTTTACACAATTCCTGATTTGATTTAACAGCTTTAGTAAGTCAGGGTAGTTGATAGAAAGTTTAAGGACAAGATTTAAATATGTTTTACCAGAAAAAATATAATAGAACTGAGTCGAATTGCCCCTTCTCTTGTATATTATTGATGCCTGCATAGATAGAAAATGAGTACAGTGAACTTTCATGCATTACAAACACATAATAGTAGTTAGAAAAGAAAGGATAAGCTTGAGACAAGTTAATTGTCAAATAAAACATTGATTCTAGGTTGGGTCTGAGCTCCTTGATCATGAGACTATGAAGTTATCTTTTTTCTTACATGGACAAGTTTTGTCCTAGAGGGCTAAGAGAAAAAATATAGCTGTTGGAGCTTGCTTGATTTTATATATATATATATATATATATATATATATATATATATATATATATTCCATCCACCATCTTTTTTTTTGGCAGCCCAGAGACAGAGAGTTTATCACTGTGCCCTGTTTTTTCATCGGTCCCAGAGAATTAGTTCTAACTCCCTCAGAGAAAATGTTTCTTGATAGATTAGTCATTGACTCCATACCTCAGTTTATCTGTCATGCCTGAGCTGGCTTTTGACAATTTACATTCATTGGTGCTATTGTTTGAGACAGAGTTTTACTATGTTGACACTGCTGACTTCAAGTGCTGGACTACATATATGAGCCATCCCAACAAATCACTTGAGAGCTGATATGAAATATGATTAAATGAGTTCTATCCACCTTTTAAGTTTTACTGCAACCTACCATGTTCACAACTCCTGTAACATTCAAGAGAGGCTTCTGGTCATCTCTTACAACTTCCCCTTCCAGCACCCTCAGTATCTCAGTATAGTCATGGTGTGAGAGGTCACCTCAGATTTTGTTTTCTCTGGGAACTCAGCTTGTTACTGATGGTGACCTTATGGCCCACTAAACTCCACTTAACTGTCAATACATACATTCCCTGTCACCATTGCCATACAAGTTCCCATTAGTTCATTTGGATCTGATTTGTGCAGTGGTCTATATCACCTTTTCATCTTCACTGCAAGTGCTTATTGAGCAGACTGCAATGATGGCCAGGTTTCACACACTGGAGGAAGTTGTCACACACTCCTGAAGGCAGAATCCTCTATGAGGAACTTTCAGGTAAGCATCAGTGTTTCTTAATTGCCCCTACAACACCTCCAACAGGAGTCCTACTGTTTGATCAGACTTCCTACTGAGTTAATACAATCTGGAGCTCCAATTTGTGTCAACAAAGGTTGAAATGTTACCTTTTCCCAGGTGAACTTAACAGTGGGAGCCCTGAATGATTATCATGGCAACAGAGGTGACAGATGCTAAAGGGGCTGGCAGCCTCCCCAGGAGACTGTAGAGGGCTAGCTCTCCTTATAGAGGTGAAAGAGAAACAGACCCCAAGCACAAATTCACTCCCCCTTCTCTTTGGACTTAAGGCTCTGACATTAGAAACTATTCAGTCTGCTCTGAAAAATACAAATTTCGGACCCTGTAGTCAGTCTATGCTGATTTTCTCTGTGGAAGATGTTATTTCTTCTTAGGCTATCCCTTTCAAACCAGGAAATGAGGCAGGCATGTAAGAACTGTGGGGTTATCTTACTCAGCATTCAGGCTCATAGACCAACTGTGGTGATGCACACTTGTCACCCAACTCCTTGAGATGTGGAGTCAAAGGATCAAAGTTCTAGGTCAATCAAGCAGTTAATCAGGAACTAATAAAATAATAAAAATTAAAATCCTTACCCTGGAATTCTATGACCATGTCACTCACTGCTATTCTCCAAATTTGAATGTTTTCACATTCTCAGAGGGCACATTTTATATCTAATGTTTTCTAGGAAATTGGCATAGGAAATCCAGATATAGGATTTGGTCTGAAACTCTTTGCCAGAGTATCTCTGCTGGTGTAGAGAGAGGAAGGCAGCAGGTGGAGGAAAAGTAATGAAATATAGAATCTTCTGGGCCCCATCCCTACACAAGTGCACATCGATGCTCCTCAGTCCTCTTACAATTCAATACAGAAGTGCTCTTTTCCACCGTTCCTATCTGCCATCTGCTGACTAAACTGGGTGCCCAGCCATCAAGTGTGTGGGCTCGGTACCCTTGTTTATTGATCTCACTTTAATGCTGAGCCTATCTTACACATCGACCTATAAAGTCACATATGAGGATTTTAATATTTCTGTTATAGGCATTTCAATTCATTTGTTTTCTTCGATTAGTTTTGTTGAATGTTTGTCCCATATTAATAACAAATTATTTTAGGTTTCTCAAAACCTAACCCTTTCTTCACTCTATATCCATTACTCAGACAGTAGTGGATCCTGTGAGCAACACTATTTCTGGTGTTTTAAAATCTCTTACTGTGACAGGTGTATCACTGGGTCAAGGTCACGAATGTACTACACTTTAGTATTTTTCCCAACTGCTCATCATATTTTCTGCATTTACTCTTTGATTTTTATGTACAAATGTCCCAGTTTTTTAACTGCCATGAAATCTAACCTCTTAGGACCATATCTGAAATTATCTGTTATTTAAAGTTCAACTAAAGGCTATTGGCCTGATTTTTTTTTTTTTGGTTCTTTTTTTCGGAGCTGGGTGGCCTGATTTTTAAAATATTTTTTTTTCATTCTGTAAGTTGTTCTCTCCATTTGTTGATCTGTTTCGTGCTTTTTTTTTTCTCATGGTTAGTTTTTCACTGTAGTCACTTTGTTCTTCATTATCTTTTTTCAGGTGTCTGTGTAGCAGGAACGATGGGACGACCTCTGTGTAAATGCAGGGCGTGGAGGAGTGCAGCCTTAAAAGTATCTGCTACAGGAGGAACTAACTGAGGACTGCCTAAGAGAGCAATGATTGCTGATGCAGACAAAGTCAACCAATCGGAAACTGCTGTTTAGAAAAGATGCTTTCTTGGAACCAATGGAGTGCAGGTGGAGGGAGTTTGCAGAAGTGTTCAGATGAACTTGCTCCAGTGTTTCTTACCTGCTCCTGACTCAGTGCTGCCTCACCTCCAACACCCAAGGGCAGGTAGGGCGGTCAGTGAGTAGTCCAGGGCACAGGCAACAATGTCTGTGTAAAGCTCAGGCAACTATGTTTCTGAAGAAACTCCATTTTGTCTTTGACTAGAGACTAAACTCCAAGGAGAAAACCCACAGTGTCCACTTGAGCAAACATCTTATGTCACCCCCATCCCCCCACACACACCTTAGTACCAGCCAGTCAGACTAGAACTGTAAGGTCCAGGTCCATATAGATAACCTAAGACATCCTGCAGAGAATAGATATCCTAGTCATCTTGTTTGTCAGGTGATTTTGCTCCCTTGTTTGATTTCTTCAGATTATATCAGAAAAGCAATTTTAAAAATATTAACTTGCTAACCAGTATGGAAATTCCATAAGCTTGCAGTAACTACAATATCTATCCTGCACCCCTAGACTCAGAACTCTCCCTTCTGACCTGCCGCAATGGTGACAGTGAAAGTCCTTGCTCGAGAGCTCCTAATAAAGACCCTTATGTGTTTGCGTTGGAATTGGCTCCTCAGTGGTCTTTTGGGTCCTGGGAGTTAAGCGCAACATCTAAAAAAACATAAACCAATCTGTGATATTTTATGATTCGTATAGCTATTGTTCTGCTCATGTTATATAAAATTATTCTAAAATGATCTTATTCTACTCATCTTGCTAATTTTGATAATTTTTGTTTGAGAAGCAGCTTCACCACCCATCACTTTAACTTGCAACATTATTTCCACTTTCGCTGTTTTTCCTCAGTTTCCTGAATAGAACTGGTGCTGAAGGCCTTTAGACTTCATGTTACTTCTTACCTATGTGTAGTTAATATTGGCCATTGAATCCCAGACTTCAGGCAGATGTGCTGGGCTCTTTGGATTCATGATGATCCTAGGGTCTTTGGTGTGAATGTGCTTGAAAAAAACATTTTCCTCAAATTTGACTCTGCTGAACATGTATCATAAGAAAATTTACTTTATTCATTTCCTCTCCAAAATCCTACTGAAGTGACTAGGTTTGTTTAAGCAACAGTCTAAATCACATTAATTAATGTGATGACAAGCTGTGGTTTTTATTTTGAATAAAATTTTCCAATGACGTTAATTTATTTCTGCCTCTAATGTGTCTTACTTTTCAAATTTTTGTAAAGAAGTTCATATACATACTTAAGAGAAGACTTATTTACAAATCCTATTTCTCCTACTATTGGAGTCAATACTTGAAACTTTGGGGAAATTCCATAATTTATTTGTAGTTTATGAAATAATTACATTATTTTTTATTAAGATGATTTGGAATAATTTTATTACATCATCTGGTTTTCTTTATGTGTACTTTTTATGCAACTATTTTTAAATAACATAAAAAGACTGAAATTTTCTATTTCATTTGATACCTTTGCAAATTTTTACACATAGAGAAATGCAATTAATTTAACAAGAGGAACTTTAAAATATTAATTTATTCACTAACTTATTTCCTCTGATTTATTGATTCTGTATTATTCTTTGCCTTTATTAATGTTAAAATATACACCTCATCTGATAATTCCGTTTTTGTATGTGGCATTTCTTCTCTGTATATTCTTAAAGTTTTCATAAAGTCTCAGTGATTCTGTTTTGCACTGGTATATGGACATGTTTTGTCTGCATGTCAGTTGCATTTGTTTATATTTCTGAACTCCTATATTAATGTCATCTATCGATTTTAGAAAATTAAAAGATTCAAATTTGTATTAACTTTTCTCCTTTGTCTTTTTTCCCAATGAACTTAAATTGTACATTTATTAATATATTGTACCAACTTAAATGTCTCTTAGAATACTGAGTTCTGAATTTTAATACATACTTGCTGTATGGCCAGTTTATATTGCCGGATTCCCTTCTGTTTTAAGATTTAATTTTATTTTTATTTATATGAGTACACTGTAGCTGTCTTCAGACACACACCACAAGAGTGCATCCGGTCCCATTACAGATGGTTGTGGAACACCATGTGGTTCTTGGGAATGAGCTCTGGAAGAGCAGTCAGTGCTCTTAACTGCTGAGCCATCTCTCCAGCCCACTTTCCTTCTAATAACAGTAATATTTTAGCTTCTTAGATATTTTTAACTTTTCAGAAAATTAGTGCACATTTAGTTTTTGCCTGGTTTATCACACAATGGTTACAAACCCAGATTTGGGGCTACTGGTGCTACTGCTGCTTCTGCTGCTTCTGCTTCTGCTTCTGCTTCTGCTTCTGCTTCTGCTTCTGCTTCTGCTTCTGCTTCTGCTTCTACTTCTTCTTCTGCGTCTGCTTCTGCGTCTGCTTCTGCTTCTGCTTCTGCATCTGCTTCTGCTTCTGCTTCTGCTTCATATGCTCCTGCTTCTGCTACTGCTTCTGCTTCTGCTTCTCTTCCTCCTCCACTTCCTTTTCTTCCTCTTCCTTCTTCTATCTATTCCTATTATAACAAATATCTCTCTTCTCTCATTCAAAGACTTCAAAGTCAGATATTCAGTTTCCAAAAATAACTATAAAGGGTCATGAGTGTGATTGAACAGTCAACCATGTTTCTATACTTGACCTCCCATCCCTGGCATTGAGTATGGTAATTAGCTCTTCTATTAGTCAATTTTAGCTAATTTCTTAGCATTGTAAACAAGTCCAAAACAATGTAGAATTTACGGCTATAAAAATGCATATGTCTTCACCTTCCATGTTGCTAAACATATCTGTTGGTAGATTTTCTTTCTTTCCTCCGAGGTCTATTTGGGAAAGTACGTTCCCTCTACACAACCTCAATGATAGTCAGGACAGCAGCAGGTACTTTTGACACCCTTCAGTGCACCTCAATTAGGATTTTCCTCTGTGCCTCCTCATTTGATGTTTGAGGCTTTGGAGTCCCTTTGTTCCTTCCTTTAAGAAATGGACTTTAAATGTGATCCTACTTTACTAGATGTTAAGAGCTACCTTCTCTTAAAAGTACTTCATGTTCTTACTTACACTTTACAGTAAAGTGTAGGTTAAAAAACAATATCTGGCTTTATCATGTTTCTATAAACACAAGTTAGCTATGAATTTTTTTCTGCTAAGAATCATGTTAGGACTTATCTATTAAACAAATTTTATATTAACTTTAATTGTAATGGTATATTCCAACTGCTCTTCCTTCTAGATTGGATCATTTTAGGTTTTTATAGAGAGCCTTGATGATTTATAGCCAATCCTCTTTAAGTATCAGGAGTGAAATTCAGAGTTCGATGCTGTCTCAGAAGTGTAATGAGAAGTCCAAGCTTTTTCCTCAGATTTAGTAAAGATTTCTAATTTGCTTCTCAATTTCTTAGTAAGCACTTCTTTTTTCTTATTTGAAAAAAAATATAGTTAAGAAGGAAGCATGCGGGGCTGGGGATTTAGCTCAGTGGTAGAGCGCTTACCTAGGAAGCGCAAGGCCCTGGGTTCGGTCCCCAGCTCCGAAAAAAAGAACCCCCCCCCCAAAAAAAAAGAAGGAAGCATGCTTCCCCACTCCTGATCATTTCAAGTTAGTCTGGAAATAACAACCAGATAAATCTTCTTATGCTCTTATGTCCTCAAACATAATTTTTACTTCTTTTCACGCCTGAATAGCTGTTCTCAGTGAATGAATTGTTCAAGGGAAATTATTATGTTGATTCCAAGTCTATTATTATACACCTCTAAATAACTTTGGATCAATCTAATTCTATGGACCCATAATTACTGAAACTTAATGGGCTGTTCATTCTAAAAGCCTAGAACACATTTCATTTTAATGACCATGAATTTCTGGTATCAAAATTTATATATCAATTAGCAAAGAATGGGCAGTTATTGATAATAATATTTGATCTGTTAATAAGAGACAAAAGTACACATATAACCAACATTGCTTAAGAGAGAGTAATAAATATCTCTGATTAAAACGGCCTTAAATGAGTTGTGTGCAATAGCTCAGATCTGTATTCCAAAGGTATGAACCAGGCTGCAGATACATTATCACAACCACAAGGCCAGCCTAGGCAACATAACAAGACTTCTGTCTAAAACATGAACATACAAGCAAACCAAGAAGTTGAATCCCGTCCACGGGCAACGGACCCCTACAACTGATTTCCCATTCAATAGTAGAGTAAACCCTGGAGAGACATATTCTCAGAGTACTGAAAGTGAGAGTGTTAGGGAAGAGGATGAGACACCAGTGATCTGAGAAAGGGCCAGGAAAGGTCAAATCACTGCTGGAAGGCAGTGTCCAGGAAGACAGCAATCTGAAAATGAAATGACACCGCCATGGTGTATATAAGGGTTACACATGGAATGGCTGAAGAGCACTACTACTTTGAGAAAGCAAGGGACATTCAATTTGATTCGACCCTGACTCATGCCACCAGACTCATGCCACCAGAGAACAATCCAGATCTCAGAGTTGGATTGAAACTATCAGGTCTAACATAGCAACAAATTTGGCTTAAAATAAAATCATGAAATCAAAATAGAAAAATTAAAACACATGATTGGAAGATGCTATTGTTTTCTAAATGTGCCCATCATACATCAGATCCTTTTCTTGGAATTTTTTTGTGTACTTGTACTTTTGGTCTTTATTTGCTTGTTTTGCCTATGTCTCCTTTTACAGCCCATGGTAGTTTAAACTCATAGTTCTTCTCTTTCTGACTTCGTAGTTATAGGATTACTGGTATGTGCTCCTATGCCCACAGGATCAAATTTATACTTTCAAACCAGGCATAGGGATAGGAGGAATTTGAAATCATTTGGGCAGCTCTAGGTTTCACTAGGATTAGGAAGTTGGAGTAAAAGTTTATTCCTTTGTATCTTGCCAGTCCCAAAGGTGTTATCTTGACTCTGGTTTTCTTTTAGATAGCTCAAACATCTCCTTAAAGTAAATAAGAAGGAATACTTCTTGAAAGCTAGCAGTAAACTTCAAAAGTCAAGATATCTGAGTCTTTTAATGAGATAATATGCAATGTTATGTCTCTCATAATATAATCCATTGACTTAATTACAGATATTATGTGCTGACCAATAACTGTCAGTGAGCAAATTAATGGACAGATGGTTGCAGTAGGAAGGCCAAACATTATAATTTGCTTAGCAGTGCACTTTTCACAATATAGGCAACCTGTGTCTTATGAAAGTATACTGGAAGGAATTATACCACAGCTATCTCGAGGTATTATTCTGTAACTGGTACATCTATCTTTATTGAAGTTTCTAGACTTAGCCTGGTGTTTCTAAGCAACTGTGTTTGGACCTTACAGCTGACTCATCACAGCCTCACAAATCATAAAATTTTTGTCTACTGCTGACTAAGAACAAGCCTCCCTGATTGTAACATTCTGAAGCATAGTGGAGATAAAATAAAGTCATTTTCTGAATAGGCTGTGTTTTCTCTGATTCCACAACTTGGTTCTTCCAGGCCCTTGACTGGATGCTTTCAAATGACTCATGCTCCCAATGCATCTATTGGCTGACTCACTCTGCGTTTGCAGTAAATAGTTTCTTACCTAAATGCTGTGAATAAATTCATAGATTCTTCGTACAAAACATGTTTTTATAGAGTCTATCTATAATACTCATTAAGTTTCACTAAAAGTATATTTAATTACAGTAAAATATGTCTATATTTATATAAAATGCAGAGATCAGTCATAAAGGATATTTATTACTCTTGCAGAGCCCTCCCTTTGAGAACTAAAGGCATACCTAACTATAATTCCAGGGGATGTGATGCCCTCTTCTGGTCTCAGAGAGCACCAGGCAGGGATGCAGTGCACTTATATAGATATAGAAAAAATGATCACTCACATAAAAATAAAATACAAAAACCTAAAAATATTTAACTAAAGCAGAATATAAATAGCATGAATTTTAAAATTGGTGATAGTAAATCTGACTATTAGATCAGATCAAGAATCACCTAGGAGATATGCCTCCAAACAGGTGTCTGCTGGGTTCTCTTGATTAGGTTATTCTCCAACATGCTTGAGAGAGGTTATCTTAATTATGCTAGGTTCTAGCTGGGTTGTGAAGGGTTATCTTGATGAGGTTAAAAAGGATGTGAGGACTCACCCATAATGTAGTTAGCACCATTCCTGGACTGGGGTACTTGGCCAAATAAAAAGTAGACAATTGACTGAACAAAAATATTCGTCTCTTTCTACTTTCTGATCACAGAGGCAACATGACAAACTTTCACCTCAAACTTTCCTGTCACAGTGACCTTCCTGCTATACCCTTACTCTGATGGGCAACATAATTGCTACTGTCCTTAGTTTGTTTTTGTTGGGCATTTTCTCAGTGAAGAGGCATCCAATTATTCCATACTTTACTGATTTCATAAATGCAATTCTTTGGTAATGAAACAGTCACATCAGGAGTTAGCATCATCATTCAACATCAAAACTCTGTATATTATATAAAAATCACACTAAAATTCCACACAGCCTAAATTAGATTTTCACTCTCCCCTATCCACCTGATTAAATAAAATTACGTTTTCTGTCTATATAAATGAGTTTTCCCCCTTTCACCCTCTAAGCATTCTATTTTTATGACTGAGTTTAAGGCCCTCAAGTTTCATTCATGTTTTTCTATGTAAACATAGCTTCCCTTTTAAGGGCTGGACATGATTTCTTGGCTCACAGTCACATGTATTTATGTAAGATATCTATTAATAATATTTTGGGTTAGTTTTGCGAGGTGTTTGATTTGGTTAGTTGTTTGACATACTAATTCACATGTTTACTTAGCTATAAAACATCTGCAGAATGGATTACACCCAGCACTATTGCTTCGTAGGGATCTTAAATCCATCTGAACCATTTATAGATCTTAGATCATCCTTCAATCCATTTGTTGCAGCTTTGCTTTTTCACAGCCTTCTTCAATTCATCCTTTGATCTATTCTCTCTATAGCAGCCTAAATCTCCTTTACTTTGAATTTGTTTAAGTTTCTGTGGAAATAGGAAGCTGTGGTGCTAAACCCTTCATTTATTTTGTTTAGAGAAACCTTCTTAAATCGTGTTGTTTTTGTAGGCTCCAGGTATTAGTTCCTGTATCTGTCTTCCATAAATTACAGCAGAATTTACCATTTAACCTCATCAGAACCCAGTCACGCAAGACATACTTTTAAATACATACTAATTGTGTGATGTTAACTACAGCTTTACATGTTTGTGTTTTGATTTGTTTTATTTGTTTGATTTTTGTATTTATTTATTTATTTAACATCCAGACCAATGTCCCTATCCATCTGATTCCCCACTCACACAGTCCCTTCCCCCAACTCCTCTGTCCCCCAACCCTCTCTCCTTCCCTTCTGGGACGGTAGGTATTCCCCAACCCGGGGACATCCAATCTCTGCAGGGCAAGCACACCCTATTCCACTGAGGCTAGAAGAAGCAGTCCATTTAGGGAAACAAGATCCACAGACAGGCAACAGGGTCAGCCTTCATCCAGTTGTTGGGAGTCCCCGAGGAACCAGGCTGTACATATAATACTTATGTACAGGGAAGGTGAGCTATGTCCAGCCCATGTATGTTCTTGGTTCAGTCTCAGAGCTCCCAAACTTCCAGGTAGGTTGGCTTTGTTGGTTTTCCTGTGGAGATCCTATCCCCTCCAGTCCCTAGATCCTTCCTCCAACCTTCCACAACACCACCCCCTCCATCTGGTGGTTGGTTGTGGGCCTGTGTGGAGATTCTCAGAGAACAGTTATGTTAGGCTTCTGCTTACAAGCATAACAAAGTATCATTAATATACTTGGGGATTGGTCCTTATCTTTACCATGGATCTCAAATTTGGCCAATTATTGGTTGGCCATTCCCACAATCTCGTTTCCATCTTTGTCCATGTATTTCTTGTAGAAAAGAGAATTCTGGGTTGGAAAGTTTTGTGAGTGGCTTGATGCCTTTATTCCTCCAGTGGGAGTCCTGCCTGACTACTGAAGGTGGCCCCTTCAAGTTTCATATCACCACTGCAAAGACTTTCAGTGAATGTCAACCTCATGGACTTCTGAGAATCTCCCCTATCCTGGATCTCTGGCACATCCTAGATTTGCCCCCACCCCTCCCTTGCCAGCTGCTTCCATTCATTCTCCTGTCAATCTGCCCACTCTTCTGTTTTCCCCAAGCTTGATCCTGAATAGTACTCATTCCCCTCCCCATCCCCTCTCCCACCCAGTTTCCTCCCTCAATCTGCCATTTATTTTTGATTCTAAGTAAGATGCAAGAATTGTCAATTAGGCTCTCCTTCTTGTTTAGCATCTTTGTCTCTGTGGAGTGAACCATGGGTGTCCTGTATGTTTTCGCTAATATCCACTTATAAGTACATACCATGCATGCCTTTTTCGGATGATATCTTCTAGTTCCATCCATTCTCCTGCAAAATTCATAATGTCCTTATTTTTAATATCTGAGTAGTATCTCATTATGTAAACAAATGACAATTTATGTACCCATTCTTCAGTTGAGGGACATATGTGTTGTTTCCAGTTACTGGGTATTACAAATAAGGCCGCTATGAACACAGTAGAGCATGTTTCCTTGTAGTATCATGGTGCATCTTTTGGGTGCCCGGAAGCAGTATAGCTGACTCTTCAGGTAGAACTATTCCCAATTTTCTGAGAAGCACCCAAACCGATTTCCAGAGAAGTTGTAGAAGTTTGCAATCCCAACAGCAGTGGAAGAGTGTTCTCCTTCTGCTATAACCTCAGGGCATGTCCTGTCTCGTGAACTTTTGATCTTAGATGAGTATAAGACAGAATCTCAAGGTTGTTTTGATTTATCTTCCTTAATGACTAAGGACTCTTCTTTAAGAGCTTCATCTGTTGAGAATACTGTGCGTGCGTGCGTGTGTGTGTGTGTGTGTGTGTGTGTGTGTGTGTGTGTGTGTGTGTGTTGAATATTAACACTCTGTAAGATATTGGATTCATGCTATTTTCCCAACCGTAGCTCCATTTGTTTTTTTTTTTTGAAATAGTTTTCTTCATAGACCTTGATATTTTACCGTATTATGAAATGAAATTATATTTTTCCAAGAAGAGTAAAGGTTGAAGTCTTATGTTATAGAACCTTGCCTTTCAAGCATATCACCTCTATTGGCATCTTGATATCACAACAGTTGAGGTAGCCCACCGGACACCATCGAAGGCCAGGTCTATTAGCATAACTATTAACAAGAAGCCATGCCATGAGCTTGCAGCTTCTCCCCTTTTATCCCCATTCACATGTATCCCTCTATATGAAAGTGGTCGTGAGAAGTTAGAATATGGAGAAGGTAGGGATTGACGCAGCTGCCATGAAGCTCTCACAGTATTGGAAGGAGTGGAATTTCCAGTGAAGCACCCATTTTTCAGCATTTTTTTTCTGTAAAGAATACCTCATCTGAGTTGTGTAAGTGACCTCTCACCCCTTCTCTATAAATGCCTCACTCATGCCTTTGTAAATCATCCCGAGTAAGCCCACTCTTTCACCAAGTTGGACTTCCTAGAATTGTGTCTTGAGTATAACCTTGATGCCTTATTCAGGAGGAAATGTATTTGCTCACATCTCTCCAATGAATACACACAGTATTCTATTTTATAGTATGAAAACACTAGGAAGTAGGACCTCTGTGGAGTTAATCTGGTCATGAGACTGAAGCCCTCCAGAGAAGATCACACCCTAAAAGCAAAACAGTATAATCGTCTTCTCTACTCTTGAGAAGGCACAAGAAATCTGCATAACAGGAAGCAGAGCTCATCTAACACTATATCTGCACATACTTTAACTTAGATTTCAAAAACTTCCAGAACCCAGAGAAATCAGTCTCAAGTCACCCAGTCTACAGGGCTTTGTCACCACAACCTGAGCATGCTAAGCAGCAGAGGTGAGCACTGCTGAGCGAACCAGGCAGAAAAAAAAACAGCATCAAAGACAAGAATACAAGTCAAACCCTATGCATGTGTCACACAGTCATCATCTTGACTCTGTGTGCACATTCACCCATTCTAAGTTTTAAATTAATTTGATGTTCCTCAGTGATATAGTCTGTAGGGTTGCTATCATTTTGAGTTCATTTCTTCTCATTTTCTTTCCTCTCAGCTTGTAAATATTTATATAATCTGTCCTTCTTTCATTGTTTACAATTTTCAGCATGTAGAAATTTGGAAATATCAATAGTGGATGTTTTCTTGGATACATTTTCATACTTATAAATTTAATGTTATTTTGTCCCCAAATGTTTGAACATCCTTAGTTTGTTAGTGTGATGATGCTTAATTGACAATTTTAGATCTATCTTTATATTCTTAGTTTGTGGAACGTTTATATATAACTTCTACTTATGTCAAATTGTATATGAATTTTCTATCATTTTCTGTTAGTGTATGAATATTTTCCCATTAAAATATAAATTGAAACTTAAAACATAAATTTCCCCTGAATATATGCATCTTTAATTTAGTCTTTACTTTTCTTTATTTTTAAAAACTTCTAGCTGTGGTCTAATGAGTTAAGGCAACGTTCAGAGAGAGTCTTGCCCTTTATAGCAAAGTGTATACTGAGATGTTTATTCTCTTTTTTTTAATTGCCTGTTGAGTTGAAGAGGTGAGCTGGGCTAATTGAGCTTGTAGCTTCATCCACTCAACTCTATCTTTTTCTCTACAGATTCACAATAAATCAGACCTACTGGAGAGCAATCAATTTAAACTTACAGGCCATGTTGAAAATTTTCTGTTTGACAGACCAGGTACAATTTCTCTTTTCCAAGCTGCTTTTGTTTTTGCTGTGACATTTTGTAGTAAGATCAGTACAAGAGCTCACAGTTCACTGATCAGCTCCTCCCCCTAGAATACTTTCTGTTTCTAGTCGAGAGAGTTTATTCCCTCTTAGGTCAACATCATGACAGCATAGCTATTATGGAATGATCTTATGTCTTTTTGTCTTTTCCAGAAGTTGTTGGCTATATGTGGTATTTATTTGAGACAGGAAGGTCTGGTATAAAGATGATCAGTTAAAGACTAGAATCAGCAATGCTTTGTCTATAGTGGTCTGAATAAACTATAGTGTTGTCGAGAATGTTTTCACAAGAGCAAACTCTGTAAGTCAGTGATTCTAACTTCTATCTAAAAACAAAACACACTCCCATTGCTGTACTTTGCCCAGTTCTTCCCTCCCTGCATTCTCTCTCATCCAGATTCAGTCTCTGTTTGTCTCTCATTAGAAAAGAGCAGGCACCAAAGAGATAAGAGCACATTAGTAAATAAAATATAGTAAGATTTAAACAATCATCACATCACAATTGGATAAGAGATGTCAACAGAAAAATAAAAGAACCTCCAAAAAGAGACAAAATCAGAGACTCCCTCATTTACACATTTAGGAGTGTCATAAAAGCACTAACCTGAAAGCTATCCAATCTCCGCAGAAGACTGGTACAGACCAGGATAGCTCCCATGATGCTTGCCTCTGATAGAGCAGAGATATTCTGCCAGTGTTGTGGGCTGGGATATTGAGCCAATGGGAGGGGATGCTTTTGGGATAAAGGGCTGGTTCTAAGGAGTCTTAGCAAGAGGTGAGAGGGGCCTTATTGGGGATTCAGAGTACCAGTGTGGCCTCCTGTAAAGGAGGGCTCTTCAGTCAGAGTTGTGGTCTGGGGTGTAGGAAACTATTTTTAAAAACTGATTCCATGTTATTAATTATAACCTTTAGCTAGATAGTCATAGAAGCTGAACTTGTAAGGGGCTATAAATTAGGAAAGAGAGAGTTATTGCTGCATTGTCAGTGTTTTGTTAACAGACAAGGCATTCCTACTTTCAGTATAGGGCGCTGAGGTCAAGCATGCAACAGAGTCAAATTCTCTGCCTACTTTCAAGAAACTGATATTGGGGTTGGGGATTTAGCTCAGTGGTAGAGCGCTTGCCTAGGAAGCGCAAGGCCCTGGGTTCGGTTCCCAGCTCCGAAAAAAAGAACAAAAAAAAAAAAAAAAAGAAACTGATATTGGTGGGGGGAGAGGAGGAAGGATTGAATATAAGTCCTAAAGGGAATAATATGGACTGCAACTTTGAAAAATAGAAAAATGTAAAGAACAATAAAGCTCCCCATTATATTTCTTTTTATTGGCTCATTTCAAAATGTTTCAAATGTCCTTAACCCGATTGTCAGTGCATCCTATCCATTTTCATATATGTGGTTTTACATTTGAAATGTCCCAGAAGCTATGTTGGGTCCTATGCTGTGGTCTGCAGCTGGTGTCATTATTGTCAAGGGTTTTGAAAACTCTAAAAGGCATGGTAGAACAGAAAGACATGGATCACTAGAGGTATATTATACCTGGTCCCATCCAATCTCCATGGTCTGCTTCTTATCCATCAACAGCTGAAGAATCTCTCTCCCCAGAATTTCCAACAATCATGCTGTGCACATGTTTCACAAGCCATCAGGAACAATCCTAAATAAAACCATGCACAAAGCAAAATTATAGTTCAAGTAATTCCTGTCCATTATTTTGTAATAAAAATGAGAGGACTATCTATGGTGACATGCTTTCAATGAGAAAAATATTTTTATTATTTGTATGCAAGAATTCAAATGAATTTTTTAGTGAAATCAATATCAAAATTCTAAAATGTATATACTTCAGAAGGAAAATTATTACTGAATGTGCAATGTTTTATATACTTACAACAAAAGAGCTAAATGGTTTAAATTCTGTTATCAAGAATTATAAAAACATTCTCTAAAGAAATAAAGATATCTAAATAGAACCATTTAAATTACTTAAAATCTTACTTAAATAAAATTGTTTTCTTTTAGCTGTAGAGATAACCTTCAAGAGTTATTAAATTTTGAAACATATGTCAAAGAGAGAAATTTGAATAACAATACTGATCTAAATTTAACTTTAAATTTATCTGCTTGATTTTCAATCATAGTTCCTACATCATTTATTTATCAAAAGCGATTTTTCTTAAATAACCTGACTTCATGTAGAAGAATGAGCTATTTAAAGAACTTCAAGTTTCTCCAAATTATAACTAGAACATACGTTGTCAATATTGTTGCATGGGATTTTGTCAGATTAATTAATTAACAAATATGTGAAAATTAGCTGTCTGCTTGCTACTGGTGCTTTCAGCAACTTTTGTGCGTCAGTTAGGATCATGAGGATAAGAAAGAAGCTTTAGGCACAGAGAAAAGAAACAAGCCATCAGCAGGGAGAGCTGTATGCTTATCAACCACAACGGGGGAGAGAGAGGTATGAGAGGTAAAGGAGACAGGGGTCTGGGGAGAGGGGAACATGATCTGGTATTTGGTAGAGGAAAAGGACTGAAGCTCTGAGGGCCAGCAGAAAGAATGGAAACAGGCAACCTAGGGAGGAAGGAGGTTGGGAGGGCCCTCTAGAATGTACCAGAGACCTGGGAGGTGAGAGACACTCAGGACTCAAGGGAGGAACACTAGATGAAATGTTGTACAGTGGGGAGAAGGAGAGGTTGAGTCCATCTCTAGCAGAATTACAGGGCATCAGGTGAAAGATGGGTTTACTATTCCACATTCAAAGCTCTGACCCATAACTCTTCCTGTCTGAAAGATCTGCTGGGTTTGAAAATGGCAAGAGTATGAGGAAAAGAAGATCCAGCAAAAGGCCCAAAGAGAGATCCAGCACAAGGGGAAGCCCCAAGACCTGACAGCATTACCGAAGCTATGGGGCACTCACAAAAAGGGACCTATCATAATTGCCCTCCAAAAGACCCAACAAGAAACTGAAAAAGTGAGATACAGAAATGTGCACCCAACCAATGAACAGAAGTGGCTGACCCTTCTCGTTGAATTAGGGAAATGCTGGAGGAAGATGATGAGGAGGGCAATCCTGTAGGAGGACCAGCTGTCTCAATTAACCTGGACCCCTAGATCTCTCAGACTCTGGATGACCAACCAGGCAGCATATACCAGCTGATATGAGGCCCACAACACAGATACAGTAGAGGATTGCCCGGTCTGGATTCAGGCAGAGAAGATATACCTAGCCCTCAAGAGAATGGAAGCCCCAGAAAGTTTAGATATCTGGTGGAGTGGG
The DNA here is from genome assembly GCF_021556685.1 of Rattus norvegicus. Taxonomy (NCBI): domain Eukaryota; kingdom Metazoa; phylum Chordata; class Mammalia; order Rodentia; family Muridae; genus Rattus; species Rattus norvegicus. Next base: position 116,439,761 of record NC_141534.1, read on the forward strand.
TTGGGTTGGGTGGGGACATCCTTGTGGAGCCTGGGGGAGGGTGGAAAGGAGATATGGGATATGTAACAGTTAGGTGGTGGACTAGGAGGGAAATAACATCTGGAGTGTAAAAACAAACAAACAGACAAAGAAACAAACAAATAAAAATCTTCCACATCAAAACCACTTTGGTACCTAGTTGTGAATGTACTTTGGTTAAATCTCACCCTACTTTGGGAAGTCAGATTCTGATAGGGGATACCTGGATTAATAGTGGGAAAGAATGCCACTTCTGCACAATGAAATCACAGTCTAGTGGGGCTTTGTTGACTTGAAATGTGTACTTTGACTGGGAGTGTGCTCTAGCAGGATTTCTCTCCATGGTGGAGGCACACTAAGGAGTCAGAATAGGCTGCTATTAAATCACGTATCGCTCAGAGAAGCTCTGTGTTTCTGTGTAAAGAGTGTTGATGATGGTTCAGCTCATTTAAGTGGCATCTATCAGGAATTTAGTTATTGCATTAAACACACACACACACACACACACACATGGGAGGAGCATGTAAATTAGATTCATCTTCAACAACGAGGAAGTTTATATTTCCGTGAATGGGATAATGCACTGTCTCTGCTTCTGACCATACCTTCTGTTCCAGTAATGGCTTGGAACTCATGGAGATTCACCTGTTTCTGCTTCCCAAGTCCTGGTATTAAAGCTGTTAACCACCACATCTGGCTACTCTTGTGATTTTTAAAGTCAGTATGTACATGCATATAATAGGAGACTTGGTATATTGTAGTCAGAACTCAGATATGTTTCTGAAATTCTAATATCCAACATTTGATAAGATTTATTAAATAAGAAAGATTTTACATAATAAAATCTATACCAATGTTGGTTGAATGTTCTCTATAAAAATTTTTAATGTTCAATATCTAACTTCATTTCTGACATAGCAGATAATGTTAAGCACTCGTTGGCTGAATATGCTGTGTACATTTTATTTCACCACATGAGCTTAATAAATGTTTCTTTCTGCTGATCCAAGAATATTCTATATCCCCAAGAGCTTAAAATAGTCTTTATTTGCTGCATATAGCCAAAGGGTGCTGTTTCTTTAAAAAGTGAGCTTCAAATTATTAATTTAAATATTTTTTGTATATCACTGCTTTCTGTGTATCAATTTTATACTGTTTTACAAAAAGTGATTTAAGAAACATCTGCTACCTCATTGTTAATAGTTACATATAAAATATTTAAGTTAGAAAATTGCTATTCATACTAATTTCATGGCAGCTCTGATTGACTGAACAGGAAAGAAGGAACAACTAGGCTTTCTTTCAGGTCAAAGATAGAGTTCAACAGTGACTGATGAGTCTGCTCATCTCTAGGTATCTACAGACCTGTGAATCCCATCTTCCTTTCCATTATACTTTCTTCCCATTACACAATCCAGTATATTATCTACTGAAAATTCCAAATAAATGGGCTTCCATAAACGCAGTCCCAAGTCTTTTCTCTTCGTTTATGACTAGAATGTGTCAACTGGAGAGGTCCTAGGTTCACAATTCAATTCAGTGTGCATGTTTGTGATCCTGGAACAATTATTGTTCACATATATTGAGACATGTGAATTTCCCTGGAAGTATTTCCAGAAAACGTTCTGGAATTATACTGATGCTAAAACTTTAACATAATTTATTGATTTACTTGTGTAAAATTTAAAATCTTTGCTTCTCTTAAATCTGCTAAGAGGGAATGTAATATTCGAACGAATTTCTGAAATTATATTTTTGATGCAAGTTAAGATATTTGTATCATAATACTTTGTTCTTAACTACAACTTTTGTTGCACACAAATTCCAATTTAAAGAACTCATTTAATTGCAAGAGAACTTGTTTCTCCCACCCTGCTTCTGTGAAAGACAACATTGAAGAAAAAACGACAGCTTCCAATTGACTTCCGCATAGGGAGTAAGGCTCACTCCTCCTCATCATAGGAAGATTTTGCTTTTCATATACCCTTAAGCCTTCAGCTAAATATTTGTAAAGAACCCTGATTTAATGAATATATCTGTCTGCTGTTCAGAGAACACTCTGAATCCCCAAGAGCTGAAAATACTATTTAGTTTCTCCAGATAGCCAAAGGCTGTGAAGGCCCATGAGTTCCCAGAAAGAGGAAAAGATGCGTTCACAGTTGCCCAGGTGCTCAGCGAGTTCAAGCACAATCTGTGAGTCACCATAGCCACGCTGACTCCTTTCTGAGGACCTAATTACCACTTCACTCTACTTAAAAATCTCTCATCTTCATGCAAATGACTGTGGCATCTGTTCTCTTCACTCCTATAGACATTTCATACTCTTATTAGTCTGTAGGCTAAAACTGAGCTGCAAAACATCAATGGTTACCAGTAATTATAATCTCTCATAGGTATTTACACACATTTCCTCAAACAGTAATTACAGAAAACTCATTTGAATAATTCTGTCATGGAGTGTATAAGGGATGAATCCTCCATTCGTGTGTTATTTGGCTGTGAGTCTCTCTCAAAGACGGAGTGGCTTCAATACATAGCATTCAGGTGGAGGCCCTAAAAATTAAAGATAAAAAGGAGATATTCTGTCAGTATTGAGGAAAATCATTCTAGTGCCAAAGAACAAAAGGTAGACAGATGATCATGAGATTTTACCCAGCCCAGAACACATCTTCCTCTGAAACAATCTGAAGATATCATTCTTGAAAACAAAACTGAAAGGTCCAGAGTTGAGTGAGGAAGGAAAAGAAATTCTTACAAAGGGGAAGGACAAAGATCAGTTAGAAAGGGGCATGGCCATCAGGCTGACTACAGTAGCTAGTTCACTCTGTATGTGCATGTACATATGTGCATTTGTACGTTTGCATGTCAATGTGTGCATATGGGCATTTATATGCATGCCATGCAATATATATATGTACATATATATGTATTTGTGTTTGCATATATGTGTGTGCATGCATGCAATTGTTTATGTTCATGTGTATGTGTGTGCATGCATTGAACATGTGTGTATTTATATGTATGTGTATATGCATATATCTTTACGTGTGTATTTTGTGCGTGCATCTCTGTGTGTGATTTTATCTATTGTTTTGCATGTACGTTTGTATTTGTTTGCATGTTTATGCATGTATATTTATGTGCATGAGTGTTTCTCATGCATACATGATATGTATGTGTATAAATGTGTATATGCATGCATTTGTGTGTGTTCTCAGTATAGATAATGTACATATATATTGTTTTATGTGTATGAATATATATAAGCTCATTTGTGTATGTTAAAATGTGCCCCTGTCATCTGAGTTGTGTACGTGTATATGCTTCTGTATGTGACTGTGTACATGTGTGTTCATGTATTTACACATGCCTCTGTGTATGTGTATATTTTTCTATATGTGTATATGTGTTTATATACTTGTATGTATGACTTTATGTGTTTACATTTGTGTGTGCATGGGTATTTTTGCTTATGTATATGTGTGCATGTTGTACATTTCAAACTCTGTAATTGGAAAGAGACAAATTCACAAAATGCAAGCAGGTGAAACCTATGCAAATTAACAATGTAGGAAGAAAGAATCCAAGAGGGGAAAAAGGCATGAATATTGAGAGGAATAAAGAAACATGTGGAGCAGATAATGGCATTGTTTTCAGAGTGGCTGTTTGAATCTTTATCAACTTAACCTTGTTATGAGCAATGTCAGACATTACAACCTACAGCATATGTCTGTTATATATGTACGTAGTGGATCGTATCTTGCACCAAAGGGAACAATAAAAATGATTTCAATGTACATTATGTATTAATCACCTATATACTAATATTGTTCGAAAATCTGAAAATATGGTTTAGAGTTTGAGCACTTCCATGCTATGTCAACTGGCATTAAAGAGAACTAATAGTTTTGCTTTCTCCATTACCTGTGCTCCTCATTGCTGTATTTATAACTAGGCTTTCCAACACACAGTTGCATAGAGAATGCAAGCTAGTAACAGGTAGAGTTGGAGCTAAAGTATTCTTGCATAATTATCTTCTCATTGGGAGAAATCATTCATTCATTAAGTATCATTATTCCCTTAGTAGTTTATTAATTGCTAAATGAAAACTGTATGGTTTTCAATTATGCAAATTGTTGTAGAAGAGGAGATATGCTTTAAGCACAGTAAGTTATGAATACTTAAAGTGCTATAGCCTTTCACTGCAATAAAATTATTACGATTTAAATTAAAGCACAATGTAATGAGAATCCAGTCTCATATGCATAATGCAAACTAGCCAAATGCGTCTATTTGTAGGAGTCATAATTGGGCTAAGATGTGAGAAAATTAAATTGGAAAAGTTCTATCTGATATATAAACATAAAACACAAAAAGAATTGCCTGATTACTTAACTCACTAAAGTTTTTACAAATCATATAATTAATGTAAAGAAGAAAGAGAGTAATCATATATATGTCATATGTGGGTAAAATCAAGTAAATGAAGAGGACAAAAAGCAAATGATCATTTTTAACAAGATGAAGAGTGTATGCAAGTTTTCATGTAGGGGAATGTTATATTATTGGACATTTGCACACATGAGCAAAATTAGTATATAGTGTAGTGTTTCTAGGTTATGGAAATTCACTTGCTTTGCTGTATAAGAGGAAGGTATAGTGGTGATGGAATTGAAAACAAACAGTTGGCCAGTTAGTTGGTGGTCGCTAAAAGGGTTCTATTTAGTACTCAAAATAAACAGGGCTCCTCAGTCATGTTCAAATCCTTTCAAATATCAAGTTTTGACAATTCAATGCAATGAATCCTTCTTTAATATATGAAATCCCATTACGTGGGTTATTACACCTTATTTCCATAAGGTATATTACTGGTGTGTTTTATCTCCTTTGATCAAAAATGTATATGATTTGAAAATGATTCTTATATCAGGAGCAAGAAAAAATTACTATGTGCTTTTTTTTTCTCTCAAGTAAAATGACTCTCTTCTTCTTGGAAGTGCCCTTTCTTACAATGTTAGCCAGGAAAGTTTACTAGTCAAAGGCTTTCTAGCTATATGTCTCAATAGAAATGCAGGAGGTTGAAACAAGAAATAGAAAAGTATATTCACAAGTTACAATTGCAATTCATGTAGAATACAATCTTCAAATTTTCTGTCTCCACTCAAACTAGCTATGAGCTTTCAGTTCAATATACAGCCGTGAATTACAATTGACAAATATTGAAAGACAATGAACAGTATGTTTCTTTTGTATTGCTGAAGATTGAACTAAGTGCTTTGTCCAATCTGTTCTAAGCATCACATTTCCCAATTTACACATTATTTAAAAGCTAATTACTGACATGTCCTAAACTCATTCACCTCACCTTGAAATCAACACTGTTTATGAAACTTAAATGCATAACCTCTTGTGTCAGAACTAAAGTTGTGTTCAGTTCTCAAGAGGACTTGCCTGTATGTATCACAATTCTGTGTTTTATTAAACCTTTCTCCTAATTGTTAAAACCACCAAGAAAATTAAGCTCAATATTTTAGATATCTTTCATCTAATCTATCTTTCATCTATCTGTTTATCTATCTATCATCTATCTACTCACCTTTATAATTTATCAGTTATAGGTATCTATCTTCTATAAAACATCAGTAATTTAGCTACCTGTCATCTATAAGCTCCCAATTACCTATCATCTATCTTTATCTACCTTCTATCTATAATGGATTCTCCTAGTATGTGTTCATCTATTTTCTGTCATCACTCTGTCTCTGTGTCTGGCATCTGGCTATCTTTACCAACTCCTTAGAATCTTTTTACATTGTTCCCCATTTAGAATTACTTTTCCAGTTAGATTCTAATTCTAGTTTCTTCCAATGTACTTTGTTTACAGCATAACTGTAATATATGGCAATAAAGAACTCATGTTTTATTTCTATAGCAACTACATGTCTTCTTTCATAGAAATAAAATTCACTATGAATATACAACTTATCCAGAAAAAAGTGATTCTTTCAAATATTTCTACTTGCAGAGTTCATTATAAATATACTCTGAAGCCTTAACCCTACTCAAACATTACAAGCAACTAAAAGATGCTGACAATAGGGCGTATACTCTTCCCTAGGATGAGCACACGAATTGGTTATCCCAATAATAAACGGTCAATATGAAACTGTGCATACAAGCAAAGTTATAAAGACTAAACATTGTATTTGGGAATATGAACATATATGCACATACAAAAATATACAAAATAACAATTAATTAAAAGTAGACATGAGTTTGAAAGAGAGCAGATGGGATTATGTGGGGGAGTTGGGAAATAAAAAAGTGAAGGAAGAAATGATATGTTATTATTTAAGAAACAGAATTAATTTTAAAAGGTATGAAAAAGAAATACAGATGGATTAATATAAGAAGCAAATATACTGTCAAAAGTAATGCAGGCTTATTACCACTTAAGTCAACACTTTTTATAATTAGGCAATAATTGCTTTAATACATAAACCTGACACTTTGAGGTTTAGAATTGTATTTGATCAGTTTTAGTGGTCTTCTGAGTGACTGGTTTGTAATGAAATATGGATTTTTACATATGCTTTATGAATATATCTCAAGCCACCTTATTCTTTCAGAAGATATGTACACAAGGCATCTCCAAGAATCTCCACTGTGAAATTGCTTTGTTTTCAGGAGTATGTTTTATGTTTAATAATATAGTATAAAGGTCACATTTTGAGATGGTAAGTCACAGGATATTCAGTCTAAAACTTGTGACAAGTTTGACCTTTGAGGGGAAATGTGCTTCCATATGACTGTGCATGAGCTGAGGAGAATGTCTTCATTCAGTTCTCAATTGTTTAGCTAAAATTCTTAGTTTACTCTAATACAGAAGATTGTAACACAAAAGTACATTTAATTTCAGTTTCTAACCTCATACAGAAAGAAAATGTTGCTAATAGTATTGTTTCATGGTTTTAAGCACTCTTTTTTTCTACAACTTAGTAACTTGATGGTGTAAAATTAATAAAAACAGTAGAGTACTTGCTTTTCCTATGTGTTTATCATCATATCAGTTTAACATTGCTTAGCCTAAGTAACAAAGAGTCAGACAATATCACAGAGATTCCATTATGTCCACTTTTCATGGACCTGGCCTGGAATAAGCCAGAACAGATTCAGAGACTATATACTCAAGGTATGGGCTGACTAATTTTATGTCGACATAACAAAAGCAAGAGTCACTGGAGAGAAGGGAACCTCATGTCAGAAAATGTGTCTCTGAAACGGGTTGTAGGTGAGCCATATTAATATTTAATGATTTATGGCAAAGGACTCATCTCATTGTTGGTGGGGCCAACCTGGGATAAGTTGTATAAGAAAGCAGGATGAGCAAGCCTTGAAGGGCAAGCGAGTAAGCAGCAACCAATCCCTGCCCCACTCCCTTTGTCTCTGCATTAGTTCCTGCCTTTTGAGTTCCTTTTCTGACTTCTGTTGATGATAAACAGTGACGTGGACGTACAAGCCAAACAAGTCTTTCCCTCAACAACTTGCTATTGGTAACGGTTATTCATCACAGCAGTAGTAACCCAAAGTAAAATAAGATACAAAATTAAAAGACTGTGGGATGAAGATGAAGATGAGAATAGAATCTTCCAAATACAAGAAAATCAAGTTGGAATAGAAAGTACCTGGTGGGATGACTCAGTGACGAAACGTGCCTACCAAACAGCCTGATGACCTGAATTCAATTACCAAGAACCACATAGCGGTTGGAAAAAATGTGTCCTGGAACTTGTACCTACATATCATGGGACAACACAGATACTTGCATGTACACACACACCTTTAAGAATAAAAAATAAACAAACATATTGTAGTTATGGCTAATATCTGGTGATGAAATACTATGACCAAAGCAACTTAGGGAGGAAAGAGTTCATTTGACTTATATTATTATTTGCTTCCATAGTGTCTTTTACTCATTAGAGGAACTCAGGACCAGCACTCCAACTAGACAGGGATCTGGATGCAGGAGCTGATGCAGAAGGCAGGAAGGAACACAGCCTATCGGCTTGCTCATTATGGCTTGATTAAACTGCTTTTATTATAGAACCATGAATCCAAAGGATAGTACTGCTTACAATACACTGAATAATCTCCCATCAATTACTAAGAATATGTCCTAAAGTCTGGCCTGTGGCTTGATCTTATCGAATATTTTTAAATCAAGATTACCTCTTGTCAGATGATTATAGCTTGTCTGAAGTTGACCTAAAGCTAGCGAACTGATATAAATAATGTAGCTTTGAATTATTAAGAAAAAAAGTTCTAATGTCAGAAAGTTTGGAGATTAACAAGAAAATGACCCAGAGTAGAAATTTCATCAAGAGAAGACACTATAGGGAAAGTCATGTGCACAGGCAGTGTCAAACACCAAAGAGCCAGACAACAGTTACCACAGATCTCAGAAAGGCTCCTGTTGGATTCCTAGACAGCTCTTCTATACAGCCATTTGGATATATATATATATATATATATATATATATATATATATATATATATATATATATATATATATATTCTATGAGAGTGCCACCCATCCACTCCCACCCCACTGCTACAGCATCCCCCTGTGCTGAGGCATCAACCTCCACAGGACTGAGGTATTCTTCTCAGAAGAAATAAAGCCTTTCATTTTCTTCAACAACTCATTATGAACATTCTAACACCTCTCTGAACTCTAAAGAGAAGTTGCCCACACGTTGCCACTTGCATGTTCCCCATTGCTGTCACATTATAAACCAGGTCATCAGCGCTCCTCCACTTAAGTCCTTGATGACTGCATCATAAAGAAAGTTTTAATAATGTACACCAGAGGAAAGAGTATGTACTGCACAAGAAGCCTGCACAGCAGGAGGATCCTCAAAAAGAAGCATTTCTACCTTTTCTTTTGCATTTCACATGAGATAAGCAGTAAAATACAAAAGGAAAAAGAAACCAGCAGGAGGATGTGGGTAAAGACTGATTTGTGAAAACAAGAATGAAATTTTAAAAATTGTATGAAGCACCAAGATACTGAAATGAGGAAACTAAGATCCTGAAGGCAAAATGAATAAGATCCAAAGTTATTTGCACTTTTCTGAGCCTCACAAGGTTTTCAAAATCTCATAACTTAACCAATGAGCCTGTGGAAATGACTTAGTTACTAATGTATTTCATATAGATAAGTAAAGCCTCAACTAGGGTATATTATACCAAATAAATAGATTAGAGTTAATACACAAAATGGTGAGGGGAAATAGGGCAAACGTGAAAAGCAGAACATTATCAGGCACCCGACTCCACAGTAAAATCTGAGAAATGTTCAGTTTTGCTGCTATAGAAGACTGTGCTCCAAGGGCAAATATGGAACAAAACCAGTAGAAAATCTCTGTACTGAGCTCTCACAGAGGCACTTAAGATATGTTTCAAAAGTATCCTGAGAAAAATTACACCCTGCATGTTTTTCCTGGTTCAAGGCCCAAGAACTCTGAGAGCTGACTGTTACTCTGCTAATTTTACAAATTAGTAATTCAGCAATGTTCCTGGAAAGTCTAGCCAAATATCTGTTCTCACATATCGTCAGAACTGAATGGACAAGATCCAATTCACCCATCCTGTTCAGAAGTATGCACTGTAAGCAAGTCTCTTATTTAAAGACTTGATTATATTGCCCTTTCTCTGACAAATGACTTAGAAGTAGGAATTGATTCATTTTCCCCAAAATTCAGGAAGCAAGCACAGGTACTATGGCAATAAGATCTCTTGAGAGGAGACAGTGTCTCTGATGAATAATTACTTAGGTAGGTTTCCCATGACTGATAACAGCATCCATGAAGTCCTTTTGACAACTCAAGGCATAGAAAATGTGACTGTCCTTGTTTACACCTGAGATAGAATCTTAACCAATTTTATGTTGAAACTACAAATAACCCAGCCACAAAGAGAACAGTGTTTTCCAGACTCTTTCCTCAATTACTGGCAGAGAAGAGATTTACAAATGTCCTAAGTTACTGAAGTGTTTCTTTCTGAACATGACAAAGCCTTTGTACTCATGAACTATGCAGCTGTGTCTAGTATACAGGATCTGTTTAAGATCAAGTGAGACAAAACCCCAGAAATGTTGGGATGTCACTCGTGATATCTTGTCCCAATCTGAGGAATAATTTGCAACTGATGGCTCCTGGAACAGGAAGGTTCAATTTCCTCCAGAGTAGCATCCCCTGAGAGACTACCCATGCTCCAAAGGATGCCTCTGCAGCCAAGCAATTATTTTCAGCATAAACTAGATTCAGTGCACTTAAAAATGATATACAAAGTTGGAAGAAATAAAGGATAAGATAGATGTAAGAACAAATGTAGTGGAGAAAAAGATAAGAAGATTGGAGGTGAGAAATTTGTTCAAACTATTATATGCATGAAAATTCTCAAACAATCATGCTATAGATGTCAAACAAACACAGATTAGAGCTTTATCCGCCTTTCATTGCTCTCAAGACTCTTGGGTGTTGAGAAGTTTTTCTTTTCTAGGTTATAGAAAAGAAAGCATAAAAACCAGACATACAACCGTAAAACCAATTTAGAAATGGTGTCCATATTTTTCCATCTACTAATGTGTATGGTAATGTATAAAAACAAACAAAAGGAGGGTAGGTAATGAAGTATTCTGTAGAAAGTCTGCATCTGGCATAATCTTAGCAATAAAAGACATGAATAATACAAATTTTCTTCTTCATAGAGAATCTTAGTAATACAGAAAATATACAGTTTTATGTAAAGTAACATGCTGTGTGAGCAATTTCAGGAAGCCCACTGAAGCACTAGAATGATCACAATGAGTGTACAGAACACTGGCACCAGAAGGCTTTCTCTAACTTGGCCAAGCAAACTAGCCTGTTGCCCAAATCTGACTGGCTTCCTATATCTGTGAGTGAAATTCCATCAGAACACAGTGAACCCATTGTTGCTATGACATCCCTTTCCAATTATCCTTTTTGCCCATAGATCATCCTATATCATCAAAACATAACCATATATTTTGAGGGAAGCATCCCTTACCACTGTTTTTTTGACAACAGTGGCTGAATCCTGGTGTCACACAAAGAGAGATGAGCTGGCTTTGATTTGCATCCCAGGGCTGACTGACTGTGTGACCATGAACACAATCTTTCTTTGGTTTTGCACCCACAGAGAAAACAGCAAAAGGGATCTTGACGCCACAGAGAAGTGGATTGACTTCCCCACTTGCTTTTCACCTCTCTGATAAAAATCTTTCACTGATAATAGAGAAAAAGTTAAACTTAGAGCTTGTGACACAGAAATCATTTACCCAGTTGTTAGTATTTGGTCATCTTTTTGCAGAAATCACTAAATAATGGACATTATCCTTCAAAAATCAATGCAAAGGAAATAATGCTTTCACTTTCTTATGCAAGTGAAAAAAGCTCTCCTAGTCTAGTTATGTAGTTATGACATGTACAATAACAAAACAAACACTGCTTATAGAACATAATATCTACATGTCTGAATTTTCCTTATGGTATTTAAATGAGACTTTTAGATGAGGTGTAAATGTTCACTGTCATGAAGACTATAGAGCAGCATTCCCAAAATTGTAAGGTCTCTGACATGGCATTCATGGAATGATGACAGGTTGCCTTCTGGGTTCAGTCCACAGCACTGGAAAATCAGGGTATGAATTTTTAAGGACCAGGGCATCTTCTGTGTTCCATCCCCTTTTAAAGGAACTCAGCTCTTTCCAAAATAAGTAAGTAAATATTAAAAAGAGACATGAAGCAAAGCTAGCTGAAATGTCACTCAATACATGCTCTATACATAGACAAACACACATGTGTTCACATACACAATCCACATGAAATATGAAGAGAACTAACTAGCTGGTGAGTAGAAGGTTGTTGACAGGACTTGAAGAATGATAATAAAACACAAATGGGAACGGTAACATGAATACACAAACGTTCAAAAAGAAATTGACAAAAATAAAAATCAAGTTAAAGAATAAAGTACACTTTTAAATTTTTGTATTCTCATGTTCTCATGACAGGTTTCAGAAATTCTCCCTTAAACGCCAAAGCATGACCTTAAACAACACTATCATCTTTCCCTTATCTTTTTTGACACTAGGACTCCTGTCTCTGTTTTTCATATAGAGCTCTAGAGATAGTCCAACAGTTAAGGGTGTTAACTACTATTCCAGAGAACCTGGGTTCAAATCCCAGAACCCACATGACAGTTCACAAATGTCTGTAACTCCAAGATCTGTATTTCATATCTACTAAAATCCAATGTCTCTTGCAGCTTCTCTGGTCATATATGAATGTAAGTGACTTCCTTGGCCCTTTATTGATTTCAATAAACATGTCTCTTGGGTAAAAGATCTCTTCCCATCTAAAACTGATGCATTTTAATGTGCGAACATTTCACTTTCTCTGTCACATAACTTCTTTTTTTTTCTTTTATTTTTTTTGTTCCCCTCCCAACCCTCCTCCCATTGCCGCCCTCCCCCCAACAGTCTAGTTCACTGGGGGTTCAGTCTTAGCAGGACCCAGGGCTTCCCCTTCCACTGGTGCTCTTACTAGGATATTCATTGCTACCTATGAGGTCAGAGTCCAGGGTCAGTCCATGTATAGTCTTTAGGTAGTGGCTTAGTCCCTGGAAGCTCTGGTTGCTTGGCATTGTTGTACTTATGGGGTCTCGAGCCCCTTCAAGCCCTTCCAGTTCTTTCTCTGATTCCTTCAACAGGGGTCCTATTCTCAGTTCAGTGGTTTGCTGCTGGCATTCGCCTCTGTATTTGCTGTATTCTGGCTGTGTCTCTCAGGAGCGATCTACATCCGGCTCCTGTCGGTCTGCACTTCTTTGCTTCATCCATCTTGTCTAATTGGGTGGCTGTATATGTATGGGCCACATGAGGGGCAGGCTCTGAATGGGTGTTCCTTCAGTCTCTGTTTTAATCTTTGCCTCTCCCTTCCCTGCCAAGGGTATTCTTGTTCCCCTTTTAAAGAAGGAGTGAAGCATTCACATTTTGATCATCCGTCTTGAGTTTCATTTGTTCTAGGCATCTAGAGTAATTCAAGCATTTGGGCTAATAGCCACTTATCAATGAGTGCATACCATGTATGTCTTTCTGTGATTGGGTTAGCTCACTCAGGATGATATTTTCCAGTTCCAACCATTTGCCTATGAATTTCATAAAGTCGTTGTTTTTGATAGCTGAGTAATATTCCATTGTGTAGATGTACCACATTTTCTGTATCCATTCCTCTGTTGAAGGGCATCTGGGTTCTTTCCAGCTTCTGGCTATTATAAATAAGGCTGTGATGAACATAGTGGAGCATGTGTCTTTTTTATATGTTGGGGCATCTTTTGGGTATATGCCCAAGAGAGGTATAGCTGGATCCTCAGGCAGTTCAATGTCCAATTTTCTGAGGAACCTCCAGACTGATTTCCAGAATGGTTGTACCAGTCTGCAATCCCACCAACAATGGAGGAGTGTTCCTCTTTCTCTGCATCCTCGCCAGCATCTGCTGTCACCTGAGTTTTTGATCTTAGCCATTCTCACTGGTGTGAGGTGAAATCTCAGGGTTGTTTTGATTTGCATTTCCCTTATGACTAAAGATGTTGAACATTTCTTTAGGTGTTTCTCAGCCATTCGGCATTCCTCAGCTGTGAATTGTTTGTTTAGCTCTGAACCCCATTTTTTAATAGGGTTATTTGTCTCCCTGCGGTCTAACTTCTTGAGTTCTTTGTATATTTTGGATATAAGGCCTCTATCTGTTGTAGGGTTGGTAAAGATCTTTTCCCAATCTGTTGGTTGCCATTTTGTCCTAACCACAGTGTCCTTTGCCTTACAGAAGCTTTGCAGTTTTATGAGATCCCATTTGTCGATTCTTGATCTTAGAGCATAAGCCATTGGTGTTTTGTTCAGGAAATTTTTTCCAGTGCCCATGTGTTCCAGATGCTTCTCTAGTTTTTCTTCTATTAGTTTGAGTGTATCTGGTTTGATGTGGAGGTCCTTGATCCACTTGGACTTAAGCTTTGTACAGGGTGATAAGCATGGATCAATCTGCATTCTTCTACATGTTGACCTCCAGTTGAACCAGCACCATTTCCTGAAAATGCTATCTTTTTTCCATTGGAGGGTTTTGTCACATAACTTCTTAATACCCTTTCAGATGATTTTTGCTTCTCTAAATTCCCCAAATTGCAGCTCTTTGTAAGAGTTAGTTGAGTCTCCTTAAATAGAATCCCATACATTTCTATGCTCATTTGACTTTGAAAAACACAGTTAAATTGAAAAATATGTCAAAATTCTTGGTTCCAACAACACATGCATATGAATATCCCACAATCACCTTAGCACTCAGTCTTCATTTGAAAATGTGATGAAGTGTTGTTGAGTATCCCAGGACAGGAGCTCTTTGCTACTTAGATAAACTCTTTTATGAGTGATTTTCAAAATTGCTTTGCAAACAGCAAGTTCCATTTTCTACAGTGCACTCCACTGTGTCAAGGACTTCTAGTGCCTGCTCTGGTTTCCACTCTGCCACTCTAGTATACTTTGTGTCCTGGCCAGCATCACAAACTCTGAGCTTTTAGTGCTTCTGTAAAGGGAGTAACATAACTTCAGCTACATTTAGGGCCCCTGAGGATTTAAGGATAAAAAAAATAATATTTAACAAATAGAAAATACTTAGTAGCTTTTAGAATAATATCTGTTTCATTGTAAAGCTTCATGTCATGAAAGTATGTTCTTGAGTTAGAGTTCGTGAATGGAAGGAAGCTACAAATTCCTACAAAGCATGTGTTCTCAACATTCATCATCATCTGAAAATTATCTCATTAAAGAAAGTGTAATTTATAAACCTAAGCAAAATGCACACTGCATTTTCTAACTTTAACACTTTAAAACCTGAAAGCCTGAAAAGTACTTGTTTGCACAGAGGGAAGCAAATTTAGTGATATGATCAAGCAATGAACTAGAAGAGATTTATTTTGAAATAAATATGTATTCATGGTAGAAGAGTCACTGTATTACCAATGAAGTAGTTGCCTTGCTGCAGCCTGTTATTGCATTAAATGTTAGCTTTTCCAGTCAGATGATTCATGACAAAGTTCAGATATCTTTTTTTTTTATTGGAAAACAGACAATGGATTAAAATCTTAACATCTGTAATATCTGTTGTAGGAGAAAATCATCTCCTTTGTCATTACCATCATGCCACATACCTTATTGAATAGAAGTCCCATAATCCATTAGTGACAAAGTATGTGATTTTGCTTCCTTGTTAGAAAAGACAATCATACAAGAAACTGATGTTTCTATGCACTTTTTCTTTAATTAGTATAAATAGTACAGTAAGATATGAAGACAGCATTCAAACTCATGTTTCATTTTTGTTGCATAGGGGTGAAAAACAAGGTAGTTTTAAATAAATACTCTTCTGAGATACATAGTAGAATACTTACTAGCATGTGAAAGCCCTGGGACTAATTTCCAGAAATGCAAGCAGGAAAGATAGAAACTTAGAAACTATGGGCTCTTATAGGGATTTTTTTTTTTTTGCTTAAATTGAGTGGAATTACTTTTAAGAATTTGCATAGCTGTCACCTGAGTTTTTGATCTTAGCCATTCTCACTGGTGTGAGGTGAAATCTCAGGGTTGTTTTGATTTGCATTTCCCTTATGACTAAAGATGTTGAACATTTCTTTAGGTGTTTCTCAGCCATTCGGCATTCCTCAGCTGTGAATTCTTTGTTTAGCTCTGAACCCCATTTTTAATAGGGTTATTTGTTTCCCTGCGGTCTAACTTCTTGAGTTCTTTGTATATTTTGGATATAAGGCCTCTATCTGTTGTAGGATTGGTAAAGATCTTTTCCCAATCTGTTGGTTGCCATTTTGTCCTAACCACAGTGTCCTTTGCCTTACAGAAGCTTTGCAGTTTTATGAGATCCCATTTGTCGATTCTTGATCTTAGAGCGTAAGCCATTGGTGTTTTGTTCAGGAAATTTTTTCCAGTGCCCACGTGTTCCAGATGCTTCCCTAGTTTTTCTTCTATTAGTTTGAGTGTGTCTGGTTTGATGTGGAGGTCCTTGATCCACTTGGACTTAAGCTTTGTACAGGGTGATAAGGATGGATCGATCTGCATTCTTCTACATGTTGCCCTCCAGTTGATACAGCACCATTTGCTGAAAATGCTATCTTTTTTCCATTGGATGGTTTTGGCTCCTTTGTCAAAAATCAAGTGACCATAGGTGTGTGGGTTCATTTCTGGGTCTTCAATTCTATTCCATTGGTCTATCTGTCTGTCTCTGTACCAATACCACGCAGTTTTTATCACTATTGCTCTGTAATATTGCTTCAGTTCAGGGATAGTGATTCCCCCTGAAGTCCTTTTATTGTTGAGGATAGCTTTAGCTATCCTGGGTTTTTTGTTATTCCAGATGAATTTGCAAATTGTTCTGTCTAACTCTTTGAAGAATTGGATTGGTATTTTGATGGGTATTGCATTGAATCTGTAGATTGCTTTTGGTAAAATGGCCATTTTTACTATATTAATCCTGCCAATCCATGAGCATGGGAGATCTTTCCATCTTCTGAGGTCTTCTTCAATTTCTTTCCTCAGTGTCTTGAAGTTCTTATTGTACAGATCTTTTACTTGCTTGATGCTGGCGAGGATGTGGAGAAAGAGGAACACTCCTCCATTGTTGGTGGGATTGCAGACTGGTAAAACCATTCTGGAAATCAGTCTGGAGGTTCCTCAGAAAATTGGACATTGAACTGCCTGAGGATCCAGCTATACCTCTCTTGGGCATATACCCAAAAGATTCCTCAACATACAAAAGAGACCCGTGCTCCACTATGTTCATCGCAGCCTTATTTATAATAGCCAGAAACTGGAAAGAACCCAGATGCCCTTCAACAGAGGAATGGATACAGAAAATGTGGTGCATCTACACAATGGAATATTACTCAGCTATCAAAAACAACGAGTTTATGAAATTCGTAGGCAAATGGTTGGAACTGGAAAATATCATCCTGAGTGAGCTAACCCATTCACAGAAAGACATACATGGTATGCACTCATTGATAAGTGGCTATTAGCCCAAATGCTTGAATTACCCTAGATCCCTAGAACAAACGAAACTCAAGACGGATGATCAAAATGTGAATGCTTCACTCCTTCTTTAAATGAGGAAAAAGAATACCCTTGGCAGGGAAGAGAGAGGCAAAGATTAAAACAGAGACTGAAGGAACACCCATTCAGAGCCTGCCCCACATGTGACCCATACATATACAGCCACCCAATTAGAGAAGATGGATGAAGCAAAGAAGTGCAGGCCTACAGGAACCGGATGTAGATCGCTCCTGAGAGACACAGCCAGAATACAGCAAATACAGAGGCGAATGCCAGCAGCAAACCACTGAACTGAGAATAGGTCCCCCGTTGAAGGAATCAGAGAAAGAACTGGAAGAGCTTGAAGGGGCTCGAGACCCCAAAAGTACAATAATGTCAAGCAACCAGAGCTTCCAGGGACTAAGCCACTACCTAAAGACTATACATGGACTGATCCTGGACTCTGACCTCATAGGTAGCAATGAATATCCTAGTAAGAGCACCAGTGGAAGGGGAAGCCCTGGGTCCTGCTAAGACTGAACCCCCAGTGAACTAGACTATGGGGGGAGGGCGGCAATGGGGGGAGGGTTGGGAGGGGAACACCCATACGGAAGGGGAGGGGGGAGGGGGATGTTTGCCCGGAAACCGGGAAAGGGAATAGCACTTGAAATGTATATAAGAAATACTCAAGTTAATAAAATAAAAAAAGAAAAAAAAGAATTTGCATAGTTTTTTCTATTTACCATGAATAAGCATTATTGAGGAACACTCAAAGAATAACTTAACTATAATAAGGCAAAGATCCAGGATATTTTAGGTGTAGCCTCGTATTTCCAATTACAAATTTTAGCCCCTACCCGCCTAAGATAGATTTATTTACTTATTTTTTATTTTTCTTTTCTTTTTGTTTTATTATTTTGATTTTTAATTGGATATTTATTTATTTACATTTCAAATGTTATCTCATTTCCAGGTTTCGGCTCCACAAAACCCTATCCCAACCCTCCCACACTTGCTTCTGTGAGGGTACTCCCCCACCCAACCACTCTCTTCTCACTGACCTGACATTTGCCAACACGGGGCATCAAGCCTTCACAAGACCAAGAATCTCTCCTCCCATTCATGCTAGATAAGGTCACCCTTTGCTACATATGCGGAGAGAGCCATGGGTGGCTCCATGTGTACTCTTTGATTGGTAGTATAGTACCAGAGAGCTCTGGGGTGTCTGGTAGGTGGATATTGTTATTCTCCCTATGGAGTTGCAAACACTCAGCTCCTTCAGTTTTTTCCCAACTCTTCCAATAGCATCCCTGTGCCTAGTCCAGGCAATGACAGCAAGCATCCCCCTCTGTATTTGTCGGGCTCTGGCACTGCCTCTCAGGAGACAGCTATATCAGGCTCCTATTAGCATGTATTTCTTGGCATCTGAAATTTGTCTAGGTTTGGTGGCTGCATATGGGATGGTTTAAAGGTGGGGCAGTCTCTAGATGCCTTTTCCTTCAGCCTCTGCTCCACACTTTGTCCCCTTATATGCTTTAGCTAGGAACAATCCTGGGTTAAAAATTTGGAGATGAGTGGGAAGACCCATCCCCCAACCAGGGGCCTAGATTAGTCTCTGGATATGGTCTCTACAGGTTCTCCCTGCCCTTTGTTGGACATTATAGCTAATCTTATTCCTAATGGGTCCTGGGAGCCTCTTGCTTTCCTGGCATCTGCTACTCTCAGTTCTACAACCTCCATTGCTACAAACCTCTGTTCAAATTATTGAACCTCTGTATATCATCACTTTCTTCTCTCATACTTGAGCATTCCCCAGCTTTTGCCCCCCTTACTCTCCTCCCTTCCTCCCAAGTCCCTCAGACACTCTAACTCTTGTGAATTTTTTGTTCCCCCTTCTAAGAAGGACTGAAGCATTCACACTTTGGTCTTTCCTCTTCATGAGCATCATATGAGCTTTGAGTTATATGATGGATATTCTGAGCTTTTTGCCTAATATCCACTTATCAGTGTGTGGTATCCACTTACCATGTGTGTTATTTTGTGACTGAGTTACCTCACTCAGGAAGATACTTTCTAGTTCCATCCATCTGCCTAAAAATTTCATGAAGTCAATGCTTTTAATAGCTCTATTGTGTAAATGTATCACATTTCTGTATCCATTCCTCTGTTGACATCTGAGATGTTTCCAGCTTCTGGCTGTTATAAATATGGCTGCTATGAATATAGTGGAACTCT
The DNA here is from genome assembly GCF_021556685.1 of Rattus norvegicus. Lineage (NCBI taxonomy): Eukaryota > Metazoa > Chordata > Mammalia > Rodentia > Muridae > Rattus > Rattus norvegicus. Next base: position 116,459,184 of record NC_141534.1, read on the forward strand.
TTGTGGATTCTTTGTAACAAGTGTACTTGTTATATGTTGGACCATCTTTTGGGTATATGCTCAGGAGTGGTATAGCTGGGTCCTCAAGTAGTACTATGTCCAATTTTTTGAAGAACCTCCAAACTGAATTCCAGAGTTGTTGTGCCAGATTGCAATCCCACCAAGAATGGAGGAGTGTTTCTCTTTCTCACATCAACCTCAGCATCTACTCTTACCTGACATTTTAATCTTAGCCATTCTTACTGGTGTGAGGTAGAATCTCAGAGTCATTTGATTTGTACTTCCCTGATGACTAAGGATGTTAAACATTTCCTTAGGTACTTCTCAGCCATGTGAAATTGCTCAGTTGAGAATTCTCTGTTTAGCTCTGAACCCCATTTTTAATAGACTTGTTTGAATCTCTGAAGTCCACCTTCTCGAGTTCATTTTATGTATTAGATATTAGCACTCTTTCGGAGTAGGATTGGTAAATATCTTTTCCCAATCTGTTGGTTGACATTTTGTCCTGTTGACAGTTTTTTACCTTATAGAAGATTTTCAGTTTTATGAGGTCACGTTTTTTGATTCTTGATCTCAGAGCATAAGTCATTGGTGTTCTGTACAGGAAATTTTCCTTGTGTACAAGACTCTTCCCTATTTTCACTTCTATTAGATTCAACTTATCTAGTTTTATATGGAGGTTCTTGATCCACTTGGACATGATCATTTTAAAAGGAAGTAAGAATAAATTGATTTTCATTCTTCTACATGTTGACCTCCAGTTAAACCAGCACCATTTGTTGAAAATTCTGTCTCTTTATTTCCCATTAGATGACTTTGTCTTCTTTGTAAAAAAAAATCAAGTGACCATAGGTGCGTGGGTTCATTTCTTGGTCTTCAATTCTATTCTACTGTTCTAGGTGCCTGTCTCAGTACCAATAACATACAGCTTGTTTGTTTGTTTTTGTTTTTGTTTTATCACTATTGCTTTGTAATATAACTTGAGGCCAGATTTCCCCAGAATTTCTTTTATTGTTGAGAGTAGTTTTTGATACCCTGGGTTTTTGTTTTTTTTTTTCAAATGAATTTCAAATGGCTCTTTCAAGTGTCTATGAAGAATTGACTTGGAATTTTGATGGGGATTGCATTGACTCTGTAGATTGCTTTCAGAATACTGGCAATTTTTACTATATTAATCCTGCCAATCCAAAAGCATGGAAGATCTTTCCATCCCCTGAGATTTTATTTGATTTCTTTCTTCAGAGACTTGAAATTCTTGTCATACAGATCTTTCACTTGCTTTATTAGAGTGACATCAAGATATGTTATAATATTTGTGACTATCGTGAAGGATGACATTTCTCTAATTTCTTTCTCAGCCTGTTTATTCTTTTAGTAAAGGAGGGCTACTGATTCGTTTGAGTTAATTTTATATACTGACACTTTGCTGAAGTTTACCAGATTTAGGAGGTCTCTGGTAGACTTTTAGGTATCATATCATCTGCAAATAGTGATATTTTGATTTCTTCCTTTGACCTCTTTTTTTGTACAATTGCTCTAGCTATGACATCAAGTAGTATATGTAACAGACAAGGAGAGTATGGAAAACCTTGTTTGGTCCCCGATTTTAGTAGGATTGCTTCAAGTTTCTCTCCATTTAGTTTGACACTGGCTATTTGTTGGCTGTATACAGCTTTTAATATGTTTACGTATGGGTCTTGAATTCCTGATCTTTCCAAGACTTTTATCATGGAGGAGTTTTGAATTTTGTCAAATACTTTCTCAGCATCGAACGGGATGATCATGTGTTTCTTTTCCTTTGAGTTTGTTTATGTAGTGGATAACATTGATGGATTTTGATTTATTGAACCATCCCTGCATCTCTGTGATGAAGCCTACTTGACCATGGTGAATGATTGTTGTGATGTATTCTTGGATTCGGTTTGCAAGAATTTTATTGAGTATTTTTGCATTCATAAGGAAAATTGGTCTGAAGTTTTCTTTCTTTGTTGGCTCTTTGTGTGCTTTAGGTATATGTACAATTTTGCCATAATAGAATGAATTTGTTCCTTCTGTTTCTATTTTATGGAATAGATTGAAAAGTATTGGTATTAGGATTTCTTTGACAGTCTGATAGAATTCTCTACTAAAACCATTTGGTCCTGGACTGTTTTTTGGTTGGGAGACACTTAATGACTGCTTCCATTTCTTTAGGGCTTTTTGAACTGTTTAGGTGGTTTATCTAATCTTTATTTAACTTTGGTGCCTAGTATTTCTCCAGATAATTGTTCATTTTATTCCCATTTGCCAGTTTTGTTAAATAGAGGCTTTTGCACTGGGATCTGATTTTTTTTAATTTCCTCAGTTTCTGTCATTATGTGTTCCTTTTCATTTCTGATTGTGTTAATTTGGATAAGGTTTTTGTGCCCTCTCCTTTGTCTGGCTAAGGGTTTATCTATCTTGTTGATTTTCACAAAAAAATCAGTTCATGGTTTTGTGGATTCTTTGTATAGTTCTTTTTTTTCTACTTTGTTGATTTCAGCTGAGTTTTATTATTTCTTGCCTTTTATTCCTCTTGGGTGTATTTGTTTCTTCCTCTCTAGATTTTTCAGATGTGCTGTTAAGCTGCTATTGTATGCTGTCTCCAGTTTCTTTTTGGAGGCACTTAGAGCTATGAGCACTGCTTTCATTGTGTCACATAAGTTTGAGTATGTTGTACCTTCATTTTCAGTAAATTCTAAAAGTCTTTAATTTCTTTCTTATTTCTTCCTTGACCAAATTATCATTGAGTAGAGCATTGTTCAGTTTCCGTTTGAATGTGGGCTTTCTATCATTATTGTTGGTATTGAAGACCAGTCTTAATCCATGATGATCTCATAGAATGCATGGGATTATTTCAATCTGTATCTGTTTAGACCTGTTTTGTGACAAATTATATGGTTGATTATAAGTACCATGAGGTGCTGAGATTATATTCTTTTGTTTTAGGGTGAAATGTTCTATAGATATCTGTTAAATTCATTTGGTCCATAACTTCTGTTAGTTTCATTTTGCCTCATTTTACTTTCTGTTTCCATGATCTGTTCAGTGATGAGAGTGGGATGTTGAAGTCTCCCACTATTAATATATGAGAGGTACAATGTATTTTATGAACTTTAGTAAAGATTATTTTGTGAATTTGGGTGCACTTACATTTGGAGCATAAATGTTCAGAATTGAGAGTTCATCTTGGTAGATTTTTCCTTTGATGAATATCAAGTGTCCATCCTTATTTTTTGATAACTTTTGGTTGAATATCAATTTTATTCTTATTAGAATGGCTACACCAGCTTATTTCATAGGACCATTAGTTTACAATTTTTCCCAGCCTTTTACTCTGAGGTATAGGCTGTCCTTTTGACTGAGTTGTGTTTCCTCTATGCAGCAAAAATCTCTGTCAAATTTACTTATCCAGTCTGTTAGTCTATGTCTTTTTATTGAGGAATTCATTCCATTGATGTTAAGAGATATGATGGACCAGTGATTGTTGCTTCCTGTAATTTTTGTTGTTATCTTTGGAATTATCTTTGTGTGACTATCTTCTGTTGGTTTTGTTGAAAGAAGATTAATTTCTTGCATTTTTATGATGTACTTTCCCTCCTTGTGTTGGAGTTTTCTGTATGTTTTCCTTTGTAGGGCTGGATTTGTTTAAAGATATTGTGTAAATTTGGTTTGTCATGGAGTATCTTGCTTTCTCCCTATATGTTCATTGAGATTTGCTGGATATAGTAGCCTTGGCTAGCATTTGTGATCTCTTAGTGTCTGTAGGACATCTGTCCAGGATCTTCTTGTTTTAGAGTCTGTTGAGAAGTCTGGTGTAATTCTTATAGGTCTGCCTTTATATGTTACTTGACCTTTTTCTCTTACTGCTTTTAACATGCTTTCTTTGTTTTGTGCATTTGGTGTTTTGATTGTTATGTGATGAAAATAATTTCTTTCCTGTTCCTATCTTTGTGGGGTTCTATAGGCTTCTTGTATGTTTATGGGCATCTCTCTCTTAAGTTAAGGAAGTTTTCTTTAATTAGGAAAGTTTTATAATTTTGTTGAAGATATTTACTGGCTGTTTGAGATGAGAATCTTTTCATTGACTGTTGTGTCAATGTTTTGATGGTATCTTTTATACCTGAGATTCTCTCTTCTATCTCTCATATTCTCTTGGTGATGCTTGCATTTATAATTCCTGATCTCTTTCCTAGGTTTTCTATCTCCAAGGTTGTCTCCTTTTGTGATTTTTTATTGTTTCTATTTCCATTGTAGATCCTGGACCCTTTTGTTCAGTACCTTTAGTTGTTCGGCTGTGTTTTCCTGTATTTCTTTAAGGACCTCATTTATTTTGTTTTCTCCTTAAGGGCTTCTATCTGTTTACCTGTGTTCTGTATTTCTTTATGGGAGTTGTTTATGGCATTCTTAAAGTCTCCTATTATCATCATGAGAGGAGATTTTATATCAGAATTTTGCTTTTCTGGGGTGTTGGGTTATTCAGGGCTTGCTGTGGTGGGAGAACTGGGCTTCTGATGAAGCCAAGTAGCCTTGGTTTCAGTTCTTGTGCTTACCTACTGCCATCTGGTTATCTCTTGATAACCGGTTATCAGCTGGTCTTGCTACCTGTGGCTGGAGTTTGTTCCTCATGTGACACACCTAATATCATAGCCTTTAAGCGTGTGATCTTAGGTATGTCAGCACTCCTGCGAGACTAGCTCTCTCAGGACAAAATTTGGGTATGGAGAACTGTGGCACAGTGTTATCTCTTGGGACTACTTTGATTTTTTTACAATCCAGTCATTGTCCCCATCCTGGTCTGCCTTCCTTCAGTTCCTCACCTCATTCCTCTCTCTCCCCTGTCTTCAAGAGGATATCCTCCCAACAAAACTCCTCATTCTCTGGGGCCTCAAGTCTCTAGAGGATTAGGCACATCTTCTCCTACTGAGGCCAGACAAGGTAGTCTTCTGCTTTATATATGTCAGGAATCTTGGACCAGCTTGTGGAATGCTGCCTGTTTGGTGGCTCAGTGTTTGAGAGGTCTTCAGGGTTCCAGGTTAGTTGAGACTGCTGATCTTTCTATGGGGTAATCCTCCTACTCAGCTTCATCTAGTCTTTCCCTAATTCAACCAGATGTCCCCAATTTCAGTCCAACAGTGGGGTGCAAGCATCTGCATGTGTTTCAATCAGCTGCTTATTGGGCCTCTCAGAGGAAAAACTATGCTAGGCTCCTGTCTGTAAGCACACCATTGAATCAATAATAGTGTCAGGCCATAGAGACTCTCCTTGAAATGGCTTCCAAGTTGGGCTGGTCACTAGACCACCTTGTCCTTAGTCTCTTCTTCATTTATCTCCCTGCAATTCTTTTAGACAGAAACAATTCTGTGTCAGAATTTTTGACTCTGGGATGTCAACTACATTCCCTCCACTAATGCCATGTCCTTCTACTGGAGATGGATTCTATGATTTCCCTCTCCTCACTGTAGGGCATTTCATCTAATGTCCCTGCTTTTGACTCCTGTTATGGTGACATTTTATCTAATCCACAAATCTTAGATCCACTCACACCACCTCTCCTTCTCATTTTAGTACTGAGTACCACTGCTGTACAGAGCTATATTTCCTTGGAGTTGATCAACCACACTATCTAGAAATGTATGTCATTAGTACTCAAAGTACATACACATGTACTGTCTGATGGACAGTGACCTTGGTGCAACAATGTATTTGTAAAACATATCCGAGTCAAACTGACTTTCACATTTCTCTGTTGTAAAGGACAGTTTGCACCATTTGTTTAGCAAGTTTTAGGGACATGAATACTAAGTATTTTTAGAAATTATTGAACATGCTTTTTCAATAACATTTCTTTAGTTCTGTTTTAAATTTGGCCTTAGTATTGAACTTTATGTGAAATTAAATTTTAAAGAGATTAAAACTCAGCATTGAGTTTTAAGTTTGTTAATGAGTTCAACACCTAGAAAAACATATTATTTATAATTCTGATCTTACACCCACCTGTAACAGACCTTATCAGATAACCTATGGCTGTCACCTTCTTCTAATTATTCTATTTTTCTTTCTTGAACATGACATCACTTATCAGAATAGGAGGTGATTATAGCTTAAGTCAGTTCTTTCTTCCTAGGTTTCTGATGATATATTATATTCCACAATAAAATATTAAGTTTATGAAAATAAGCAAGTTGTAAATAAGTTTTACAAAATTTCATCTCTATTATAAGGGGAACCCCCTTTCCTGGTAAGTCTGGCCTTATGAGTTTCCATGTGAAAATTACATCAATCTGAAATAACTAATAGATCTAAATCTTTATGTTTTTCTTTACTTTTAAGACGATAAAATGAAGAATGTTAAAGCATGTAACACAACCTACCATTAATATATTTGTGAACAAAAAATTGAATGCCATGGGGTCAAATGCTATGCCAGACATTTCAAAATGGTATGAGGAGACTTGAAAACTTGGTGTGTATATGACTAGTGATCTTCAAGAAGTGTGTGATAACATATGTCTAGAAGTCTAAATTGCTTTTCTTAGAATTTTTATCATAAATGGATGCCAAAGTTTGCCAATTTCTGCATCTATTGATTACATAATGTGGTATTATCTTTATTCAAAATGATATATTACCATTTTATATTTCATGTGTAAATATAAAATGCACATGGTGTATAATCTTATTTATATACTATTGAAATATAATTGATAGTATTTTATTAAAGATTTCTATATTTATGCTCTTCAGAGTTATATTGGAAACTACTACTATTTTTCTTAATTTATGAAATAATAATGCCTTTTAAGTGTTGTATTATTATTAATATATCAATACAAATTGTGTTTGCTCAAATATTTGATTTTATCATTATAACTTTTTACTATTTCTCAATGTTGCAGATTCTACTTTTTCCCTTTTCTTAAATAGCATCTTAACTGACGATTTTTCTACCTCATGTTTTTGACAAGTATGAAAACCAATTAATATGTGTGTAGACTGAAAAATGAAACATAACTTGAAGTGCTGAATTAGTTTTACAATTGGTGGTTTCATCTTACATGTATTTGATGTCCTAAAACTTGGTCACGTGGGCCCTGAGTTCTGGCCAATGCTCACATGTCTACCTTGTCATTTCTATTCTTTACTTAATTTCCATTCCAATCTTCATTTCATCATTAGTCAAGCTACTTTTGGTCATAATAGCAAATAGTGATGCAATGTAAAAGATTATATTGTGCAATTTGGAAACCTAGTAGAAAAACATGGAACATCAGACCAAGAACCGAGTCTGCTCACAAAGCATGCATCTTTTTAGATGATGAAAAGAGCCAGCCTCTGAGACTTTTTCATCTCACTCAAGCAAACGCCTGTATTGCCTGTCTTGCCCTGAGCAAGGCAGCTCCTGTGTCAGGGGAACCCCAAACTGTGACAAAGGCGATGTAGTGGGGTTGTGAGAAATGAAGTCACTCTCATGGGGGTCAAGGTCTGCCAAAGGGAAAGCTCTAGGCAGAGCTTTAGACTAAAATGCATGTCACCAGCAGTGGCTTGTATTTTTACTGGATGTAATCAGGTACTAAAATCCTCTATACTTATGTGAGTAGTCTGGACATTTATCCCCACAAAGGTCTGAATATTCTCAAATGTCTTCTTATGCTTTTTTGGATCATTAGGAATGCAGGAAAGTACTTAATATTGAACAAGAAGGTTACAGCCAAATTTTCCAGTGATATGCTATTCACAATAATATTTGAGTGCATAATGACTTTACATTCAAATGAGTAGAATCGGTCTATGGATAATGCCGCTGCTAGTTCAATAGTAGGAACATACCATTGAAAACGTAAACTCTAAGCTAGAGGTCAATTTCTAATGGGACTATAAGTATTTCAACAATTAATTTATCCAACATGAACATAAATATGCTTTCTTCCAACCACTTGCATCACCTTTACAGGCAACTGATGGAGAAGGATCACCTGCAATGTAGTCATGAGGCATTTCAGACCCCACATACTGTTATGGTGCAAATACCCATTTTTTCCATTAATACTTGAAGAATAATGGAAATAATTATTGACAACCACAATAGGATATTGCCAAATGAACATTTCAATATTTGAATGACTAAATAGTCTTCTGACATAATATAAGGGATAGAACACAGAAGGCCTCCCTATGCATACAGCTTTGGGCCAAGTGAAGCAATAACTGGGTGAGAGAAAGTATCCTGTTGTACAGTTGATGGTAAGCAACTCAAATGGTTGGATAAATCCAAGCCTTCTCTTTTAGTTAGCCGTACAGTGAGTTCATTAGCATAGTACATATGCCAAAGGCTGCACATAAGCTTAACTGCATAGAATCTCTCTAATCTAATAATTAAAATAAGGTTACTTCTCACAGTGATGAATAAGAAGACTAACACTGGGCTTCAGTATTATCCTATTTTTGTACCTGAGAGGGGAAACCCATCAATTCTCAGTAACAAGGATATCGTCTGCAGGTACTGATTAGCCTTTCTTGATGCAAGATATGTTTATTCATTCTGACTTAACAACATAAATCTTAAACAATTTCAGATTAGGGAAATGAACAACTTTCTGAAAGCAGATGATGCCAATCAAACATGTGAGATTCATTCCTTTTCACACAGTAACAAGGAGATCCTGGGTAGTTGGATTACTAGGATAGATAGATGATCATGCAGCAAGGACATCAACTTGGCCATAATACCACTGAGAACAATGAACTGGGTACCAGAGATATAGTTCAGTTAGGAGAGTAATTTTCTCCCCAAGATGCCTCTGACTGTGATATTTTAATCCAGCAATGGGAAATGTAAGGCACTAAGCTATCCAGTCTGATAGGCCCCATGGATAGTGTGCCCCAGGGAAACTTCCCTCTCTGCCTCCTAACACTGGGATTACTTTCATTAGATGATAGGCCATATATTATATAGTTTAGGATCTGAACTCCGGTCTCCATTCTTGTGTAGAAAGCACTTTACTCACTGTGCCATTACCTACCATAGTTTTTATTGTGTATTTTCCAAATAATTAATTATTTTTGTTTTACTGTTCTGTGTCCATAATGAGCTACTCACTAGACATCTGCATATACTTAATGACTCAACTAGAAAATAAGGGTTTGGGGACTGGAGAGGTGGTTCAGTGGTTAAGAGCACTGACTGCTTTTCCAGAGGTCCTGAGTACAATTCTTAGCAACTACATTATGGTTCACAATCATCTGTAATAGGATGTGATGTGTATGAAGACAGCTACAGTGTACTCATATACATTAAATAAATAAATAATTCTTGAAGAAAAGAAAAGGGTTTGAAGACTTGTATAGAAAACAAGTATTATTAAACTGCAATGCCTAGTCTCAAAATCATAATAGAAATAAAGTAAAACTTCATTATGTACACCTTATTCACACCAACAACAAAGTAACCTGTAAGCATAGCAACTTTTATTTGAAAAATGCTACATTTTTGTGTTGGAGGGGATGAAAGAAAGCTCTTGCTTAGAAACAGCAAATCTATAGCATCTCTGGCAAGCTAGAGAAATCTGGTCTATCATCATACATTTTTCAATTTGGTAGCAATGGTCTGAGATCAATACCCATATCACTGTTGGAAATAGTTCCTTCAAATACTTGTGTTGGATCCCTTTCAGGGAAACTTTCCAATCTTAATTACAACAGTAGCTTTTTCATCAGGTCAGCGGAGCATGAATTTAATAGCGAGAACCAAGTTGATGCCATGCCTTAATTAAAAAATCAAGTGAGAAAAAATTCAAGGGAAAATTTCTTCAGTGATATTCCTAACTGTTCTCTGAAACTAAGATTTCCAAATGTAGCAATTATTTCAATCCGGACATTCCATAAAACTGAAGAAAAATTTAAGACATGAAATGATTATTTTTAATGCATAGTATTCTCAAATAAATGAAGATTACTTTGATATAATCTAAGGCCTTGCTTGATTTTCTAATTTGAAATGCTTACTGGCAATATAAAGAAACATTTTATAATGTTCCAAAAATTATTTAAACAAAATTTAAGTGAGCTGACTTGAGTTATAAATTACTGACCATTAAGAGTCTTTTATTGATTTTACTATATATCATCACAAAGATAGAGATATAGTTCCATAGTTGTATCTTTCTAGTGTTCAAGCTTTGTTCTACAGATTGAAATCACTGATGGTTAATAATATTAGCTTACTTGCAAATCTATTATCCTGTCACTCAGTCCCAGTGCCATTGAATGTGTGATAAGATAGATGAAGCAAAGAAGTGCAGGCCGACAGGAATCGGATGTAGATCTCTCCTGAGAGACACACCGAGAATACAGCTAATACAGAGGCTAATGCCAGCAGCATAAGAGCACCAGTGGAAGGGGAAGCCCTTGGTCCTGCCAAGACTGAACCCCCAGTGAACGTGATTGTTGGGGGAAGGGCGGCAATGGGGGGAGGATGGAGAGGGGAACATCCATATAGAAGGGGAGGGGGAGGGGGGATGTTGGCCTGGAAACCGGGAAAGGGACTAACAATCGAAATGTAAATAAGAAATACTCAAGTTAATAAAGATAAAAAACAAAACAAACAAAACAAAACAAAAACAAACAGACAAATAAACAAAAAGGGCAACAAGCCACATAAATTAACCTTGGGCTTAAAATGTAAATATCTCTCTGGAAAAAGATGGATGCTCATGAATGGAAACTCTAGACAAACAACCCGTTCTTACACTGCAATTCCTTTCATACAAATGACGGTAATATAAACACAATTTTCTCTCATTCTCCGACACCCTGGCATAGCCACTTTTCTTATATTGCTTTTCCCCAAATAAAGAAAGGATCAGTAATATCTTTCATAATGAAAAAAATATCTTTTATAATGAAAAAAACCTTACTAACTAACCTTAAAGACCAGATCATCTTCTTGAAGATTAATTCAGTTATATGATAGAAACTTTTTCCTTTCATTTAACATATTTTATAAAATAATGCATCCCTCCAAAGTACTATGTCATAGTTATTATTGAAAAATGAAGATATATATATATATATATACATAGATAGATATAAATATCACAGAATAAACAGAACATATGTTTTTACCACAAGCAGCATTTGTTGCTTGTCTGGATTGACTTCAGTGTGGTCAAAATTACATCAACGGTTTATGTTCTTAGAAAAGCAAAAGAGGGCTTTATATTTAAACAGAAAAATGTCTTAGCTACCTGATTTCATTTTTTAGTGGAGGGGAATAAGAAAGGAAGGAAACAATTTAAATAAGGTTGAAGCATAAATGGAATGAAAACAGAAAGTCCTCTCCAATCTTAAAACCAGGCAAAAGACAATTGTGTTTTTATCGGTGTGCATACATGTACTAATGAATAAAGCTATCCAGTGAAACCAGGAGAGTGTGTCCTTATCCTGGTTCTGGAGTTGCAGGCTATTGTGAGAAGTCACTCATTGCTGTTGGTAATAAACACACACACACACACACACACACACACACACACACACACACACACACAAAACAAACTAGTTTTAACCCTGAGTCACCTTTCCACTCTTAGAGAACAATTTTACAGATCTGAATGGAGATGTTTGTGAAAATTATATTTATTGACTATATTCCACACTCTGAAATGGTATACTCTATGACACTGCTCAATTAAAAATTTATATATTATGTGCTTAGGTCAGTCTTCAGTCATGTATATAAATTTATTTACCTTGAATATATTGACAAGTATAGATGTGTTAGTGTAAGGGCATTGGGGGTATTGTAAATATTTTTATATGTCATTAATTATATAGTATTCTTTTATTTGTCGTTACATATAGATAAATAATATATTTTATAAAATTTGAGGTTGTAAATATTCAGTATTTTCGTGTTAATTTTCAATGCATTATCTCCTAGCCATAAACCAAAAAATTTTATTTGGTTTGCCATGATTTGTAAAAAATCTGCTTAAATATTGACAAAACATGAAAATCTTGCAGGACCACCAAAGCTAGGAAGGACATTAAAAGTGAATTCCCCTTGAAGTGGATATACCCCAAGACTGCAATGATCATGATTCAACACAAAATTATAAATTTACTTAAAACAATATGATTTTATATTCATGGTTTTATTTTGTAACTTAGTTGTAAGATTTGCAAGGGTGAGCAAGGACATGATGTTGGGCAAAACTGGAAGCCTTTCCCAGACTTGACTGTGATTTTTCAGAGTTTCCAAGGTGTGAAACCCCAGCCAGATTTTTCTGATGCACCAAAGGTACCTCCCTCCTGAGGAAGTTACTTGTAACCTAGTGGAGAGTGGATGAGATCAGATCGTGAGTGAATGTGTATTGTTGGCAGGAGCATGGTCATGTCAAAGACATTGTAGTGTCAGACCCATGGGAAGGAAAAGGCATTCCCTAGGTCAAGATCAGTAGAATGGTAAGACCTCCCAGTGGTCCAAGTATTAATATTGACAGCATCTGTACAAAGTATTAACTGTGGCTTTCTCTTTCTGGAGATTGCAGTCTGAACCTTTCCCCTAAAACACTACAGAAATGAGATAAACCACCTCTTTGCTCAGCTACCTCCTCATTGACAGCTCCTGGACAACCATATCCCAACGTTCCTTTATATGTTTCTTCAGTTCCTGTCATCCAAGTCAGTTCAACCCTGAAGTTTATGACACTCCTTTATTAGCTGTGTGGTTGGTTATTTTAGACACTATCCTTAGCATCTAGGAGACACTGGGCCTAAGAAACAATCTTTCTTCTGAGCTGGGTTCACTAAAGTTCATGTGGTAGACACTGTGTCCCTAGAATGTGTTTTTTTCTCTAGTGTCTCATGTTTTGATCAGAATAAATGTCAAAGTGATAATTACATTAAAAATCTCCATATTCAAATCACTGTGGAAATATCAAAATAGACCTTGAATACATTCCCCACTATTTCTTCCTCTGTTTTTGCAAAGGCTGTATTCCTTTCCCTTGGCAGAGATTAAATTAAATACATGAGACTCAGATTGCCTGAAATAGAACTTGATTCTTTGATTTATTTCTCAGTGATGTTTTACAAATTTGTCCCATACAAAGAGCATTTTCCTTGCAGAGTTGTAAAAAATAAATATGTTTAATGTGAGGTGCAAATTATAGTCCTGATGAAAGTATCCACACAGTTAAGTTTTTTTCTCCCCTAGATTATGGCTTCTGTTTTCTCTCTGGGTTACAATTATAAAAGAAGAGAATATATAAGTCTGGATCCTATGTGTTAAAAATAGAGTTAAGAATGCAGCCTGAATATTTCTTTTTGATGAGGAACCATTTTAAACATTTCCATTCCCCTGTTTCTTGTATTGCACATGACTGCCTTTGCAATGAACTTCTATACTATTTCTTTAAAATCATGTCTTAAGATTAAAATAAGCACAGGTCATGCCTCCCTCTTGTCACACACACACACACACACACACACACACACACACACACACACACACACAGGGAAACATGGTGAAATGTATGAAGTTTGGAGGCAGGAGGTAGAAAATATAAATTATTTTCCTGTATACATTTTCCTCAATAGTCAAGAAACAAAATTGACTTGAAATATAAAATTATCCCTATCATCTGTAGTCAGGGATTGTATTTGACTTCCTGGGACATGTGAAAATAAGAAGAAAGCACAGAGCTCATAGCCAGGCATGGGTGGGGGTGACACAGACCTGACGAGTCATCAGGAGTTCACGTTCCAGGGACTGCTTCCCTGTGCTGACAGAGTAGACACTGTTCACTCTCCCAGATCTCCCTGCTCTCCTCGTTCTTAATTAGTTGGTTAATGAGCTAATATTTGCAGTGGACTGTGAAATTAAAACAATGTGCTGTCTACTGTGATAGCCAAACATTTTCACTGGACAGATTTGTGTTTTGCCCTCACTGTGATGTCCTTTTACAGAAGAATGAAACAGCTTCAAAGGGGTGCAGGCGTCTGGTGAGCAAATAAATAAACATTCACCACACGTGGAACAATTAAATAACCTCAAGCAAATGGGATAGGAGGGACATGCAGGAAGTACAGCAACAACTCGTAGGAGATAGAACAAGAGGGTCCAGGGGAGTTTCTGTTAGTGGAATCGGGCTCAGAAGGTCAGGTGCTCCTTGCTTGTCCTTTAATAACCAAGAGTGCTGGGGCTCTCCCTCTGTATGCCATTTGAGGAAGAAATCATGAGGAAATGATGGTGCCCTTTATTGTTACCAAGAAATTAGACAACGGAAGACTGAATTCACAAATGCAGTCTCTTTCCAGTAAGTTCAGAGTAGGCATTATTTCCTAAACCACAGTGACACTGTCATGAGCTCTATAAGACCATCTCAACCTGACATATTTTATTGCTCACTCTTATTTTTCTTTTTAAATGATAATCCTTATAAATAAGAAAACATAACTATTTTTTTAAACTCTTTAGAATCATCTGTTGGGTGGATCCTAGTAGAATTGTCTGTAAGACAACATATTGTAAATTTATTTATATGTAAATGTGATGTTAGCAAATTGTAACCATTCTAAGACTTCATCTGACAAATCTGACTTTGGGTAGATTAAAATATCATCCTTTCTCTTTTAGCAATATTTATAATGAAAATTACAATACAAAGAAGAAGCTCAAGAAGGGAAATAAACTAAATTTTGTGAAGCGATGGGCTACCCATAAACAATGCAAATCAGAATGTAGTGGGCAAGAGAAGCTGACCCTGAATCAGTCAGAACAAAGACAATTCACATGTGATGTGGATGCTGAAAGTAGCTTATGAGAAGGAAGTATGTACCTATGTAGTACATTTAACAGTTTTCATTGGTCGGGCTAATCAACTGTGCTATGGCAACTAGTCAAGCATTCATTTTTCAACTTGCCAACCAGTATTTCAGTTACCCATGTATATGTCTCTCTCTGCCTAGCAGATATCAATTAAGGGGAGATCTTGGGAAATATTCTTTATCTGTCCTCTATTCAAAAATGAAACTTGTACTCAAACTGACTTCAACTTGGTCCCTTCTTACATTAGATTTCCTAGATCTGGAATTACAGGTGGTTAAAAATGATCCAAGTTGATTTGTGGGAACTAAACTGGTATCCTCTACAGAAGCAAAAAGTGTTCCTAATCATTGAGCTATCTCTCCAACCACAAGGATCAAAAATTTGAAGTTAAATTGAACTACATACTGTACATCTATGCACAAAGAAAAACATAATTTCTTAGCTACTTTTCTATTTCCCTGATAAGTCTCCATGAGCACGGCAAATGAAAGAAGAAAAGAAATATATATATATATATATATATATATATATATATATATATATATATAAAACAATTTCAGAGGATGATTACATGGCAGCTGTGGTGGAGAGCATGACAGCAGGCAGGCATGATGCAAGAGGCCTGTATGGGAGGACACATCTTGAAACATGGATACATATGCTATCCTTTGTAAACATGTATATATGCACAGGTGACAATGATGATGAAGGAGAATGCTTGGAAATATTTAAAATGTAATCCTTGGATCTGTGGTTCAAAAAAAGGCTCCCTGCATTAAATGCTTCATGACACTCTTGGAGGACAAACTGAGACTAGTATAATAGAGGGAATTCCCATAGATGTTCCAGGATGAATCTTAAGCAACCTTACAGAATTGGTAAATAGCAAAGGACATGAACCAAGTCAGTTAGACCTTGCATGGCATCTTGTACGTGACAAAGGCACCTTCTGACTAAGGAGGTAAAATACAACGTGAAACAGATATGGATTCACACCTCTGTACTGTGCATTTTCTTTTCAAAACATTACCCATAAAAAGACAGTGTTTAAGCCTTACAATACAGAATTTAGTGTTGGATTTAAAATCTCTATGGAGATTGACTTAAACATGGGTTCTTACATGATACAATTTCAGAGATGATTAAACAAAGTACAGAGATCCACTCTGGGTATAGATGTTTCAATCCTATGAGCTGAGGACTTGGAAATAATAAGGAAAAAAAGGAGAAAATGGTAGAGAAACGTCACTCATCCTTCTCTTCTTCTAGATCTGCTGAATTTTAAATTAGATTAGCATCCAAGCTTTATCGTTATTTCTGGACACACATTGAGAGGTTTAGAAAATTGATTCAAAACAAAAACAAGTAGTATGCTGAGAAAGACTGAGGTTATGTGTTGACAAAGTGAATCAGATAAAATGTAATTGTTTTAAGTTTAATTAATAAAATTGCTCTTTAAAAAAAACAGGGGCATTGCACCAGGACAATAAGATAGTTGCAATGTGGGCAAATTGTCACCCTTTCTAGCTCTACAGTGCAATGATAATTTAAGAGTTTCCTTTGATAAAAGAATACCCCAAAAAAGAGTAGTTGTAAGACACTGTGCTAGAATTGAGCATCCTAAGAAAATGTTTCTCCCGTTCAACCAGATGGGCTGTGTGAGAGCCATTGCCTCTGAAGTCTAAGTGCCTAAGAGACATCTACAATTTTAGAAGCAGAACTTAGCATAATCTACTTGTGATGATAAAGTAAGTATAAAACTATAGTAAGAGAGTCATAAAAGCTTGCACTAAAGTTCCAGAAAACTGCTGAGGTCATAAGCTTACCAAGGTTGGGTTACCGACATAGAGCTTCTTAGTAGCCTGTGCTCAAAGTTATGAGGTGGAAGCATGGGTAGCAGTAAGTATCTAGCAAACAAAGGCTACCAGCAATATGGAATGCTCGCCTAAGTAAGTAGCAGATATCTGAGGAGCCGGCCCCAGAAAGCAGTAATGAATGCTGCATGAAACAGAAATGGTAGGGGACTTATGAGGCCCTGTGAGGCTCTGTGGAACTTACTATTTTCCCACCAAGTTTTGGTCTTGCTATTGTTCTCTTTCCTCAAGTCACCCATTCTTTATTTTTCAGGACAAGAACACTTATACCATTAATTGTTGAAAGTTGATGATCTGCTTTATGATTTTGCAGGGACCCAAGCTAACCAATGACCTTGAGTCTTAGAGGAGACTGGGGTTTTCAACTATATTTACCTGTAACTCTCCCTTGTTTTCCATGGTTGGCATTTTGATTTTTGGCATAGCCATGGACCTACACAGCAAGGGGTTAAATATTATGAATTAAAGTAATGAGTCTGGATGCCAAACTCACAAGGGGTCAACATTGACATTTAATCTGCTGGAGTGGGTTTGCTCTTCAGCAACAGAACCAATTTTCGAAAGTGGTAGTGACTTTGTTCTACATTAATTAATATGCAGAGATATATCTCATCCACTCCGCAGAGAGGAAGTATCTCTAATTTAGTTTTTTTAGCCTCTAGACAAGTACAGTATTAACTCAAATTAGAAATGAGTGACTCTGAGAGCTCAGCATGACACTCAAAGGACCCTTAAATAATGAGATTAGTTTTTCATTTGTAATAGAGAAAGGCCTTTTACTTACAGGAACAAGCATAGAGAAACTAAGAACTATTGGTAAACACTTTCAGGACGAAATCAAAGTTAATGTGGATCATCTTCCATGATCATGCAATTCCAGTGGGGATTAGATGTTACCTTGTATAAAACACAGCAAGTAGAAGGGGTTTCATAAGTTTGCTATATTCTGTGCGAAGAACTCTGTGACATGTTGATAACCATTACATATTCACAATCCATAACCTTGAATAAGCCCTGAACAACCTGCTTCTCTTATTCGGTATTCTTTATTATGGTTTTCATCAATAGATTCCTCAGTATTTTTCTCTTTAAACAGTCATTCCCATGTGCTTTTCTAACATATTATCAGCTCTTTGCCAAACCCACAAATGTTCTGTTGGCCTGACAAGGACAAGGATCATGTTCTTGGCATTGGACATTACCAGACTTCTTTAAATTTTGCCATGAAAGGTTTCAATTATGACATCTGGATGATACTGTATTCAGTCATATCATTATTTTCTAATTCAAAAAAGCAAAGCAAATTTTAAAGAATATTTTATCAAAATTTTGTGATTTGGTTTTTAAAGAAATGAACAGCCAGAGAAAAAGATTTTAAAAAAACCATTTTATGTGAAATTAACATAAAACAAATCCTACGAAATGCAGTTTACACCTGGCCTCACAATATCCACTACGTCCTGCTGAAATATCATCTTTGACTTAAATATTGAAAACTATCCTTAAACAGAAAGATCTTCATAAGAATAAATAGCTCATGGAGTTCAGCTGTGTGTGTGTGTGTGTGTGTGTGTGTGTGTGTGTGTGTGTGTGTATTATAGAAAACAAGAGAGCAGGATATTTGATTTGAAATTTTATTAATAAACTTTTCAGCACACTTAAGGTGCAGTTTTGCATCCTTACCTCAGCAGTGCAGTGGGTCATGAACTGTTTACTCATAAGGACACTTCGAACACTTTCACATAAGAAGATCTTTGCTGTAATAATAAATCTGACATGAAGATGAATGGCTATAATTAGCTTTCCCATTAGTTTTAACTAAGATTATTTCTTTAGTCATGACTGATTTATCTGTTTCACTTTCTAAGGTGTATGTAGTTCTTTGCCAGACACCAAAGGAAAGAAATTGAAGTTAAGTTCAAATATCTAGATTGCTCATTTTCTCTAGAGTAATCTCTGTCTGACAAATGTACAAGGGTTTGCACAAGCCTGTGGGGCTATGTCCTGTGGTATAGAAAGAGTAAAAACATGGACATCAATCTGTATTTTCTAGAATAAAGAAAAAATCTCAGAGTGTTTCTGGAGTATGCTTTAAACTCCATATGAATTTTCTCTCTCCACTTCTATCTCTTACATTTTGGAAAATGATAGGACAAGTATGTCCATGAACAAGTTAAGAATTTATTGAAGTTGTGGGGTTTCTCTTAGGTGATCAGGGTAGTGAACTGGGAATAAATATGAAAAAGTATACCTGGGATTTGAGGAACTCTGTCATCCATATACTTCAGCATAGGAAAAACATTTTTGTGAAGTAATTTGACTCCTGATCTCTGTCTACAGAGGATTTTATGGTGGAAGGTCTATGGTCTCATGGGTAAAGGAAGATTTATCTACACTAAGCATAGCACTGGTGGAACACTGTTGTATGGCAGAGAGGGAGACTCAGACAACATGGTACTGAAGGAAAACCAGGTGTTTGTGAAAGAGATTTCAGAATGTTTTCCCAGGAAATTACCTTAGCACTTGGGATTTCATTGCTATGAAGAGACACCATGGAAACCTTTATAAAGGAAAACATTTATTTGGGACTGGCTTAGAGTTTCAGAGGTTGAGTGCACTTTTTATCATGGTAGCAATCATGACAGCCTTCAGGCAAGGTGACATAGCAATAGAAGAGGAGCTGAGAGGTCTACATTTTGATCCTATGGCAGGAGAGGAGACTAGACATATAAATGTGGGCCACCACAACATCATAAATTAAAATAGAAAGCACATATCATGATTTTGAAAACACCTATTGTTATACTTTGACAAATGACTGTACTACAAGAGGAAATGAGATTTTTTATGTGAAATGACAGTGTTTCAGTTTTCTTCTAAGTAGTTAAAACTAAAGCAGCAGTCTTTTGCAATCTATTCTAAATTGCACCCCGAGCAGCAGGTGTTCATAAAACCTTATTGAATTGTAGTGTGAAGCTAGGCAGGGCTACTCTTTCTTTTTCTGTATATGAGAGATGCAGACATCAGCTAACTAAAGGATTATGTCCAGAATGATTTAGTTGTGTAACCTTAGCTCTGCCTACAGAGGACAAAAGAGTAGAGATACAGGAAGTGTCAGCTGGTAAATCTTTGAATATCTTTAGCTGGGCTTAGAGAAAGGTTTGGATATTATTTTAGGTCGTTATGTTTATTTGTTTCATCTTTACCATTATTGGTACCATGAATTATTCTTCTAGATTACATGTTCTCTTCTCCTACCCTGAGAAGATGGATCACATCTATAGCAAATGCGAAAGAGGTCTAATGAATATCACTGTCTTTTAAAGAAATCAGAATGTTCAGAATCTCCTAGAAGAGTTGTAAATACTGATCTGAGTCACCCATCTCAGTCTCCATCTTGATTTTCCCCTTCACCTTCTTTCCCTCCCTACAAAAACTTTGTTCCCAGCTTATCCTTTTGCTGTCCAATCATAGCCTTAATATAACTTGTGTCAGGACTCACCTGCATAATGACATCAACCTACATTTCTGAACATCAATTTCCCAATAAAAAGACATAGACTCACAGGCTAGATACTGAAACAGGACCCAGCAAACTGTCATACAGGAAACATACCTCTATGACAAAGATAGACACTACATCAAAGTAAAAGGCTGGAAAAATTTTCCAGGTAAATAGTCTCAAGAAACAAGTTGGAGTAGTATTTCTAATATCCAATAAAAGAGACATTCAACCAAATGTTGTCAAAAAAGATGAGAAGGACATAATATCATCAAGGGAAAAATCCACCAAAAGTAAGCCTCAATTCTGAACATCTATGCTTCATGTGCAAGGGCACCCACATTTGGAAAAGAAACATTACTGAAGCTCAAAGCACACTGCACCTCACACAGTAATAGTAGAAGATTAGCACCTCACTTTCACCAACTGACAGATCATGGAAATAGAAACTAAACAAAGACACAATGAAACTGAGAAATTATAAACAAAAGGACTTAAGAGATATCTACAGAACATTTCATTCTAAAACAAAAGAATATGCCTTCTTCTGAGCACCTCATGGTATCTTATCCAAAACTGACAATATAATCAGACATAAAACAAGCCTCAATTAATACAAGAAGATTGAAATAATCACATGCATCCTATCAGATGACCATGGACAAAGGCTGGTCTTTAACAACAACAAAAACAACAGAAAGACTACATACACATGAAGGCTGAATACCTATCTATTTAATGATCACTTGGTCAGGGATAAAATAAAGAAATTAAAGGATTTTAAGAATTTAATGAATGAATAGCATACCCAAATTTATAGGACACAATGACAACAGTTTTAAGAGGAAAAACTCCTAGCTCTGAGTGCTTCCATAAAGAAATTGGAGAGAGCATATACTAGCACCTTCACAGCACATCTAAAATCTCTAGAAGAAAAAGAAGGAAACACATGCAAAAGGAGTAGATGGCAGGAAGTAATCAAATTCAGGATTGAAATCCACCAAGTAGAAACAAAGAGAACTATATAGAGAATCAACAAAACCAGGAACTGGATCTTCGAGAAAATCAACAAGATAGATAAACCCTTTGCCAGACTATGCAGAAGGCAGAGAGGTAGTATCCAAATTAAGAAAATCAGAAATGAAAAGGAAGATATAAACCAAGAAACTGAGGAAATTAAAAAAAATCAGATCCTACTACAAAAGCCTATACTCAACAAAAATGGAAAATCTGGATGAAATGGATAATTTTGTAAACTGATACCAGGTATCAAAATTAAATTAGGATCAGTGAAACTATCTAAACAGCCCCATATTCCCTAAGGAAGTAGAAGCAGTATTTAAAAGTTTACCAACTTAAAAGTTCCCAGTACCAGATGGTTTTAATGCAAGATTCTATCAGACCTTCAAAGAAGACCTAACACCAATACTTCTCAAACTATTTCATAAAATAGTAGCAGATGATCAAAATGTGAATGCTTCACTCCTTCTTTAAAAGGGGAACAAGAATACCCTTGGCAGGGAAGAGAGAGGCAAAGATTAAAACAGAGACTGAAGGAACACCCATTCAGAGCCTGCCCCACATGTGGCCCATACATATACAGCCACCCAATTAGACAAGATGGATGAAGCAAAGAAGTGCAGACCGACAGGAGCCGGATGTAGATCGCTCCTGAGAGACACAGCCAGAATACAGAAAATACAGAGGCGAATGCCAGCAGCAAACCACTGAACTGAGAATAGGACCCCCGTTGAAGGAATCAGAGAAAGAACTGGAAGAGCTTGAAGGGGCTCGAGACCCCATATGTACAACAATGCCAAGCAACCAGTGCTTCCAGGGACTAAGCCACTACCTAAAGACTATACATGGACTGACCCTGGACTCTGACCTCATAGGTAGCAATGAATATCCTAGTAAGAGCAACAGTGGAAGGAGAAGCCCTGGATCCTGCTAAGACTGAACCCCCAGTGAACTAGACTGTTGGGGGGAGGGCAGCAAGGGGGGAGGGTTGGGAGGGGAACACCCATAAGGAAGGGGAGGGGGGAGGGGGATGTTTGCCCGGATACCGGGAAAGGGAATAACACTCGAAATGTATATAAGAAATACTCAAGTTAATAAAAAAAAACACAAAACAATAATTGGTAAACAATAAAACTCAATAATATGCCTGATGTTTAGCAAAAAAAAAAAAAAGTAGCAGAAAGGATACTACCCAATCCATGCTATGAAGACACAGTTATGCTGATACCTAAACCAAAGACCCAAGAAAGGAAGAGAACTTCAGATCAATTTTCCTCTTAAATATTGATGAAATTCCTCCAAGCCAAATCCAAGAACACATCAAGTGATCATTAACCATAGTCAAGTAGGGCTCATTCCAGGAATGCAGGGATGGTTCAAAATATGGAAATATATCAATATAATCCATTATATAAACAAGCTCAAAGAAAGAAAAACATATGATAATCTCATTAGATGCTGAAAAATTCTTTGGCAAAATATAACAGCCCTTGATGTTAAAAAACATTACAGAGAATAGGAATTCAAGGTCCATATTTAAATATAATAAAAGCAATATATGGCAAGCCAATAGCCAACATCAAACAAAATGGAGAGAATCTTGACATAATCCCACGAAAATTAGAGACTAGACAAGGCTGCCCACTCTCACACTATCTATTCAATATAGAACTTGAATTTCTAGCCAGAGAAATTAGACAACAAAAGGAGGTCAAAGCGATACAAATTGGAAATGAGGAAGTCAGTATATCACTATTTGCAGACGATACGATAGTATAAATAAGTGACCCAGTAATATCCAGAACAGAACTCCTAGGCTTGATAAACAACTTCAGCAAAGTGGCTCAATACAAAGTTATGTGAAACAATCAGTAGCTTTCCTCTACTCAAAAAAAAAAAAAAAAAACTGGCTTAGAAAGAAATTAGGAAAAAGACATCCTTTACAACAGTAACAAATAATAATATGAAATATCATGGTGTGATGCTAACCAAGCAAGTAAAAGATCTGTATGACAACAACTTCAAGTTTTTTTTTTTTTGGTTCTTTTTTTCAGAGCTGGGGATCGAACCCAGGGCCTTGCGCTTCCTAGGTAAGCGCTCTACCACTGAGCTAAATCCCCAGCCCCCAACTTCAAGTTTTTAAAGATAGAAAATAAAGACCTCAGAAGGTGGAAGGATCTCCAATACTCATGGGTCAACACAACTAACATAGTAAAAGTAGCCATCTTACCAAAAACAGACTACAGAATCAATGCAATCCCCATCAAATTCCAACTCAATTCTTCATAGACTTAGAAAGAGCAATTTGCAAATTTATTTGGAATAACAAAAAACCCAGGATAGTGAAAACTATCCTCAACAATAAAAGAACTTCTGTGGGAATGACCATCTCTGACCTCAAGCTGTATTATAGAGCAGTAATGATAAAAACTATATGGTATTGGTACAGAGACAGGCAGATACATCAATGGAATAGAATTGAAGTCCCAGAAATGAACCCACACACCTATGGTCACTTGAATTTTGATAAAGGAGCCAAAATGATCCAGTGGGAAAAAGATAGCATTTTCACCAAATGGTGCTGGTTCAACTGGCAATCAGCAAGTTGACAAATTCTTATCTCCTGTACAAAGTTTAAGTCCAAGTGGATCAAGCACCTCCACATAAAACCAGATACGCTGAAACCGACAGAAGAGAAAGTGGGGAAGAGCCTCAAACACATGGGCACAGGAAAATTACCTGAACAGAACACCAATTATTTTTGCTCTAAGATCAAGAATTGACAAATGGGACCTCATAAAACTGAAAAGCTTCTGTAAGCAAAGAACACTCTCAGTAGGACAAAATGACAATCCATATTTTAGAAAAAGAGTTTTACTAATCCTACATCTGATAGAGGACTAACTTTCAAAATATACACAAACTCAAGAAGTTAGACTCTAGAGAACCAACTAACCCCATTAAAAATAGGGTAAAGACCTAAAGAAAGAATTCTCAACTGAGAAATCTCAAGTAACTGAGAAGCAGTTAAAGAAATGTTCAACATCCTTTGTCATTAGGGAAATGTAAACCAAACAACCCTGAGATTCCACCTCATACCAGTCAGAATGGCAAAGATAAAAAACTCAGGTAATGGCACATGCTGGCCAGGATGTAGAGAAAGTGAAAGACCACTCCACTGCTGATGGGATTGCACACAGGCCCAACCACCATGTAAATCACTCTGGCAGTTCCTCAGATAATTTGCAATAATTCTATCTGTGGACCCAACTATACCCAGTGGACCAAAAGATGCTCCAACATATAACAAGGAAACATGTTCCACTCTGTTCATAGCAGCCATATTTATAATATCCAGAAGCTTGAAACAACCCAGATGCCCCTAAAAGTAGGAATAGATAGAGAAATGGTGGTACAATTACACAACACAATACTGTTAAAAACAATGACTTCATGAAATTCACAGGCAAGTAGTTGAAACTAGACATCCCCAGGTGCCAGGGACCCAAGAGGTTCCCAGGATCCAAGAGGGAGGACATTAGCTGAAATACTCAACAAAGAGGAGAGAAAACTTGTAGAGCCCATATTTAGTGGATAGGCACAATCTCTGGTTGAGGCATGGGGCTACCCCCACCCTCCTCAAAAGTATTAATCCAGAATTCTTCCTGTCAAAAGAAAATGCAGGGACAAAGTGTGGAGCAGAGACTGAAGGAAAGGTCATCCAGAGACTGCCCCATCTAGCGATCCATCTCATCTGCAGACACCAAACCCAGACACTATTGCTGATGCCAAGAAGTGCTGACTGACAGGAACCCGGTATAGCTGTCCCATGAGAGGCTTTAACAGAGTGTGACCAATACAGATGCAGATGCAAGCAGCCAATCATCTGACAGAGCATGGGGATACCAATGGAGAGGTTAGAATAAGGACTAGAGGAGCTGAAAGGGTTTGCAACTCCATAGGAAGAAGAACAATATCAACCAACCAGACCCCCCAAATCTCCCTCGGACTAAACCACCAACCAAACAGTAGGGGCAGGTGGTCATAGCTCCATCTGAATATGTAGCAGAAAATTGCATTAGTGCACATCACTGTGAGGGGTGTCCCTTGGTTCTGTGGAGGTTCGATGACCCAGGGTAGGAGAATGCTAGGGTGCTGAGTCAGGAGTAATTGAGCAAGTAGGGGGGTTGTAGGAGAGGAGATAGAGGGCTTGTGGAGAGGAAACAAGGAAGGAGGATAACATTGGAAATGTAAATAAATAAAATTGGAAAGAAAACTAATCATTGACAAGGAAAACCTTTTTGAGGCATTTATCTGTTTATGAGACATTTTTGAAAATCTTCTTTAGAGAGAAGCAGTGGGTTTAGGCCAGTGTTGAGAGAACTTGGACAACTGAGAAAGCTGCATTAATTTCGTCACAGAAAATTTCTCTGAACTGTTCTTCAAGATCTGACTCAATTACTCCACCAAATCTACTCTCTCTCTATCAGGCCATGGGAAAGGAACTGCCATCATACCCACAGGGAAGGAACTCCCATGAGGAAAGAACTAGTAACTTTAGCCCTGGATACAAAAAAATAGATCCACACAAGGGTATTTTTACCCTTAAATTATCCTTAAGACTTAAAATTCTATGTAATAGACTTATATTTTATAAATCTTTGGTCTCATTAAAACCTTTCTAGTTCCTGCTTTGTACATCATTGTCTGCATATTGAGCATAACATTTCATGAAACCTGACTGCCATGGTAACCATAGACACACTGTGTACACACTTGCATATGAGCTTTTGCATACAAAATTTACAGGACTGTCTGTGTTACAAGCACCATGTAATTCTTAAATTAAAAGTCAAACTAAAAAAATCCTTTGTAACAAGCAACAGAATATGGTGTCCAATATATTTCATGGTATTGCCCGCTGTTTTACTTTCCTACAAAAGACTGTGCTGTACTTTATTTTTTTAGAGGTAAAACAAATCACCAGGTTGATCACTATGGAATACACATGGAATATCTCTTCTTGCCTGTCTGCTTTTTATTAAAGTACTTGTGTCATTTAATAAAACCTACCCTGAAGACAAGAGGTTTCAATGTAAATTGTAATGGTGACTGACTACATTCTATCAGTTGGGTCCCATATATATATATGAATGAGTTATATGGTATCTGACAAAAAAATAACAATACATATTTTTGATGATTGAAAATATTAATTATATTACCACATATATGTTGCATCTTTTTATTAATTCACTAGAATGTTGGGATAATAGAAACAGATCTAGATCCTTACAGGCTGAATAACTGTATTACCATAATAAGTATGCCAAGGAAAGTATCTTCAAACTGCAGTTTATGTACCACTCTTCTCATTAGACCTTAATTTTCAGCCTGTAAGGATAAACTTAATTTTAAAAATATTAAGAAATGGACTAGGAATAAAGTTATTTGAAGGTCCTGGACTTTATATAAAATACCACATAAACTGAGTTACTGTCCACAGCTACAGTCTAGCACTTAGGATAACAAAGCCAGGGGATTAGGAGTTCAAGTCCACCCTGGGTTACATGAGAATCTTATAATAAGAGAATCTTTTTCAAAATGTTGACATAAATAAGCAGTGTTATATAAGCAGAGAGAGTGTGACTCAAAGACTCAAATAATTGGATAGCGATAGAACTGCAGTATTTTAATAACCAAAAAAAAAAAGAAACTTAATGATTCAGGAAGAGTAAAAAAAAATTACCCGCTCTCTCTGCACCCAAATCCCGTGGGAGGGAGAGCTAAACCTTCAGAGAGGCAGACACGCCTGGGAAACCAGAAGAGACTGCACTCTGCACACACATCTCGGACGCCAGAGGAAAACACCAAACGACATCTGGAACCCTGATGCACTGAAGCTCCTGGAAACGGAGGCTCAGATCTTCCTGGTTGCTGCAGCCGCAGAGAGCTCGTGGGCAGCACCCCGCGAACGAACTTGAGCCTCGGGACCACAGGTAAGACCAACTTTACTGCTGCAAGTGACCTGCCTGGTGAACTCAAGACACAGGCTCACAGGAACAGCTGAAGATCAGTAGAGAGGAAAAACTACACGCCCGAAAGCAGAACACTCTGTCCCCATAACAGGCTGAAAGAAAACAGTAAAACAGGTCTACAGCACTCCTGACACACAGGCTTAGAGGGCAGTCTAGCCACTGTCAGAAATAGCAGAACAAAGTAACACTAGAGATAATCTGATGGCTAGAGGCAAGCGCAGGAACCCAAGGAACAGAAACCAAGACTACATGGCACCACCAGAGCCCAATTCTCCCATCAAAACAAACATGGAATATCCAAACACACCAAAAAAGCAAGATCTAGTTTCAAAATCATATTTGATCATGATGCTGGAGGACTTCAAGAAAGACATGAAGAACTCCCTTAGAGAAACACAGGAAAACATTAATAAACAAGTAGAAGCCTACAGAGAGGAATCACAAAAATGCCTGAAAGAATTCCAAGAAAACATAAATAAACAAGTAGAAGCCCATAGAGAGGAGACACAAAAATCCCTGAAAGAATTCCAGGAAAACATAAATAAACAAGTAGAAGCCCATAGAGAGGAGACACAAAAATCCCTGAAAGAATTCCAGGAAAACACAATCAAACAGTTGAAGGAATTAAAAATGGAAATAGAAGCAATCAAGAAAGAACACATGGAAACAACCCTGGATATAGAAAACCAAAAGAAGAGACAAGGAGCTGTAGATACTAGCTTCACCAACAGAATACAAGAGATGGAAGAGAGAATCTCAGGAGCAGAAGATTCCATAGAAATCATTGACTCAACTGTCAAAGATAATGTAAAGCGGAAAAAGCTACTGGTCCAAAACATACAGGAAATCCAGGACACAATGAGAAGATCAAACCTAAGGATAATAGGTATAGAAGAGAGTGAAGACTCCCAGCTCAAAGGACCAGTAAATATCTTCAACAAAATCATAGAAGAAAACTTCCCTAACCTAAAAAAAAAGATACCCATACGCATACAAGAAGCCTACAGAACTCCAAATAGATTGGACGAGAAAAGAAACACCTACGGTCATATAATAGTCAAAACACCAAATGTACAAAATAAAGAAAGAATATTAAAAACAGTAAGGGAAAAAGGTCAAGTAACATATAAAGGCAGACCTATCAGAATCACACCAGACTTTTTACCAGAAACTATGAAGGCCAGAAGATCCTGGACTGATGTCATACAGACCCTAAGAGAACACAAATGCCAGCCCAGGTTACTGTATCCTGCAAAACTCTCAATTAACATAGATGGAGAAACCAAGATATTCCATGACAAAACCAAATTTACACAGTATCTTTCTACAAATCCAGCACTACAAAGGATAATAAATGGTAAAGCCCAACATAAGGAGGCAAGCTATACCCTAGAAGAAGCAAGAAACTAATCGTCTTGGCAACAAGACAAAGAGAAAAAAAGCACACAAACATCACCTCACATCCAAATATGAATATAACAGGAAGCAATAATCACTATTCCTTAATATCTCTCAACATCAATGGCCTCAACTCCCCAATAAAAAGACATAGATTAACAAACTGGATACACAACGAGGACCCTGCATTCTGCTGCCTACAGGAAACACACCTCAGAGACAAAGACAGACACTACCTCAGAGTGAAAGGCTGGAAAACAACTTTCCAAGCAAATGGTCGGAAGAAGCAAGCTGGAGTAGCCATTCTAATATCAAATAAAATCAATTTTCAACTAAAAGTCGTCAAAAAAGATAAGGAAGGACACTTCATATTCATCAAAGGAAAAATCAACCAAGATGAACTCTCAATCCTAAATATCTATGCCCCAAATACAAGGGCACCTACATACGTAAAAGAAACCTTACTAAAGCGCAAAACACACATTGCACCTCACACAATAATGGTAGGAGATTTCAACACCCCACTCTCATCAATGGACAGATCATGGAAACAGAAATTAAACAGTGATGTCGACAGACTGAGAGAAGTCATGAGCCAAATGGACTTAACAGATATTTATAGAACATTCTATCCTAAAGCAAAAGGATATACCTTCTTCTCAGCTCCTCATGGTACTTTCTCCAAAATTGACCATATAATTGGTCAAAAACCAGGCCTCAACAGGTACAGAAAGATAGAAAGAATCCCATGCGTGCTATCAGACCACCACGGCCTACACCTGGTCTTCAATAACAATAAGGGAAGAATGGCCACATACAAGTGGAAATTGAACAATGCTCTACTCAGTGATAACCTGGTCAAGGAAGAAATAAAGAAAGAAATTAAAAACTTTTTAGAATTTAATGAAAATGAAGGTACAACATACCCAAACTTATGGGACACAATGAAAGCTGTGCTAAGAGGAAAACTCATAGCACTGAGTGCCTGCAGAAAGAAACAGGAAAGAGCATATGTCAACAGCTTGACAGCACACACAAAAGCTCTAGAACAAAAAGAAGCAAATACACCCAGGAGGAGTAGAAGGCAGGAAATAATCAAACTCAGAGCTGAAATCAACCAAGTAGAAACAAAAAGGACCATAGAAAGAATCAACAGAACCAAAAGTTGGTTCTTCGAGAAAATCAACAAGATAGATAAACCTTTAGCCAGACTAACGAGAGGACCCAGAGAGTGTGTCCAAATTAACAAAAATAGAAATGAAAAGGGAGACATAACTACAGATAAAGAGGAAATTCAAAAAATCATCAGATCTTACTATAAAAGCCTATATTCAACAAAACTTGAAAATCTACAGGAAATGGACAATTTCCTAGACAGATACCAGGTACCAAAGTTAAATCAGGAACAGATAAACCAGTTAAACAACCCCATAACTCCTAAGGAAATAGAAGCAGTCATTAAAGGACTCCCAACCAAAAAAGCCCAGGTCCAGACGGGTTTAGTGCAGAATTCTATCAAACCTTCATAGAAGACCTCATACCAATATTTTCCAATCTATTCCACAAAATTGAAACAGATGGAGCACTACCGAATTCTTCTATGAAGCCACAATTACTCTTATACCTAAACCACACAAAGACACAACAAAGAAAGAGAACTTCAGACCAATTTCCCTTATGAATATCGACGCAAAAATACTCAATAAAATTCTGGCAAACCGAATTCAAGAGCACATCAAAACAATCATCCACCATGATCAAGTAGGCTTCATCCCAGGCATGCAGGGATGGTTTAATATACGGAAAACCATCAACGTGATCCATTATATAAACAAACTGAAAGAACAGAACCACATGATCATTTCATTAGATGCTGAGAAAGCATTTGACAAAATTCAACACCCTTTCATGATAAAAGTCCTGGAAAGAATAGGAATTCAAGACCCATACCTAAACATAGTAAAAGCCATATACAGCAAACCAGTTGCTAACATTAAACTAAATGGAGAGAAACTTGAAGCAATCCCACTAAAATCAGGGACAAGACAAGGCTGCCCACTCTCTCCCTACTTATTCAATATAGTTCTTGAAGTTCTAGCCAGAGCAATCAGACAAAAAAGGAGGTCAAGGGGATACAGATCGGAAAAGAAGAAGTCAAAATATCACTATTTGCAGATGATATGATAGTATACTTAAGTGATCCCAAAAGTTCCACCAGAGAACTGCTAAAGCTGATGAACACCTTCAGCAAAGTGGCTGGGTATAAAATTAACTCAAATAAATCAGTAGCCTTCCTCTACACAAAAGAGAAACAAGCGGAGAAAGAAATTAGGGAAATGACACCCTTCATAATAGACCCAAATAATATAAAGTACCTCGGTGTGACTTTAACCAAGCAAGTAAAAGATCTGTACAATAAGAACTTCAAGACACTGAAGAAAGAAATTGAAGAAGACCTCAGAAGATGGAAAGATCTCCCATGCTCATGGATTGACAGAATTAATATAGTAAAAATGGCCATTTTACCAAAAGCGATCTACAGATTCAATGCAATCCCCATCAAAATACCAATCCAATTCTTCAAAGAGTTAGACAGAAAAATTTGCAAATTCATCTGGAATAACAAAAACCCAGGATAGCTAAAACTATCCTCAACAATAAAAGGACTTCAGGGGGAATCACTATCCCTGAACTCAAGCAGTATTACAGAGCAATAGTGATAAAAACTGCATGGTATTTGTACAGAGACAGACAGATAGACCAATGGAATAGAATTGAAGACCCAGAAATGAACCCACACACCTATGGTCACTTGATTTTTGACAAAGGAGCCAAAACCATCCAATGGAAAAAAGATAGCGTTTTCAGCAAATGGTGCTGGTTCACCTGGAGGTCAACATGTAGAAGAGTGCAGATCGATCCATGCTTATCACCCTGTACGAAGCTTAAGTCCAAGTGGATCAAGGACCTCCACATCAAACCAGACACACTCAAACTAATAGAAGAAAAACTAGGGCAGCATCTCGAACACATGGGCACTGGAAAAAATTTCCTGAACAAAACACCAATGGCTTATGCTCTAAGATCAATAATAGACAAATGGGATCTCATAAAACTGCAAAGCTTCTGTAAGACAAAGGACACTGTGGTTAGGACAAAACGGCAACCAACAGATTGGGAAAAGATCTTTACCAATCCTACAACAGATAGAGGCCTTATATCCAAAATACACAAAGAACTCAAGAAGTTAGACCGCAGGGAGACAAATAACCCTATTAAAAATGGGGTTCAGAGCTAAACAAACAATTCACAGCTGAGGAATGCCGAATGGCTGAGAAACACCTAAAGAAATGTTCAACATCTTTAGTCATAAAGGAAATGCAAATAAAAAACACCCTGAGATTTCACCTCACACCAGTGAGAATGGCTAAGATCAAAAACTCAGGTGACAGCAGATGCTGGCGAGGATGCAGAGAATGAGGGACACTCCTCCATTGTTGGTGGGATTGCAGACTGGTACAACCATTCTGGAAATCAGTCTGGAGGTTCCTCAGAAAATTGGACATTGAACTGCCTGAGGATCCAGCTATACCTCTCTTGGGCATATACCCAAAAGATGCCCCAACATATAAAAAAGACACGTGCTCCACTATGTTCATCGCAGCCTTATTTATTATAGCCAGAAGCTGGAAAGAACCCAGATGCCCTTCAACAGAGGAATGGATACAGAAAATGTGGTACATCTACACAATGGAATATTACTCAGCTATCAAAAATAACGGCTTTATGAAATTTGTAGGCAAATGGTTGGAACTGGAAAATATCATCCTGAGTGAGCTAACCCAATCACAGAAAGACATACATGGTATGCACTCATTGATAAGTGGCTATTAACCCAAATGCTTGAATTACCCTAGATGCCTAGAACAAATGAAACTCAAGACGGATGATCAAAATGTGAATGCTTCACTCCTTTAAAAGGGGAACAAGAATACCCTTGGCAGGGAAGAGAGAGGCAAAGGTTAAAACAGAGACTGAAGGAACACCCATTCAGAGCCTGCCCCACATGTGGCCCATACATACACAGCCACCCAATTAGACAAGATGGATGAAGCAAAGAAGTGCAGACTGACAGGAGCCGGATGTAGATCGCTCCTGAGAGACACAGCCAGAATACAGAAAATACAGAGGCGAATGCCAGCAGCAAACCACTGAACTGAGAATAGGACCCCCGTTGAAGGAATCAGAGAAAGAACTGGAAGAGCTTGAAGGGGCTCGAGACCCCATATGCACAACAATGCCAAGCAACCAGAGCTTCCAGGGACTAAGCCACTACCTAAAGACTATACATGGACTGACCCTGGACTCTGACCTCATAGGTAGCAATGAATATCCTAGTAAGAGCACCAGTGGAAGGGGAAGCCCTGGGTCCTGCTAAGACTGAACCCCCAGTGAACTAGACTGTTGGGGGGAGGGAGGCAATGGGGGGAGGGTTGGGAGGGGAACACCCATAAGGAAGGGGAGGGCGAGGGGATGTTTGCCTGGAAACCGGGAAAGGGAATAACACTCGAAATGTATATAAGAAATACTCAAGTTAATAAAAAAAAAATTACCCTGGTTTTGTTTTTCCATGAATACAGAATAGTATTGGAAAGAAAAATAAGAAAGGTTTCTTTCTGTGTTTCGGTACTACTTCACTGATAATGGATGGCTTGACTAGATATCTAGAGTTTCATTTGATTCTCACGGTTACAAACTGCTGCTGGTCTTGACAGAAAGGGAATAGCACTCCTCTGACTGGTCCTTTCTCTTGGGGCAGATTGCTAGCTAGTCTGTTCCCCTGAAGAAACCACAGAGTGAGATATCCTCAGAGATCTACTGCACTCGATGCATCTGGTAAGAATCCTCTCAAAGTCCCACAGCTGTTGCTGGGAGCCCAGAGGACTCTGGACTTATCATCCTCTAAAACCCCAGTATGCCAAATTCCACTCCCCTTCTGGCAGATTTGCTGTACTCAAGGCATCTGATACCACAGTCTGAGGCAGCCCTGGAGATCCACTGCACTCAGGGCAACTGACAACACAGCCTGAGGCATTACAGGAGATCCAGTGCACACAGGTCAACAGAGCAACTGATCTCTAGCTTGTTGGCTTCTCTGAAGACACCACAGCTTGAAGGCATCCTACGAGTTCCTCTGCACACAGGGCAAATGGGCAACCTACACCACAGTCTGAAGATCTCTGGGGGCTCTATGCCTTGCAGGGCAACTTGCCCAAAGGACTGCAAGTCTCCCTGGAGTTCTACTGTACACAAGGAAACAGAAACCACAGTCCATAGGTCCCCCTGAAGAACAACTTCACACAGCACAACAGCTTGAAAGCTCCTCTGAAGACCCAACAGTCTAACGCCCTCCAGCAGATCTGCTACAGCCAGAACAACAGATCAGCAGTATCTCTGCCCCTCTGAAGATGCCACAATTGGAAGGCCCCATAGAAGGTCTGCTATAGCCAGGGCTGCAGGCCTACCAGGAGACCTGTAACAACCCAGAGACAAAGAGTCAGACTCCAGACACATTAATCCAGACAAAGTAGGAATAACCAGAAGGGGAGGGGCACAAGATCATAAGCAACAGAAGTCAATATTTGTGGGCATCATCAGAACACAGCTCTTCCACCACAGCAAGTCCTGAATATGCCAAAACACCTGAAAATCAGGAAACTGTCCTAAAATCATGAAAATAATGGAGTCCTTTAAAGAGGATATAAATAGCTCACTGAAAGAAATATGGAAAAATGTAGGTAAACAGGTAGAAACCATTAAAGAGGAAACAAATAAATCCCTTAAAGAAATACAGGAAAACACAAACAGGTGAAGGAATTACATAAAGTGGTCCAATACTTAAAAGTGGAAGTAGAAACAGTAATGAAAACACAAATGGAAGCAACCCTGGAAAAGGAAAACCTAGGAAAGAAGTCATGAATGTATGCATAACCAAGAGAATACAAGCAGTAGAAGAAAGAATCTCAGACATAAAAGATTCCTTAGAAAAGACTGACACAGCTGTCAAAAGCTCATAACCCAAAACATCGAGGAAATTCAGGACACAGTGAAAAGACCTAATCTAAGAATAATTGGAATAGAGTAGAGCAAGGATTCCCAGATTAAAGCACCTGAAATGTCTTTAACAAAGTCATAGAAGAAAAATTCCCAAATCTAAAGAAAAAGATGGCCATAAATGTACAAAAAGCTTAATAGAACACCAAATAAATGGGACTACAAAAGAAGATCTACTCATCGCATAAAAGCTACTACAAGGGAAAAGGGCCAAGTAACATAAAAAGGTAGAACTATCAGAATTACACCAGACTTCTCAACAGAGACTTTAAAAGCCAGAAGAGCCTTGTCAGAGGTCATGCAGACTCCAAAAGTACACAAATGCCAGTCCAGGCTACCATATCCAGCAAAACTCGCAATCAACATAGATAGAGAAAACAAAATATTCCAGGAAAAAAAACAAATTCAAACAGTATCTCTCTAACAATCTAGCACTACAGAGGATTCTAGAAGGAAAATGCCAACACAAATAGGGTATCTTCACCAAAGAAAAAACAAGATATTAATTATCTCACAACAAAGCCAAAGAGAGAATCACATGCACATAATGCTTCCTAAAACAACAAACATAAAAGGAACTAACAATCATCTGTCTTTAATATCTCACAATATTAATGAACTCAATTCATCTATAAAAAGACATAAACTATCAGACTGGATACACAAAGAGGAACCAGCATTTTGCTGCATACACTAAACTAACTACAATAATAAAAACAGACACTATCTCAGAGTAAAAGCCTGGAAAAGTTCTTCCAAGCAAATGGTCTTAAGAAAGACGCTTTCATATTCATCAAAGGGGAAAAAAAATCAACCAAGAGAAAGTCTTAATTCTGAACATCTATGCTCCAAATGCAAGGCACCCAAATTTATAAAAGAAACTTTACTAAAGTTCAAAACCCGCATTGAAACCTACACAATAATAGTGGGAAATTTCACTCTTAATAATTCACAGGTCATTGAAACAGAAACTAAGCAGAAAAACAGTGAAACTAATAGAAGTTATGAACCAAATGGATTTAACAGTTATCTACAGAACATTGCACCCTAAAACAAAAGAATACAACTTCTTCTCAATACTTCATGGTATCATCTATCAAAATCACCCACATAATTGGTCACAAAACAACTCTCAGTCAATACAAGAAGATTGAAATAATCTCATGTATCTTATCAAACCACTATGCCCTAAGATGGTCTTATAACAGCAATAACAGCAAAAAAAAAAAAAAACAAAAAACAAAAAACAAAAAACAAAAAAACAGAATGCCCCCATACACGTGGAAACTGAACAACTGTATTCAATGATAACTTGGTCAGGGAAGAAATAAAGTAAGAAATTAAAGACTTCCTAGAATATAATGAAAATGTTGACACATTATAATGTATGGGAAACAATAAAAGCAGTACTAGTAGGAAAATTCATAGCACTAAGTGCCCTGATGAAGTTACTGGAGAGATCTTCCTCTAGTAACTTAACAGCATACCTGAGACCTCCAGAACAAAAAAAGAATACTCACCCAAGAGGAGTAGACAGAAATGAAATACTCTAGACTGAAATCAACCAAATGGAAACAAAGAGAACAATACAAAGAATCAACAAATCCAAAAGCTGGTTCTTTTAGAGAATCAGCAAGATAGAAAAAACGTAACCAAACTAACTAAAGGCCACAGAGGCAGTATCCAAATTAACAAAATCAGAAATAAAAAGAAATACACAACAAAAGAAATGGAGAAAATTAAAAAGATCAGCAGATCTTACTACAAAAGCCAATACTTAACAAAACTGGAAAATCTAAATGAAATGGTTTTCTAGACATATACCACATACCAGAGTTAAACCAAGAGCAGGTAAGCCTTTTAAACAGGACCGTATCCCATTTAGAACCTCCCAACCAAAAAGGAAGGAGGAGGAGGAGGAGGAGGAGGAGGAGGAGGAGGAGGAGGAGGAGGAGGAGGAGGAGGAGGAGGAGGAGGTGGAGGAGGGCACAGGGCCAGAATTCTACCATATCTTCAAAGAAGACTCCTAACACCAATATTTTCTCAAATGATTCCACAAAATAGAAACCGAAAGAACACTACCGAATTAATTCTATAAAGCCACAATAACTCTTATACCTAAACCACACAAGGACACAACCAAAATAGAACTTCAGACCAATTTCACTTATAACTATCTATTCAAGAATACTAAATAAAATTCTTGCAAACCAAATCCAGAAATACATCAAAACCATCATTCTCCACGGTTAAGTAGTCTTCATTCCAGAGATAAAAGGTTGGTTCAATATATAAAAATCCATTAACATAATCTATTATAAACAAACTCAAAGAAAAAATCACATGACCATCTCCTTCGATGCAGAAAAAGCATTTTACAAAATACTACACCACTTTATGTTAAAAGTATTGGAGACTATACATGGACTGACCCTGGACTCTGACCTCATAGGTAGCAATGAATATCCTAGTAAGAGCACCAGTGGAAGGGGAAGCCCTGGGTCCTGCTAAGACTGAACCCCCAGTGAACTAGACTGTTGGGGGGAGGGGGACAATGGGGGGAGGGTGGGGAGGGGAACACCGATAAGAAAGGGGAGGGGGGAGGGGGATGTTTGCCCGGAAACTGGGAAAGGGAATAACACTCGAAATGTATATAAGAAATACTCAAGTTAATAAAAAAAAAAAAGTATTGGAGAGATCAGGAATTCAAGGCTCATATCTAAACATATTAAAATCAATTTACTGCAAACCAACAACCAATATCAAATTAAATGGAGATATGTGTGAAACAACCCCACAAAATCAGGGAAAAGATAAGGATGCTAACTTTTCCCATATCTATTCAATATAGTACTCGAAGTGCTAGCTAGAACAATAAGACAACAAAAAGAGATCAGGGGATACAAATTGGCAAAGAAGAAATAAAGGTATCACTATTTGTAGACAGTATGATAGTATATATAAATGACCCCCAAAATTCTACCAGAGATCTTCTACAGCTGATAAACATCTTCAGCACAGTGGTCAGATATACAATTTACTCAAATAAATCAGTACCCTTCCTTTATACAAATGATAAACAGTCTGAGAAAGAAATTAGAGAAAGAACTCCCTTAACAATAGTCACAAATAATATAAAATATCTTGGGGGTGAATCTAACCGAACAAGTGAAAAATCTGAATAACTTTAAGTCTCCCAAGAAAGAAATCGAAGAAGATTTTAGAAAATGGAGAAAGCTCCATGCTCATGGGCTAGCAGAAATAAAATTATAACAATAGCCATCCTACCAAAGGCAATCTACAGATTCAATTCAATCCCCATCAAAATTCCAACACAATTCTTCAAAGACATGGAAAAAGCAATTCTCAAATTCATTTGAAATGCCAAAAGCAACAATTATTAACAATAAAAGAACTGCTCGTGGAATCACCATCCGTGATCTCAAGCTATACTACAGTGCAATAGTGATAAAAATTGCATGGTATTTGTACAGAGACAACCATGTTGATTAACTCAGAAATAAAAGCTTTTATTTATAGACACCTGATCTTTGACAAGCCAAGAATATAATTGGAAAAGAGAAAGCATCTTCAATAAGTGATGCTGGTCTAATTGTCTGTCTGTATATCAAAAAATGAAAACAAATCCATATTTGTCACCTTGCACAAATCTTTAGTCCAAGTGGATTAAACCCTCAATATAAAACCAGAATCTAATAAAAGCAATAGTGGAAAAGAGCCTAGAACTCATTGGCACAAGGGGAAATTTCCTAAACTGAATTCCAATGGCTCAAGCTCTAAGATCAAGAATTGATAAATGGTACCTCATGAAACTGGAAACCTTCTGTAAGGCAAAGGACATAGTCAATAGGACAAATTGGCAACCTACAAATTGGGGGAAAAATCTTCATTAAACCTACTTCCTAGAGAGGGATAATATCCAAAATATATAATGAACTCAAGAACCTAACCAAGAAAAAAGAGAATGAAAGAAAGATAAAAATTTAAAAAAAAATGGGGTATAGAACGAAACAAAGAATTCACAACCGAGGTATCTTGAATAGATGAGAAACACCTAAAGAAATGTTCAAAGTCCTTAGTGATCAGGGAAATGCAAATCAAAACAACCCTGAGATTCCACCTCACACCAATCAGAATGGCTATATCAAAAGCTCAGGTGACAGCACATGTTGGCAAGGATATGGAGAAAGAGGAACACTGCTCCATTTCTTGTGGGATTGCAAATTTCTACAACCACTCTGTAAATCAATCTATAGGTTCCTCAGAAAATTAGAAATAGATCTCCATAAATAGAACCAGCTATATAACACTTTTGAAAATATACCCAAAGATGCCCCACCAGGCCAGATGTTCCACTGTGTTCATAGAGGCCTTGTTTCTGATAACTAGAAGCTGGAAACAACCCAGAAGTCCCACAACGGAAGAATGTATACAGAAAATGTGGTTCATTTACACAATGAAATACTATTTAGCTATTAAGAACAAGAACATCCTGACTTTTGCAGGCAAATGGATGGAATTAGAAAATATCATCCTGTGTAAGGCAACTAAGAAAGGACCGGCAGAAAGGGTGGAAACTGGCAACCTTAGGAGGAAGGAAGTGGCGGGACCCTCCAGAATGTACCAGAGACCTTGGAATTGAGTGATTCTCAGTACTCAAAAGGAGCAATCTTAGATGAAATGCCCTATGGTGGGGAGAGGGAACTTATTGAACCTACCTCCAGCAGAAAAACAGGGCATCAAGTGGCAGACAGGGTTGCCATCCCATAGTGAAAACTCTGACCCATAATTATTCCCGTTTGAAAGAACTGCAGGGACAAAAAATAGAGAAGAGCCTGGGGAAAAGGAGGTCCAGCGACAGACCCAAAGTAGGATCCAGGTCAAGGGGAGGCCCCAAGGCCTAACTTATTACTGAGGTTCTGGTGTGCTCACAAAAAATGGCCCTATCATGACTGCCCTCCAAAAGACACAACAAGCTGCTGAAAGAGTCAGATGCAGATATTTACACCCAACCAATGGACAGCAGCTGCTGACCCTTGTGATTGAATTGTGGGAAAGCTGGAAGAAGCTGAAAAGGAAGAAGGTGACCCTGTAGGAATACAAACATTCTTGATTCTTCTGGACCCCTGAGATCTCTCAGACACCGGACACCACCAACCAGGCAGCACACACCAGTTGAGATGAAGCCCCCAACACATATACCTCAGAGGACTCTCTGGTCTGGGTTCAGTCAAAGATGCACCCAATGCGCAAGAGACTGGTGTCCCCAGGGAGTTTAGAGATCTGGTGATGTGGGGCTTGGGAATAGACATCGTCATGGAGACAGGGGTGGGGAGATGTGCGATGGGTAACATTCAGAGTGTGGACCGGGAGGAGAATAAAATCTGGAGTGGAAAAAAGATTAAAGAAAAATTAAAAAAAAATAAATAGCTAGATAAGTAACTAAATAAACTAAATAATAGAATGCTCTATTATATGCTTCTTAAAAGTTTGCATTATTTTCCTGTCCTGCTCTTTGTCATTTCTAGTCTCTATTTCTCTTTATCTTCTTTTCCATTCTGTCTGCTTTCTTCCTTATTTTGCTGTCTATATCATTGAGTCTGTATTACCTATTGTATATCTCTATTATCTCTCATTCATCAGTGTGTTATCTATTACCTATTTATCATCAATATACTTGTTTATCTACCATCTATTTGCCATTAGTCATCCACCTATAGGTGAATCTGTCTATTAATCTATTGGTCATCTATTCTTCAGTTATCTATAAACCTAAAAGGAAAATTGAACTTGCAACTTAGTGTAAAGCCATTTTTAATTTGAGATATTTTGATAATAAATTGCAAGTTCAATCTTTACGAATAAATGAAATGTGCCTGAAATTATTTGTTACTGTTTCGTTTATTTCTGTTTAATCATTGTAAATTATTGTGATAATTTTAAATAAAGGGGCTATTGATTCTTTCAAAATCAAAATAGAAATTAGGATTATTTTTCATACATTCCTTGATTAATGGATAGATGCATACAGTGAAACACACACCAACCTGAATTATATTCGATGACGTTAAAGAATAGGCTCTTTAAAAAATGATGCTGACAAATAGGTGATTAAAATGATCTTATTCTACTTTTAATGATAGACTTTATAAAAACAGTACTGATCCTGAACTGACATAACCCCTGAATCAGTCAAGCATGGGGCAGAGCTCATTAATCTGGGACTTCAGACAGTGTTGGGCTGTGTACATCCTCATCTTCGCACGATGTACTTGCCAACCAAGGACACTTTACCTTCATGAACTATGCACAAATATCCTTTTTGTAACAGATCATCTAGCCATCTGTTGGCAATAGAGGATGCCCATCTGCATGGAACTGCATATATATATGCAGTCTGAGCTATGGAATAAGATTCTACTCTCACTGACAACCTTCAAACATAGCTTCAAATCAACTCTCAACTCCATTCTCGATATACCTGTGGAACCATAGAGAGGAAAACTCAGCCTGAATTTGTGTGAGTACATTTATGATAATTCAATCCTTATGCTCTAAGTGAACTTTTAGAGAGAATCACCTACTTGCCATGGTACATCTATGCATAATTGGGTGTGTAGAAGATATACCTAGGAGCTTATACACATAGAAAAGATAAAAAGCATAAAGTTTAAATTTCAGCCAAAATAGAGAATCATACAAGATATGTCTCTCATCAACCAAGCTCACTCTTCTCTTAGGAGATGCAAACAATAGTTGGGCCCTTGAGGGTCTTCAATCATGTGGTACTGCTACTCTTGACAGTCCTTCATTTAGATTCCTACTACTGCTTTACTTTAGAATAAAGTTTCCTTGCTGCTTTTTCACATCTGTGTGAGCCCTTAATTCCTTGACTAAGAAGTCAAGAACCTGGAAGGAGTCACAGCAAAGTCCACCAACCAATCTTAATTTTACCATCTTTACCATCATTACTCTGTGGGGTATTCTGAAGGAAAATTGGAATCAGCTCCCCAGGAGACACATTTCCATGAACACTGGGCCTTCCCACACTAGGCAGGCATTTATCTTCAATTTTATTGTGCTAGT
The DNA here is from genome assembly GCF_021556685.1 of Rattus norvegicus. Classification (NCBI taxonomy): domain Eukaryota; kingdom Metazoa; phylum Chordata; class Mammalia; order Rodentia; family Muridae; genus Rattus; species Rattus norvegicus. Next base: position 116,501,085 of record NC_141534.1, read on the forward strand.
TTTCTCATGCCTTCACTCATCTGATACCACAGACATAATCTTTCTAAATTGTTTTTGTTCCACTCCACACATCAGATTTCATGTTGCCAATAATTTCTTAAAGAGTAAGTGCTTTAGATGGAGGAGGTTGTGTGAGAGAGAAGCAAAGACAATATAAAGAAGAGACCCACAAAAACAGAAGCAAATGTCTGCAACTTTGACATTGAAACGGTGACTATAGATCACTTAGAAATATTCAGATGGCTCTAATTATCTACCCATTCTGACTTCTACCCCTTTACACTGGTATGACATATCCTTGTGGCTTTAACCCTATTATACCACATACTAATTGAGATGAACAAATCACTCCACATTTGCTTGGATGTTATATTGAAGGCAAATGGGTTTTTCTCTGCATGTTGTTTGTAAATTACAAGTTAAAAATAATGGATTATGATGTATTTATTATTGTTGGATACTGGCAAAAGCTAATTAACTGCTGTATATAACTAGAAAAAGTGTTGCATATTTACGCCATATTTTCTTTACTTAACAATTAATTATATGATCAAAATAGAATGTGTAAAGTCACTGCAGACTTACCTCTAGCACTATTTAGAAAAAAAAGCAAGTAATGAGGCAAAATGACTTCTGTGAAAGTCAGCCATACACTTACTAATATTCTTTGTGGAACTACAGATCTACCTTTAAATCATACACATATGATTATGAAATTATTAACCAATATTCCTTTACCAGTTTTACTTCTTTAGAGTTACAAAATACTAATCCAAATTTCTGGTGAAGCTGAAGGGATAGTATATGCATAGTATAAGATCTTGGTGAAAGAAAATTTGCATAAATAATGTGATTTTTAAAAATAATTAACATAATACCAATATGAATTATATTTGGATTAATTAGTTAACATGAAATTGAGTCCCCACTACTACTGTGAAGTGTTAGATGATCACCACTCTGAATTACAATGCATTAATTAGGTTCACACCCTTATGAATTATCAGTGTTCATATTGAATGCAGACTTCACAGATGAAAGGCCATAGCCTAGGTCACAAAAGAGCCATCTTTCATTTTCTTCTGTGGTTTCTTTGTTACTTATCAAACTTATCTGTTTCTTTGTGACTACATTTTCTCCATTACCCATGTTTCTTCTCTCTGCACCCTATGTAAGAAATTTAGGCTGCACTCCCTCATATCCTAACTGTGCTGCAAGTCTGCCCCCCCCCATTAATCAACAAATAGAGTGAGAGCCAATGATAGCAGCCACTTTCAATGGAGAGGGAAACTGAATTGAGAAGCATTATGATAGTTGATGTAGATTGCCAATTTAACAGGCTCTGGAATAACGTAGGAGGAAAGCCTCCATGAACATCTATGAGGCTTTGTATAGATCAGGTTAGCATCTAGCCATTCCTCTGTTGGGTCTGGAGTTGTGCAAATGATGAGGAGCATTGAGCACCTGTCTAGCAGGAACAATTTATTTACTGTGGATTTCTAAAGCTAATGGATTATGGACATGGCCAGACTCAGGAGCTAGAACCAACCCCCTTAACTGGCTGTATGCAAGCCTTTTATAACCACCACCACCACCCCACAATCCCCAAAGAAAAAGAGCAGGATAAAGAAAACGAGCACAGTAGGGGCAACTTGTCCATTATGGGATTGGGCTAACTCTTGGTCTAGGCTAACTCTTGTGGTTTACCACTGAAGGATGTGCGATATCCTGACAAGTTATTTACAAGAACTTAGTAGGCCAGTGGGCAAATAGAGGAGGCAAATAGGCCCCTTCACCTGTAAGAGACTAGCATGATTAGGTTAATTGACGTGGGAAAACACCCTGAAGGTGTCACTCAACTTCATGACCTTGGGTCCTGGACTCCACTAAGGAAGAAAGCTAGCAGAATGTCAACATTCACTTTCTGCTTCCTGACCACAGGTGCAATGTAGTCAGGCAGCTTAAAGTCTTGTTATCATGAAGCCAGATGGGCTGTACTTTTTCCCACTGTGAGCCAGTGTAACAATTTCTTTCCAGTTAGGTTTCTTGGTCAGATATTTTGTTATGGCACTAAAATAAGTAACTACACATCTATAAAGCAAATGAATTAGCCAACCAACCACCTTCCTTCTATGACATTTGCTGTAGGGAAATCCCTAACATCAATGTTTTCTCTCTGGGTGTTAATAAAGCATGCTATAGCCGCCCTTAAGGAAATCACCAAAAACAAAACTAGTAAAGTCTGGAACTCCATCCTCTAGGGAGGTTGAGGTGGGAGCATTTCACGTTCGAGGTCAGCGTAAGATACAGTGGTCTCAATGCTAGACTGTGCAACTAAGAAAGATCTCAACTTCTAATAAAAGTATAAATCAGTAAAAAAGAGGTGAAAAATACATCTTAGTGGCAAAGTTTTTGTGGGTTATATGTTCAGCCTCTACACCTGAAGAAATACCAAAACCAAAATGCCTGAAAGTCTTAATATATCATTAATATATAACTATATGAAACTAAGTAAATCAATAATTATCATTTCCTACCCACAGACAATTATCTAAAAATAAGAATCACAATTGAATTAACATTTCCTAGTTTTATTTTCCTTTCCAAGCATCTCTTCTCTCTGTCACTCCCACCCCTCCCAACACTTTCAGTTATGAGTCTCAGGTAGTTTCCCTAAGCCTCCATTTCTCTATCACCCAAAAAAAAATGGGAAAGAAAAAAGGAAAAGATGAAGGAGGGAACTAAGTCCTGAAGGCAGCATTTTCCATTTTTCCTCTTGACGTATTGCTGACAGCTGCAATGAGTGGAGATGCACCACTACCCTCACCCCAACACTCCCCGTGTATCTCGGGGCACAGACTAAAGAAAACTGAGAGAAGACCAAACTCCTTTTAACATCAAAGCTAAAATTTGTGCAGCATAGCTCTTTTCTTAACTATTGAATGTTCATTTGCTTCTATTAATATCCTTTAATTAAATGCTAGGCCAAAATTAGTACCACCAAGGTAGATTTTCTCTCACTCTTTTGGATGCCTAAAATAACTTGAATATCATTCAAAGAGCAGATGTAGAACTCAAGACTTACCTGAATGAGTCAGGCACAAGAGTTCTCTCCATCCTTCGGGAGCACTGAAAATCACAAGTATACTTTGAGGAATGTAATGAGATTAAATAAATGAAGTCTAGATTTCCTGTTCAGAAAATTAATAGTCATTCATTTTTACCTAACACCCACATAATTTAAAGAATAATTTCTATTCATCTACCTTCCACAAGGTTCTGCGGTTCTTCTAAATTCACTCATTAAATGATTCTTTGTTGCTATTAGGTTCATATAACATTTCTATTTTATCCAAATATATACATACTCAGATCGATCTGTTCTGGCTTTAGAATTTCTATAACATTGCTTTTCTTCTATTTATATTAAAGCAGTAGTGATCCCTTCTAAATGTAGGGGACTTTTCATTTGTTAACTTCTCTGCTTTCCAATTTTTTTCTATTTTCCTAGGTTTTCATGGGTAGATTATATGGATTAGCTTGTGAAACTTCTGTCAGTGTTTGAGTGCTCTCAGTTTCACTGCATATACGGAGTCTGTATGCTATCGTCCTTCTATTCATGGACTTAATATGTTTCCCTAGTTGCTGTAGTTTTTGTTAAAATCTGGCTAGTATCTGGACTATTTGTAGTGTTCACCATAATTTTTTTGATCACATCTTGATTAATTATTCATGTGTGTTTCATTTTCCTTTCCACTATAAACTGAAACCTATCTTCTATTATTTCTTCTGTTTCCTTTGTTTTTAAGTATAAAACTATTTGCTTTATGTTAATTGTATCTTTTTATGTTACTAAATGATTTTGTTGAGAATACTACATTTTTGGTGTCTTTAGGACAAGGTAACTCTGTGTTCTTCAAACTGACTCTGAAAACATGATCCTTCTGTTACAAATCCCAGAGTCATGGGTTATCATGTGTGCAACACCACATACATGGAGATGATTGACAGTTTGATTTGCTAGGTTCACAACTGCCTTCAAAGATACTTCATAGTTGGAGTTTATCACGTTTTTGTATAAAAACACAGATGTGTGTTCCTGTGTTGCCTATATGTGTGAGTGCTCCTGAGTGAGTGTGTGTGTGTGTGTGTGTGTGTGTGTGTGTGTGTGCGCGCGCGTAAAGGCTTCATTTTCTCCCTCCTGATATGGGAGCAAACATGTTACTGTTTTTCATTTACAGAAAACGCAGCCTTTCTGCACTTTCATCTCTTATCACCAAGTAGTTTCCTTGATAAATAACTGTGCATAAGCTCATATTTCTAATTTGGCCTTAATATTTAATTAAGGATTTTTAATTTTGTGAGGTATCATTACTCACTCTATATCATCAACCATCTTGTCTGCATCTATACTGAGAATGAAGGTTTAATTAATCACTATCTTTAAATCTCAATACTCTTGGATCTTGCATTTCCTTTTATATAGTAGTTAATTTACTCTTGGGTTCAATTTGTAGCTATTTCCTATTAAACTGTCACCTGATATTTTGCTACTGAATACTTTAGTTTCAATCATTACTTTTTTTTTAATGGATCATATTTTTTTTTATTAACTTGAGTATTTCTTATATACATTTCGAGTGTTATTCCCTTTCCCGGTTTCCGGGCAAACATCCCCCTCCCCCCTCCCCTTCCTTATGGGTGTTCCCCTCCTAACCCTCCCCCCATTGCCGCCCTCCCCCCATAGACTAGTTCACTGGGGGTTCAGTCTTAGCAGGACCCAGGGCTTCCCCTTCCACTGGTGCTCTTACTAGGATATTCATTGCTACCTATGGGGTCAGAGTCCAGGGTCATTCCATGTATAGTCTTTAGGTAGTGGCTTAGTCCCTGGAAGCTCTGGTTGCTTGGCATTGTTGTACTTTTCGGGTCTCGAGCCCCTTCAAGCTCTTCCAGTTCTTTCTCTGATTCCTTCAATAGGGGACCTATTCTCAGTTCAGTGGTTTGCTGCTGGCATTAGCCTCTATATTTGCTGTATTCTGGCTGTGTCTCTCAGGAGCGATCTACATCCGGCTCCTGTTGGTCTGCACTTCTTTGCTTCATCCATCTTGTCTAATTGGGTGGCTGTATATGTATGGGCCACATGTGGGGCAGGCTCTGAATGGGTGTTCCTTCAGTCTCTGTTTTAATCTTTGCCTCTCCCTTCCCTGCCAAGGGTATTCTTTTTCCTCATTTAAAGAAGGAGTGAAGCATTCACATTTTGATCATCCGTCTTGAGTTTCGTTTGTTCTAGGGATCTAGGGTAATTCAAGCATTTGGGCTAATAGCCACTTATCAATGAGTGCATACCATGTATGTCTTTCTGTGATTGGGTTAGCTCACTCAGGATGATATTTTCCAGTTCCAACCATTTGCCTACGAATTTCATAAACTCGTTGTTTTTGATAGCTGAGTAATATTCCATTGTGTAGATGTACCACATTTTCTGTATCCATTCCTCTGTTGAAGGGCATCTGGGTTCTTTCCATTTTCTGGCTATTATACATAAGGCTGCGATGAACATAGTGGAGCACGTGTCTCTTTTATATGTTGAGGCATCTTTTGGGTATATGCCCAAGAGAGGTATAGCTGGATCCTCAGGCAGTTCAATGTCCAATTTTCTGAGGAACCTCCAGACTGATTTCCAGAATGGTTTTACCAGTCTGCAATCCCACCAACAATGGAGGAGTGTTCCTCTTTCTCCACATCCTCGCCAGCATCTGCTGTCACCTGAGTTTTTGATCTTAGCCAATCGCACTGGTGTGAGGTGAAATCTCAGGGTTGTTTTGTCAATCATTACTTTTAATATGATTTTTTTTACTTGAGCCTGCATGTCCCTCACATTATTTAACTAATCTGAATGTTTAATAATACTTTAGCTGGACTATGTAAGATACTTGATTTAATTCTCTTTGGAAAACTTTTCTAATCCATTTAGCACATTTTAACTCCAATACTAATGTGTGCTTTCATCTTAAGGGTATTTTAAATAGCAGTATATCTCTTATTTTAGTAATATTCAAGATTCTTTTGATGGCAATGCACTCATTATTTGATTTACTTTTGTTTGTAGAGTCTCATTGGAGTTTATGTGTGATGTAAAGTGCAACAAATTTCAGAAATCACACAGGTTTATTAAATAGTAAATCTTTTATCATCAAAGTCCAAGGTTGATATGTTATATAATTGGTCTGCATTTAATTACAGGAGGTAAGTTAAAGTCAACTGTAATTAGTATGCCTATTAACTTTTCAGTCTCTTAGTAAATGTCATTCTATTTAACAAGCTGCAAATAAGAACTCCCAAGAATTACCCAAAATGCTTTTCTCCACATCCCTTATATGCAAAGCATATAAAATTTTTGTCTGAAACACATGTGCACATCTCCACATTCTACTTTCTCAATTTCACTCAATCATGCAAACATCTTCTCTTGCTTTGTCTCTACATGACCTGAATGGCGAACTTTCCTACTCTGATCAAAGCTATAAATGTGATTGAATATTAATACCCTCATTACCACATTAATGTTTGTATTACTTCAGATGTGAGTACCTTCAACTATGAATGGATTTCTATATCTGCCTCCTGGACTCCTCTATCCTCATCTCCCAGCCCTCTTGAGGTTTTTTCTATCACAAAAGTAGTATTTCATTTTAATGTGAAGAATTTCCATCTGAAGATGATTTATTGAACAGTGAAGATGTGATTATATGTTTATTTTCTATCCAAAAAAACATTAAGGTAATAGACTCTAAAAACTTTTCCATCAAAGAATAACAGAAGCAAGGTGAAGAATTCTAAAATAGAAGTAGTAATAAGAAAAATTAAGCAAAAGAAGGAACACAGCCCTTTTACACTATTTTCAGGATAACAAGCTGAATGTTCCAATGGAAAGAGAGAGGAGAAGGAGATATGAGGAGAGTAATGGAATAATCCAGTGAGAGAATTCAGTCAGGGTATAAAAGTTCTCCAAAAATAAGTCTGGCAACCTAGGTTTAATCCTGAGAACCCAATTCAAATTGAAAGAAGAGAGCTCTATACAGTTATCCTCTGATGACGATACCACACAGCTCATGTACACACAACCATACATGCAGTACTTAAAAATGCTAAAATTACAGAGCTGTAGAGATAAATAATTAACCTCCAGTGAAAGATATATTTAAGTTGTACTATTTTCATCACTAAAACCAATGTGTTTTTAGTTTTTCTTTGTTTGGTCTGGTTTGGTTTTGATTTATTGACATGGGGTTGCCTTGGCTTAACAAGCCTGACTATCCTGGAACTCACTTTGTAGACCAGGTTAGCCTTGCAGTCAGATAGATCTGCTTTCATCTGCCTCCTGAATGAGATTGTAGGTGTGCTCCGCCATGCTCAGTTTTATTACTTATCCTTTTGATGGTGATTGGTTGATTGCCTATTTGTTTGTTTGCTTAATTTGTTGGTTGGATGGTTTGGTTTGGTTTGGTTTCCAAGACGGAGTTTTTCTGTGTAGCCCTGACTGTCCTGGAACTCATTCTGTAGACCAGGCTAGCCTGGAAGTCAGAGATGTGCCTGACTCTGTTTCTTAATTGCTTGACTTAAAGACATACACCACCACCCAGTTAATTCCTTATTCTTAAATGATGTCAGTTTGTCAATATGTACCATAAATCTTTACTTACATCTGTCATAGGTGATACTTTTAACAAGTAAACTAAAGTAGTGTTTAGCTAAACTGATTTTCTATTAGATGTTAGTTATAGAAATAGTTATTTTTATATCTTGTTTAAATTTATACTTAAAATATATTCTACAGCATCAACTTTGAAAATGAAGGGCACATGTTGATATTCTACACAACAAAATTATACTTTATACAACCTCCTCTAAAGTGCAATGAAAAACAAGTACTTACCAAGAAGGCATTGGGAAGAGGTACAAGATACATTCCAGATGCTTTTCTTTAGAAAATTCTACTAATAGATGCTTTATAAGAAAAATACATTAAAGTTACACATACATATATGCATATATACATATACATACATATAAAAATAATAGCATTCAATAGAAATCAATTTTATCTGTATTTGAGTGTAATAATTAATTATTATAATTAGTTATGATAATTAGGCTAATATAACTAATATATCAGTTATAATAATTAGTCTTATTTAGGAATGATTTTATTTATTATTCTTTTTTCTTTTTTTTTTTCAGAGCTGGGGACCGAACCCAGGGCCTTGCACATGCTAGGCAAGTGCTCTACCACTGAGCTAAATCCCCAACCCCCAAATGTTTATTTATTTAGGTATTTATTTATATGACTGTTCTGTCTTCAGACGCACCAGAAGAGGGCATCAGATCCCATTACAGATGGTTGTGAGCCACCATGGGGTTGCTGGGAATTGAACTCATGACCTTTGGAAGAGCGGTTATTGCTCTTAACCACTGAGCCATCTCTCTGGTCTCTAATGATTTTATTTTTCATGCCATTCAGGAGGGAGAACCAAAATTGAGATAATCTCCTGTAGTATCATGCTAATGATGAAACTGTCTTGATCACATTTCTTTCTCTTCCCCTTTATCCAATTTCATGATCGAAACTACTCACCATATAACTCTGACAGAGAGAGGTAGAATTGAGAATTCTGGACATGAAGACTATATTAATTGTGAGGTAATCAATGTCTTTATGAAACTCATTCTTTAAATTCAATATAGGCTGGATTCTCCTGGTGTAGTTAGTGGGCTATTATGTGAAAGAGTGCTTGGTCAAACTTAACATCACTCTGCCTCAGCACTGGTAACTTTAACCCACTCTTTTTACTGTCCTTTAAACACATAAAAATGAGAATCACAGATGTTGGATTATTCAATGTATATATGATCACCTTTATGTTAGAGTCCAGGAAACACTCCATAAAGCACTCAAACACAGATCTCAGTCAAACAGGGATACTTTATTGAATACATTCAACAAGACTGATCCATCAGAGATGCAGCCCAGACTCAGGAGCTAGACTTCAACTTCTAATATTTCTCAGAGACAGTTTATAATGGCCAAAAAAAAAAACAAAAACAAAAAAACAAAACAAAACTAAAATGAGTTCATGTGAAGGTGCAGGAAGCACTGTCCAGTGGTTAGCTCTGACTCAAGCTCTTTTGGCTGGCATGACAAAGCAGTTCTATCTGATCTTTATTCTGATTGGTCCTCAATGGAGCTTATGGCTGTCAACTTTCTTATAGTTTTGGTTGTGAGCCTAGCCCTTAATGTTTAAGCTTTATCTCTTAAATTTCTTAAGAAAAACTCAAAACATAACAGAGTATGTCATCAACTTTACCCTGCACTTAGTCAAGTTATTTTCTGTGTCAGCAATAATATAAAATGGCTAGCAGTCATGAAATCAAGTGGCTACAGTTATATCAGGGAAGTAGTCTTTAACACATTACAAGATACTTATCAATATGGTTGAAACTGAATAATCTTTCAGTAGCCATATATGGCAATTCCAGTTCCAAACACTCCCTATTATTGTCATATTAGGACTGTACTTGTCAGTCATTCTTCGCACACTTGTATTGCTTTTACAGTATAACCATTATTTCACTAGAGATTTTAAAAATTAAGCTTTCAAAACACAATTGGAATTAATATTTGAAATGTCCCCTTTTTAGTGTTTTTCCAATAAGACTTACATATACTACACACACACACACACACACACACACACACACACACACACACACACACATTTTAGGAGTTCACAGCAAATACCCACAAATATAAAACTACTTTTACTAATCCTGTGAAATTCTAAGCCTATTTATCCATATTCTGGTGTCCTCTCCCATCCATTTCAGGGCTCAGTCATCTCATAAAAAATTTAGGCTTTGTTAGAAAGCAATAGGCAGGGAATCTTTCTTTCTCAACTAATAGTTGTCTCCTCATTCAGCCTTTAAAAAAGGGAGGCATTAGAAGAGAAAGAAAAGCTGAAGCTCATTGCTTACATTCTTAAATTGTTCTCTCTTCTTTATCTTATGTAACATTTAAGATTTAAAAGGAATAACCAGCAAGGTACTTACATTGTATGTGTATGGAGTTGTTTGTTTTGTCTTGCTTGTTTTGCCAAATCTCATTTTATGATCAATAATCACAGAGTAATAAAAGCTTAAGTAACAAAACAAACACCAAAATAAATCTCAGAGAAAGGGCATTACTTCAAATATATTATCTTTATGAATTGATGCAGCATTGCAGAGGAATTTTAATCCAGCAACATGACTGCTCTGACCAGGAATCACTTTCAAAAACCTCTAGATCTATATGATCTAGCCAGAATGCAGACATACCCTGGATTGCAGTTTGATCCGGCTGAAATACAGACACACCCTTAGCACACATATTTAATCCCTAAAAGTTGATTTGTAGAAGGAAGCAGCCTGTATGAAAGTGTTATTTAATTGAGGGGCAAACAAAGTGATGAATGCAAAAATTCTTTTACAGAATTAGTCAGAGAGAGGAGATGACCAACTCTCACATGAACATCACAGGAAAGAAAGGCTACTTATGAAAGGAATGCAAAGAGAGGAGGCAGTTTTACTAGGACAGACTTAGAGTCAAGTTGTGGGTGAAGTCAGACAGAGGCAGAAAATGAGAAGGAGCAAGAAGATTAGAACTGTTTGACAGAGTTTGAGATCAACGAGAGCAATTCAGTCAGAAGCTATGAGAAGCTACTTCGAATCAATTAGCTTGGAGAGGAATTTGGGCCAGAACAGCTGAGTTGAACCAGCCATCCAGTGGTAGAAATGGTGAGTTTCTCAAACAGTAAGCTTCTGAGATGACAATTATATCTGGAGAATAAAAGTTACTGTTAGATATGTTACCTAAACCTTCTGAGCCTCATCTCTCTCATTTGGAGACACCAGAAATATTTCTGGATGTTCATTGAAGGTGTGTCATCTCATTATAAACATCATTGCATAAGTGTTAACTTTATATAGACCTGACATTGTTCTTTAAATAATCTTAAAGGAGACGTAAGAAAAATCTCTACATGATTATTCTTCACTGATCTGCAAAGCTAAATCTCATTATGCCAATAATTTAAGAAAACCTCTTAAGAGCTACTATAATTCTAAAAGACCTTAAAGGTGTCTTTAGGAGTAAATCTAGCAGGATCCAAACTACAGTTTGATTCACATCTTTCAGAAAGAAAGTCCAGGTCGGGTGAATGTTCACCAATGGAAATCTTTCATTCCATGCTTCAAAACTCAGAGGAGAACATGGGTGAAGCAGCCTCTCTTAGACTCCCAAGACTCCCCAAGGGTGCAAAAGTCCCTGCTTTCTTTCCATTGGTCATGGGATCCAGGAGATAAAAAAAATCAGTCTTATGGTCTCATCCTTAACTGATTTCTCTGGTCTTCCTGTTTGAGATGTCAGAAGAGACATGCAGAGGGTCCCATGAGCATTGATATGAGGACTCAAACAATTCCTAAAATCTTTCTCACATATCAGCAATTATAGACAGTGAGTTCTGAGGGGGGCTAAGGTATCTATGCATCAGTTGTTTTATTGCACAAGAGAAAATATTAATGTTACTCCATTGAAAAGACCAAGTGAATGATGAACCTCATTGTGTTTGAGCAGGTGCACAGTTTGTATTTACTTTATTAGTAATAATATGAAAATAATGTGAAGAATACTGACTGAATAATTAGCCAATGTATGGAGTGTGGAGTCCTTAAAAATGCTCTTCTGAGTAAAAGTGAGTAGCAATGCAAAGTTGTTTAAAGGTTCATAGGCGTGCAGTTGCTCCTTGATAGCCTGCCTGGAAGGTCAACATCTGCTCTAGATGCATCCTCTGAAGTTCCTTCACCACACTGAGAGTTCATTTACTTCTCTGTGATTCCTACACAATAGAAATAAATCCATTTACCCCTTGCATCTGTCTTGTTGTTTCCAAAGTTTGATGATTTGCTTTCTTTTAATAGGATTATCATTCATGTTCAATAGCTAAAAGTACGCTTTTAAAAACTTAAACCTGTTTTATGAACAGCTTTCAAATAAATTCCTTTACACAGCAAGACTAGCAGAATTCAAAATCATATGTCTCAATGATGTTCTGTACATTTAGAATAGCCATTCTGATGCTGTCAAGCTTTGTGTTGGATTTTCCACATCCGTTATGATTTATACTTTTATAACTGTATTCAAGACAAAATTTGAAAAGAACATGGCAAAGTTAAAATTGAAAGAACTATTAAATTTATATCAGCCTATATAACACACATAGCACTTACCTGCACTTTGTTTAAGTTCACACACATATATAATTTAGGCTAGGATTCACATATGAGTGAAGATATGTGGTCTTTTTTTGGTATTGTGTGAGTTTTCATAAGAGTATACATTATAAATCCTTTCTATCACAACTTTTATTTCTTTTTCCTTCTTTATGGAGAATAATACAAAATTTTAATGAATAACAGATTACTATTCTATTCATTGATTTTTGGATAATTAGGTTGGCTTCATTTCCTGTGTGTAGTGAAGATAGCCCCAATAAAGATGGGAGTGAAAACATCTCTGTGGATACAAATGAATGTAAAACAATTGCTTGTGCCTTCATATATAGCAGCAGTATACTATCAGAAAAAGGTAATCATCACAGTCAAAAAACAAAAACAAAACAAACAAAACAACAACAGCAACAACAAACTCTTGAAATTAAATATTTCAGACTGTATATCTAACCAAAGAAAATAAATTCCTCTACAATGAAAGTATCAAGAGATTAGAAAGGGAAACCAAAGGAGGTACTAAATGATTGATAGACCATCTATGCTCCTAGATTGGCAGAATTAGCATTGTGAAAGTGGTACTAGTGCAAAAAATAATCTAAGTATTTAATTCAATACTTACCAATATTCCAATGTTATATTTCAGCTTTACAAAAAATCAAGTGTTTACAGAAATACAAAGGACACAACAGAGCTAAAACAATCTTAAAATAATTTAGAACCATGAGTAAAATCAGTGCTTGATGTATTCTAACTCCAAATTGTCATACAGAACTGTAAAAATAATGACAGCCATTTGTAGACAACAGACCAGTTGAATGTAATGGAGACATCAGAAATAAATTGACCAAGATAATGAAAACTTAATTTTTGTCTAAGAAGGCAAAACATACATTTAAAAACAATAATGTTCAACAAATGGTGCTGGCAAAACTGGATATCCATCTATAGTAGAATGGAATTAGGTTCATGCATCTTATACCTATATAAACATCAATTCAAAATGAATCAACCACTTGAATTTAAATCCTAACACAGTGAAACTCCTAGAAACAAATATGGGGAATACTCTCGAAGATTATAGAGTAGACAAGAACTGGTCTCAGATATCAACAAATGGAATATGTCAAAATAAAAGTTTCTGCATGGCAAAGGACACTGTCAATAGAGCTAATAGTGTCTTTTCATTTGAAGTGTAAATGAAATATTATCAAATTTTACTTTTCATTATTTTGTCTTTTTGTTAAGTATATTTTAAATGTATGGAGTATTCCATACATATACATCAAATAAATGTTACATTTCTTCTCTATAGTATGCACATTGATTCATTTTATCCTATACTTATATAGATTAATCTGAGATTGGCATAAAGTGTTCAGTCCCTAAAACAATATAATTTGTTTCTGATACTGCTAGAGACTTGAAGTTCACAGTAACAGAAGACCACGAGACTGGATTTGTCTGCCCCACATCTGTTCCCACTGCTATCTCGTTACTCATTACATGTATTGTTATTAGCATTTACTCAAGAAAAAGTAGGCAGATCTGACTTGCTTCACTTCCTCCTCTTCCTCCTCCCCCTTCCTCCCCCCTTTCTCTCTCTCCCTCCCTCCCCTCCCCCCCCCCCCTCTCTCTCTCTCTCTCTCTCTCTCTCTCTCTCTCTCTGTGTGTGTGTTCTCTACCTCTACCTCTGCTTTTGATTTGATTTTCTAGGACAGGATGTCATGTGAGCCTGGATCCCGAAGACACTGAATTTCTTTCTGCCTAAATTTTTTGAGTGCAGTCTTTACAGATTTTTGACTCCTATGACGTGTCACTTTCTTTTTTACTAAAACTACCCACCCTATCACTGTATGATATTTTTCTGAAAAGTCATTTAAACTGAAGTACCTTGTTTTCACAAGAATCCTTGTATCCTTGTATATACATAAAGGTGAGAATTTCTGCATATGAATTTATGGTGTCAAATTTCAGTGTATAGAGCCATGAAGCCAGAGAAGTGCTTCTTAATGTTTATTTATTCTTATTATATAACATTCAGTTAATTTATATTATCACTATTTATTTTGTTATAAAAGATTTATAGTTACCCTATTTAGAAATTTTATCCTTTTACAGTTAACATCTGGATATGTTAGATAGGTTTTTCGCAAATTATGCTAAGATAGATTGCTATGGTAAAGACAAAGGATAAAAATACTTGGGATTAGAGAGAAAGAAAATATTTGAAGTAGACAGTGGAATGATGGATCACTAGGTGAAATAAGACTGCAGTAGATATTGGAAAGAAATAGACTGTCTCAACTTAAATTGGCTTTTTCTTTCTTCCTTTCTTCTTTTTATTTCATTCTGTTTTTCTTTTTTCCTTTTTCCTTTACTTTTTGTTTGTGATAAAGTGTCTTGTAATCCAGACTCCCATCCAACTTGCTATCGAGTTAAATCTACCTTGAACACTGACCTCTTGTCTCCATCTTCTGAGGGCTGAGATTACAAGCATAAATCCACAAATTCAGCCAATAGTTTATTTTCAGAAAAGTGTAAAATAATTTATATATGCTTTAAAGAAGTAGTTATTATCTCATTCTTTTATTGTATTCTTATTGGTCTATAAAAGTACTTTAGCCCCTATACAGTCAATGACTAGATTTATTTTTGAAGGTACATGTTAAAATTTGTTCTGGGGTCCGTTCTCAGTATTACTACATGGCTATACCTATCTAACTTTTATCTCTATATCCTTGTTCACCTGCATGATATATCAGAACAGAGAGTATCAACTAAACTCTCCAGTTTCCAAAGAGATTGCTTAAATATAGATTTAAACAATTGACTAGCAGGAAAAGAAAATCCTTTTTGAAGATTTTATGTGACATATACACACATTATATGTGTACACTTTTTTTTAGTATTAGGGTCTAAACCCAGGACATTATGCATGCTATGTAAACACTCTCCAGGAAGGACAGCATATGATTATACAGTTGAAGAGGAACAGATTCTAAATTTACTAAATACGAGCTGTAGGGAACCTTGTGAATGAGCAAAGTAACCAAAAGCTCAAATGTTTCTATAGGAATCCCAGCCAAACTCTGAATGAAATCAATGAACAGCTGCAATGAGATCTCAAATTCCCGCAAAATGCCAGTTTTCCTAGCTTGAGCTTGTGTTATAATCTCCTGAATGAAAATGCCGTTCCAGTTAAATACTGAACATTTTCACTTTACTTGCCTTTACAAGTGAAGTAGACAGAATAATACCTTGATAAAGGC
This sequence comes from Rattus norvegicus, assembly GCF_021556685.1. Taxonomy (NCBI): domain Eukaryota; kingdom Metazoa; phylum Chordata; class Mammalia; order Rodentia; family Muridae; genus Rattus; species Rattus norvegicus. Next base: position 116,516,681 of record NC_141534.1, read on the forward strand.
ATTAGCATTTCACACACAAGCAAGTGCTTGTGTTCCACTGCATTTTAGGTTGCAGATAAAATTAAAGCTGATGATGTCACAGTAAGGTTAGGGAGATAATACTTCAAAGTATCCAGATCTGTGCAAAGCAACCTCCCAAGATTGTCAGTGAACAAAAGGGAGAAGTCAGAACAATATGTGAGTGTTGAGGAAGTTACAGAGTCAACATGAATGGTTTTAAGTGAAGACTGGGGATTGGCTGATTAGACCTCTGGAAGAAGCCAGAGGTAGAATCTCAACTAAGAATACAAACAGTAATAATTACTGCAATACCTTTTGTGTTTGAGGCATGTGTGGGGCTCCTGACCTACAAACAGAAAGAGGATAATTATATTGTTTGAGCTACTAAATTTGCTATAGCCTGTCACAATAATAACAAATTTTCCTAATAATTGATATGCTCATATGATCGTCCTCTCTTCGAATTTTCATCGAAGACATCTTGATTTCTAGTTAGGAAGAAAAGACTCAGTTAGCATTTACTCTTTACAACTGATCTACAGAAATAGACATCATTGTAGAGAAACTCTCCTATAAACATCACCTGTCAATGAAAATGCTGTCTGAGAAATACTAAGAGATAAGAAATGCAGGGAGAGCCAAGAGAGCTGTGACAGGAGATAGATGGAAGAGAGGACAAGTAAACCAGATGTAGTTCAAGGAAGAAGTAGGCTGGGACTGAAGAGAGGTAACTAACCAAGTGGTAGACATAGAGTAGTTCAAATGGTTAAATAAGGTAAGAGTTAGGCAGGGAATGATCCAAAGCTTATGGTCTAGGCATTTAATAATGAATAATTAGTCTAGGAGTTGTCATTCTAGGAGCTGAGACTGGAAGAGAAAAACAGGTATAATATTTTAGGAAGTGGCATCCTCCATCAAGCATGAATTCAAGTTTAGTAAAGACCTGGGTGAAAGAGAGTGCAGTTGCTTTGGCACTGAACATAAGGCAAGAACTAAGACAAAAAAAAACCCCAAACTTGAACTGAGCAGAAGCAAACAAGCACTTCAGAGATGCTCCTAGGGTCTGTTCCTTTAAATGGTTGCTTAGCAACCTAGGCCAGATATCTTTTGGAGGAGGGCAGGTACAGCTACTACAAAAAAGAGAAGGAGACACTTTAAGTGCTTACTAAAGGAAAGAAACAAAAACAAAATCTGGCACTTTTAAGAAACCCCAGCTGAACAGAAAATGAACCAGCTAGGCAAATAGAAAAGAACTTCCCAGTGCAGTTTCCTAGATGGGTGGGAGGCTAAGAGAGAGCAAGAGAGGCCTGAGCTGAGGGGACCCATGCTGGCTAGACACTTGCAGCCTGAGGAGTCACCACTTTTTTGTTTTGTATTGGATTTTTTTAAATTTACATTTCAAATGTTATCTTCTTTCCCAGTTTCCCGTCCATAAACCCCCTAACCCATCCCTCCTTCCTCTTCTATGAGGATGTTCCACCACCTTCCACCCACCCCTTCCAGCATCCCTGCCCTGACATTCCTTTACACTGGGTGGTCCAACTTTGGCAGGACCAAGGGCTTCTCTTTCCATTGGTGCCCAACAAGGCCATCATCTGCTACATATGCAGCTGGAGCCATGGATCTGTCCATGCCTGGGAGCTCTGGTTGGTTGGTATTGTTGCTTATATGGGCTTGCAAACCCCTTCAGCTCTTTCAGTCCTTTATCTAACTCCCCCAAGGGGGACCCTGTTCTTAGTTCAATGGCTGTGAGCATCTACCTCTGTATTTCTCGGGCTCTGGCAGAGCATCTCAGGAGAAAGTTATATCAGTCTCCTGTCAGCATACACTTCCTGGCATCAGCGTATTGTCTAGGTATGGTAGCTATACATGGGCTGGATTCTAGGTGGGGCAGTCTCTGGATGGCCATTCCTTCAGTCTTTGCTCCAAACTTTGTCTCCACATTTCCTTCTGTGAGTATTTTTGTTCCCACTTCTAAGAAGGACTGAAACATCCGCACGTTGGTCGTCCTTCTTCTTGAGCTTCATGTGGTCTGTGCATTGTTTCTTGGGTAATCGAGCTTTGGGACTAATATTCATTTATTCGTGAGTATATATCATGTGTATTTTTTGTGTGTGTGATTGGGTTACCTCACTGAGGATGATATTTTCTAGGAGCCATCTCTTGTATTCAAGACAACTTCTGAGAAATGGGAGGAGTTAGAAGCAAAGAGAGAAAACAACTGCGGATTATACATAGAAGGAAAAATCACCTATCTTGTTGGGTGAATGAAAGATACAGGGCAGAACTAATGACAGCTCAACATGAGCTAAACAGAGAAGAGAAAAAGAGAAAGTTAAAGAAGATTTAAAAAAGCGTCTGACTAGGTTTGAAACGTTTAAAGTTATGTTTAAATGTTAAAAAAGGAAGGAGACCGGAGGTAGAAAAATATAGACATATAAAGAGAATTTAATATTAATAAAATTAAAGGTAATAAGATAAGGTGAAAAATCAGTAGCAGAGTTTTGAATGTGATATAATGCTATCTTAGCTCAAAGATACAGAGAAAAGAAGAGACAAATGGCTTAATTGAGATTGATACATTACCAATTATAATTATTATTATGCTGGTATTTATTATCCTAATCTTAATCATAAAAGTTTCTATCCCTTAAAAAGGGGTGTTTTCTATAAATGATCCTTTGGGAAAAATTAAAAGAAGTAAAGGAAAAATACAAAAAGTGGAGGCAGACCTTAGAAGAAAAATTTTAAAAGGATTAAAAATAAAATTGAGAAAGACACTAAGATGGAGACAGAAGAAGTAAGTTTAATGTGTATTGCGGCAGCATATAATGAAAGATAGGAAAGACAGCCAAAGACTGTTAGAAAACCAAACTTAGTTTATCCTCTTCATGTACAACAAGTGCCAACAAACATCGGCCACCCTCAAGAAGAATTTAGATGGTATCACATAAAAAGGCTAGATTTAAAATATTAAATGGAAATAGCTTAAATAGAAAAAATACTTCTTAAAGGCTTTTTTAAAAGCCAAATTCTCAAATATTTTAGTTGAAGCAAGCAAGAACATTTTAAAATGGATTGTTGACAAGGCATTCCAAGAAACAGTGTTTTTTCTAGGGACCATTAAGAAAGGAGGCCCCAGTCTTCTGGAATATGCAGGAGGTAAAGCAAAGGCTGAAACTGGACTAAAGAGTGTACATCAACAAGGGACAAAGTAACCCCCTGATAAGGAGTGCCCCAAGAGGCCTTGATATAAATTGCAAATTAGCCATCACAGATCAACAGCAGAAAAAGTCATCCACAGAACAATTAAGCAGTGCTGCTCTGAATATTTATATTAATAACCCAGATTTCAAAAGCAGAGCAGCTTCAATAGATGAAGCATAAAATTCAAGAGAGGGAAAGGCTTAATGGATACAGGAAAAGATGTAAGAAAGAGATGCTTAATAGATAAAAAGGAATAGGAAATCTCTCTGAGACAGACTGAAAAATGTTGCATTGGGAAAAAGAATATGCTCTTATTTCTACAAGAAAAGAAAAACTATGGACTCAATCGAAATTAATAAAAATCAGATATGATAGGGGGAGTTCCCCTGAAAACCTTAGCTATAGAAAGGAAGGAAGAAACTAAGAAGAACAGAAAAGTAAAACATACTCTGATCACACTGCCTTGAAAAGAGCTTTGAGACTGGATGAGACATGAAAACATCTCCTATCCAAAACTTCAATAAAGTATTGCCAAAAATTCTTTTTTATTGAACCCTTGTTTATTGAAGGTTATATAATCCTTGAGACTTATCATGCCATCCTTTGAATTGGAATAGATAGAAATTTATATTACAGTTTGTGTATCCAGTCCAAATTTACTTATAGCAAAACACAGATACCTTACCTGCTTGAATAGCAAAGAATTATCTTTAGCTAAATTATGCACACTGCATATTCCATACATATGTTAAGGCAGAAATGTGTATTACCTTTGAAAGCTTATATATTCACAGGAAAACACAAAAACAAAAACCAACCATACAAAAACAAAACAAACAAACAAACAACAGCAAAACTCAGACAAGCATCCTTGACAAGATTCAAGTTTGGGAATGCTAAGCTGCTGGATGTTTTGCTTGTTCTGTGGATGATTTTTGTCATCATTTAGGGTTATGGATATGATCTTGGCTCAGGGAGAAAAAGAAATAAAGATTAGATTGAGGGATTTCTTTCTCGCTTTCTTTCCTCTATCCTTTCTTTTCTATCTAATTTTAGGGAGAAAAGGGGGAAAAGGGATGAAAGAAAAAGGAGGAATACAAGAATAATATAAAAATATTAGAAAAATCAATGGTAGATTGTTGAATCTATTCTTAGAATAAAGAGTATTAACAAGTCAAAAATCTTACATTGGTATAGATCTTTGTATATTGATACAAAATTAGTGTTATAATTGATGATGACATACTATGTACTATGTTTGTAAGGAACTGTATCTATGTAGTTCTTAAAAATGCAAAGTTAAATTCTAGTTCATTTGAAATCTGCTATTACTATTTAGAATAAATAAGAAATGCAGGTTAATAGTCAGGCAATCAAACTCATGGTGATGTTAAATATGAGTATAGTTTATTACAGAATATTTTTTTCAAAATTGAACAGATAGTAAATAGCTGAAAAGCAAACAACTATGATATACAATAGACTGTGTCTTCAAAAACCTCAGAGATTTGCAGAATATGGCATTCGAAGATGTGTTATTATTAAACATGTTTGACAAGGAGATAGGTCTGTTCCTGGTAGTGCCCTCATTCCACTTCAAATAAGATGACAAGCATCAGTCATTTCCACATGTAGTTTGCTTCATATTGGGCAAGCTAGCCAATAGGAAAAATGCTCTTTCATTAATTGCAGACAGAATACTGTCCAAAATGGACAAACTAAATGCAAGGAAGTCGATTGCTGTACTTTGCAAGACAAGGTAAACAAGTCCTCATAATTCCTGTTTCACAAGAATCTGTTATATAATGGGACAGAAGGTCAAAAATGGGTGTTATCAAGACAATTTTCTCTTTTATTAGAAAAATTAGAATAATTATTATTATTCTGTCTACGAGACAGAAACTTCTGTCATTTCAATAGTGTTGGAAATTGCTTTCACTACAATTCCTGCATACGCAATAAATATTTATCCCTTCTCAGGTTTCTGAGGGGTTTGAAGACTAGATAGTCTCACAATTAAGCTTAAAATGTTTAGGATTTGTTAAAATGTTTTAGGGTGTAAGAAGGTATTCTTAGGTTTATAAATACAAGCAAGGATAGAAAATTATTTAAGTGCAAACTCTAACTCACTAAGATAGGATAGATAGTAGAGTATGTTCTCCAAAGTTGCCAAATACAAATGAAATAGACATTGTGAATATAATTCTTACCTAGTGGTTTATATAATTGGTAATATTGTATATAATTTATTGATGTAAGGGGGAAAGGCCTTTTATTGAATAAAAGGGGGGAAGTGTAGAGTCAATGGCCAATGAGATGAGGCATAAAATAAGTAGAACACTAGCAGGAAGAGAGAGTATTCTGAGAAATAATAAGAGATAAGAGATAAATGTGGTGAGAGTTGAGATAGCCAAGACAGAAGACAGACTAAGGGGACAGACATGTAAACCAGCAGGGAGATGAAGGAAGAAATGGTCTGGGACTGAAGAGAGGTAACTAACCAAGTTATAGACATAGCATAGTTTAAATGGTTAAATTAGTTAAGATCTATACATGGAATGAGCCAAAGCTTATGTCCTAGGCATTTAACAATAAAACATTAGTCTCAAAGTCATCATTTGGAAAGCTGAGGCTGGAAAAGTAAAAGAGGTATAACTTTTTATATGTCATAATGACACTTATTTTATAGTTCAGGAAATGATAGTATCATGAGTGTGTAAAATGAGCAATTTAACAACATCTAATTAAAAACTCTGTGAATTGAAAATGATGTGACTCAGAGATAAATGTCCACAGAGTTCTACTTCAATATGAGCAAAGAAGTTTGTAGCCAGAAAACAGTGCCTGTAAGAAATATCATAGTTGGTTAGAGTTCAACCTTTATCTTATTAGTCCCAGCTTCTGATTGCAGACATGTGTTCTTAAATAATAGCATAGCACTGTCATTTCTCTAATGTGACAAATTTCTCTGTATTTGGTGGTAGAAAGCAGCTTTCTAACAATTGTCTAATATAATTATGACAGAATTATACTTTGTTAGATGAATGTGTAGGGAATCAGTAATGATTTATATGAAAAAAATAAATCACTGAGATCCATGTGTCAGAACATTCATTGGACCTAATCAACCCCAAGAAAAGCCCAAGCCAGAGTCAGGAATCATGATAGTCTCTCTTAAATAGAGACCTCAGCTATACTTGAAAAGCTCTGAATTTACTTATGTTTGGGCCATCTTGTACTTAAGATACTCACCTATTTCTCCTACTTGTAAAAATTGACTAGAACTTGAAAAAAGTTCCTATTTTAAGATTCTTTTTAACTGTATGAGTAAAGAAGAACTGGATACTATGGTATTTTCACGTATACAATGAAGCCATCCAGAGGATAATGCTATTTGTACCTTTTACTCTAATCCTGTTTTTTTTAATTATGTAAACTACTTAAACCACCAGGCATGAAAGGTATGCATATCTTAGTGTCAGACTGTGGACATCATTAAGGCACTGCATATGCTCAGGGAAACAGGCCAATTGCAGTTTCCATCACAGGATAAATGTAACAAGCATTGTTTGAAAAGTAACTAAAGTAGGGACATGAATTCTTATTTTCTTATCAAAGAACATATATGTTTCTGCTTTGAAAAACAAATGATATTTGAGTTGATTTTTTTGTGACTAGACTTTGGTTGAAAATTAAGCTACTCAGACTTGAACACAAGATTTCAATGTTCAACCCAGAGAACAAGTTCCTCTTGCATGTAAATCTTCAATAAAAATTACTTCATAAGTCATGGAGTAATAGAAATAAAGGGAGATGGTACAGCAGATATACCAGATAGTCAAACACCAAGACTTACAACTATACACCAAAATAAGGGTTTGTGGCAAGGAAAAAAGATATCCATCCTGCATCTTGAACAGTAAATTTAGATATTTATACTATAAAGATACAAATGTCTGCCTTACCCAAAATATTATTAATACTGTAAAGGAAGCATTACTGAGTATTCCTTAATGACTGGGATGACTAAGTGAAATGCATGGCTTAATTAAAATATTTTTCTTGTTCTGTTATGGAAAAATATATTTTCCTAGAATTCTCTACTAGAGATTTGGAATAAATTCATTTCTTATCCACCTATTCCCCCAAAAGGCCTATAGGGCACAGAATTGGTACTTCTTGCATAGTTGTGTGTGTGTTATATGCAAAGACAAGACTGTAGGATTCTAGTATACAACTGTGTAACCTAATAGGGAAATATACATCTCTAAAGGATACACTGGAGACAGTTTAAAACTTTGTACCTCTCATTTCCTATATACAGTTACTGGGGATCTAGAAATTCAAAAAATTCCAACTGTCTGCTAAATCTATGGCTCTTCCTATGGACCAGGCTATCATCAACCCTGCCTCCAAAGTCAATAAACTCCTCCTCTTCCTACTGTATTATCCATGTTTTTATCTACATAGAATGCTCCAACTCTAGTTGGATGTGAAGTATACCTGCAACCCCGTGTCCTGGAGAGAGAGTAAAGAGGAGGAGATTAGTCTGGGACTCTGTGAGACTCTGTGTCAAAACCTCAAAAAGCCAATCATAGAAATGGCAAAAACAATGTGTTTAAAAATTATGTTGAAATATTAAATAGCAAGCACATGCCCATGTCTTACAAACCCCACGTATTAAGCAGAAACACTATCTTTCTCCATACCTGAAAAATCAAAGACTAAAATGGAGCATTACTAATAAAACAAATATTTGTAACTTGTTTTCATTTGCAAAATGTAATACATAGCCACTCTAATTCTAAGAATGCACTATGAGGATTACGGAGTGTCTTAAAATCTTCCCCATGCTCTCATCTTCCTGCCCAGCTCCATGTAGCAAGGACACGAAAGCTCTCTTTGTAAAAAGTATTTGTATCAATTTTCTCCTCTAGAATATCTTATCCTTTAGGTGTGTAATCTAAATATGACTTTCTCATATCAGTCTTTCCTAGTTGCTCAAATCATTACCATTCCTCTTTCTAAAACATGGATGTTTTAGTATTTTAAATACTATTTATTGAAAATTTTGTTTCATATGATATATTATAATAATATTGTTTCTCCTTCCATAGTTTTCCCCAGATCTTTCCCTCCTTTCTACTCACATAACTTCACGTGTTTTTCTCACAATCAACTCCCATCCCCCCAAAAACAACCCAAAGAATAACAGCAGATAAACAACCTAAAGAAAAAATAGGAAATCAAAGAAAAAACTAAACAAAATGTCCAAAGAAAAGCAAAGCCATGCACACAAAACATCGTGGAGTATATTTTGTGTTGACCAATATACCTGGGCATAGGCTCTGCTCTAAAGTATGACTAATATGCCCAACAACGTTTCTTTGAAGAAAACTGATTTTTCCTTTTCTTAGGAGGTATGAATTCCTAATACCAATTGTTCTATGTCTCCTTATGAGTGCTGGGACCATGTCTAGCTTGAATCTGTGCAAGCCTTTTGCAAGCTATCACAGTCTCTGTGAGTTCATTTATCAATCAATCCTGTCATGTTTGGCTTATAGTTTCCCTGGTATCATTTACCAGCTGTGGCTCTTAACAATCATTCTGTCTCCTCTTTGACATAGTTGCTTGAGCCCTGAGATGTGGAGTTTGATGAAATCATTCCATTTAAGACTGAGAGCTCCATAATCTACCATTCTCTGCACCTTGTCTAGTTGTGGGTCTTTGTCTTAGTTCTACTCTACTACAAGAAGCTTCTCTGATGAGTATTGAGACATGCTTTAATGTGACTCCTGGACTCTTGGGAATTTTGATTCTAACTTTTCTTATATTATAGAGAATCAGGAACCACTGGGCATAGAGACACCATACCACATATCTATCACAGCAATAGAGGAAGACTAGACAGTTACAATGGCCTTTAAAAGTTAAGTCATGTTTCAGAACAGGGTTATGCTTTCCATAGGCCTGTAGCAAATAACTATCAGAAATTGGACTGAAAAATGTTAGCATAGGACACCTGGAACATTAAAAGAATCATAACTGTAATAAGGTGCCACAAAAATGATTAGTTGTGAACTCACTTATGGTTGCAACTAACTGCTGTGTTATTGTCATTCTGAATCTATCTTGTGTGAAGGATGTTGGCAAAACTCTTATCATCAGCTCTGCCTTCTGGTGTATCAGATCTCTTGATACATTTTTCCCACATAATACATATTAAGTTACTTCTATTACATGAACTTCCAAATTATCCTTACAGACTAGAATGATACATTGAAAGAACAGATATAAAATCTTATTTTCACAATCTGATCAAACACAGAGTCACATGAAAAACGTGTTTTCCAAAAATGTCATGTTTAACGGTGAAATTTCCTTTTGTCTTGCTTCTCTGTCCCTCAGATACTGTAAATTTCCCCACATCAATGGGCATCAAGTAATACTTCATAAACTTTGAACAAGGGTCTAAAGTGAACATATGCAACTCATATTCTGGCCTGTCATAAATACCAATAGAATGGACAAAATTCTACAGTACAATGCAGTTTAATCTTAGTGCAACTCAGAAAACCTACAAAGACATCAGCATCCTGAGTGACTTTGCTTTGTTGTTTTCACTCTTAATGTAGATATGTGTGTTGGTGATGGTAGATGGGATTTAACCCTTCAAGGCTAAAGGTTAAAGAAAAGCATCATCTTGAATGGGAGAATGACTGTGCATTATTACAATGCACAGAGCAGTACTTAAGACATCAAGATATTCAGGTATTTCTAATTGACGATAAAAGGCAATTCCTCATGACTTTGAAGTGAGTTTCTATCCAAAGCTCAGCTTCTGATGATGCTTCCTCTAAAATTTTTAGATAATAAGACAGTGGAAAATAAAAGGTTGAAAAATGTGCCGTGTGGAAGAGCAGAAGCTTTTGTTAAAGGCGCTGTGGAAAATGTTAAAAATTAGTGTTTCTTACACGGTGAGTTAAGAGGATATCAAAGAAGAAATTTTCATGAATATTTTGTTTGAAGGGGTACTTTTATTAATTTGTTTCATTTTCTGCTTATAAAATAAAACATTAACAATAATATATATAGTATAATTTGACCACAGAAAATCTGCAGCAAGAATAAAGACTATAAAATAAAAGCTCTCCCATATTCCTCCAAGTTGTTTATAGAGAGTGCACAGCTTTACCCACAATGTCATACTCTCCTTGTACTAAATGTGCCTATTTCTTTTCTCTTGAACAGAAATCTTGTCAAGACACATTTAAACAAGGATGACACAACATACTATGACATTTGTGCCATCTTAAATAAAACATTAAGTATTAACCTCGATCTATATAAAATATTATAATCCTTAACACTTATTTTCAAACATATATCACTTATTCCTATGTAAACAGGTATTCGTTATTGTGAATTTTTAACTTTTTATCAAAAGTACATTAAATTTATACAATTAAATTGGAAAACATGATTCATCTAATAAATTTCCCTTAGATGATTTTCCCTTCCTCTAAGCATTTATAAATTTGATAAATTTATATTTCTTTACCATCCTTTCCTTATCATAAACTTTTCCCTTTATCAAAGTCTGTATTCCATATTTTAGGTTGCCTCATCCCTCTGAATCTAAATGAATGGTCATAATAAAGTATTTTTACTCGGTAAATTTTTGTAAGAATGGAGGCTCAGGAGGTTTAGAGGTGTGGTGCGGTGGGTGGGTTGGGGACATCACTGTGGAGACAGAGGGTGCAGGTGTGTGTGTGGTGGGTAGGTATAGGATGTGGAACAGTAGGAGGTTGGACTGGGAGGAGAAAAAATTCTGGAATGTAAAAGCAAAAAAACAAACAAATAAGTAAATAAAAATATGAAAAGAAATAATTACTGTTTCCAAGTTCTTTGTGGACTTCTTTGATGTTTCAGTTAATTTGCCCCATGTTTATAATGATGTAGGAGCTATATTTTCCCCATACTCTGAACAATGTAATGAAAGAACAAATATACACAATGAATCAATACCATCAGGAAGAAACTAATAGAAGAGTTAGGCTATACAAGCATCCTTCACTCCTAATTAATTTGGTTCCTTAATGGTCCATTGCACTTCCATTATCAACCCATTTTCCATCTTTTCCACAGATCATTATATATTTCTAATATAATTTTGAATTTTTTCCGAAGAAAAGCACAATATTATACACATCTAAACTATTGCATGCATGATTTGTCAAGTGTAAGCAAAACACTCTATTTATACTGAAATATGAAATATATCCTTCATACTGAATGTGGCACAAAACTGAAGCAACCTTTTTAATTCAATTAACAATAATTCTATGAATTTTAGAACGCCGTTATTCAGAGTCAAGCAATCATTCAACACTGAAGTAGAGATACATGGCTTGAGGCAAATTAAATTTTATGTAATGGCATATCAACTGAAAATCTGCTCTGCATGTCAATAATTGCAAATCAAATTTAAAGTTATACTATGTTAGTACATTGTACGGAATTGCTCTCAAAATAAGAGAGTAGAGTCTACATCTTCTGAACACAGTGAAGCATCTGAGGCTTAGACATCTGACTGAATACTCTGGCTATATAGATGCTTTGAACATGTATTTACATTAGTAGTGTATATTCACAGACACTCGGATAAGTGGAATCTACCCTGTTAGTTCCAGTCTTCATTCAATGTCCTTCTGCTTATAATATCATTGCTAATGTCCTAGTAGAAAGACTTTAAAGGTTAAGTCAAATACTAAAATGTAAACTTTACTTAATTAACATATGTAAAAATGACTACATGAACTATTAATGTATGATTTTATTAGATTCCTGTGGTTAAACACTGCTTAAAGCCACCTTCTTTAAAATTCAATCAATGAGGGAAGTCAGGGTAAGAAATTAAAAGAAAGTCTTCTTGCTATCTCACACAGAATTGCCTTGAATCAGGGAATCTCAGAGCAGAAGAATATCAGATGCTGCTGCTTGCTGGCATGCTCACAGCCCCATGCTTCTCTAGCTCTCTCATACAATTCAGAAAGAACTCCCAAGGAAAAGGTGTCATCTACAATGGACTAAGCCCTCAAATGTCAATTAGTAATTAATATAGCCAACTTGATATAGGTAATTCTTCTACTGAAGTATGCTGATTAGGTGGCTTTAGGCTATGTCAAGTGGACATTTTTGGCTCAAATGGTTTTTGGTTATTTCTTATGACTAGATTTAATGTATATTCCAAAAGTTTTCAGAGCATACATACATGAAAATATCATTGTAAATTCATTATCTTGCATATTAGTAAAATTACTAATTAAGGAAATAAAAAGTTTATGTACATCATATTAAGTATTATAAAAATATTTATAAATGTAAGTGCTAAACGTAATTACTTTTTTATATATTAAAGATTGTTCCTGGGAGGCAACACTGTCTACAGCCCTCTGGACCCAAAACTTGCCCCGAGAGAGCTGTTCTCCCAGGAGTGAGAGCACTCCTAAGCCCAGAGGTAAGACCCCACATTTGCTCCACTAACTGTCCAAACAGGAACACTTCAGGAGCACACAGGGCCTGGGAAAGGACGCTTCTGGTCTCCATTTGCACCCAGAGCTAAGGCTGTCCCATAGCCTTTTGGACTCAAAGCCTGCCAAAGAGAGCTTTCTTCCAGGAGTGAACTCACTGCTAAGAAAACAGACTCACATGCTCACAGGCCCACAGGAGGGACAACCTCCTGTCAGAGACAACAAGACCAATTAATGTCAGAGATACCAGATGTGGATAGACAAGCACAAGAACACAAGTAACAGACACCAAGAATACTTGGCATCATCAGAACCAAGTTCTACCACCACAGCAAGTACTGCACACCCCAACACACTGGAAAAGCAAGACTTGGATTTAAAATCACATCTCATGATGATGATAGAAGACTTTAAGAAGGATATAAATAACTCTGTTAAAGAAATACAGAACACAGGTAAACAAGTAGAAGCCCTTAAAGAGGAAACAAAAAAAAAAAAAACCTTTAAAGAGTTACAGGAAAACACAACCAAACAGGTGAAGAAATTGAAGAAAACCATCCAGGATCTAAAAATGGAAATAGAAACAATGAAGAAATCACAACGAGAGACAAAACTGGAGAGAGAGAACCTAGGAAAGAGAGCAGTAGTCATAGGTGCAAGCATCACCAAGAGACTATAAGAGATTGAAGAGAGAATCTCAGAAGGGAAGATACCGATACCGTGGAAAACATTGACACAATATGCAAAATGCAAAAAACTCTTAACCCAAAACATCCAAGAAAATTCAGGAGACAATGAGAAGACCAAACCAAGGGATAATAGGTATAGAAGAGAGTGAAGATTCTTAACTTAAAGGGCCAATAAATAACTTCAACAAAATTATAGAAAAAAAAAACTTCCCTAACTTAAAGAAAGAGATGCCCATGAACATACGAATAGCCTACATAAACTTCTAATAGATTGGACCAGAAAAGAAATTACTTTCATCACATAATAGTCAATATGCTAAATGCACAAAACAAAGAAATAATGTTAAAAGCAGTAAGGAAAAAAGGCCAAGTATTATATAAAGGCAAACCTGTGAAGCTCAAAAAGAGGGAAGACCAAATGTGGATGCTTCATTCCTTCTTATAAGGGGAACAAAATACTCACAGGAGGAAATATATAGAAAAGGAGTGGAGCAGAGACTGAAGAAAAGATCATCCAGAGACTGCCCTATCTGGGGATCAATCCCATATGCAGCTACCAAACCCAGTCACTATTGCTGATGCCAAGAAGTACTTGTTGACAGAAAACTGATATGGATGTCCCAGAAGAGGCTCTGCCAGAGCCTTACTGATACAGATGAGAGTACTTTAAGTTAACCATCAGACTGAGCATGGGGAGCCCAATGGAGGAGTTAGAGAAAGGACTGAAGGAGCAGAAGGGGTTTGCAACCCCACAGGAAGAACAACAATATCAACCAGCCAGACACTCCAATCTTCTCAGGGACTAAACCTCCAACCAACAAGTATACACTGGGGATTCATGGACCCAGCTGTATATGTAGCAGAGAATGGCATTGTCTGTCATCAATAGGAGGAGAAGCCCTTGGTCTTGCGAAGGATTGTTTCCCAAGCAGAGTGGAATGCCAGGTATTGAGGTGGGAGTGGGTGGGTGGGAGTGGGAGCATCTTCATAGAAGCAGAGGGTGAGAGTATGCGGGATGCTAGAGGTAGGAAAGTGGATAACATTTAAAATGTAAATACATAAAATATTCAATAAAAATAAATGAATAATAAAAAGTATCTTCCTTTAGTAAAATTCAATATATGAATGTAAATGTCCTGAAACAAAGAAATGATACTCATAGCGATCACTTTGCTGATATAGTTCTTCAGTTTAGTGTTGCTAAGTGTCTACATTCTATGTTATAAATAAATAAACAAATAAATAAATAAATAAATAATAGTTTCAGACTTTTCATTTTTGCACGTTTGTAATGTAAGTAAAATGTTTTAGTTATGAATCTAACACATCTTATACAATATATTTGGCCATCCTCACACTCTGTCCTTCACTACTTCAGGGTCCTCTCCCCACTTTTTCTGAATATAACTTTTTTTTAATATTCTTTATATGAGAGGGCCATTAAACTGTGGATTTTTTATTTCATTTATTTACATTTGCAATATTATCCCCATTCCCAGTTTCCCCCCCACACACCTCCTATCTCCTTTCCTTTTCCCTGTTCCACCCATTCCTGCCTCAGTGTCCTAGCATTCCCCTACCCTGGGAGCCTCCACAGGACCAAGGGGCTCCCCAACCAGTGATGTCCAATAAGACAATCCTCTCCTTTATATCCTGCTGGAGCCATGTGTCCCACCCATAACATGCAATTCTTTGGTTCATGGTTTAGTCCCTGGGAGTTTGTGGGAGTCTTGTGGGTTGATAGTGACACAATAGTCAAAGAAATACAAAAGGCAAAATTTCCTCATTCAAAACATTCAAGAAATTAAGGACAAAATAAAAAGACCAAACCTAAGAATCGTAGGTATAGAAGAGAGTGAAGATTCCCAACTCAAAGGCCACCAAACATCGTCAGCAAAATTATAGAAGAAAACTTCCCTAAACTTAAGAAAAATATGCCCTTACACATACAAGAAGCCTATAGAACACAAAATAGATGGGACCAGAAAAGAAATTCCTATTTTCACATAATAATTAAACCACCAAAACACAGAACAAAGAAAGAATATTGAAAGCAATAAGAGAAAAAGGTCAAGTAACGTATAAAGGAAGACCCATAAAAATTAGATCAGAATTCTCAACAGAGACTCTAAAAGCCAGAAGATCTTGAGCACATGTCATACAGAACCTAAGAAAACAAAAATGGCAGCCCAAGCTACTATGCCCAGCAAAACTCTCAATTACCATAGGGGAAGAACCTAAGATATTCCACGACAAAACCAAATTTAAACTATCTTTCTACAAATCCAGCCTTACACAGGATAATATAAGGAGAACTACAACACAAGAAGGGAAACTACACCCAAGAGAAAGCAAGAAATTAATTTTCTCATAACAAACCCCAAAAAGCATAATGCAACCTCTAACAACAAAAATAACAGTAAGCAACAATCGTTGGTCCTTAATATCTACCAACATCAATTGACTCAGTTGCCCAATAAAAAGACATAGACTAACAGGCTGGATATGTAATAAAGACCCAGAATTTTGCTGCATACAGAAAACACACCTCAGTGCCCAAGACACACAGTACCTCAAAGTTAAAGGATAGAAAAAAAATTCTAGGCAAATTGTCTCAAGAAACAAGCTGGAGTAGCAATTCTAGTATCCAATAAAATAGACTTTCAACCAAAAGTTATTTAAAAAGATGAGAAAAGACAAATCCACCAAGAAGTAATTTAGTTTTAAATACAGGATTTATATGTGAATTGTGAGATTTATTTTACGTAAACATCACCTTCATTTAGTAGTGCTATACTCTATAATGCTGAAATCTTAGTGCACTCTCAAATTAATTATATCTCTATTTTATCTGATATGTTAGGTTTTTTTTTCTTTTGCAAGTCCTAACTTCTACCATTCTTTTTAGAAATCCAAACAATATGTATTCAATGCTGATAAAATGTTTCCTTTAATTAAAAAGTAAATAAATTTAAACAAAAATGTAATTATCATCCTAAGATGTGCTGAAACTAACAGAGCCAGGAGAAGAAAATATAATGACAAAGACAGGTATCCATCATTCTAAAATGCTATTATCTCTCACCATGCAACACTGCACTACCAGTATGTTCAAAAGAAACATGAGAGCCATCATTCTTAGGTCGCATATAATATCTTACAAGTTTATGGTTCCTAAAAACAATGCTAGAATATATTAATATTTTTGCATTCGGATGCTATTTCAAAGATTAAATGACCTAACACACTAGCTTCATGATTGTTTAGGAGATAATTTTAAATTGATATCGAAACTAGGGGCTCAAAATTGGCCCTAGCATAAAGTTTAAAATAGTGCATAATTTTGAAGCTAAAAAGGCTACCTTGGTGTAGAAAGGGTTTGTTTGCTAAACATTTCATATCTAATCAACTGAATAGTCTCCTATAATGTGAATCGCTCATAATGCACCGTGATACATGTGAATACCCAGAGGAAGTGTCTCAAATGATTTTGGCAGTGACCTTCATTTAATGAAAACATCATTGTTTTAAAGTGCTAGACAGAAGAATTAATCTTTCATGACTACTGGCAATATTTTCAAACAAATGGTGAAATGAAATATTTAGCATGCGAATATGACAGCTTTGTGCTCAGCTGCAGTTCTTTCCTATGGCAGATTTGAATTTCAATTCTTATTGAGGAACAACAATGATTTAATTTGCCCTAAAGCCTTTGGCTTTCATCTCTCTGAACAGTTAAATAGATGCTGATGACTCATAAAAACTTAACTTATAGAAACCTTATGTACAACTAGGAAGACATAATGTACAGAAGGTACCAGCTGTGTCCTTAGAGGGGAAAGCTTTTTTTTCGCAATCTGAAGTTTAAGGACTAGCTAAGGGATGAGCAGAATTCCTCTGCCATGGGAAGGAACTCTACCTGCTCAGGAAATTCAGTAATTATAGTTTTCTTCTCTGCTAATGCAATAAAACACCAATAAAACGCAACTGGGAAAAGGAAGGATTCCTTTGATTCTCATTAGAGCCCATCCTTTGGGAATCCAGGAAAGGAGCTCAAGTAAAGAGCCTACAGGCAGGAAGTAAAGCAGAGACAGCAATGATATATTACTTAATGGCTTGTCCCCAGGTCAGTTCAGCTACTTTCTTCCATACCCACTTGCCTAGGGATGATACTGCCCATAGTAGTTTGAGTCCTCCTACATCAATGGACAATCAACTAAATGGCCCATAATCATGTACCCAGATGACTCTGTAGTCAAGGTTCCCTCGATCTGGTTTTTTCAACTTGGAAAGCAAGATTTAGGTATCATGACGTGGTTTTCAAAGGAAGGAACTTTAATGATGCCAAACTGAGTGGAGGAACAATGTGACAATAATAAGTAATACACTGGTTAAAATACGGCATATGAGTCAGACCTGTATTTTAAATTCTTTTAGCTCTTGTTAATTATGTGAGCAATGAATAAAACCGGACCTATCTATACATATACTGATATATGCAAATCTGCATACACATTCTTCATTCTTGGTGTTCTTCACTACAAAATGAGGTCAAAGTAACAGGCTCAGTAGAACAATGGTTTTCTGTAGTGTGCAAAGCCGTGGATTACATCTTAGCACTCAGTGAGCAGACTATTACTTCATAACATGCAGTGTTAATGAAGTGACTTAGTGACAATATGATCTTATCATTATTGTTTATTTAAGTTCTTTGCCTGCATATGACAGTTGTCTACTGTATTAGTGTACATTACTTGAGTAGAATATTGGGTTTAACCGTACCATTTCCATGAAGAAAAATCTTATTTTGATTATATACAAAATAAAATTTATTTCACCCTCAAGTTGGTCTGTTCCTCATCTCACATATCTCTCTTTTTGTTTCAGCATCAAATGTCAGTAGTGAAAAAAAAGAATTCTGTGCAGTAATGGGAGAATTTCTTCTGATACAGTCACTATGAAAAGCAGCTTAGAGTCTCCTCCAAATATTAGAAATTTAACTAGACAGGTCATATATGACTATGTTCCCAGATATTTTTGCAAGCTTGTTATGGGTTGAGCATTGTTATTTGATCCCAGATCTAATAGTGCAATTGAGTAATATATATCTCAAAAAATTAAATTGATATCAATGCTTGACCTAGCACTATCTGTACTGGATAAAGAAAGTAAGCAAAAGAAATATTTGCATGATAGTGTTCTGTATGCCCATATTCTCCACAGCATCTCCCTCTTCTATCACTTATCTAGTCTTTCATTATCTATTTTGTCATCTATCATAACTACCGTTCATCATTTATCATCTAAATGTCTGTCATTTATCTGTTATTTGACATGTTTATCATTTATTTATCTTCTATCTAAATATATCTTTACACATTATTAGTCACCTATCTATCCGTTTACTGTCTGAGTATGTAGGTCTGTTCTTCTGTTTGTCTGGCAGAACTACCTTAATAGAATCCCACCTACATGGTGATGAGACACAGTGAGTTCATGGTGTTTTTTTTTTTATTTTATTACTGTGGAGAGAATTCAAGGTCTGACTACTCTCAAGCTGGTTTATTCCAAAGCTTCCCTCTGTGGCCTATAGATCCGGATCTTCTGTCTGTTTCCTCAGAGGAATTTTCTTCCTGGTATGTAAAACTTGATGACTTTTACCTCACAATTTCTCTAGACTTTTAGATGAATTCTTCAAGTTTACAGGCTTAAATTATCTCATCTTCTCAGAGGTCCTATCTCATCATAAATTGTATGATACCGAAACATCCATATGTAACGTCCATGATGGTTGTTAGCAGACAGTACATTTTATTCTTTATTTGTCTAACCCTTCACAACTAAATCCACTTGTTTGTTATGTGGCAGATACTTAATTTAGAGATCCTGTTTTGAATGATGAATAACTGGCAATACATCATTCAAAATAATTGTTAAATAACCCTCTGAAACTATAATTAATAACACTAGTAAAAGAAAGCATGTAGAGCTATGCAAATGCATAAACAAGGGAATCTGTCAACTGACAGATTATCGTAAGCTACCCAGCCAGACAGGATATCACTTTATAGATCTTCAATTCTTTATCTATAATTCAACCCACACTTTA
This sequence comes from Rattus norvegicus, assembly GCF_021556685.1. Taxonomy (NCBI): domain Eukaryota; kingdom Metazoa; phylum Chordata; class Mammalia; order Rodentia; family Muridae; genus Rattus; species Rattus norvegicus. Next base: position 116,536,219 of record NC_141534.1, read on the forward strand.
GAGAACTTTGCCACATGAGTGATAGTTTGCTTGTATTTTCTTTCCTGATTTTTCCCTGCCAGCACATGTCTTTGTTTATATACCCTTAGTGGGACACAGGATTAAATTTGAGGGCGCTGAAAGTCTAGGTCAATACTTCAATTCTAAGCTTCTACCTACCTCTATCTTTTCCCCTTTTAGTAATAAAAGGAAGGCCAGAAACATAAATGAATAGATAAAAATAAAGAACATAATAAAATAAAAATAAATATCTTACAGGAATGATGTGATGCATCCTACGGTTTTTCTTTGCATTTCTAGCAATAGCGCTAAGCATTTGTATTTGGGTATTGGTTATTTATTTTTCATCATTTGAAAAAGTATACACCCCATCTCGTGTGTGTGTGTGTGTGTGTGTGTGTGTGTGTGTGCATGTTCATACATGCAGTTGCCTGTGCCTGTGCTTGTGTGTGTGCATCTATGTGTAAGTCAGTGACTATTTATGGGAGTTTGTTCTTTTCTTTACAATATGAGTTCTAGAGGTTGAATCAGACTTTCAAGTCTAGAGCCAAGTACCTTGACATATTGAGCCATATTGAGGGCCCTAGTATCGATTTTGAAAATTACTCATTTCCATTGTATTGTTTGTAGCCCTCTACTGTTTGTTGATACCAGATTCTGAATGTTCTCCAACTTTATTCTCTGTGTTTGGGTTTATCTTCATCTATATCTGTTTCACTGTGTTTGTGTCACTAGTTTGTATGCTGATCTTTATTACATCATATTGCCTTGGTGGTTCCAGCACAAACTCCCTCATTATAGCAGGTTTGAATGTTCTCTAAGGGTATTCCTCTCTTTCAGCTATTTTGATGTTTGCATATGAAAATAATTTTGGAATCCTTTTCCCATTAAAATTACGTTTCCATTGAAATCACCTAATGGAGATTTCTATGAACTAATTCCACATACTCCATATTATATATTTTCTAAAATTTTAATCCAGTCAGAGTATATGTATTTGGTTTTGACATATTTATGTATGGCAAGTTGGGTAAGTCAAGACTATTGGCATAGTAACCACTCCATATGTTTGTCATTTCTTCTTACAATTTATGCAAAAAAATCTAAATTAGTGGTTGTTTTCAAGCTTAAAAGGCTTTGTTAATAATTTCAGTATAATAGCATTTAATGTTATTAAAAGTGGAGGATAATAGGGCTTTCTCTACTGTTAAGTTGAAGAACTCATTTTATTGATTTATAATTGATACAGTCATTACAACTTCCTGAATTATTATTGCACAGTACTTGGGATCACACACATTTTGCAACTTTTATTATTAGATCTTCTCTATTCTACAGAAAGTTTTGTGAGGAGTCAATATTTTCACTAAATTCACAAACAATGAAACAATCTTAAATCTTAGAAAAGATTTAAGTTTGGTAGGATCTCAACTGAAGAGTCCAGATCTGGACTCATTTCACTACAGTCTACTTGCATGATGTATATCCTCATTTGAATGTAACAGTACAATGGCAATTAAGTACTGTAACACAAGTGTATGTTTGAATGTTGCTCAGTTGACCCATCTTTTACATCCTTTTCAAAGGAATGTTTAGTATTAATACATTCTTTTTTAATTGTTTTGATCATTTTTTATTAGGTACAATAAAAAATCTTTATCTACATTTGTTTTATAATGATAATTATCTATTGGATAGCTTATATATTTACATTTCAAATGTTATCCCCTTTCCCAGTTCCCCCCTCTTCCATTACCCCTTTCTCCTGCTTCTATGAGGATGCTTCTCCCAGCCACCCACCCAATCACAACTCACCACCCTGGCACTCCCCTACACTGAAGAAATAAGTCTTCACAGGATAAGGACTTCTCCTCCTATTGATGACAGACTATGCCATACTCTGCTATATATGTGGCTGGGGCAATCCCCCCCATGTGTATTCTTTGGTTGGTAGTTTAGTCCCTGGGAGAATTGGGGTGTCTGGTTGGTTGATATTGCTGTTCTTCCTATGGAGTTGCAAACCACTTCAGCTACTTCAGTCCTTTCTCTGACACCTACATTGAGATCCGCATGCTCAGTCTGATGCTTAGCTGCAAAGTTCTACATCTGTATCAATAAAGCTCTGGTAAAGCCTCTCCTGTGACATCCATATCAGGCGCCTGTCAGCAAGCACTTCTTGGCATCAACAATAGTTACTGGGTTGGTGGCTGCATATGGGATGGATGCCCAGGTGAAACAGTCTATGGATGGCCTTTTTTTCTTCTCTGCTCCACTCTTTTTCCTTGTAATTTTTTTAGACAGGAATAATTCTGAGTTAAAATTTTGAGAAGGGAAGGCAAGGGAAGAGCCTTGGCTTCTCCTTGTATTTTCTGCCATGAATATTTCATTCCTCCTTTTAAGGAGGACTGATACAAACACATTTTGGTCTTCCTTCTTCTTGAGCTTTCTCTGGTCTGTGAAGTGTATCTTGGGTATTCCAAGCTTTTGGGCTAATATCCACTTATCAGTGAGTGCATACCATGTGTAATTCATTGTTAACAGATTCATGCCTACATAGTTTTTTTCTAGAGATATTGATAGAGGCTGAAGCATATAATTTTAATTTGTTTATTTTCACAATTTTAACTTTTCTTCTTTACATTGAATTATCACTATGAAATAAAGATTCCATCTATCAAATCTTTTCTGTCAGCTCACAAAATTGAAAAAAAAGTCTTCATTGTTCTACTTACAAAAGCAGCCCATCAATTAGGTAAAATATAGTATTAATCTACTAGAAATATTTTCAAAATTTACAAAGTCAGTGGAGTTGTGCTAGGCTTTTGCTGTATTGTTACTCTCTTAAAATACATTTTGTAGCAATGTATCTACCAGGATAATATATTTTTAAATGGTTCTTTTTGTAGGCTAAAAGCACTTGAAACCTAGTTTTTTGCAGTGTCTTTATTAGGGGAATGTCCCAGTAGATGGTGAAATTTAAAATGTGTCTGAGCTCATAAATTCTCTGGTACTTCACTGTTATCCATCATTTATCTCTTCTCTATTCTGCAAATACTGGGTAATAGTCATTGCACTAAACCCAAAATACTCAGTGAGGTCTGTTCTCCTTTTAGCTCTGGATATACCAAAATATAAAAATACTATAAGGCATACTCTAAAGTGGCTAGAGTTTTATTGAATGAAATTAAATTTCAGGAAAAAAGGGAAATAAATGTAAATGGGATCAGCAAAACTGAGTGACCACAGCATTTGCTAATATAGTGCATTTGATATTTTAAAAAGTCTACTAATTATATTTTCATCTGTTCACTAAAATTCAACAAGACATTTGGTGCATACAAAGAATAATTTTGCCTTTATTCATATATTTTAAATCTTACAGGCCATCACTTTTATTATCACTGAAATTAACTAATTTTCAACATCATTTAACAAAACCATTTTCTCTTTTAGGAACCCAAACATGTCAGAATAGTTGGTGTCTGAAGACTTGAATGCATTAAATGATATTAGTATATAAAACATATCTGGATGCTTCAGAGGACATGCTACTTGTAAGAGAAGTTTAAAAGTGACACCATATTTAATTTTCTTAAGTCAATATATTTTGTACATTTTTAAAGGCTATCATTCTATTTTGATGACTATTGCTGTGATAAAACACATTTTTCAAAAGCAATTTAGGAAAAGAAAGGGTTTATTTTAGTTTACAGATTATAATCCATCATTGAGGAAAATTTGGGGCAAAAATTGAAGCCAGACCTCTTTATTATCATCACACACACACACACACACACACACACACACACACACACACACACACACACACAATACTTCTGACCGACAAACTGATTCACAGTCAAGGAATTACAGCAGAATTCTTGACTTTGTAGCTTTCAGTCTTTTGTCTAGCTTGCATTTTATAAACTTCAGACCCACGTCTCCAGGAAACGGTGCTGGTCAAGGAGGATGGGCACTCATACATCAATTAAACATCAAAGCCGTTCTTACTCTGGTAATCCTCATTTGAGACTCACTTCTCAGATAAATTTAGATATAATTACCAGTGTGCATTTGATGATATTTGGTTGTTTTTTTTCTAAACTGAGCAACTTGCAGTTGGAGAGTTCTGCATATGTCTACAAAGAAAGGCATTGTTTGAGACAACTAATGTAGGGAAATTTTAGTTCAGCAACATGACTACTCTGGCAAAGGATCACGTCCAAAACTTTCTAGGTCTATATGGTCAAGCCAGAATGCAAAAAGGCCCTGCATTATAGTATAATCTTGCTTAAATACAGACACACCCTTAGTATATACTTTTAATCCCTAGGAATAAAGATAAGATTTGTTTCTAGAAGGAAGCAACCATGTTTGAACATGATATCTAATCATGGCAGACAAGATTATTATTACTCAGAGAAAGATATGACAAAATAGATTAGAGATCAGATATGCCCAACTCTTACAAGAACAGCAGAGGAAAGAGAGGCTACTTAAGATAGTGAGGGGAGTAAGGTGTGTGTGTGTCTCTCTCTCTCTCTCTGTGTGTGTGTGTGTGTGTGTGTGTGTGTGTGTGTGTGTGTGTGTGACAGTTTTACCTGGACAGTTTTTACAGAGATGGGTTTCAGAAATAACAAGCTAAACACAGATAAAAACAGAACAAACTAGAGAATGAGAAGAAGCCAGAATATTAGAACATATTTCCATATTTAGTCTAAGGCTTAGAAAAGTAGAAGAGAAGCTGGATTGAACCAGTGAGCTTGAAAGATTAGATTGCTCTGAAAATAGAAGTTTCCAGGCCTAAGTCTTGGGATAATTAGCACAGAGTAAGAAACACCGTGGGCTCAGACAGAGCAATGTATTCCCAATGTTTCAAGGCAGATCTCATTTTATCCCTTCGTTGGAGAAAACAAAAGCAACATTTACAGATGTGTTTCTTAGAGCTTTTCTTGAGAGTCAAATGTTCTTACTATCTTCATCTTTTCTTTTTTTTTCCTTTTTTTTTTTTTTTTTTTTTTTTTTTTGGAGCTGGGGACTGAACCCAGGGCCTTGCGCTTGCTAGGCAAGTGCTCTACCGCTGAGCTAAATCCCCAACCCCATCGTCATCTTTCTTTCATCATCTAGACGATCCACACACTCAGAAATGAATCATCCAAATTAAGCTTCATTTAAAAACTATAATCTTTCCCTTTGAAGATGAACACTCAGAAATTTCTTGTTCACATTGATTTGGTAAATTACGTGTCACCAGTCTATAGGATCAAGTCATGAGAAATACTTTAAGTTACTTGTTCAGACTACATAAATATTTGACGTTATGAATATCTTTTTTGAAAACAAACAAAGTGTTTTACACAATCTCCAGACTACACAGAGATATAAATTACAGTGAAAAAAAAAAAAAAACTCTGGTAACCTGGTGCTGAGACACTATCACACAGCTCTGTTCGGAGTGACAAGGCCATGAGACTGTGCATCTGTTCATCTTGTTCTTCTGAAAGAAGGTTGTGCAGTGCTTCTCAATGTCTTAAGGATGACATTAAAAAACAACAAACCAAACGTTATCTCACTTGAAATGTAAATACATAAAATATCCAAGAAAAATAAAAGAAAGAAAAAAAGAAAAAACAACAACAATTTGTTAACAAAACAACAATATGTTAACTGGAGGATTAATGCCATTCTCTATTCTCACTTTTCTGTGGGCTGGAAGCCCATTAGCTGGCCTGCTGCTCTGAGGTTTTTCTCTTTGTTTTTTAGATGAATGAATGCTTTACCTTCACAGAGCTTAACTCATAGGAGGAACGGGAGGCGGCAATTGCAATACAAAAACAAGACTCTCAGGATACAGTAGAGACAAATAGCTCTGCGGAACATGCTTAAAGTTATCTGTGAGAGGGGTGAGAGGACAGAGTGTGACCTTGTGTTACACAATCTTCTTCAGTGCTTTCCTTTAAATGAGAAAGGAACCTCAAAAGGTGGTTTTATGAAATAAGTCAATGTTTTATCTAAACAATGAGAAAATGAAAAAATGCATCAGAGTGAGGAGCAGACACGTAGCTGCAACATGACATCTTGTAAGCTGAATACGGTTATTTCTAGTTCTCACTTGACTTTTAAAAATATAAGCAGTTTGAGTTCATTTGAATTTGACACAGGCTTTGTATTTTAGTCCCTTTTCTGGAATTTAATTCAGAGAAGAGGTATATTTGGTATATTTGTCTTGGTGTCCTGAAGAATGTGAAGACCAAGAACATTGGAAAGGCAAGAGGCAAGAGCATGGCGTCATGGATCAAGCTGAGGTAGCTACAGAACTTTGAGATAGGGAGAGACACCAAGAGATAAACTAATTTCCTCTTGACAAACCTAATGAAAATGAACTCACAGCAGGGAGAATAAGTCCTCTATTTGTCTTTTATAAAGACCTGAAGCTACCACCAAAGGTCTTGTCTTCAAACACCAACAATCCCAGGAGACAAACCAGAATAAACCATAGCATTGCTGATAAACCAAGATCCCAGAGCATCTTGGGAAGATTGCCCTGCAGATGGTACTCAGATGAGAAATGAGTATTTCCTCTAATACTGGAGAGTTTGCTTCTTGTTTTGGATTGTCCTTAGGATAACAACTTGTCCATTGGCCAAGCCCCAAGTGAAATTATAACGAAGACTACGATAATAATGATGGCTATCCATCACGTTAATGCACTGTACTTTAAGAATGATGTTTCAGTTCTTCAGGGATAGGAACATGTCTGGCAGCTACTTGTAGAATAAAAGCACACAGCAGGAAATCAATCATTAGGTCAATGTGAGCTGCTCCATTTTTATAAATGTTTGCTAGTTCTGCAATATCATATTTTAAGTAGCCCATATTTACTGTACGCAAATTATTACTGAATCTCTTGTTAAACATCACTCATTTTCCTATCTATTAAAGAGTGGGTGTGTGGCATTCTGCATAGCTACCACTCAACCTAGCCACAGCTTTGCAAAGTATTTTACAATGACCTTTTCATAAAAGGCTCTTTCTCAAAGTCAGAGATGGTGTTAATTTCTTAACATTTAGAAAGAGCATCAGCTCAAAGGTTAATATAAAAAAAATCAGTCTTGTGTTTTGGATCTCAGGGTTGGGGTATAAGTTGCTATTTCTGGGATCTCAACTTGCCTTTTTCATATTCAGAATATTTTCGAAGAATAATATAAGCTACAAATCAAACAAAAATTATAATATAGGCATTCCAAAAAGTTAAATAGTAGTCCAAAACAATTTTTCCTTTTGCCATAGGGAAACAAACCTCATGTTCTCTAATAAAAGCAATATTTCTAAGGCTTATGTTTAATTACTGTATTGAAATTTATTTCACTACATAGTATCACCTAGGACTTGTAATAGATTATATTTGTAAAAGTTATTTCAATATGAAAAATATGAATTCTCCCCTCTTTTAAAATGTGTCAAATACATCTTTAAAATTATTATAGAACAAATCTAAAGGATGCATAGTTAAATAATAATTTGAGAGCCCCTTTACTGATTGATGTGCACAATATGAATGTTCATATAAGGATGGTACAGTCAGGCTAAAAACTTTTATCGAAGAGTCAACACTGATCGAAGCAGTGAACATTTATCTGAATGTAGAATAAATCACAGTGGTCTTAGAGCAAGCAATAAAAGGAAAGAGTGCTGTTTCCTTGGGAACTTATTGTAGATAAAGAGACTAAACAAACAGTCAGTGGGCTGACAATCTTTTTATACTCCAGGATATTCAACAGCCTGGAATGAACACTGTGGTTCTACCTCAAATCAATACATTTTAAGGGTCACAATCTATATTGATTGACAAACAAGCAAAAGCAAAAACAAAAACATCAGTAACAACAGCAAAACCAACACATAAGTGGATAAAGGATAGGGTAGGGCACATGATCTTGTTATTTAAAATTGTATTTTATTAGGAATATAGAAAGTAAAAACTGACTGCTTACCTCAGTATTACAGTTCACAACAGGGAAAACAGTGATAGCCATATTCATCATCCTGTAAATAATAGTATGGCAAAGGGATTTATCAGATATGTTCACATATGGTTACATGAAATTTATCCCCACAGAAACCATCTGTGCTGGAAATGGATGATATTATTATCAATATCTCATGGACAGAACTGCAACATCTGTCTGTAACTGTCAATGTATGAGTCATCTGGCCAGACAATAGGAATTTATTAGTCCAGATGCCTCATACTTCATGAAGCATAACTAGAAATTGTAAGAATCTAATACACAAAGAATTAAGAGGAAAATGGTATTACACAAAGGTGAAACTCACAAAAATGTTATACCTATTTTACACAAAAGAAATGTTTCTTACAAAATCAGTGCATCAAGGGAGTTTTAGATATTTTACCTGACTTAATTACATTTAAGAATGAGTCACATTTTCTTTTCTATAGTACATATATCTTTAATTTCACCTCATGAGTATGTATTATTTTTCCAGGCTCTCAACTTTGCAGACATCCTTCACGTATTCCTCTCTTTTGGCAATTCATTGATATGGTTAACTAATTTTCTTCCCCAAAAGTCAAAGATTAGATATTCATTGCCCACTTGAGCTACCAGTTTGATAGGCTGACCAGAGACATCAGCCTTAAAGCCTCTGTGTTTTATAACTGGGAAAATAATAATTTCCTGTATTTTATGATGATCTATACTTTACCTCTCTGCTATTAGAGTGTGAGTATAAAGGCACTATGTATTACATGTTCCCAGATGAAACCACCTTTGAGACACAAGTAGATAAACTATTTCAATTTCTTCTCTGTTGTTATGACAAGACAGTGGAAAAAGACATCTTAGGAGATGAAAAGTTTTTATTTTGGCTAACTGGTTACAGTCCATCGCTGAGAAAAGTCAGGGCAAGGCCTCAACCAGGACAATGTGTCAGAAGTTATGGAAGAATTACATTTGCTGGCTCACTCACACATCCTTAGCTAACTTTCAATGTATACAATAAGTATAAAGTGTAAGTAGATTTTCAGTGTGATTGTACATTATTTGATAAGCTTCAAAATTAGGTAAAATATTTCCAGCAACCTGGGTTTCTTTTCTTTTCTTTTTTTAAAGACTTACTTTATTCATTATATATAAGTACACTGTAGCTGTCTTCAGACACACCAGAAGAGGGCATCAGACCTCATTACAGATGGTTGTGAGCCACCATGTGGTTGCTGGGATTTGAATTCAGGGCCTACTAAGAAGAACAAGTCAGAGCTCTTAACCACTGAGCCATCTCTCCAGCACGCAACTTGGGTTTCTTATTTGGAGTCTGTGTCAAGTGTCTCTTTCAGATTGTTGACACTCGAGATGGATTACAGGCTGCAGAATGTTTGTAAATGTCTTAGATCCAGTTTCTGTAGTGACTGGATGATTAACAGGAGGATTCTAGAAAGACACAGGTCCAACCAGGCACCATTATCCAATAGTCCCTTCTTAAAAGCCACACAGAAACTTTCTCCACACCACTGTTCATGGTATTTAAAAACCCATGGTTGGTGTTTCCCAGTGAGGAGTACATTCTCTCCTGCAAACTCAGGAGGTGTCAGTCACGCCTATTTATCTTCTTGGTTACATGATTTGGGGTACAGCCCCCCATACCACCAAAGAAAATCTTGTCAGAATAAAGAAATATTCAACCTAAATTTCATGTAAACTTACTTGTCAAAACTGGTACCTTCTAGCCCAAGACCTTACATGTACAAAACAAGGTATTAACCATCAACACATCCCATGCTAACACTATGGCTTTAAAAAGCTACTTACATCATACAGAAAACTCTGAGAGTTCAGTTTATCTTCTAAAACTAAGAGCGCTCCCAAGGCTAGTGCTGAAAAAGGATTTTCTTTAGAACATCAGAGGGAGTAAGGAGGCAGAACATGGGCTAGATTGGAGAGAGAAAAATGAAGGCAGGAAATAATGTACATTTTAATTAAATTAAATGAAGGAAAGTAGAATGAACAAAAGGGAAAAGAGGAAGGAAGGAAGGAAGGAAAGAAGGAAGGAAGGAAGGAACAAAGGAACAAGGGAATGAAGGAACGAAGGAACAAGGGAATGAAGGAACGAAAGAAAAAAGGAAAAGAGACAGTTCTCATTTGCCCAATAACCTTGTAACCTTCTTGGGATCTCTTGACTATAATGATCCAGTCTCCACTGTAGAGCAGAACTTATTTTAGCTGCTGCAAGTTGCCTTTTTATGCATTTCATCTTGTACTAGATGTTAGAGAAGAACACATTGTTTAGTTCATTTTCTTGTAATAGTCATTAAGGGAACAATGGTCAGGTACATGAGTTCACTGTAGCATCATCCAAAGCCACTCTTTTTTTTTTTTTTTATTAACTTGAGTATTTCTTATATACATTTTGAGTGTTATTCCCTTTCCCGGTTTCCGGGCAAACATCCCCCTCCCCCCTCCCCTTCCTAATGGGTGTTCCCCTCCCAACCCTCCCCCCATTGCCGCCCTCCCCCCATAGACTAGTTCACTGGGGGTTCAGTCTTATCAGGACCCAGGGCTTCCCCTTCCACTGGTGCTCTTACTAGGATATTCATTACTACCTATGGGGTCAGAGTCCAGGGTCAGTCCATGTATAGTCTTTAGGTAGTGGCTTAGTCCCTGGAAGCTCTGGTTGCTTGGCATTGTTGTACTTTTCGGGTCTCGAGCCCCTTCAAGCTCTTCCAGTTCTTTCTCTGATTCCTTCAACAGGGGACCTATTCTCAGTTCAGTGGTTTGCTGCTGGCATTCGCCTCTGTATTTGCTGTATTCTGGCTGTGTCTCTCAGGAGCGATCTACATCCGGCTCCTGTCGGTCTGCACTTCTTTGCTTCATCCATCTTGTCTAATTGGGTGGCTGTATATGTATGGGCCACATGTGGGGCAGGCTCTGAATGGGTGTTCCTTCAGTCTCTGTTTTAATCTTTGCCTCTCCCTTCCCTGCCAAGGGTATTCTTTTTCCTCATTTAAAGAAGGAGTGAAGCATTCATATTTTGATCATCCGTCTTGAGTTTCGTTTGTTCTAGGGATCTAGGGTAATTCAAGCATTTGGCCTAATAGCCACTTATCAATGAGCGCATACCATGTATGTCTTTCTGTGATTGGGTTAGCTCACTCAGGATGATATTTTTCCAGTTCCAACCATTTGCCTACGGATTTCATAAACTCGTTGTTTTTGATAGCTGAGTAATATTCCATTGTGTAGATGTACCACATTTTCTGTATCCATTCCTCTGTTGAAGGGCATCTGGGTTCTTTCCAGCTTCTGGCTATTATAAATAAGGCTGCGATGAACATAGTGGAGCACATGTCTCTTTTATATGTTGAGGCATCTTTTGGGTATATGCCCAAGAGAGGTATAGCTGGATCCTCAGGCAGTTCAATGTCCAATTTTCTGAGGAACCTCCAGACTGATTTCCAGAATGGTTGTACCAGTCTGCAATCCCACCAACAATGGAGGAGTGTTCCTCTTTCTCCACATTCTCGCCAGCATCTGCTGTCACCTGAGTTTTTGATCTTAGCCATTCTCACTGGTGTGAGGTGAAATCTCAGGGTTGTTTTGATTTGCATTTCCCTTATGACTAAAGATGTTGAACATTTCTTTAGGTGTTTCTCAGCCATTCGGCATTCCTCAGCTGTGAATTCTTTGTTTAGCTCTGAACCCCATTTTTTAATAGGGTTATTTGTTTCCCTGCGGTCTAACTTCTTGAGTTCTTTGTATATTTTGGATATAAGGCCTCTATCTGTTGTAGGATTGGTAAAGATCTTTTCCCAATCTGTTGGTTGCCGTTTTGTCCTAACCACAGTGTCCTTTGCCTTACAGAAGCATCCAAAGCCACTCTTACACTGTAATTTGCCAAGCTTCTTTCTAACGATATTCTACTCTAGGATCCTCTACAATGGTAAACCTCTGAACAGGGACCTCAGTGTCAATTATCAAGTGCAGGAAAGCATATTTAATAAAACATGTCCCAGGACCAATGTTTCACCATCAAACTGACAGAAAGCTCAAATCTAGTGGTTGTCTCTGTTAGCATGTAAAAGAAAGGGAAACAAAGCCAAGTAGCACTGGACCATTTAGACAGCATGTGGCAGTAGCTTCCAAATAAGAAACAGAACAACCATTTTGACCCCACATCTACTCCAGGAATTTCTATTCAGATAACCACCACGAATGTATCCATAATAGTAGAAATAATTGAATGTTACTTACAGCAATAAAGCAGTGAACAGAATTGTTAGCCATAAAATTGAAATCAATTCCACTAGAAATAAGACATGGGTTGTAAAGTAACTTGCTGTTCTTGCAAAGGACAGAGTTCAGCTTCCAGAACCCACACCAGAGGCTCACAACGGCCTGAAATTCCATCTCCAAAAGAACAGATATATTCTTCTGGCTAACATCATCCCCTGTACTGACATGTACTTATGCACACACAAACAAATGCACATATGCAAATAAACATAAAATATATAAATACTCTGAAACCAAAAATAGGAGAATAGTGTTTTTCATCTCGGTTTGAAAGAAGAAATCAATGTTGTGTGAGCAAAGACAGTAGAGCAGGTCAGTTGGTGAGCATTGTAATAAACTAAGAGGAGATTTATAAAATAAGCAATATACTTTTGCTACATACCCTTTTCCAGAAGTATACTATACAGTTATTGGAGAAGTTGACAGGACTAAAATAAACATCCCTTAGCAATTACAAATTAAATTTTGTCACCATTACTGTCTTTAACACTTACCCATCTCTTCCCATCAATTCAGATAAAGTAATGGGATAGTAACAATTATGAATATCACATACTTATATCCCAAACAATAACAGAACCATTTATTTTGCCCCAAATAACAAGTTTGGAAATTTTATTTATTTATTTATTTATTTATTTATTTATTTATTTATTTATTTATTTATTTTGCTGGTTCTTCCAAAAAAATCAGTTCAGAACAAGAAATGGGTTTATATACTTATCAATCAATTACAAATTATTAAATGATCAAAATCCATGATAGGCTGCACATATTCCAGGAAATCATCCTACACTCATGTTTCAATTAGTAGCTCTGGTAGGCATCACTAATTTACAAAGAAGAGCACATGAAGCAGAAAAAGGAAAACTGGTGAGTAGTAGGAAAAATATAGGAGAGGATATAAGAACTGAATTTCAACAAATCTCATTGTGTTCATGTAATAAACTCATAATAATTTTTAAAATATCAAAATAGATGGCCTTGGAGATGTGTCGGTAGTTAAGAGAACTTGCTCTTACAGAACACCTAGATTTCATTCCTAGCACTGACATGATACCACCTGTAAGACCAATTTCCGTGCATCTCTTCTAACCCTCCACTGACTAATGCACACAGATGGTGCACATACATGTATCCAAGAACATGCATTGACATGGAAAATTAAATAATCAGATAGTTTTAATCAGGTACAGAAGAGAATGCCTTTAATCATAGCTTTGGGGAGGCAGGTAGAATTCGGTGAATCAGTAGTCAACCTGGTCGACCTACTGAGCTCCAAGCAAGCTAAGGCTACATGGTAAGACCCTGTCTCGAACAAATAAATAAAAGATAAAGAAATTAGTAATTTTAATAGATCAAAACATCAAAGTTATCATTGGTACTACAATACTAAGAACTACAAGCTGGATTATCTGGGACCTACATCTTAGATGAAGAGAAGAGAGAGTATTTGTCATGTGCCTGTACTAGGACACTGTGTTTTCCAGAATATTTTACTGGGAATAAAGTGTTAAATCTTTAGGTATCTTTATGTTAATAGCTTAAAATATTCATTTTAGGAAGTGTTGGGATGGCATTGTAACTATTCTCTGAAAGCTCAAAGCAATGGGCTTTTGATTCCATTTCCTCATCTTGTGGAAGCCATTTTCTTAATAAGAAAGGACATATTGCAGGGAGAGTGCCATACATCTGCCCAGTTAGTACTAGTAGTTATTAAACTAGAACCTGCAACAGTTACTAAGGTTAATCAACTCAAAAGGGTGGTGGTGGCACACACCTTTAACCCTAGGATTTGAGAAGAGCGGGTAGATCCCCCTGAGTTCTAAGTCTGCATGGTCTATGGAGCAAGTTCCAGGACAACCAAAGGTACACAGAGAACCCCTATCTTGAAAGGAAGAAGAAGGAACAAACAAAAAGAAACAAAGTTTAATCAATTTCTACTTTTGACCTTGCTTAATTTGTTACATAGATTTTCACAGTTAAAAGCACACACACACACACACACACACACACACACACACACACACACACCACACCACACACACACCACACACACACACACACACAGACAGAGAGACAGAGAAAGAGACAGAGACAGACAGACACACACACACACACAAATATGCTCACAGAGAGAGACAGAGACAGAGACAGAGACAGAGAGACAGAGAGACAGAGAGACAGAGAGAGGCAAAGACACAGAAACACGGAGAGACATAGAGAGAGAAATAGAAAGCATTTCATTTTAATTCAAGCATAGCACAAACCAGAGTGGGGTGTCCTTCCCACAGACTTTCAAAAATGTTGATAGAAACTGAACATAAAGTCCCAGAATGAATCTAAACTGTGATTTTTCTGACTCCACATAACATATGCCTTTAATACATCATATCCATTTCAGATGTGATAGCATACCTACATATACTCTTATGCTTTATAAGCATGTAAATTTAAAGGGGCAAATACTGCATTCGCTTTTCCAGTCATGGTTAACGTTCCTTGAACCAGGAAGAGAAAAAAAATGCGTATAGCTTTCATGTGAACAGATCAAGCTTCTCTGCCCTTAAAACGGCATGTAAACTTCTTGAATTTTCCACCTGCCTTTTATACACTTACTTGCCCATTCACTGAAACCTTCCTTGTCATAGTGGTCAACAATATCATATACTACATATAGTATTCTAATACATATAGTATTCCTAATACTGTTACTATCATCATTTTACATTTTTGTATGGAATTATTTGATTACTATCTCACCTCCCCCTCTCATCTCCAGGCCATTAGAAGCAGAATCTTCATCTTTATGCTGCTCTGCACCCAACACTTAGGCCTGGATGTTTATCCCTATCAGAGTCAGCTGACATGGTTTTTTGCAGCACAATCCACAAGAAATCAGGGAAAGAAAGACAGTGACAAGGTGCTTAATTTTATGACAAGTGTATTTGCTGAAAAGTGTCCCAGCTATAAAGTACATTAGGGAGAAGGTGGAAGACCCTTTTGTTTCTCTTTGAAGGTCATGATAAAAGATAACAAGTTACAGAGGCAACACAAGTTATAGAAATAGAAGGAAACTGATCTAAACAGTACCAGTGAGAGAGCAACAGACTGATAACACATGGGTCAGTGTACTGCGCATATGCAGTACCGTACAGGGAAGAGCTCCTGTTTACTGTGCACTCCACTGATGTGCGTCCACTAATACATCCACTAATCTCAAAAATTATTAAAAAGTTGAAATGAATAAAAGATGCTTTCAGCATTATAAATTGCAAAGTTGAACCACATTATTACTCTAAATTCATTAGTTTGTACTACAAACATACAACTTTGAGGGCACCAGTCTTACACTTAGGACTAAGAACTTTCTAAATAATTTTTAAAGGCATAAAACTAGTCATGCTGTCTTAGGAACCACTTCTAGGGATAGCTTTTAAATTGGTTGTAATGCATAATTCATTTATATATGGCTGAAATTCTCAATCTAGCAATTTTATAGTTTTGTACCTATGCTCAGATTGGGTATAGGTCTATTATTTTTCTTTATTGTGATATTTTCTATGGTTTGGACATTAAAATAAATTTAGCTTCAAACTTATTCACTCCTTCAAATCTTTCAAATTTCTAGAACAATTTGTGTCAAAATTACTTCCTCAGTAAGTTCATCTTGTCCTGAAAATTTCTTCTCTCTGAAGCTTTTTACATATTTATATTGATTAGAATAAAGAAATACATATGACAGATAGGCAGATAATAGTGGATATGAGGAGGACAGAGCAAGGGGACAGAGAGACAAATATGCAAGCCTTGTTTAGGTTATGCTTCTTTTAAAGGAATTTTCACTATTTATTCCACTGAGGTTGATTGAAGATTTGGAACCTGAAAGCTTTCCTCTAGCCCCTGAATGGAAATTAATGAACCCTGAGGAGGCTTTCACATTTTATAAGTTGCTGACATATAATAGGATCTGTAATTCCTATGTCTCTGCCTCTTTCTGTCTTCTGTTTCTCCCTCTTCATCTGTCTCTCTGTCTCAGTGTGTCTGTGTGTCTGTCTGTCTTTCTGTGTCTGAAGAGAGCTGTTTGTATTTGGGCCGTAGAGGTCATAAAAAGGCATTGGACCACCTGAAGATAGAGTCATATGTGGCGATGGATTCCATGTGTGTTCTAGGAACCATAATCTGGTCTTATGCAAAATCAACAAGTGCTGTTAACCATCGAGACACCTCTCCAGCTCCTTATTGCAGTGTGTGCTACATCACTTTGTGCTCCGTGGCAGATCACCCATGCACACCCACGCAGAAGCTATCTTTGAATCTGACAAAGAAAGACACACACACGCACACACACACACACACACACACACACGCACGCACGCACGCACACGTACACGCACACGCACACACACACACACAAGATTATTTTTAAAATGCTGGCTTGTCATTCCTTAACCTCTCCCTGCTACTACAGGCCCATCAGGAAAGTGGCCGGAGTATGGTGGCCTGGTATTAGAAATCTCACATTTCTTGTTGACTTTATCATCTCCCACTCCTGCGTCCCATTCTTCTTCCTTGACACAATGGTAATTCTCTGTCTCCTCCCACTGCGTCCTAACCTGTGCAACTCTAAGGGTCCCACCCAGTCTCCATTTCCCCAACCATTAGCTGCTGGCATCTTTATTAATCAATTACAAACCAATTGATGTCAGGGACCTTTAGTGTTTGGACAGGCAGATTTCCGATTGAATCAAATCATTAGAACCAATAGCTCCTCATTCTTTCTCATTCATAAAAGTTAAATTACAACACTATAATTTTTAAGTATAGTATAAAAAATACAGATTTCTAGGGTTTGCAGAAATTTCCTTAAGGTGAATTCATAGGGCGAATCATAATGTTTCATCTCTAGGGTGTTTATAAGGGGAGACTCCCTGATGTCACATTGCATCAGGTGACACAATTTCTGCTAAATCCAAGTTCAGATTCTCCCACCAACACTCCCCTCATTTACTCTCACTGTCCTTCACTCCTCTCAGTAGAACTTTGAGTAAGATTGGAATTACAAAATAAAGATAATAGTAAAAGAAAATATTTGATCAATAAATTCTCCTATGAAGGTCAGAAAGAACCTTGATGGCACAGCACTGGTACAGCATAGATGACATGCTGGTTTGGTTCCAAAGCTGAAAATACATTTTAAGAATTGCCTTTATACTACACATTGATCTGTGAAATGACTGTACTATTCTCACTTAGTCAGCTATAGAGACAGGCAGCAAGAAAATAAAACTGTGGCAGTCCCTATTATCCCCATCAAGTAGAACAGGCACTAGCATCCTCTCTCCTTGGATTTTATTGAGTGAACCACACTGGCTATCCAGCTATATTGAATGAGACAAGCATGGGCATACAGGAAGCCCATCATTTTCTTTTTACCTACTCACCGAGTGAATATCAAACTCAGGTCTCTATTGGGGAATAATAACAGATAAATCTAACTCATTGCACTTTTGCTGCTAATAAGATAACGGTGTTGTCTTGTGGTGGTAAAAATAAACATTGGTTTCTTTTATACCCTGAACGTGTCAGCACCATAGGGCCACATGGTATCTGTGGGATATTTGCATCTCAGTCAGATAATCGTCTCACCCTCTAAGCTCCATCCCATGTCCCACCACTGATGGCTACTCTCTGAACTTGGCAGCAATCTCTCTACCCATATAGTTCCCAAGGCAGGATGCTGCCATGCCAGTTTCATACACATCCCAATTCCATGGTGGATAGACTTAGTGTGTTCAACCATGGCACCTTCTCTTGAACTCAGTCAAGTTGCCACATGAAAGAACACACCACACAATAACCTCTGATTCAACTGATAAGATATAATTTGACCATCTAGGCAGCATAAAACCCTGTACACACATTCCTTAAAAGTATTCATAAAAACCTGCATCTATACACAGGGAAGAACCTTAACATAGGCTGCCATTTGCTCCCAGCTCCTTCCTCCTCACTCAGCTCTTTCTCTCCTGCCTCTTCCTCCCTTCTTTAACCTCTGTTACCACCCCCTGTCCTTCTTGTCCAATGACAGGCCTCATTTTATCTTGTCTGCCTTCTTATGCATTATGACATCAACCTTATTCTTATGCAATATCAATTGTACTAAGCAAAGTTGTAGTAGAGAGTGTATGGAGAACTCTTTTTTTTTTAACTGCAGCACAGATTTGTTCCTCCAGTTGACTCACTCAGCTGAGGAAAGAAGCAAGCAGACAAGCATGGGACGCAGTCATCATCCATTTGTTCAGAGAGTTTGTGACTGGCCATCAAATGTAACTATTTAGAATTTGTTTTGAAACCTGATTGGTTTGAGTTAGGAAACATTTTATGGGGGTAACTACGTTTTCTAAGAGTGAGAAATCTATCACAAGCTAATTATAATTTTAAATTAATGATGAATTGTACTTACATTAATATATAATTGTACTTTTAGAATGTACTTCTGGTTATTATCATAACTCACCATAGGAATGCACAAATTATTCTCATAAAATATTCAGAAAATCAAAGTTCAGGGAATTTAAGGTACCATATAAGTTATACAAGTTTAAATGAATGTTGATATTATTTAAGACGATCAAAGCAACATGTGATCTTCAGTGGCTACCATGACAAAATTTTATTTCTGCTGCTAATAGTTTCATCTGTATGCTCATATTGTTAACCAGTTTTATAAATGATAAATGTGAGGGTGGTCAAGCTAATAGTTTGATATTAGAGGACTGGGCAGAATGTGCAAAATCTAAGAACTTGGTGAACTGCATGGAATATTCCCATTTCCTTTTCCTATGTGCCTTTAAAGGATGAATAAAAGTGTCCTATCACAGTGTGGTGGACAACTGACTATCAGAGGGAATTAAGTGTCTCCTGAGGAAATACTTTTCCCCAGATCCTATAAGCGCAGATCAGTGTGATCACAAATAGTTCTGAGAAGCTACATAATAACAGAACTTCACTCATGCAGAGAAAATATCATCACTTAAAATGGAACCTCACGTTGTAACAGATCCATAACATTTTTTTCAATTTAAAGAATACTTTAAAAGAGGTTTCTCCTGAACCTCTGAGAAAATACTTATAAATTCACTGCAGGATTGAAGAAATAGGACCAAGGTTTTCGATACATGTAATGAAATATGTTGCTAAACTGTTTGGTATTAGATTTACATGTGGCCAGTACATAAATTATTGTTTCTCCTATTGTTCATGAATAATATTATAATTTAGTAACTCTACCGATGAAGCAATCTTTCATGGCATGTAATTTCTTTATTTTATATAAAAATATTTTGGAGTCAAATATAACAGCACACATCTGTAAGCTCAGCACTTAAAGGCTGAGTGAAGTGGATTTCTCTAAACCCAAGGGCAACCTATGTTACATAGGAACAGCCTAATTTTGTAGCATAATTACATATCTTTAAAGAAACCAATCAAAATAGTTAGATGTTGTGATTTCATTTTAGTGTTGACCAGACTGTAGGCTAGTTTTGAGTCCAATTAGCATGAAGATACATGAGAGCAAAACAGAAGTTGGAGGATAAAACCCATGATGATGTGTTAGAGATCTTACAGTGTAGATCTGATCGTTAATGGAACATCACATCAAAAGACTTATGCCATGCCTTTAAAAGATATTAGTTTGCTTCAAAACTAACTTCTTAATTGATATCATAGATATAATACTTTCAAAGAAAACCTAACTGATCTCCTCTGACCGTCGCTAACCTCTCATACATTGAAAAAGATGTTTGCTTCTCTGTTAAAGCAATGCAGCATAAATTTAATGAAGAGAAGGCAATAATGACTGATGAAGTAGAAAAGAAACACAAAGCACAGCTGGTTATTAACAGAGCCAAGGAAAGGCAACATAAGAGGTCCTAAACAATGTTAATCAACAATGTCAACTTGTGAGCAAACATGAAACAGAGCACTGCGCTGTTGAAGAGCATGTATTTTATGCATTTTATGCTTTAGGAAACTGGCCCCAAAGCCTTAAATCTTCAAAGGTTCAATGTTTGAACTAAAGAAAGAGGCCTGATCTTTCTAACTCTTTCTACATGTACATACTTAACTTTAGATGATGTTTGCAGATATATCTTGTAATTTTGTAAAATTTTCACAAATTAAGGCATGACAGTGTAAGCTTAACAAGCATGTTTTTATATATATCTTCTTTATTCTGGAGGTCTCTTCCAGAACATTTTTAAAAGAACTATATAGTACAAAAGAAAACATTCAAATGGTAGATTGAAATTCTCACATGGCTACTTTTCTACATGATTCATATATTGTTCAAGTACTAACTTAATGATAATATACACAGTTTATGCTATATTATCCAGCCATTGATGTAATTACAGTGAGTCCTTTTTTAAGCTAATAATATATATTATGGTGAATCTTAATCTTTGGTAATTAATAAGTATCATACATAACCAATTTCATATGAAACAATAAAACAGATTTTTTTTCATTTAGTGAACTTCTATCCATGGAGCTATGAGTGATTTATCTTCCATGGAGGGTGATATCTTCCACTGTGGTGGCTTCCATTGTAGGGTCACCAACAGAACTGCCCATAACCACTAACCCACGCTCTGTGAGTAAGTCTAACAAATGCATTGGTGCCCCTGAATGAACTGTGGTGACAGCATACTTTAGTTTGTAGTTGGGTCCTTATAAAGAGGAAATACATGCATTTTTATGACATCAAGGAAAATTTCTAAGAACCATCTACCAAGACATCGCAGACACTGGCTTCTTGGCAGAGGGAAAGTTCACATCACACAAATGCGGGTCTATAACCCTCTCATAAGTTGTATAATCACATGGACCTCATAGCTGCCACCCACTTCTCAGTTCAACCACTAGTACCAACTTGCGTTAAGTATCTCCGATTTCTACAAAGCCGCATGCAAATAGCAAAGAACCTTAAATGCCCTTGTGGTCACATCTACAGTATCTTTAGTTTTTACTTCTCCAACAATTCCAGGTGACTGAGCTGACCATATCTCCAAGGAACACAAGACAGAGTCATTTTCATAATATAAGCATATTCTTGTTAATGTGCTTTTTAAAAGGTGCACAAATGCACACAGCAAGCCCAACAAGAAAAAGAACAATAAAATGATAGCAGTTCTCTGTAGGCTGGGGTCCATGGTGTTTAGATACTCTGTCTTTTGAGAATGGTGTAATGAGGTATTGGTGTAGATGTGAGGAAGTTAAATTTTATTGTCAACGAAATGAGAAAGTTTTGTAGTACTTTGAGAAGGGCATTATTTAGCAGGGCAAACACAGTCACAATAGTCATTTCAGTAAGACTTCAGTGAGTGATATTTCAAAATGATAGGCTGTTAGAAAACTAAAAAAAACTGATTTAGAAAGGACTTGGAAGAAATAGTTAGACTTTCATAAAGGATTAGTGAGTTATATGTAATACAGAGTAGATGGAGAAAGGTACAGAGCATCCACCATTTTGTAGTGAACACAATGAATCTTCAGATAGGTAGCTTTCATCATGATGAAATAGTTCAAGGACAAATGGATCAGAGATGTAGAGAGTTTATATTGGGAGAATTTGCCTAGGGAGCTTTTAGAAGAACAGGAGCAAAGAGTACCTGTGCTAACATGATGACCTGGTTCAACTCTAAAACTTATAGTGGAAGGAAAATCTTGACTACACAAAGTCTTCCTGTGACTTCTACACTTATGGTATAGTACAAGTATTACTGCACAAGCACATACATATCATACACATGCCTATGTGTAAATAATTAATAATGACAACAAAAATAGCAGAGACTATTTTAGGTAGATAAGGGGACTCAAGTAATAAATTTGAAAATACTTTATTTATTAATAGTCTGCACTTGATGATGCAAATCAATAATTTGGTAGTTTGAGGAAGAAGGAAGAAGACTCTCAGGACCCCAAGGGGGTGACCCTAGATGAAATGCACTCTAGTGGGGACAGGGAACTTGTAGAGCCCACCTCCAGCAGAAAGTGAGGGATGGAGTTGCCAACCCACAGTCAAAACTCTGACCCATAATTGTTCCTGTCTGAAAGAACTGCAGGGATGGGAATGGAGAAGACCCTTAGGAACAGAAGGTTCAGCAACAGGCCTGAAGTGTGATCCAGCTCAATGGGAGGCACAAAGGCCTGACACTATTACTGAGGCTATGGTGTCCTCGCAAAAAGAGAGCTAACATGACTGTCCTCAGAAAGACCCAACAAGCCGCTGAGTCAGATGCCAATATGTGCACCCAACCAATGAACAGAAGCTACTGACCCATGTAGCTGAATTAGGGAAAAGCTGGAGGAAGCTGAGGAGGAGAGCAACCTTGTAGGAGGACCAGCATTCTTAATAACCTGGACCCCTGAGATCTCTCAGCTACCGGATCGACAATCAGGTACATACCAACTGATATGAGGCCCCCAACACATATACAGCAAAGACTCTCAGGTCTGGGTTCAGTCAAAATGCACCTAACCCTCCAGAGACTGGAGGCCCCAGGGAGTGATTCGGGTGGGGTGGGAGACAGGGGTTCAGGGAGGAGGTATGGGATGTGGAACAGTGCGAGGGTGGACTGGAAGGGGAATAAAATCTGGAGAGTAGGGATTGGGGAGTTAGCTCAGTGGTAGAGCGCTTGCCTAGGAAGCGCAAGGCCCTGGGTTCGGTCCCCAGCTCCGAAAAAAAGAACCAAAAAAAAAAATCTGGAGAGTAGAAATAAATAAATAAATAAATAAATAAATAAATAAATAAATAAATAATCTCAGCTAGTCATTAGTTTGAGGAAGAAGGATTCAAAGGCCAAATCTACCTTAGCTTACAAGTGAGTTACGTAAGCCATATGGACTAACCTAGGCTGAAGATCAGCCTGGGTATTCTTTTGATACTCCTTCTCAGAGAGTATGAAGAGAGTTTGTAATGTATCTCAATGGAGAGTAGTGGTCTGTTTACATAAGGCCCCAGGTTTAAGTCAAGTATTATGAAAAAACGACTATGAGAAAAAATAAAAAGAAATGTAATAAAAATATAACATTAGTATACATTGATCATAATATATGAGTAGACATAAAATTGATGACAGAGTACACTGTATAATAACTGTAAGCGCAGAGGTCCCAATAGAGGGAAATTACAGATAGACA
The DNA here is from genome assembly GCF_021556685.1 of Rattus norvegicus. Taxonomy (NCBI): domain Eukaryota; kingdom Metazoa; phylum Chordata; class Mammalia; order Rodentia; family Muridae; genus Rattus; species Rattus norvegicus. Next base: position 116,559,741 of record NC_141534.1, read on the forward strand.
GAATCCAGTAAAGACATGTTCTGATTTCCTCCTTAAGAATACTATTTCAAATTCATAATAAAACTCAGTTTCAGTAAACTAATAAGATACCTTGGTATGTTTGGTATTAGAACTTTTATTTTGTAACCTCTGCTTTGAGTTTTTTTTTAAATCTGAAGCATAATGAATCCAAATGCATTGTCTGGGGGATTGAAGTCATAAGGTTAATAATAGCAGAATTTATGAGCACTGACCTATGAGTCCATATGCTGATAAACTTTAAACAGAGACTAATAGTGGGCTTAAGTATTTTCTGAAATCTATGGGAAATAAGAGAAGGATGTTAGAATTTTATTCAGATTGCAGATGTTATGTAAGTCGTAAGTCCTCAGACATAGTCAGGGGTGGTTGGGAGGTTGGTGGGTGAAAAGAATATAACTAATATTGAGGAACAAAATTACCAAATAGGGTCCATACTCAGAGTGAGGCAGCAAGTGATGGTATTCACTTCCAAAAATGAAAATGTAGGGAAATTACTAGCACAGTTCCTGCCAAGTCATGCAATATGAAGGACCTCTTAGAAGACATTGGTTGTATTGTGCTATGCAATGTTCTCACATTAAACCAGATAGTCTCCGTTAGAGTGGAAAAGACTACAGAGGATCCAGATAAGCAAGGAGAAGGTTGCTGAAATCCTCTTAGCAGTGGGACGTTCGCAGAGCTGCTTCCAGGGTAGAGAAAAGCATTTCATACAGATGAATGAGACAGAAGTCATGAGAACCAGGTTTTGGTTTTGGTTGACGGGGTGAGTCAGGGATTTTGCCAGAATGAATTCACCATGAAAGTCTCTTCGAGGAGGTCAATGATGCATCCTAATTATAGTATCCTTTCTGGGACTGGTCTCTTAGACAGATTGCAATGGACATTTGCACAGCCAGGGTGGAAGAAGAGGAGTCCTTCCAAAATACTCAGCTTTTAAAGCATTCTGTTCTCAAACCTGCCAAGAGCAGGGCCACTGCCAAGCAATTAAAACATTTCTTGAAGACTGAAAGTTAGAAAGTAGCTGCTATATGTATGTTTTTATGCATATTTTAAAATATTTTGGCTAAAATATTTTAAATATTCTTGTGTTAGACAACAGATTCTTTTTTCCAGGAATAATTTTCTGTATTTTAAAATACTGCTCTGGAACACAGAGATGATACATGTTCAGCACTAACGAATACTTTCTGACAATTTGGTCCAGTGTTTCTTGGCAAGGGAAATGTGGACCAGCTTCATTCCTATTTTCAGTCCTTCTGCTCTCTCATTATCTGAATCTAGTTAAAAGAAACATGCTTTTGCAGGATCCAAATAATAATCTCAAACACTAAGAATGCTGTGTATTGAGACTGAAAGGAACTGACAAACAGAGTCTAAATTCACTGAACCCGATGCACTCACATTATTGTCAGTGATTCTTCTCCATCAGCACAATCCACAGGATCAGCTCTCATCCTTTTTTTTTATTTACATGTCAAATGTTGTCCTCCTCCCTGGTCTCCCCTCTGGAACACCCCCCCCATTCAAGCTTCTCTCTTCTGTGCCCCTAAGAGGGTGCTCTCCCACCCACCTACCCACTCCTGCCTCACACATCGAGAACCCCCTTTCCCTGGGGCAACAAGCCTCCACAGGACAAAGTGCTTCCCCTCCCACTGATGCCTGATAAATCAATTCTCTGCTACATATGTAGCAGGAGAAATGGACCCACCCATGTGTACCCTGGCTGGTGGTTTAGTCCCTGGGAGCACTAAGAGGTCCAGTTAGTTGATATTGTTATTCTTCCTATGGGGTTGCAATCCTCTTCAATTTCTTCAGTCCTTCCCCTAACTCCTCCACTGGGGACCTTGGGCTCAGTCCAATGGGTGGCTGTGAGTATCTGCATCTATCTGTCTTAGTTAGGTACAGCCATCATTCTTATATACATGTATCATCATCTATATCATCTCCTTAATCATATTCAAAGCGTAAGTGATGGAAATTTTAATAGTAAATATTTTATATATGTCTTCCAGATATTCCACACTTGCAGAGACTGAGATGAAATATTTATTAACCAACTTTGGTAAGTTATTGCTTAATATCTTCTTTGAAGAATAATTCTCCAGTTCTAACTTGCCACAAAACAAACAGAATCAAATATAGTGGCTAGATCAAGCCTTCCAGCAGAGACTGGATTACGGGCAGAAGGAAATCATGGAAACCAGACAGAAACAGATAGGTTCATCTAATGGAAGTTCTTAAGCCATGCTCTATTCTCTATGAAGAGAAAGACAGAGTTGTGGGGAGCAGAGAAACAAAGACGGGGAGAGCAAAGAAACAGAGCTTGAGGAAAACTGGTAAACTGAAAACAGGCAATTCGTAAAGTTACAGATAATCAGGAGGCTTTTGGGCCTGTGCATCCACCCCTGTGGAAGCTACCAGACCTCGCTGGCCTCTCCTCAGCTCCATCTAATTCTAGACACAGCTGTAATTTTACCTGATTGTGGAGAAAAGGATTTGTTCTCTGGACCCATTAGAGATATGCATGCATTGTGGAGTCTCTTAAATTATGTGAATCTCCATAAAGGATTTCCCCCAAAAGAGATCAAAAAATAGAGGGATTATGCAGAACTGAACAGAAAGAGCAAAGGATATGCATGACTCACATTTTGTCTCTTTATTTTGTTACAGTCTACAATTGCCTTTTGAGAAGAAATCATAAATGAAGAACTAACTAAAATTTACCAACATCTAGGCATTTAAACCAAACTCACTGTAGAGCTGAGATGTACAGTGCTTGCCGGAGAACTCTTAGTTCTGCATTTAAAATAAGTTACATTCAAATGCAAAGAGACACCTCCAATAGAGGCCTGAGAGTAGTACTCAGTGTCCTTGTCACTGGAGAAGGCAGATGAGGTCAGAGCTCCAGCTTTACAACTTACTGTGCTACATTCTCTGCTCTGATTTCCTTAAGCCATGGAGAATGCCTCAGTGACCTATTCTGTCTCTTGCTGCTCACACTAGGACAATGTTTATCCTTCTATTTGTAAACTAGCTGCCTTTGAAACTAAATGTGTACCACATGGTAAAATGCTGACAGACACTTTCTGCCAATATTTCTAGGGTGCAAAGACGCATGCTCATCTTTCCTATCACTGGCAATATGCTTGTTCCAGAAGTTCAAAGGGAATTACTGATGGCAACTTCTCATTTCCCACACCAGTGCTCACCCTAACATTGTACGACCACCTACGGTTTGCTGTAATCATCTCACTATGGATCTGTTAACGTCTTTCATCAAATTCACAACATCTTAAAATTGAGTTGATCTAATTTTACCTTTTTCAATCAATGCATTTTTTGAAGAATATTGAGACCCCTTACCTTTGTGTAATCAACATGTGCTAATAAAACTTCATTTTGAAAACATCAAATATATTCTCAAGATAAATAAATAAATTGAGGGCTGGTGAGATGGTTCAGCAGGTAAAGACATTTGCTATCCAGCCAGGAGACTTGCATTCAATTCCCAGAATTAATATAAATGTACAAAAATAAAATTGATGTCCCCTCATTTTTCTATACATGCATATACACACACACATACACACACACACAAACACACATGCAAACATACACAATAACACACATGTGCACACACATGCACACACATACACAAACATACACAATAACACACATGCACACACACACATACACACAAACATACACAATAATACACATGCACATGCACACACACACATGCATACACACACACACAATATTTCCATTCTGATTATAAGCATGATAAAATGGCACTAATATTTTTTCAAGCAAATATTTTTGTTTCTCTCTGTAGTACTGGCTGTCATGTATCTCTCTCTGTAGACCAGGCTGGCCTCAAACTCAGATATTCACCTGTCTTTACCTCCCTAATGCTGAGATTAAAGGCATGTGCCACCACTGCTTGGCTTATTAATTATATTCTTATGTATGATGTTTTAAAGTAACTTAGCAATAAATAAGTAAATGCTCATAGGAAACCACTGAATCTTTTCAGAGGAATAAATGATATAAGGAAAGGCATAAAAACAGAGAAAAAGAAAAATATTTTTAAAATGGAACATCAAAAGATAATTAGCTGACTAAAAGACAAATATCCAATATCAGAACATAAATCATTTTTGATAAAAAAAATAAGAGGAAAAAAGTTGGCAGTATAAAGGATAACCAAATATTCACAAATATTTGCAAGGAGCCTTGCATACCAAATAATTCTAATCCGTATATCCTTATATTTCTACCCATGGAAATGTATTACCAAAGCATAATTCATAACTGTATAAATTAAGATGTATGAATGAAACTTTATAACATAAAAATGTTACTGCATCAGTAGTTAACAGGGGAATGTAATTTAAACTTCTGACTGGAAGCATTAACTGTACAGTAAACTTGAAGCTACAACAGTTCTTATCACACATCGTACATTTGAAGAGAGCCCTTTGTTCTTAACATTTATATATATCTAATAATATAATCTTTTCATCTTAATTATTTGCTAAGAAATATTAAACCTCTATCTTTTAAGATACATTATTTCTTTCTTTTACAGTAGTGGCAAATTGGGAAAAACCCTAAGCATCCACCCATAGGTAAATGTGTCAGTTCAAATAGACGTGTTTAACAATTATATGTAAGCAATAACTTACACAGAAATAAAATACTAAAATATGCCACAATATAAGCGATCATAACCTAATGCAAGTCAAACTTTGAATAAAGGTTATGCTTCCAGACAAACGTGTTCAAATTAAAAATTCTAACGATACTCCAGATGGACTTCTGTCTTCACTGACTTAAGTTTTCATCAACATGATGTAATTACCTCTTTGAGTCCCTACCTGACCTCTGCATGTTATCTTTTGTATGTTTACTGATAGCCACTCTTATTGATAGCAGACTAATGCTCATTTTGGTTTTAATTTGACTGGTCTGGTATTTTAAATATTATTATGTGCAATTATTGAGCACTTGCACGGTGTCTTTTGAGAAATCTACTAATGTGCATTGCTCATTTTAACTAAATTTACTTAGGGATTTTCTATAGGAACAAATTCTTTATATGTCTTGGATAACAACGTTCTGTCAAATATGAAGTTAGTAAACATTTTCTAGACATTGTATATTTGTCTGATTTATTACCTATTTTTCTATGTAAACATTTTTGATTAAATGTAATTAAATGATCTATTTTTAGATATTTAATTAGATATTTATTAAAAAACCTTTTCCCATCTGAACATCCTGAAACATTCTCCTGTATTGCTTTCTTTTCTGTTGCTATTAAGAAATGCCATGACCAAAACTAATTAAGGAAGGAAAAAATTTAATCGTCTTATACCTCCAGGCCACAGTTCACCATTGAAGAAACTGAATCTGTCACTGTAAGAACTGAAGCTATGAGTGGAGTTGAGAACACAGAGGTACACCGCTAACTGGCTTATGTTCAGCTCTCGTTCTTACACAGCCGGGCCCCATCTGCCTTTCTCACAGATCAGATGATTGATGCTTTTACAATCTTCACTGATAAACAGAACAGCTTCAATTATATATGAGTTCTCATAATTGCACTGGATCTTAGCTTTGGTTTGTCTTTTCTCCCAGTGTCAGTGATGGTTGTGTTGAAGAGTCACAGTCAACACTGTTGATTGCACTTCAGCTTCTGTCAGCCTTCCTGCACCTGAGGGAAATAGATTCTGTTTGCAAAACACCGTGAAGTATATGCTTTTTGTAGCTTTCTATTCCCATAACGTGTGCTTATTACCATAAGTGTCCTCTTCTACTCTAGTTCTCCTAATTGCTTGTTTGTTTGTCTTTGCCCTTATTTGTTTTTAGTTTTTGGTTTGCTTTTTATTTCTTCATTATTTTAGTTTTGAGTGTCAGACTAATAGTCCTCCTGAAGGTGTGGACCACCTCACCAGTTTCTCCTAAGAGTCAGCCATCGCAATAAGACATAGATACTCCCACTGTTGGCCAGTTCTCTAGCTACTAAGAACACTCAATGAATAATTTTGCTCTTTTCTGATGATATTTTTACCCAGAAGTTTTAAATTCTGAATCTAGAAAAGCAATGCATAAAACAGTGGATCGTAGTTACTTTTGGCTCTCCTAGGCAGCCTTCATCTAATTGGGCCATTCTTCTGGTGCCTCCCAGCCTTGCATGTATTCATTGAGCTCAGACATTGCAGACCATATTCTTCCCTATTATCTTGCCCGGCATACTCCTGACTAATTTGTACAGGGTCTTATCTCAACCTAGCTTCAGAGCAGAACTATGTCTGTCACTGGGGATAGTGAAGGAAGGGTGACTGAGTACCCTCTAGTGCTGTTAGAAAAGGTCATCTAGCTTTTTAAGCTCTAGGCTTTCAGGCATATCTTCTTTGAAGACATCTAACTGAGATATGCCCAGACAGCCCAGAAATGTGTCTCAACCCCAGCATTTTAAAGTACAGAGCTCCATAGCTCAAATCGGTCCCCAAACTGCTGTTCATCTTTTCTGTTTCAGGACTTCATTTAAGATATCAAATAATTTGTGAACTGAAGTTCCCAGAAAAGAAAAATGTCATGTGTGTGTTTGTATGTGTTGAGCTCTCAAGGCTGATTGACTGGCTATAGAAACCTGGAGTGTTACAGGTTGGGGGTAAGATTTCCTCGGATTATCTTAGCTCCTAAGTAGCCTTTCGTTGCCTGCCTCTTAGCATGATCCTATATCTGTGTGGTTATCAGGCAAAAATACTTTAGGAATGTACAAAGAAAAATCTAAGGTTTAACCACATAAAGGCTAAGCAAGTCAGCATCTAAGGGTACATCAGAGGTTTCCTGCTTTGTTGTAACACATCTTTCTTTTTTCTTTTTTCTTTTTTCTTTTTTCTTTTTTTTTTAAGCTCTACCACTGAGCTAAATCCCCAACCCCCTGTCTCATGTTCCTACCAAAAGTTCAAAAAGTGTGTTGTCTTTTGAATGTCCTTGTTTGCTCACTATAAAAACATCATGAAACTACAACTACAATTCGACATTTTATTTGAGCTTTCTTGAATCTACTTTCCCATGCCTGGATGTTCATGTTTGGCCCTGGAATAGACTGTCCTAAGCTCTTTGTGGTGAGTGCATTTGTTTTGTTATAATTATTTCCATAGGCATGTTCCTATGTTGCACACTTGGACTTTGGCTGCTTTATTAGGAACTCAAACTCAGCCGCAGGGTGGGCAGTAAGTAGGTCTTTCCTCTGTCCTTTTGTTCATTTTGTAGTAGGTCATCAGTGCTAATAGTGTGTTTCCTCAGTTTAAGAGCTGTGACAGTAATGGCTTACTACCATATTGAGAAGCAGCATGCTTGATATGGACTCCTCTGTGTCCTAGGTCATGGCATGTGAGCCAGTCTAGATGTTCTGTGACATTCTTGACTGTGTTGTTTCACTTTATGCCATATAAAAAGGAAATAGCTTGTAGGCTCCCAAACATTCCAGGTTCACTACCTCTCCTCCACAGTCAAGTTAGCAGACACAATTCAAAATGAAAAGGGGAAAAGGAGATACATTTAAGGTGCGTATATTAGGAAGAGGAGCAGAGTAAAGGAAACTCCAGACCAGCTTCACGATCTTAATGGGAGATTTAGGCGTAAATAGAAAGCAAAAAGTTGTATGCCTAGCTAAGCAGTTCCAATCAAGATGAACTCCCCATTCTACCCATCATTGCCTCTGTTCTAAGGTGATCTGACAGTCAATCAGAACGATGTGAAGCCAGTTCCAGGAGACAAACCCACCAGCTTTTGAAGCATGAGACTCCTGGGCATATTCCAATTTCTTAAAAGAGCATCATTTCAATATTATAATAGCCAAAGGAGGATGTATAATCATCTCTGTAGACTATATCTGTTTCTGACAGCATGATTATAATAAAATAGGATTTTAGGTACAAATGTACTGAAATTCTCTTAAGAAATGAAGAGAAAGATTATGAAAGGGTATCCTCACACCACATTGTGATGGTTTTACTGTGAATGGGAATAGGGATAAAGGATGGGTTTGGGTAAATCTTAGTACAAGGTGCAGGCGTGAGAATGCTCAGCAAGGAGAGGCTGACAATTGTTTGCTAAGTAAAATTTCCTGTTATGGAAACTCTCAAGCAAACATGACACTCAAGTCACTATATCCTATTTTTCATTCTTGAGTTCTCATTTAATTCAATATCAAAAAAATTTAAAAGCTCCAGTCTTCTCTGAAGCTTAAGTACAAGAACAAAGGCTGCCACTGTGCACACTCTGCTCTTCACATGCTGGGGGTCTATAGAAAGGTCTTGTGAGAAATCGCATCCACCGCGTGAAGCTGAGCACCTTAGCAACTCACAGTGCTTAAAAATGTTGATTTTTCTTTAAGTACAATACATTTTACTAGGAGAGACATTTACAGGGTCAGAGTGCAGATACACTTTCCAGAAGTACAGAGCTTTTTTCAAACAGAAAATCATCTTTCCCTGGTTATGGAAAAGTCACATGCTTGTTGACTTTCTTGAGTGTTTAAGTCAAGGACTTCAATACATACCTGAAGAGTTGCACTAGACCCACTGAGAGGGAACCTAATTAACACATCAGTGGATAAGCTTTCAAGGCACTGTCAGAGACAAAGTGCTCAAGATTATGAAGTGACCTCTGTACACTTTAACCAATGTTTATTTCAATGGATGCAAAGCAGAAAAATGATGTTAATTTTAAGATTTTAGAAGAGATTTTGCAAATATTCCAGCAGTTGAGTATTTGAAATAAAAGTATTAAGTTTTATTTCAGGGAGAATGTACAATACTGTTGAAGGCCAAAGAAATTCTGTATCAAGAACAATTTTAGGATCAATATTGACTTAGAGGTAGAAAATAAGCAAGAAAAAAAAATACATGTTTAGGAAGTAGAAATGTCCAAAACCTTCCAGGATTTAGCTGTTTTAATTAGTTCCCTCTAAGATTTGGGTTGCAGAAGGCTGTTCCCCGGTGTTTTGTGGGTAAGAATGGACCATTCAGCAGATGCTGGCGAGGATGTGGAGAAAGAGTAACACTCCTCCGTTGTTGGTGGGATTGCAGACTGGTACAACCATTCTGGAAATCAGTCTGGAGGTTCCTCAGAAAAATGGACATTAAACTACCTGAGGACCCAGCTATAACTCTCTTGGGCATATACCCAAAAGATGCCCCAACAAAGACACGTGCTCCACTATGTTCATCGCAGCCTTATTTATAATAGCCAGAAGCTGGAAAGAACCCAGATCCCCTTCAACAGAGGAATGGATACAGAAAATGTGGTACATCTACACAATGGAATATTACTCAGCTATCAAAAACAATGACTTTATGGAATTCATAGGCAAATGGATGGAACTGGAAAATATCATCCTGAGTGAGGTAACCTAAAAACAGAAAAACACACATGGTATACACTCAATGATAAGTGGATATTAGCCCAAATGCTCGAATTACCCTAAATGCACAGACTACATGAAACTCGAGAATGATGACCAAAATGCGAATGCCTCACTCCTTCTTTAAAAGGGGAACAAGAATACCCTTGGGGGGGAATAGGGAGGCAAAGTTTAGAACAAAGGCTTAAGGAACACCCATTCAGAGCCTGCCGGACATGTGGCCCACACATATACAGCCACCAAACTAGATAAGATGGATGAAACGAAGTGCAAGCCGACAGGAACTGGATGTAGATCTCTCCTGAGAGACCCAGCCAGAATACAGCAAATACAGAGGCGAATGCCAGCAGCAAACTACTGAACTGAGAATGGAACCCCCATTGAAGGAATCAGAGAAAGGACTGGAAGAGCTTGAAGGGGCTCGAGACCCCATATGAACAACAATGCCAACCAACCAGAGCTTCCAGGGACTAAGCCACTACCTAAAGACTATACATGGACTGACCCTGGGCTCCAACCTCATAGGTCGCAATGAATAGCCTAGTAAGATCACCAGTGGAAGGGGAAGCCCTTGGTCCTGCCAAGACAGAACCCCCAGTGAATGTGATTGTTGGGGGAGTGCTGTAGTCGGGTGAGGATGGGGAGGGGAACACCCATATAGAAGGCTAGGGGGAGGGGTTAGGGGGATGTTGGCCTAGAAACTGGGAAAGGGAATAACAATTGAAATGTAAATAAGAAATACCCAATTTAATATAGATGGAGGAAAAAAAATTCTATGTCTCCTTTTCCATACAGTTGTTTATTCTACTCTTCCTATATCTCCCCTTTTAAAGTCCAATAAAGTAGTATATTAAATAGTCTAATAAAAGATGTTTATGAATGAGAATAAAAATTCAAATATAATTTAAATGATTTTACTTTAAAATGTTAAGTACACCTTTTATAAATAAAAGAAGACATGTACTTTTATCTTTATCAGCCTGTAGATATTCATAAAGGCACTGAAGTAATTTAATTTTAGAAAAAGTTAGCAACTACATAACTAATCAAATGCAAATATACATCTAAATCCTTGTGTGCTAATTGACCTTAAGTGATTTTAAAACAAATAAATTTAGAAATATACAAAATAATTTTTATTAATACTCATTGATTTACAAAAATCTTTACTTCTCTCTTGCTGTACTAGGGTAGGACCTAGGGCCTATTAGAAGAATTGTCAAGCACTGAGCTTTATTTGAGCTTCTTCTACATACATAAATACATATGTTTTCAATATTTTACATATGTATATATTTTATAATACATGTTGATATAATATATGCATGTTTTACATGTGTATGTATATATGCACATGTAATATATATGTGTACCTTCTCAGTAAGTTATTCAAGCAGGACTTGAACCTCTGACTCTTCTGTATCTGCCTTCTGAGTAGCTGGGAGCATAGATGATCCAGAGACTCTTTTTATGGATCTCATTCTGTCATTATCAAATATGTCCTTTGAACATATTTACCTCGATTATCCTTCCTGTCTGCTAATGTCTGCTTCCTCTTCTCAAACAGTTCCCTTCTGCTTTTAGGACTTTTCGTCTACATTTTGAGTACATAGGAAATATGAAACATCTGTTCTTCTGTAAATATTTGGTTTACTTGGCTTAATATGGTGATAACTAGTATACCTGAACACAGGAATTTTATATCCATATTCATTCCCTTTCTTTCTCCCACTCGTATTTGTCTCATTTTCACACTTACAAAGTCACAATACTGTTTTATTTGTTTGTTTTCATATACTGAGGAAGGAATTCCTGGCAGAATACACCAGTGTTGTCTCCAGAGTGATGTTCTTGAACCATGTATGCAGTACCTTTAAAATTTTAATTTAATATTTTTATACTGGAAGCATGTGTATAATGAGAAGAATGTGTGTGCCACACATGTGTGGAAGTCAGAGGACAATACTCAAAACTCAGTTCTTTGCTCACACCTTGAGTTCCAGGGAATAAATTAAATTTCCTTGTTATGCAATGGCCACATTTTTTTCTAACTCTCCTGCCTCATACTCAGTTTTTATATCAATCTACTAGTTCCATTTTCCTTGTTAGAGTTTTTTGTTTCTTTAGTTTACTTTGTTTTATTTCTCCAAAAAGACATGAATTTTGTACTACTGCTTCTTGTGGTTAATAATAAAATAATAATAATAATAATAATAATAATAATAATAACAAGAAGAAGTAGTAGTAGTAGTAGTACCAGCAGCAGCAGCAGCAGCAGCAACAGTAGTAGTAGTAGTAGTAGTAGTAGTAGTAGTAGTAGTAGTAGTAGCAGCAGCAGCAGTAATTGAAAGTTTTACTTTAAAAAAAAAAAAGGGCTGGAGAGATGGCTCAGTGGTTAAGAGCACCGACTGCTCTTCCAGAGGTCCTGAGTTCAAATCCCAGCAACCACATGGTGGCTCACAACCATCTGTAATGGGATCCGATGCCCTCTTCTGGTGTGTCTGAAAACAGCTACAGTGTACTTGTATACAAAATAAATAAATAAATCTTTAAAAAAAAAAGAAAGTTTTAATTATAATAAATCACTTTTCCTATTCCGTTTAATCTTTGTTGCGCCACTCAAGTCCTCACTCTCCAATTCATTCCATGCCTCTCTACTCTCAGACTGATAGCTTCTTTTTCTTTGATTATTGTTACACACACACTCACACATGCACATGTGTGTGTATAAATATACATGATAAAAATACCTGATGAATCCATATTTGTTGAATGTAATACTTGAATTTATATTAAGATATATAAGATATATAGAAATAAATATGGATGATATAGATACAAATATGCAAGTATTGAGAACTGACCACTTGGTTTTGGAAAGCAGTTTAAGGGCTCATCCCTAGGAGAGGCTAATTTATCCTCACGTGGCATTCATTACTTGCCTATAGTTCTTTGTTACATATTAATTTTTTGATAATTTCAAATACAAGTTTAGTATTTATATCATTCCCACCCTTCTTCCCTCCTTCTTTACTTCTCTTATGATCTCTCTACTCCCTTCAATTCTTGACCTTCCGGGATTTTTTTTTCATTTTTTTCTTTATATTGCATATTTTTTAAATTACTTTTCAAAAGTTATCCCCTTTCCTGGTTTCCTGTCCATAGGCCCCCAAACATATTCCCCTACCCCTGCTTCTATTAGGGTGTTCCCCCAGCCAACCACCCACCCCTTCCCATCTCCCTGCACAGACATTCCCCCACACTGGGGCATCAAACCTTGTTGGGACCAAGAGCTTCTCCATCCACTGATGCCCCCAAAAGGTCATCCTCTGCTACATATGAAGCAGGAGCCATGGGTCTGCCCATATGTACACTTTTGATGGCACTTTAGTCCCTGGGAGCTCTGGTTGGTTGGTATTATGGTTATTATGGAGTTGCAAACACTTTCAGCTCCTTCATCCTTTTTCTAACTCTTCCAAAGGGGACCCCCTTCTCAGTTCAATGGTTGGCTGCAAGTATCTGCCTCTGTATTTTCATACTCTGGCAGAGCCTCTCAGAAGACAGCTATATCAGAATCCTATCAGCATGCACTTCTTGACATCAGCAATATTGTTTGGGTTTGGTGGCTGTATATGGGCTGGATACTCAGTTGGGGCAGTCTCTAGATAGATTTCCCTTTAGTCTCTGCTCCAAACCTTGTCTCTGTATTTCCAACAGTGAATGTTTTTGGTACCCCTTCTAATAAGGAGTGAAGTATCCACACTTTGGTCATCTTCTTTGTGAGCTTCATGTGGTCTGTGGATTGTATCTTGGGTAATCCAAGCTTTTGAGTTAATATCCACATATCAGTGAATGCATACCATGTGTGGTTTTTGTTTGTTTGTTTGTTTGTTTGTTTGTTTGTGATTGGGTTATCTCACTCAGGATGATACTTTCTAGTTTCACCCATTTGCCTTTGAATTTCATTAAGTCATCATTTTTAATAGCTGAGTAGTACTGCATTGTATAAATATACCATATTTTCTATATCCATTTCTTTGTTGAGGGTAATCTGGGTTCTTTCCTGCTTCTGCTATTATAAAGAAGGCAGCTATGAACACAGTGGAGTATGTTTCCTTGTTATATATTGGAGCATCTTTTGGGTATATGCCCAGGAGAGATATAGCCGTGTACTCAGGTAGTACTATGTCCAATTTTTTGAGGAACCTCCAGATTGATTTCCAGAGTGATTGTACCAGCTTGCAATCTCATCAACAATGGAGTATTCCTATTTTTCCACATCCTTGCCAGCATCTGTTGTCACCTGAGCTTTTGATTTTAGCCATTTTCAGTGGTGTGAGATGACATCTCACTGTTGTTTGATTTGTATTTCCCAGATGACTAGGATGTTGAACATTTCTTTGGGTGCTTCTCAGCTAATTGATATTCCTCAGCTGATAATTCTTTATCTGATCCTGATTTAATTTTGATACCTGGTATCTAGAAAATTGTCCATTTCACCTAAAATTTTCAGTTTTGATGAGTAGAATCTTTTGTAGTAGGATCTGACAATTTTTTGATTTTCATTGGTTTCTGTTTTTATGTCTCACTTTTCACGTCTGATTTTCTTAATTTGGATAATATCTCTGTGCCCTCTGCTTAGGTTGGCTAAAGGTTTATCTATCTTGTTGATTTTCTCAAAGAACCAGCTTCTTATTTTCTTGATTCTTTGTATAGTCCTTTTTGTTTCTACTTGGTTGATTTCAGCCCTGAGTTTGATTTTTTTCCTGCATTCTACTTTACTTGAGGGAATTTGCTTCTTTTTGGTCTAAGAACTTTTAGGTGTGTTGTCAAGCTGCTAGTGTATGTTCTCCCCATTTTCTTTTGGAGGCACTCAGATCTATGAGTTTTCCACTTAGCACTGCTTTCACTGTGTTCCATAAGTTCCAGAAAATTCAAAAAAGTCTTCAATTTCTTTATTTATAATTTCTTCCTTGACCAAGTTATTGAGTAGAACATTGCTCAAGCTTCCACGTATATGTGGTCCTTTCTGTCATTTCTATTGTTATTGAAGACCAGTCTTAGTCCATGGTGATCTGATAGGATGCATGGGATTTTTTTTCAATCTTCTTGTATCTATTGAGGCCTGTTTTGTGACCAACTATATGGTCAGTTATGGAGAAGGTACGATAAGGTGCTAAGAAGATATATTCTTTTGTTTTATGATGAAATGTTTTATAAATATCTGTTAAATCCATTGGTTTCATAATGTCTGTTAATTTCTCTGTGTCTCTGTTTAGTTTCTGTTTCCATGATCTGTCCATTGATGAGAATGTGGTGCTAAAGTCTTTCCTACTGTTATTGTTTGAGTTACATATTTTTATGAATGTAGGTGTCCTTTCATTTGATGCATAGATATTCAGAATTGAGGGTTCATCTTGGTGGATTTTTTCCTTTGATTAATATGAAGTGTCCTTCCTTATCTTTTTTGATAATTTTTGGTTGAAAGTCTATTTTATTTGATATTAGAATGGCTACACCAGTTTGCTTCCTGGGACCATTTGTTAGGAAATTTGTTCTCCATCCTTTAACTCTGAGGTAATACTGTCCTTGCCACTGGGGTGTATTTTCTGTATGCAGCAAAATGCTAGGTCCTATTTATGTTAGTCAAAGTCTTTTTATTGGCAATTAAGTCCATTGATGTTGAGAGATATTAGGGATAAATGATTATAGTTTCCCATTACTTTTATTGTTAGGGGTGGAATTATGCTTGTGTGCCTATCTTCTTTTGGGGTAGTTGAAAGAAGATTACTTTCTTGCTTTTTCTAGGGTGTCGTTTCCCTCCTTGTGTTGGAGTTTTCCATCTATTATCTTTTGCAGGGCTGGATTTGTGGAAAAAATATCGTGCAAATCTGTATTTGTCATGAAATATCTTGTTTTCTACATCTATGGCAATTGAGAGTTTTGCTGGATACAGTAACCTAGGCTGGTATTTATGTTCTCTTATGGTCTGTATGACATCTTTCCAGGATCTTTTAGCTTTCATAGTCTCTGGTCAGAAGTCTGGTGTTATTCTAATAGGTCTGCCTTTATATATTACTGGATATTTTTTCATTTCTGCTTTTAATATTCTTTCTTTGTTTTGTGCATTTGGTGTTTTGACTATTATTTGACAGGAGGAATTTTTTCTGGTCCAATCTATTGGAGTTCTGCAGGCTTTTTGTATGTTTATGGGCATCCCTTTCTTTAGGTTAGGGACATTTTGTTCTATAATTTTGCTGAAGATATTTACTGGCCATTTAATTTGGGGATATATGCTTTTCTTCCATATCCATTATCCTTAGGTTTGGTCTTCTCATTGTGTCCTGGATTTCCTGGATGTTTTGGGTTAGGAGCTTTCTGTGTTTTGCATTTTCTTTGACAATTGTGTCAATGTTTTCTATGGTATCTTTCTGCCCCTGAGATTCTCTCTTCAATATTTTGCATTCTGTTGTCAATGACAAGGTGTCCATGACTCCTGATATTTTTCCTAGGTTTTCAATCTGCAGGGTTGTCTTTCTTTGTGATTTCTTTATTGTTTCTATTTTCAGTTTTAGATCCTAGATGGTTTTGTTCAATTCCTTCACTGTTTTGGTTGATTTTTGTGTTTCCTCTTTAAGTGCTTCTACCTGTTTATCTGTGTTGTCCTTTATTTCTTTAAGGGATTTATTTATGTCCTTTTTAAAGTCCTCTAAAATTGTCAGGAGTCGAGATTTTAAATTAAAATCTAGCTTTTCTGGTGTGTTGGGGTATCCAGAGCTTGCTGTGGTAGGAGAACTGGGTTCTCCTGATTCCAAGTGGCCTTGATCTCTGTTCTTTAGTCTTTTGCCCTTCCCTCTCACCATCTGCTTATCTCTGATGTTAGCTGATCTTGCTGTCTCTAACATTGGCTTGACCTTCCTGTAAACCTGTGTGTCGGCACTACTGTGGGACCATCTCTCTCCCAGCAGGATCTGGTTATGGAGAGTTGTGGCACAGAGTCAGCTCAGGGTGCAGACAGAAACCTGAAGGATCCTGACACACATTGTTCCTCGATTACTGTGTCCTGAGTGCTCCAGGCAGGTCCCTTGGAGCAGAAGTGGTGGTCTTACCTGTGCTCTCAGGTGTGTCAGCACTCCTGGGAGACTAGCTTTCTCTCAGCTGGATCTTGGTGCAGAGAGCTCTGGCACATGGTCAGCTCTGGGCTAGGCTGCCACTTTGTATGAACAACCTTCCATTTAATTACCGCTATAAAATCAACATGATACACAAATGGATGCATGCATACAGGTATGTATAGCTTATCCAGTTCATTGCTTGCATATACATGTTTAGGGATGACTTCTTTGGTTTGGGTAACATATCAGGGAACTCATGCCTAGAGAAGATGCAGTATTTTTTTCTTAGCACTAATTGATTGTCTATAGCTCTTCATCTAGGGATGGGACATTGGGAAAATTCCCTTGTTCCCAGCATTGTCATATCATCTGATAAAGTCATTAGACAGGCCTTGTTTAGGTAACTTTCTGTTGCACCTCACTACTAAGGTTAGGGTCTATCATATCTGGACCATCTTCCTGAGCTCAGTGCAAAATAGAAGACACTCTTTTCTTAGTGGGACTTATTCTTCTCCACAATACCTGGGGAGCCCAACTCACAATCTTCCTGGAGAGTGCCACAAAATCCCTGGTAAAAACACACCTTCAACTTCCTGGAATGTTTCTTCATACAATAAGGTATCCCCTGTACCTTAAGCCTCAACCAATGAAACTTTACCCTAAGAAGAATCCCTTCTCATTCTATGTACTGGCTAGTTTTATGTGTCAACTTGACATAAGATGGAGTTATCACAGAAAATGGAGCCTCAGTTGAGAAAATGCCTCCATGAGACCCAGCTATCAGGCATTTTCTCAACTAGTGATCAAGGCGGGAGGGGAGGACCCAGCCCATTGTGGGTGGTACCATCCCTGGGCTGATAATCTTGGGTTCTATAAGAGAGCAAGCTGAGCAAGCCAGGGGAAGAAAGTCAGTATGTAACATCCCTCCTTGACCTCTGCATCAGCTCCTATTTCCTGACTTGCTTGAGTTCCAGTCCTGACTTCCTTTCAGTGATGAACAGCAACATAGAAGTGTAAGCTTAATAAACTCTTTCCTCCCCAGCTTGCTTCTTGATCATGATGTTTGTGCAGGAATAGAAATCCTGATTAAGACAGTCTCCAAGGCTTATATATGTATCCCTGCTGCATCCCAAATGAAGTATATGTATGTATACAAGCTCACCCCAAATAAAGATATGTGCATAAGCTAAGATTGTCATCAGGGAAGGCCTTATCTAAAAGAGCTGTAACACTAAGATCCTCAGGGAAGGCCTCCTCCCTTTCCCACCCTACTCCACCACTGCTCCATTCACTCCCAGCCAAACTAATGTCTTGGAGACCCTACTTTTTTTCGGTTCTGTTTCATCCTTGAAGACATTGTTGAAGGAGGATATTTCTGGTTTAAGCTATCTCCTTCTCCCACCCTGAGAAAGACTGGATAGAGATGGCTTGGTTGTGATGGTTCATTAATTCCTTTGTCCAGAGATGTCAAACAATATCCCCATAAATCATCAGAAAGCATTATAGGTTTTTCTGTAAAGTTATGGGATTTTAGATGCCAATATCTTCTTTAATCAGATTGTGGAGAAATAAGATTTATTTTATTTTATTTTATTTTATTTTATTTTATGTGAGTACACTGTGGCTGTTTTCAGACAGACCAGAAGAGGGCATCTGTTCCCATTACAGATGTTTGTGAACCACCATGTGGTTGCTGGGAATTGAACTCAGGATCTTAGGAAGAGCAGTCAATGCTCTTAACCATTGAGCCACATTTCCAGGCTTCTTCACTGGGGTGACATACTGTTTTGGAAACTATGTGTTCCCTTTCCTTTTGTGAGATGGAAATGATGTTTATTGCCTAAAAGTCAAATTCCTTAAATCTGTTTAGTAATCTCTAAACAGTCATGTACCCTTGGGATTATTATCCCTGTTAGCAATGCATATTGTGCCTTTACACACTGAAAATATTTTTCTTTGCAAAAGAAGAAAGTGTGTCAGGCTTATCCAGACTTCTAATATCTGTCAAAATTCTGAAATCAAACAGGTATTGTTGTTTTGTGCTATTGCAGACTCCAGCGATCTCATGGTAAGATGTTTCTTGAATATTAATTTTAAATCCCTGCACAATGCCTATGTTATGCTTGTCCAATTAAGTGTTTTCATATGAGAAATATTTTGTATGCCTGGGTGGTCAGTAAATTTTAATTTATCTATTTGGAGGCTGAATCAAATAACTGTTTTTTAGTGTATGCTATTTTTCCTTTTCTAAAAATTATAAAAATCATCTAAACTTCTATGGGAATAGCACAGAAAATGAGGTAGGAAGAATATAAAAGTCAGCTGACAGATAGGGGAAATGACTTCAGATTGCCATTTTCTGTGCAATAAACCATCATTGAAATCATTAACTCAGAGCAACTAGGGATGCCAGCAGTGTATTTATATAACAATGTGTCTGTCAACAATGTGTCAATGAGGCTTGGGTAGAAAAGGAGCTTAGGAGTCTTTCCTTTTCCTGAACTAAATACTTGCTACAGATAGATGGGAAGTCGGGAGCTGTGAACTGTGGACTGCAAGTACAACTCTACTTAGGGTGGGAATCCAGATAGAATTAAGAATCAGAATCCAGCTCCCACTAAGAAGTCAGCTGATACAAATATTCTTAACAGGAAACATAAGTATCTCCTGGAAGTGTTGCCTAGCACTTCCCAAAGGAGCTTTTGTGAGTTTCATTAGTACAATACTCAAAGGTGGAGGTCCTGGGGAGCAGTAGCAGAGTCTCTGCTTTGTATAATGTTTTCAACTTTGTGTCTATTTCTGTGTTGTTTAAAGAATAAAGACACCAAAAAGTTAGGGGGAGGGTAATAAAGACATCAAAATTTAGAAAAGAAGAAAAGAAAGAGAGTGAAAGAAAGATAGGGAGAGGGAAGGAAAGAGGGAGGGGCAGGGGGAGGGAGGGAGGAAGGGAGGAAGGAAGGAAGGAAGGAAGGAAGGAAGGAAGGAAGGAAGGAAGGAAGGAAGGAAAGAAAGAACAATTCAACACCCAGATTTTGTCTTGTTCCAGAGAAAGCCCAGCTCAACTCCTTTCACCACAAATATCTCGTTGGGTATCTTTTTCAGGCATGGAGGATAGCATGATGTGCTCATATCTTGAACACTAATGTATTCTTTCCTACGGCACCTGGAAGTATCTTTCTTTTTCTCGGTGCTATGTGTTACTCCTAATCTCTTAATGATGTGTCTAATTTCTTGCTTATTGAGCATGAACTTCCTCTTATATGATCATGTTTTTAATTAAACTCTCCCATTTTTATGGTTGAGTTACTTTATCAATTATATTAAATCCTGACTGTTACCCGTAATTGGAAACACATCTCAGAAGCCTTTCTATCTATATAGGGAATAGATGGAGCCAACAAAATCTATTGCGGCATTTGTCTATGCTTCTTTGCCTATTTTTTGTTCAATGAACATTATGTGTGAACTTCGTTATTATTTTGAATAATTTTTAGCAGAGTCTGTCTTAAATATTTGATGCTGGGTTTAAACATATGAGTTTAAATATTCAGACTAAAACACAAAATTAGTATGATATATGATCACTGTTGGTTAAATAGTAAGTATAAAGCCAGTCTACATGAGGCCCTGTCTGAAAAAGCCAAAGACAGAAAGGAGAGAGAGACAGAGACACAGACAGAAACAGATACACACACACACACACACACACACACACACACACACACAGAGAGAGAGAGAGAGAGAGAGAGAGAGAGAGAGAGAGAGAGAGAGAGAATCAGACAGACAGACAGACAGACAGACAGACAGAGAGTCAGGGAGACAGAGAATGCCAGGCAGGTTGTGTCAGGACTTCATTGTATTTTCTTCAGTATTTCTATCCTGTCATGAACAAATTTTGGTAGCACTTAAATAAAAATAATTTCTAACCATAATCTTTGGAGTGATATATCATAAAATCAGTAATGTTTGGTCACTTAGCTTCCCAAGCTGTTTTTTCCGGTTTATATGGAAATATCTCTAAAGTCTCAAACTCTCAATAAAGGACATGTTTGCTTGATGCTTGTCCTGGGAGTACAGTGTTCTGGTTGCATTGAAAATACCCTGTGTTTTCTCAGCTCTAAGGACTTGGTTCCTGGATCATAGTGTTAATTTGGGAGTACAAAAAACTTGAAGACTTAGTTGATCAGATAGGAAGAGGTTCACCATGGTAATGCCTTTGAAGGGTGTCTTGACTCTCCTTTCTTTCTGTTTTCCCATCTACTTCCTAGCCACCTTTAAGCAAATATCCTTGACCACTGCATTGATATCGATGTTTTTGCCTTACCTTAAGTCCGAATCCATGGATACAAATGTGTTTTGATAAAATATCTTGAACCATTAACATAATTGATCTTTGCTTTTTGCAAACTATTCCACTCACTCAGGTATTTCTCCCAGGACTGGTGAACTGATCCAACATGCAGCAAGCATGTGGGTGTTAGGGTTGAGCTTGAGTCTCCATACTTGTTCAGCAAGCACTTTGTAAGCACCCCTCTTCCCAAACCCAAGATTTTTGCCTCTTTTTTAACCATTCTTTTTCCTTTTAATTCTTAATGTCCTTATTAATTCTTACAATTATAAAATGTAGAATAGCTGTGGAGGCTGGCAAGTCACAGAAGATTGTGGACTTCCTAGGTCTGAGAAACCCTACAGTTGCTGCACAAGAAACAGTGGTCACAGAATTCCAAATTGGAAAGCTCAGGGGCCATGAAGCCTGACCTGGGAGAGCTTAACAAATAGTGTGATCTTGAAGAGAGCCAATGACCATGGAAGAATACAAAAATAATAATTGCACTATTGCATAGGAAGAAGATATCTGGATACTAGAGTGATAGCTTTATACTGATGAGTGCCTATTAAGTTTCCCAACAACCTATGTTCCACTCCCAGAACATACCCACTGTCTCTTAAGTGCCTTATGTCTCTGGGACTTGACTCACTACCGGACACTATAGATATAACATAGGTGGCACAAACACAGACACACATGGATAAATAACTTTTGTTCATCATTATTTTGATCTGTCTGGGTATTTTGTCTGCATGTATTTCTATGCACCAAATGAATGTATTGCCTGTAGAATCCAGAAGAACATGCCAGATCTCCTTTAACCTGTAGTTACAGGCGATTGTTAGCCATTATGTAGATTGTGTATACATATTGAATGCAGATTTTCTACAGGAGCCATTAGTCAGTGCTCTTTACCACTGAGCCATATCTTCAGCTCTAAAAAATATTTTAAAGCCTGTAAATTTCTATGGGATCAATTTTAAAAGGACCCTGAAAATCTCAGGGTTGCATAAAGGATGGGATTGTTGCAACCAAAGGAACAATAAACTTGTTCTAGACTCATAAACATAGGCAATTTAAATCAGTAAGCATAATAGAGTAGGAACTAAAAATAAGGCGGACCGCATTCTCCTACAGCATTAATAATGGCGACAGCCAGGTTTAAAAAAAATGACCTTCAGATTTCAGAAAACAAAACTCCGTTTAACATTCAAAATGGAATGTTCGAGATCTCTTAGTATCTTTTAAAATGTCCGCAGCCATTTACTGCTGCCAGAAAATGATCTAATTCCCGAGAGTTTCAGTTTTATAGGAATGGCCCTCCACTTCTTAGAAGACTCTCTACTATAAATCAGTTTCACCCAGTGTGCTGGAGTTTATTCCATTAGGGGTTCTTAGGATGTGGACATCAGTGAGCCTGCTCAGATCTCCATCAGAAAGCACAGGTTTTCTTAGCAATTAAGTAAAAATTTATCCAGGGATAAAAAACATTAAGATCATAAACAATAGATTAAAAATCTACTGTAATTAAATATAATTACAGCCTTGATAATATCCCAGGAAGTTTTATGAGGAAAAGCTAGCCAGGCAGCCTGAAGTCAGTGGTTCTTTGGGGTTAGAGGAATAGAGTAGACACAAGGAATTTATTTTTAAAGGAGTAATAATTCTAATGAGAACTCGAAGGAAATGTGTGAATTAGAGAAAAGAGACAGAAGAGTGTGTTCCAGGCAAAGAATATCAAAACCTGAGGTAGGAAAGTGAATGTAGCCCATTGAAGTTAACTTAAAGAAGAAAGGTCTGCCTGGCAAAAACACAGAAAAAGCTGCAGTAAGAACGTTATCTCCTAATGTGATCTTGCTTTTCCCCCTGAATGCACTTTGTGAAGACACAGTCATTAACATCCATTGTAATAAAGAGTTATTGCTGGACTTAGCTTGGTATATTCAGCCTTTGAATTGTCTCTGTGACTCGCACTCTGAAGTACCTACACACAAAACTTGTATGTCTCACTCATCTGATTCTTTTAATGACATCATATTCTTTGTTCACTCCATCTCCAAGGAGTTTTGATCATCTCTTTCATTTGACTATTTTTGCCTTGATATCTAGTTCACATATTTCTTTGCAAACACCAAGCTCTCAGCAGATACTTACAAGTGTGTGAATTGGCTTGAGTGATATGTCTTACACATAGATAATATACATTACATTACTGTCTCACTAAGTATTTATGAACACCATCTTAGCATGAGGCACATTGCTGAGAATTAAGCTGCAGTGATACTTTCTAAATATGGCATTGTGTGTATCATCAAGATTTCCAAGCCGTGAAGAAGAGCATTGCCAAACGTGAAACTGAAGGGTAGGAGATTTAAACAAAGACAAGCCTCCTGCCTTGGCACTGGACTTAACATCTGAGGGCAATGTCCACACACTCTCCTTTCAGCAGATATCTATGGACAGATAGCTTGTGCCATTGTTCTAGAAATATGAAGTAGTCTAGAGAATAGGCACCTACATACAGAGCTTGTATTGTGGTTGAAGAAACAACTAGGCAGATTATCAAATTATGTGGTCTCCATTGGCTATTGCCAGTGCTACTTCAGAACAGTGAATGATCTGATCCATGATGCCACATTGGCTGAAGCTCGGGTTTCAACTATCTTCTGGGAACAGTTTTTAATTAATTGATTCTTGTATTTTATTTTATTTTTACTTATTCACTTTACATTCCACTCACTGCACTCCTCCCAGTCACCCACTTCCACAATTTTCCCCCACTTCTAGCCTCTATAGCCTAGTAAGTCAATGGATAAAACAGTGAAAGCATCTCAGCTCACTGCTGCTGTGAATGGATATGAGCCAGACACTTCTCAGGAAGTCTACTCTTCCTTAATCATAATATGATCACAAAATAATTTCATGAAGTAAAGAAAACCTGAAATTGGTCTTTAATTGTATAGCAATTAAAACACAATATATTGATGGAGAACTATCATTAAGGTAGCAGTCCCCCATGACTGTATGGCATTTTGAGCTCCATACAGTAGGGCTTCCCTGTCTCTGCCTATCTCTGTCTGAAGAGTGTCTCTGAGCGCAGGTAGCTGGGCTCGGCTAACCATGTCTAAATAGTATAGAACTATCTGCAAGGTTACTTAGCTCAGCACACATGTACAGATCTGGCTTCCTGCCCACATGATAATTAGGGGCTATGTTATAAACAGTCAGCCCTTCTTGTTCACTTCATTCTATGACCAATTAGCCCTTTCCACACATACCCCTAAAAAACCCCTAACACACCATCTTTTGAAACAATAAAGTAGAATCTTCTTGCTATAGCAGTCTGTGAAGGTCATTCTGTCATACTCATGGAGGTCTAAACCCTGCTTTCCACCTCTATCCTCTTTGTTCTCTCTTGTTCTTTTTGTTCTAGACAATATTTTATATCTCCTATAAAAATTTCTGTTTCTCACTTTAATATTGCCTTTGTCTATTGACCTTTATTTTCTATCTTCATATTAGACAGAACCTGGCAGCCTCTCTTCATTTGTGGATTTAAACATCTGTTCAAAAAACACCATGTGTTGTTCAGACTCAGGTATGTAGACAGAGAGCACCATGTATTGCCTAGGCTCAGGTATGTGAACAGAGTTGCGGACACTTAATGTAGCTGCTTGTAGTATGAATGCTAATTATGTTCCTAAAAACACTTAGTTTGTTTGAAAGTGTCTGCCTGGAGCTTCTGGGAATCTGTCCCCAGTTGCTTCTGATTGGTAAATAAAGATGCTAACAACTGATAGCTGGGAGGAGCAGATATAGGGAGACAGAATTTCCCAGGCTTGAGACTCAAAAGGGGAGGAAGGAGATCTACCATGCCAAGATAGTGTGGAGGAGAGGAGAGGTATCATGCCTGAGAGTAGTACAGAACAGAGAGGTATAGCCACCATATGAAGGAGCCAGGAGAGCGCAGACCAGAGCACAGCACAGCTGGGCAGTTCTCTACATCCAGAGTAGCAGATATAGATTATAGAGGCTAGCAAGTAATAATTTGGGATTGCTGGAGGAGGTGGATTAACCATGTGGAAATGAGGCAGTCGCCCAGCTGTTGTGCTGATTAAGGCATATCAAAATATAAAGGCTGTGTGTGTGTGTGTGTGTGTGTGTGTGTGTGTGTGTGTGTGTGTGTGTGTGTGTGTGTGTCTTTCTTCTGGAATGTAAACCACTAAGAGAGGTAGCAAACTCACTGCCACGATTTATTTATTACACATTAATACTACTACACCCACACTGTTCAGAACATTAGTGTTTGCGCCCACGGTCACCCACAATCATATTCACAATGAAGGTTTTCCTATATTTTACCTGAAGTTTCCTGTCACTATTGTCAGTAAAGTTGAAATAATGTGAGGCTGGACTCTTGACTGGACACACACTCGCTGCTTTTGTTTTCACACTACATAATCTTCTGCTTTATCAGTCACTCTGTGGACATCTGTGGACAGAAAAACAGTCCACTCAATCCTTCTGAAAAAGTGCTGTCAACAGAAACAAAACCTTGACTTACATTTGCTACATTGCTTTTTATTAAGCAATTAGCATAAAACTTGGTGACATTTGTGTTTCTTCTTGGAAGATCCCTTCTCTCTATTTATTGGAATGACATCCAGGTCATATTATTGTCTTCTTATCAATAAAAGTAAAAATAAAAGACATTGTTCATCATCAGAGACATCTTTCCATTTGATTTCAAGTAGGAATGGTAACAGGATCAGCTCTGTATGGAAAACCTGTGTTCTGAATGGTGTGGAAGCATGTGCCTGAGGCAGAGACAAATCAGTGCTATTAGCATGATCAACTATGTGCTGTCTTCCAGGTTTATCATGTCCCTATTTATTTTGTGAGTGTATGGAGGTTTTTTGTAATTTTTGTATATTTAATGTATTCTTATTGTACTTTTTTGATAATATAATAATGCACTCAAGGCTTAAATTTGTTTCCCTTCAACTTATTTCAACTTACAAAATATTGAGATATTACCATAGAGAGCAAAGTTGGTGTGTGACAAATAGGAATAGGATTTTCCTTTACTTTTTCAATTTTATCAATGCTGAAGATAAAAGCCAGGACATTATATCTTTTAGCTACAGCCTCTACTACTGAGCTGCATCTGTAGACCCATGATTTCTTTCTAAGAGGGACAGGCCTTGAGAGTTTGAAAGTGTTGTGTTCTATAAGTTTATTGTTGGAGATATTTGTTCAATCTGTGTCTGGAAATTAAAACTATAAAGATATAAAGAAGAAAGAGGAGGATCTATAGGATGATGAAGAATTATTTATGACTTCAGAGAGGAATTGTTTAAGATTATTCTAGCTGTGAGACTCTAGCAAAGTAGAAACCAAAATTATAAAATTGTTTTATCTTAGAATTATATTTTGCTCTTATCAAAACATGGTAATGGATTCTGTTTATGTCTCAATTATAAAGTGTCTTCTTCTGAGTAAACATGTGCTAGTAAATGACTACCCTTCCAGACTTGACACAGTCAGATATATAGGAAGGAGCAGAGTGTGTGTTTTGTTTATTACTGGTATGAATTGTTATTCAGTAGTTACCATTTATATTTTGTGTTGTCTGGGAAAAAGATTTCAAAAAAATATGATGAAGCTCTCAGATAAAATGATTTATAAATAATTTGATTGGATTGTGGTGATGCAGAGAGAAAAAGAAATGTGATTCCAATTGGAAGATTCATTAACTTAATAAATTATAAAATAAATTGGTTTATATATGTAATTAAACCAATTACATATTAAAAAGATGAAATATTAGAAACCAGCATCCTATGCTATTGCCAGCTAGGCACCAACAGACAAGCCTACCTGTTCTTAGCCCAGCAGACTGTGACTCAGAGTTCTGAAACAGCTCTCTCTTCCTGGCTCACTAAGTTCCTATGGCTAGCTGTTACACTTTTGCATACTATGCTCTGCCACTGTACCTTTCTCAGGAACCCAGGTGAGTTGCCGCAGGAAGGAAAACACCACACAATCTTAGTTTAGAATCAATAGGTAACACAATTGCTGGTCGCAGAGCCTAACACCCTAAATTTGTAAATAGGGAAAGGGGATAACATGTGAAATATAAATATATAAAATATCCAATAAGAAGGAAAGGAAGGAAGGGAGGAAGGAAGGAAGGAAGGAAGGAAGGAAGGAAGGAAGGAAGGAAAAGCAGATCAAAATCAAAACCAAACCCAACTATCCATCCATCCAACCAACCAACCAACCAACTCCAAGAATAAAGCCAGGTTTGCCAACATGAAAAATAAAATCCTTGAATGGCAGATCCTAGTGGATCCTTCACTTAATCAGACAGCCTCTGACTTCCTATGTTCTGTCTGCCTTCCTTGTTCCTGCTGCCCAAAGAGGCCAATCCTTTCCCTGCCTTGCCTCTTCCTCTTCCTGACCCGGACATCCTGCCTACTTGCCCAGTGATTGGTCCCTTGTAATTGTTACTCATTAGGGAAAAGTTCTGCTACAGATGTAAGACAGAAAACATTAACATAGTGATAAAATAGTGAAAGCTATCTAAAATAGAGCATAGCAGATTTTTTGGATGTTTTTGGTGCTGAAAGATAGAAAAGACTTCATACATGTGTGGTGTCTACTGTCACTGAGCTACACCAAAGTCTGCAAAGCTCTTTTTATACTTGTTTTACTACTTCCTCTTGTATAGATCACAATTTCTCTCACAAAAGCTTTCTAGGGCTAACATGTTTAATTTTATACAATAATGTATTAATATTTGTCATGGCTTTAATATGTTTGGCCCAGGAAATGGCATTATGAGGACATGTGGTCTTGTTGGAAGAGGTGTGGCCTTGCTGGAGGAAGTGTGTCTCTGTAGACTGGGCTTTAAGACCTTTGTCCTATGTTCCCCCTGTGTGCCCTCAGACAAAATGTTGAACTCTCAGCTCCTCACGTGCCATGTCTGCCTGGGAACTGCCATGCTCCCACCTTGAAGATAATGGGCTGAACCACTGAACCTGTAAGCTAGCCCCAATTAAATGTTGTTCTTATAAGAGCTGCCTTGGTCATTGTGTCTGTTCATAGCAATAAAACCCTAACTAAGACAATATTAAAGTTAGATTATCATCTGATTTAGAATTGATATACTTACATATTTCAAAGACATCTAATATTTTTGTCCCCATCCTACCATCTTATTTCCTGAAAAAGCACTAATTTGGAATCAATGTATCTTCTTTAATCTCTAGTTAAAACAATGGTGGATTCTTATGATCTAAGTTCAGAGGTCTGATACTCTTTCAATATGTTCAAACACCTGGGTTTGATGCTTAATGGTACAAAAATCAAACAAAATCCTTATTTGTGGGTACCCAAAGGTCTATGTAATGCTTAGATTAGCCCTTGTAATAGATCACTAGTTTCTCATTGTAAATACTTTTTCTAAGTTATAAGAGATTAAATAAAAAGCTTCCCAACTTGAAATAGCATGACTCTCAAAGGAACCAGGATTGGGGATGTGAAGCTTGCTATACATGTGTTTGAACATCTTTTGATAGTAAGATTCTAAATTGCTAAAATACCATTACCCTTATAGACTTGGAATCATTTGTGGTGGTACTTAGAGAACACATATATAGTCCCTCTATAAAATACCTTAATGGAAGCCTGTGTATTTGGGTAAACTTTAACACACAGCAGCAGGAACCTGAACACTTTCGTTTTGGGAATCATAGCACCTCAGTTCAACATTTTTCTTGAACTATCTAGAAAATAACTAAGGCCAAGTTATATGTTATACCCATAGCTCTTGATATTACTTGTGTCAGTATGGAAGACCTTGTGGTGCTATTAAATTAAAAGCTACTGTGATTACTCAATATAGCTCTTTTAAGGTTTGCTGGTGAGATCCATATATTTACTAATGATATTAGCAGCTTTTTGCATATGTTTCAATATAAAGTGGAAATATAGACATTGCTATATGTAGGTAGTTACATGTACATATAAGAAATGTTATTTCTGCATAAGAAACTAAATACTACTGATCACTGATCACTGGAAGCAATTGACCTTACAGAGGTTTAATTTCAGTATGATTTATTTTGTAAGCACACTTCTTAGAGAAGCTCCAAATTCTTTTTGTTTCAGCTAAATCTCCTATGCAAATATGAATAGCCACAGGAGTGATGATGTGGAAATTGTGAGAATGCTGAGACAGAGAGCCATCTTCCACAGTTGGCTGGAAGTAAAGCTCACGTAGGATAAAAGCTGATTAGCTCTGACAAGATCATGCAAAGAACGCCTGCCATCTGGAAGTTCAAGAACCATCATCACCAATAAAATCTCTGTGTGATTGTGCCACACAGAGAGCTCATATTTTAATTAAAAGTTTATGTTTGATTATTATACAGGTTTGGTAGAATCTAAATTTTAAAAGACTAGAATTTAAATACACAAGGAATAGTCTCCACTTTCTAAACATAAGAGCTACACAATACTGCTGAATTATGTGAAAGGGATGGTTTATATAAATAAAGTACAATACTGATAAATTGACCAGGAACATAGAAATGCTATATACTGATCAATGAGAGACAAAACCATCCTGGCATAAATCAGCATGACAACAGCTCTTTATATCATGGCTAATAACCCTGTTGTGTACCTCAGCCACAAAGGACACCGGACATATGATCTTCTGTGCTCCTGAAGGCCTAGATTACAGGAACTCAATCTAATGTTAACCCCACTGAGCAGAGAGAAAACGATGCCCATCCTTTATACTCTGGATTTTAAGTGTTTCGTGTTATATTGAATACTTTAATCTCAAAACAGTCTAAAGTGGGTGCTATGGTCATCCTAGTATATAGATAAGGGAGCATAGAGTGCCTCAATGATTAGGCAGGCACTCAGGAGTTCAGGATTGAAGCCAGTGGTGAATGTAGGTGATGGAGTTCTGAGGGCCGACAGGCCATTACTGATCTGTTAATGTTTGCTGTTGTTGGTTGATTGGTCGGTTGGTTAATTGGTTGGTTGGTTGGTTTTCCAGTATTTACAATATGTTTACATATACATTTAGAATATACATTTAGAATAAATACATTTCTTTTCTTTTCTTTTTTGGAACTGGGGACCGAACCCAGGGCCTTGTGCTTGCTAGGCAAGCATTCTACCACTGAGCTAAATCCCCAACCAATAAATACATTTCTTAAGCTATAGATGAAAATATTATACAGATTATAAAAAATTACATTTATATCTTCCTAGAATTTTGTGTATATAGCTAATGCTTTATATTTCCATGCGATGAGAAAATGCAAAATTCCATTCCTATAAAAGTCTCCACAGCCTCTATCCTCATACACCATATCCAACAGGCCACATTTTGGACCATTCTCTTCGTAATTGATCTAAATGTGCTCTATTTAAGTCAATTCCTTTAAGAAAGTGCTTTCATTCAGACTTCCTTCAAATTAAAATCACTTGCAAAAGAAAAGGTTTGCCTATTACTCCTGGATCTGTAATCCTCATAATTTATAATTAGTGACATTTATCTACTAGACATTTTCTCAATATAAATGTTCAAAGCATCCTATGAAAACAAGAAAGGGGAACAAGAATACCCTTGGCAGGGAAGAGAGAGGCAAAGATTAAAACAGACACAGAAGGAACACCCATTCAGAGCCTGCCCCACATGTGGCCCATGCATATACAGCCATCCAATTAGACAAGATGGATGAAGCAAAGAAGTGCAGGCCGACAGGAGCCGGATATAGATCGCTCCTGAGAGACACAGCCAGAATACAGCAAATACAGAGGTGAATGCCAGCAGCAAACCACTGAACTGAGAATAGGATCCCCGTTGAAGGAATCAGAGAAAGAACTGGAAGAGCTTGAAGGGGCTCGAGACCCCATATGTACAACAATGCCAAGCAACCAGAGCTTCCAGGGACTAAGCCACTACCTAAAGACTATACATGGACTGACCCTGGACCTCATAGGTATATGCTACCTCATAGGTAGCAATGAATATCCTAGTAAGAGCACCAGTGGAAGGGGAAGCCCTGGGTCCTGCTAAGACTGAACCCCAGTGAACTAGATTGTTGGGGAGAGGGCTGCAATGGGCGGAGGATGGGGAGGGGAACACCCATAAAGGAGGGGAGGGGGAGGGATTAGGGGGATGTTTGCCCGGAAACCGGGAAAGGGAATAACACTCGAAATGTAAAAAAAAAAAAAAAAAAAAAAAGAGAGAGATGAGAACAGGCAGAATGGCTTGTGAAGAATAAGGTGTGTCTTAGAGTTATTGCTGTGAACAGACACTATGATCAATGCAAATTTTAAAAAAGGACAACATTTAATTGGGGCTGGCTTACAGGTTTATGGGTTCAGTTCAGTCCATCATCTTCAAGGTAGGAGCAGGGCAGCATCTAGGCAGGCCCGGTGCAGAAGAAGTTGAGTTCTGCATCTTCACCCAAAGGAAGCCAGGAACAGCCTCAACATCCTAGGAGCTAGGAGGAGGGTTTCCAAGCCCAACCTACAGTGCCACACTTCATCCAACAAGGACATACCTTCTAATAGTGCCACTCCCTGGGCCAAGCATATGCAAACCATCACAGGGTGCTATAGAGACCATTTCAAAACATGAAATAAGAGTGACATGGAAATAGATAGGGGGAAAGCAATTCAGAGAATGTTTAAAATATGATACCCAGTTTCAAATATACTGTTTCAAATTGCTTCAATTAGAATGCTGCTTATAGAATATGCACATAAAATTGGGAATATTCAAAACACATTTTGAGAGTCTGTACAGTTTTGAAGAATTAGAAAAACGATCTATGCCTCAAATCATGATTATCTCAATAAGACTTCAAACTTAAAAGGAAACTAAAACATATATCAGAGCTATATCACTGAATTGGAAACTTCATTACAGAACAACCTGTCATCTCTCAGCCAAATGAAATGCATTATGTCGTTCTGCGTATTAATCATTTGTGCAAAATACAAATCACATAGCAAACACACAAAGTTTATTTTAATTACTTATGAAAATAACCGAACACATTTTTATTAAGACTAGATTAAGTTGACTAGTTTAATATCAGATAACCACTTACCATAGGGCAACCGTGTTAGTTACCTTTCTCATTGCTGTCACATATACCTCGTGATAGTGACTTAAAAGACTGAAGTGCAGAATTTGTATTGTAGATGTATCCCCTGGATCTGGGCACAGTGTTAGCCATGGCAACTCATCAACATAACAGCCTAAACATGACCTAAACTAATATGGCATCAATAGAAATATAAACAAGGAAGGGAAAGAAAGTCTCACAGGGTTCCATACCTAAACAAAGACAGGCAGTGAAGGAATGCTCAAAGCCTGGCCCAGGATTAACCCTGTTTCAGCTCTGAAATCACATTACACATATGTGACACCAAGTGGGATAAGAAATCTGTATCTTTCTACGTACACGCACACGTATGCATATAGGCCATGAATTTGAAGTAGAGCAAGGAGAGACCTGGGAGTCGTTGAAGGGTGGTAATATAAAGAGGGAAATGATGTATGTTGAAATTGAGAAATTTTTTTTAAGTAACAAGAATGGCAAAGTGTCCACTACAGAAGGGAAATCGTGGTGGCAGAAACAAAAAGCAGCTGGCCACTTTGAGTTCACAGGAAACAGAGCATTGAGTGAGGATGTTTTATTCCAGTCATATTTTTATTTAACCAGAGGGATGGAATTTCTCATATTCAGAGCAAACCATTCATACTCATTAAAAGTTTCTGAAAACAATTTCTAGCTTCAACCATAGCTGTTTCTCCCAGGAGATTTTTAAATACAGTGAGAGTCCCAGTAAGGACTTGGTCTCATAGAAAGTCTATTTGGGGCTCTGAGAATACAGAGTTCCCCACTGTGGATTCTGAGAGAAAGCAAATGCAGCCTTTGTGTACACCCAAGGAACCAACTCCTCTTAATATTAACACTCTTTGACAGGAAATAAAAAAGGAAAAGGGAACCTGGTATAATGTTACCATGTCACAAATAATGAAATTTAAAAAGCTCCAGATTTTCAATGTCAAATAATTTTCAAAGAATTAATGCTTAGATTTCTGGGGTCTATTTCATTTTTTAAAATTAATCTCTCTCTCTTTCTTTCTTTCTTTCTTTCTTTCCTTCTTTCTCTCTCTCTCTCTCTTTCTTTCTTTAATTTTCATTCTGACCACAGTTCCCCTCCCTCCTCTCCTCCCAGTACTCCCCCATCCCACCCCATCCACTTCTCCTTCCTTTCTTTTCAGAAAAAGGGGAGGCTTCCTGGGAGTTTCCACTGCTAAGTTTTTAGCTCAAATGTACCACTTCTTAAGTTGACATTGTCTCTAACATCAAAGGTACTTGGCTCAGTGCCTAACAGCATACCTATAGCTAATGTATCCTCAGAGAATCAGAGGAGACATCCACCTGCACAAACTGAGTAGAAGGCTGTGTGCTGTTGTCAGCAGCACCCAGCGTGACTTGATTCCGAGTCTGACATACATGGTGCTCTTCAGAGTTTTGTTTCTTTAAAATAGGTTACCTTGAAATTCCTGCTACAGAAATGTGGACAATTTAATCACAAAGCAGAAGCAAACAAGAGTCCTGAGACCATACCATACTGAAAGGTGAGAGTGGGAGGTCATTGCCTCTAAGAAAGAGGGTAATTGGATCCCACAGCTATTGCTCCCTTGTAGTCTGCATTACCTTTGGATATGGTTTTCTGATTTAAAAACATGGTGCCACTCTTAATGGTACAATCTAAACAATAAATGTGACAAGTAAATTTTTATAAATCTAAACAATAAA
This sequence comes from Rattus norvegicus, assembly GCF_021556685.1. Lineage (NCBI taxonomy): Eukaryota > Metazoa > Chordata > Mammalia > Rodentia > Muridae > Rattus > Rattus norvegicus. The sequence goes on from NC_141534.1 coordinate 116,593,521, forward strand.
TGTGACGATTTTCTCATTTATTGCTATTACAAATATCTTACTGACCTAAATATATAAAGACAAATGAATACAGGAGACAGAGAGATCTGTTACAGCGCGCACACTAACAGATATTTAAAAAAAAACAAAACAAAAGCACAGTTAAATATTCAGCAACTGATCTAACATAGAAACAAAAGATGAGAAAATTAAAAAGGACAATGTCCAAATAGCTTAGGTCTGAAGAAGATTTTCAAGTTATTTACCTATTTAACTCTCCCCAGATTACTGATTCCCCATGGGATACCATGATCAGCACACTATATTTTAACTTGAGATTTATGAGTGAAATGATGCTTTTACTAATCTTAACATTTTTTTATCTTAGGCTGAGTAAATTTAGGTGAATGTTTTCTATGTAAAATTTCAAAGTTGTACAGTTGGTAGCTTGATAGTCATTTATAAAAGTTTAAGCGTGGCTATTTAACATTTATTTCAAAACTATCAAATTTTATGTCATATATTTCTAACATTTCTTCCAGACAAATTTCTTTCACCTTTTGTGTATTCCATCATATATCAGCATATGTCTAAGAGTTTTCTACTCTGAAGATTGATAATCTTTGTGACAAGCTAACAAATGGAAAGCCACTTCCAGAATGATCACTTGAAGCAAACTTCCACCAGCTGGGTTATAACTGAAAATGAAAAATGTGTTGAAGGCAAATTGTGGTTTGCTCAAAAGAATACAGAGGAAAACATAAGAAAACATTTCAGCCACCGTGTGAGAAAGACAGAAGAGAATCATAATCCAACCTGCTGTTAGTTAATGTGGAAATTGTTCTCAAAAACCTTTTTTGACCTCGTGGAAGATGGCCCAAGACAACTGAATCGTGATGACAACATGGTTGCATATGTGTGAAATATTTGTCTCTTAAGTAATTAGAAATAGTCTATATCATTTTATTTCTTCGAAAATCATTGGACACACTCTCAGTTTGTAAATAATTAAATTACATGAAAAGAATTAATTCTCTGGGCACTAGTGAATTTCTTCTGGACTAGTGGATTTCTTCATCTAGATTTTGAATAGATACACATTGTTTCAATGAAACAGTATGAATTAGATTTACAACAAAGTACTAGTTGGTCTCTCTTAATTGTTATTGGAAAATAATAATGCTGTGTCACGATATACCCAAAAAATTACAAAAGCCTTAGTCCTGAAAAAAATACATGGCTACTCTGACATCCTAAACCATTGGGTGGTTCTTTTAAGAACCATTTGTCTTCTTTTCTAAATTTTTGTTCTATTCCAAAAGTTTTCTGTGATCTTTTCTTGGCATTTAAATCATGTCATTTAACTCTATGTTTTTAATGACAAATGTAACAAGGAAATAATGAGTTGGAGTGATTTTCCACTGCCTTCCTAGAGTTCAAGCTGCGACTGTGATATATCAAAGACCTAGTAACAATTAAACTTCCCCACTCAGAACTTTATAGACTGAAAGTCTTGCTAGCCTACCCTGCCTAAGGGTCCATAGTTCAGATGGTAACTTCTGTTTGTGTTCTCACAAGACAAAATGTATTTGTATAGTGACTTCATGAGGGTTTATCCCAGGTCTTTCTTGGCTTATAACCAATTGATTGGTGTTTGGATCATATTATTTATTTATTCATTCATTTAGCCATTTATTAATGAGCTATGTAGGTATGTGTTATCAGGCATATGTATATCAGTGCACACAGCCCAGCCCGTTTCAGACCCTCCCAAAATATGTCATTGAAATGGAATTTTGTGGTAGAAAGCACAAAAATGTTAATGAACAAATTAGGAGCAAAATATCAAAACATTCCAGTATGGAGCAGCCTCATTATAATGGGTGATGCACCTCTCCTTTCTGCTTGACCATGCTGGAGCTTCAAGAAGTTCAGATTGTGGTGGTCCAAATGTTTCATTGACCTTCCCTTCATTTCTGCCTTCTCCCTGAGTGCCTCTATGCACCATGGCGTGCATATGGTATTGGAGGGCAATTTCTTTCCATCTGCCATATCAGTTCTTGGATAGAACTCAGGTTGATGGCAAGTGCCTTCACACACTAAGTCAAGTTTCCCACCCTTTGTATTGCTTGTTTCTTAATGTAAAAGTTAAGCTTAATTATTGTATATTGGTATTGGCTCAAAATAATTGCTTTCTGGGTCAATGAGATGTCAGAATCTACTTAAAACCAATGAGATACTATTAATGAATCTTTGACTATGTTATCCATACAGTGTTGCTGTGACTATTGAAGCTCTCCAGAAAACATAGAAAATAATAGTCTGGAAAAACCAAGAAATAGTTTCCTGTACCTGGAAGACATCATTTCCATATTAAACAACTTATGGTCTAAACATATTTATTTCTAAAATTATGATACTATACATAGCTATAAAGAATTAGAGTAACAAATTACAATATAAAGAGGGAAGAAAATAAGACACACATTTATGTTTTAAAACTATTAGCAAATTTGGTTATGCCATCCCAATTCCATCATGTATGCAAGAAAATAATAATAAAGTAAAAGTATAATTAGCTGTAAAAGAAAAACATACTAAAGTAAATATGAAAATAAAATATTGCTCAAAGTATGTTTGTGTGTAGAAAATTGTGCAAGAATAAATAAGGAACATTTTGGGATCATCTACTTGTTTTTAATTTATTAAAATCTGAAATATATGTTTCTCTATAATACCCAGTTTTGCATGCTTAATTTATACTCTACTGGACTGGCCATTTTAAAAATATTATTCTGTTTTATAGACATTTTCAGTTTTATTTTTGGTTGTAAGTCTAGCTTTTAACAACTGAGACATCTTTTCATCCTGACATTTTCAGTGTAAATGAGGAAAGAAAAGGCAAAACTTTTCATAGAACTGCTCTAGGTAAATAAAATAAGAAAACAAAAATTCCCAAAAAAATCTGACAAGAAAGATGTTCAATTATATATGCATGAAAGAAGTAAGAAACGTGCACCAAAGAATTAGAATAAAATATGTTCACTGCCTATTGTAAAATTATATTGATATTTCTAGAAATAACTTTAAAAAGAAATCTGACTCCCATAATTTAAATGTGAAATAATGCTTTAATATTTTAGCCCAGGTACTGAAAATCTGAAATAGAATATGCATCTTAGATGCTGAGACTGCTCCATATATGACTAAGATGTGTGTTCAGACACAAAATTGACCATGAATAAAATTAAATTTGAATAGAAATAGAATTTCAAGACAGGAACTATTATTTTTAAACTAAAAGTAGTAAAGAATGTGATTAAAAAACAGTAAGAAAACACAGGCAGCATTGATAGCCTGTCTTCCTGCTGATTCCCTGTGGAAAGAAGAGTGAGTGGCATATATCATCAGAGTTGACTAGTGTCTAACGATTCCACATCTTGTACAAGGGAGTTCTTTCCACACAGTATCACAAATGTATTATTAGGGAAACTAAAGCTTAGTACAGAAACTGAATTTGAACAAATGTAATATTAAACAGTGAGTCTACATTTTAAAGCTCAAGGATTTTGACTGATTTAAGAGTCAAGAGAGTGACAAAGTGAAGTCCTTCAGCCTACACAGAAAGGAGACATAAAGGAAAGCATGCCAAATTATGAGGTCAGGAGAAAAAAATAATAATAAAATAATACATTGTATCTAGGTTTTGCTCTGTATCATCATTCTCATGAAATCTTCCATTCACTTATTTATGTTCTGGAGATTAAAAGATTATCAGGGCAGGATGTTCCTGCACTAGTGACCTACCACAGTCTCTCTACAACTAATCTTTAGATAAAATTTTGCTTTAATCTGTGGCTAAAGAATATTTAAGACAGATGGTAAAATATTCATTTTGTATATTTCTTACGAATTTCATAGCAATTCATTTTATCTTCTTTTTATTGGATATTTTTTATTAAATTTCAAATGTTATCCCCTTTCCTGGTTCCCCATCCATAAACCCCCTATTCCATCTTCCCTCCCCCTTCTTCTATGAGGGTGTTCCTGCCCCAGCTATACATCCCTTCCACCTCTCTGCCATGACATTCCCCTATACTGGGGGTTCCAGCTTTGGCAGGAACAAGGATTTCTCCTCCCATTAGTGCCCAACAAGGCCATCCTCTGCTACATATGCAGCTGGAGCCATGGGTCAGTGCACATGTAGTCTTTGGGTAGTGGTATAGTTCCTGGGAGCTCTGGTTGGTTGGTATTGTTGTTCTTATGGGGTTGCAAGCCCCTTCAGCTTCTTCAATCCTTTCTCTAACTCCTCCCATGGGGACCCCATTCCAGTTCAATGGTTGGCTGCTAGCATTCGCCTCTGTATTTGTCATGCTCTGGCAGAGCCTCTCAGGAGACAGCTCTATCAGTCTCCTGGCAACATGTACTTTTTGGCATCAGCAATATTGTCTGGGTTTGGTGGTTGTATGTATATGGGCTGGATACCCAGGTGAGACAGTCTCTGAATGGCCATTCTTTCAGTCTCTGCTCCAAACTTTGTCTCCATATCTACTCCTATGAATATTTTTGTTCCTCCTTTTAAGAAGGACTGAAGCATGTGCACTTTAGTTGTCCTTCTTGAGCGTCATTTGGTCTATGGATTGTAACTTGGGTAACTCAAGCTTTTGGGCTAATATATCCTTACCAGGGAGTGCATACCACGTGTGTGTGTGTGTGTGTGTGTGTGTGTGTGTGTGTGTGTGTGTGTGATTGGGTTAAGTCACTCAGGATGATATTTTCTAGATCCATCCATTTGCATATGAATTTCATGAATTCATTGTTTTTAATAGCTGAGTAGTACTCCATTGTATAAATGTATCACATTTTCTGTATCTATTCTACTGTTGAAGGACATCTGGGTTCTTTCCACATTCTGGCTATTATAAATAAGGCTGCTATGAACAGAGCGAAGCATGTGTCCTTGTTATATGTTGGAGCATCTTTTGGTTATATGCCCAGGAATGGTATAACTGTGCCCTCAGGTAGTACTACACCCAATTTTCTGAGGAACCTTAAGATTGATTTCCACAGGGATTGTACCATCTTGCAATCCCACCAACAATGGAGCTGTCACCTGACTTTTTTTTTATCTTAGCCATTCTGACTGGTGTGAGGTGGAATCTCAGGGTTGCTTTGATTCGCATATCCCTGACGACTAAGTATGTTGCTGGATTGGATCAAACTGAAAATGAAAACCAACCATCACAGTAATCACATCCACAGTATAATTTAAATGTTAAGATATTACATCAATAATCATGAAGGTATGATTTCAATAAAATGAACGGTCACCATGAAAACTTAAAAATATTTCATTTAAAGCCTATTTCACATAAGACAATTCATGCCTTGTACTCTTAACTGGGCCCCAAATCTTTGGCTTGCTAGGTGAGAGATCCTAGAAGAGAACTTCCTCCAAGTATTCTAGTAAATAAATGTACATAGTAATAGATTATGCCTCAATCAGTATCTTTTTAAGTTCACCTGTCTACCATGATTAGAGAAGCTTATTTCACAATAGATGGTGGTTAATAGAGAGACGCACAGTTGGTCATTGTGCAGACGATAAGAAGTTGTGAAGTGCTCAGCTCTAAACGGAACATCTGTGTCACCTCCCTCCCACCAAGGCTTAGAGATTGTCACAGAAGGAGAAATAGAAAGATTATAAGAGCCAGAGCAAGCAGTACACATGCACTGAACCTTATCATCCAGTTGTACACATTGTAGGATCAAAGGGCAAGGAAAAATCACTCTGACTTTGACTTGACCAGGAGCACAAGACCTGGATGAAGATACAGAAACCCACTGATCCCTGAACAGGAAAACCCACCAATCACTGAGCTGGCCCAAGCTGGGGAATTGAAATCTCACCAGTCCTCACCCTTGAAGTCTCTACCCCACTTCCTAAGAATCCTATAAAAACCATGCTTTCTGCTCAGTTCCCGGCTGCTTCTCACCAAATCAGAGGAAGTCACACTCCTGGAATTTACCATCCCAAAAAACGTTTTTGTGAGGTTTGTTGTGTGCTGTGATTTTGTGTTTTCTTTGACTCCTACTGCCAGGTTACTTCTCTGAGTAGAGCTGTAAGAATTCAGAGATGAACTTTTTCTGGGGAAACCTCCCTCTGATGGAGCAGAGCTATAACACTTCTGTAGAAGACTTTCCATTCATAACTATAAAATACACACACATGCATACACAATTACTTGTACTGACTTGAATTAAGATCAAGCCAGTCAAACGTCATAACAGATGAGAAAGGGTCATGAAGTCACACACCTAACTGAAACATAATTTTCAATTAATGGCAGAGCCAATTTCCTTCAAGGACACATTTCCTGAGCAGCTACACATCTCCAGGAGATGATCTCACACTCATGCACAAACTTGCAAAATTGATGGAATGGATTCAATGAATGGAAAAGGGGGTGAGAAATACAGAGAAATAAGAAAGACAGAGGGAGGAAGAGAGGGGGAAAGAGAAGAGGAAATGGAGAAAAAGAACAGGAAGTCAGGAGAAGCAAACAGTGGGCAAGATATTGGGCAAATTGGATTGAGTGAAACGGAGAAAGTTTGATCCAAACACATTATAGGCACATATGACTGTTAATTTTTTTAAAAAGAAACCCTGAAGTGGAGGATATGAATATATTAGTCTCCTAACTCATGATGTATTACCTTCACTAAACACGTTAACAATTAAAAATTGCTAGAAGATGCAAAGTAGTATTTGACTTAGATTCTCCAAAAACAAGGCTGAAAGCCATAACAGGAGAGCAAAGCAGCCATTACAGGGGAGGTTGCCTAGCAACAAGCTCCACATATCATGGAGAACCCCTTTGAGTGTCTCACTGCTAAGAACTCCCAGCCTGTAGGTCAATTATAAAGACAGGAGATAAAGACAGAAGTGAAGATGTTAGCAAAACGCTCTGTGGAGGAAAATAATATTCATATGCTGCAAGGCAAAACCGTCATCAACACCTCTGCTTATACATTTCTTTCCTGCAGGAACATGTGTGCAGATACACGAGACTTTGAAAATAACCCTTTATCATTCAAGAAGTAACAAATCCTGGGCCAGAAGCAAGCACTGATGTTGTTTCCTATCACAACTAAGGCAATGCTGATTTTTGCTGTTGTTGAGTGATTTTTGTTGTTGAGTTTGTTTTAAAATGCAGTTTTTGGTTGTAAGAAATATTGAGTAAATTATTTTGGAATTAAAATAGTATGATATTACATAGTATTCCATTCAGATTAAAGAGCAATTTCTATACTTTTTTCACATTAAATGTTTAAAAGTGTCATTGGAACTATTAGGATGTCAAATATATTAAAAGGCAGGAAACAAGAAGTTTCAAATTCTCAGTGTGCCTTTTAATTATTTAATGAGGAGCTTGATGAATATGTCCTATTGTCTGGGCTTTTATTCTCCACCAGCAGTCGTAATGTCAAAGACAACGCTTCTCACTAATGTCAAGAGATACAAAATTTAAGAAATTAATTATGCAAATTTCTATCCAAAGGACAGAGATCTATAGTTCTGATGCCCAAAGAAGAGGAGCAGAGAATGCCCCAGGCCCAGAGGGATGGAGGGAAAAGACAGAGGGCCATCTCTCCCTCACCTCCACTGTATTATTTGATTAATATCCATACATGTGTGGCTCTCCTTTATTCAGTTCACTGTGTGAATCACCGTCTCTCCTGGAAAGACTCCCACAAACATACCACCTTCAGTGAATTAACTCATTCTTTTCTCAAGCGAATGTGAAACCTAAAATTAACTATTTTATCAATCCCAATTGACCTCGATATAAGTGTCCAGCAACATGGTCTTCTGTTATTGGAAATAAATTTCTAAATTTCATTTTAGAGCACTTTTGCTGATCTTTGAGAGTAAAGCATTTTGACTACTCTGAAGTGTTTAGTTGCATGTTCAGCACAAAAGCAGAATCAGGAAGGTTTTTCAGTGAGTAGGCAACAACATGTCAGTTTTTCCTTACAGTTCTAGCAAGCTCCACACTATTCGCTACCTATTATCATGTACCTAATACTGAACAAAGGGATCAATGACTCTGAGTGATAGACTGCCTTTTTCTTGAGGATTTGATTTTATGCCTTAGCCTTTAACAATTTAGAAGTCTTTCTATAAACTAAATAGTGTTTATAATGCCAATTATAAGTCAAACATCAAACGAAATTTTACAGCATCCTTATACAACATTATATGCTCAATTCTGGAACTTAAATGTCTTTTACAGTGAAGTACAACTAAGCAAAGTCCACCTACAGACATCCTCAAGTGAAACTAGATATTTAGGTGGCAACTTAATGGGTCACTTAGTAATCTAAGATATGGTCAAAATGAGCAAGGAATAACATACTGTTAATGTATTCAAAGACTTATGGAGGAAAAGAGAAAGGCTTACTCATTAAACCAATTAGTAAGTCACTCGCTATGAGGCAAACAATAGAAAGATAAGATCTTATACTGTAATTCAACGATCTGACATATACACAGCACATTGTCCTATGACGTTCATTTTATGTGGCATAGTCCTGGCATTTTCACAACTATTTCAAACAATGGGTCCTAATATCTCTCTACTTGACAAAGGAGAACATGGAAGCATTGAGAATATTTATATTTTGTCTAAGATGAAACAGTAAGAAAACAACAAACACAGATTATAAATATAAGTACTCAAACTTCAAAGATGTAATTCTTATAGACATATTATGTTCCCTAGTATTATAAACATTATGATGCAATTACTCAGAACCTGTGTGCTTCTTGCTCTTCATGCAAACACACAACTGAGGTCTGCATTTTATAGCTTATGTGGAAGAGGTAATTTTATCTTTTTTTCCTCTTCCTTGTAAATATTTTAAGCTTTCACAGTTAAGTTAATAGTGACTTCATTACTAAACATTTCATTGGCCAAGCTTTCAAATCACTTAGCTAAAGAAATGAGATCTTCAAGGAAATAATTTATCTTTAATATATTCCAGATAAAAATAGAAATTCCAAATCTATTTAGCACACCATAAAAATATAATACTCTCTTTATTTTCAAAATGATTATGAGACATTATCATGCATTTATTTATTCATCTTCACAAAGGTATTCTATTATATTTGTTTTGGCGAGTGCTTGGAGCTAATTTAAATACTCACTGAATTACTTTAATCTAGGCTATAGTTGCTTTACATCAAGCAACATTTTGCTGTAGATTTTAAGGCTGATGGTGTAGTTTAACTTTTAAGACTCAGCAAAAAGAAATCTCTTGAGGGATACAGTAATGGTAAACTGTCTCCAAGACAGCATTGTAGTCGATACGATCTGGTTGTTAGTCCAGGTTTGCCTTGTCTGTGGATTTGGGCAAAACCCTAATTGTCTCTAAGCCTTCTTCATGTGTTAAATGCTCAGATAAACAACAGTTTAGAATAGTATTGTAATGATATAATAAAAATGTATATGAAGTTGTTTATTTCTTATAAGTTCAATCAATTACTTATTTGTTGTGTATATGCACACAGGCACAAGCACACACACACACACACACACACACACACACACACACACACACACACAGTCTTATAGTATTATGAACCACACCAACACCCATTCACCCAGTCAGTACTAATCCAGGTGAAGAATTACATTTAGAGTTAAATATGATGATTCCTGTTTGTAGCCCTAGATCTTAGGCAGAAACACAACTGCAAGTTCCTGGGAAGCCATGAGGATGGTGAGATTGTGCATCAAAAATAAATTATTGATTTTCATGGAATTTAGCAGTGATTGTGAAGGTACTTAGTTGGCAAGCTGACAACATAACTGAAAACTTGGCGTAATGATGACTGTTGCATCTATTCTTGGGTAGGAATGAGGGACATAGGAAAGAAAGTGAAGTTTTCAAAGGCTTATTTCAATAGAAGAATGTGAGTAGCACTATACAGAAAGGTTGCCTGTGGCTTTGTGTGTGAAATAGGAGCAGAAACTTTTCCCCTTTGTGTAGGGCTAGCAAGTTAGAATCTGTGATTGCTTTTCAAAGAGAAAGAGTAAGAGTGTGTGCCTAGAATTACATCACAAAGTTGGCTACATTTTCTGAATATCTGTAATCCCAGTGTATAGTATGCGTGGAAGATAAAATAACACACTTTAAAAATTAAAAAGCTAAGATGGGTATTTTGAGTTAATCTTGTATCAAGCCACTTTGCTGAAAGTGTTTATCAGCTCTAGGATTTCTCTGGTAGAATTGGGGAGGGCACTAATGTATACTATCACACCATCAGGAAATAGTAAATTATGCATTTATTCCCCTCCAACTTGTATCCCCTTGATTCTGTTTAGTTGTGTGATTGCCCTAGCTGAAATTTCAAGTACTATATTTGAGTAGACAGGGAAAAAATGGACAGACTTCTCTTGTTCCCAATTTTAGTGGAATTATTTGAGTTTCTCTCCATTTAATTTGACATTGGCTATCAGCTTACTGTATGTTGCCATTATTGTGTTTAAGCATGTCCCTTGTATTTGTGCTATCTCTAAGGTCTATATCATAAGGGGATATTTGGTTTTCCAAAAAGCTCTCTTCAAAACCTAATGAGTTATTCATGTGTTTGTTTCTTTGTTTATTTTATCAAGAGGGAACACATGAATTTCCCTGTGAATGGGGAAATAGAATAGGCATCACAGTGACAGAACCTCGAAAATGTGGGAAGGACTTTAACACTCATCTGAAGCAGATTCTCCGAGCTGTCTACCAGACATCCCTCCTTCAACTTCCCCAGGCAGGGGACCTAGCCTCTGCCTGAATGCTTCTGGAGACGGAAACTTATTCCCTACAGGAAATGAAGCTTCTCAGAGAAACTGCCGAAAGTTGCATTAAAAAAAAAATTACAGATGAAATAGCTGTCACTGTCTGGGACAGTGCCGAAACCAGGTGTTCAAACGGGTAACAGAAATACTGTCTTCTGAGAAATGGCACAGAAGCCGGCAGGCATCTTTAAGGGTTATGCCTAGGCAGACTACTAACATTGTGAGAATGCCGTGTATACCTCACGTACTGTGTGCTTTATATTTGTACATTTTACCTTTTATACATATGTCCGATTGTCGTCATTGGGCTCTGAGGCTTGTTTTGTCGTCTGTGTCTGTCTGAGGAACCTGTGTGTCCAGAGCCACGCGAAATGTGAATGACTGTTGGCAATATAATCTTGAGAGGATGGTGGGACTTGGGGAGGAGCAGGGCCAGGCCTCTGTTGGTATTGCCCTGCTCCTGTATCTATGATACATTCCCTGGCTGAGGACTTGGAGTTGACCTGGGCATTCGCCAGGACAGCTGGAAACACTAGGTCTCCTTTGCGTGTGTGGAAAGGTAAGAATGGCACATTGTTGCTAACTTGTAGAGAACTTTTAATAAATATGTTTTCATAAAGAAAAAAAAAGAATAGGCATCACAAATCAACTTGGGATGTGGTTGATTTCTGAGGATTGGTAGGTACATACAGGAACAGAAAGAATCATGTTGGGGGGAGGATTGAATGAGATAGTACTGGGAGAGACAATTCAAATCAGGGGACATCTCTGTAATGAGCTAGGAACCTAGTATAATGGAAATTCTCAGTAATCTACAAAGATGACTAGCAGTTGGACATGTAGAATGTGAACTGGCCATCTCTATAATCAGACAAGACTTTCATTAGAGTGATTGGGACACCAAACAAGGCACAAAACCTTTAGCCTAAAATTTGTTCTATCTACAAGATAAGCTGGGGTAAAGGTAGCACAGACACTGTGGAATACAGCCAACCAATCACTGGTCCACTTTGAGACCCTATGAGAGGGAGTTCAACCCTGACACTGCCTGAAGTACCAGAATCCAGATTCTGCATAGTCCAGAGACCTAGAATAGAAAATGATTGCTAATGGCTTTCTGATATACTCATAGATCGTGACTAACCCCATTGTCATCAGAGAGGTTTCTTTCAGCAACTGTGGGAAACAAATACAAAAACCCACAGCCAAGCATTAGGCGGAGTTCAGAGATTCCTGTGGAAGAGAGAGGAAGGATTGTATGTGCCAAAAGGTTCAGGGACACCTCAAGAAAACCCATAGAATCAACCAGCCTGGGCTCATAGGGGCTCACAGAGAATGAACCAATGACCACCAGTAAGCCTGTTTAGGACTTAACTAGCTTCTCTGAATATCTATTCTAGATGTATAGCTTGTTTTTTTGGTAGGACTCTTAACAGTGTACCTGACACTTTTGCTGGTTTAGGGAGCATTTCTTTCTACTGATTTGCCTCATCCAGCCTCAGTAGTAGTCTTACTGCAATTTAATATTCCATGTTTGATTTGATATTCATGGGATACCTGCCCGCCCTTTTCTTAAAAGAAAGGGAGGAGTAGATGGATAAGAAGGGGTGGAGAGAAGGTAGAGAAGACTAGGAGGAGATGAAGGAGAAGAAACTGTCCTAGGGGGAGGGAGAGAGAGAGAGAAAGAGAGAGAGACAGAGAGAGAGAGAGAGAGAGAGAGAGAGAGAGAGAGAGAGAGAAGAAAGGAAGAAAAAAGAAAGCAAATAACTGTATTCATATATTATAAACTGTGTATCTGGTTGTTGTGCTGGCTTCTAAAACATATGGACTTTTTCTATATTCTGTATTTTATCCTATATCTGTAAACTCATAATAAATTTGCAATCTTGTCTCATTGTCAGCTTTTCCTGCCTAGAGTAATATGACAGGGGACGCTCAAGTGAGGAACTATGTAGATCATGTTGTTCTCTAGGAATACTTGTAAGGATTTATCTTGATTATTAGCTGATATGGGAGGGCCCATCCCACTGTGGCAGCAATATTCCTTGGGTCTTCCAAGGCAATAAAAATGCTAGTTCAGCATCAGCAAGAGAATGAGTAAAGAGGAAGCCCCAAATAGTGTTCCTCCATGGTTCTTGCCTCCAGATTGTGCCCTGACTCCTTAGATGATGGATGGTGACCTGGGAAATAAGACATTCCTTCCTGTGAGTTGATTTTCATCAGTGTATTTTATTACGGTGTTAGGAAGGAAGCTAGGACAGAAGTCAGAGATTAAGAATAATAATGAATTACCTCACTAAATTGAAAGAAAGCCCTCAGCATCAGTATGGTGGATCTTGTGCTTTGCACCCATTATTAAGCTAAATTAGGGAGACCTGGCTGTAGTTCCTGATACAAAAAAGGGTCATTGTAACTGAAGCTGACACTTCTACCAATGGGAAGTCAGAGGAGGCGGTGTGCTAGCAAACATATTAAGCCAGAATCTCTCCTGTCTAAAGGAAATGCAGGGACAAAGAGTAGCTCAGAGACTGAAGGAAAGGCCATCCAGAGACTGACCCACCTAGGGATCCATCCCATATACAGACACTAAACCCAGATACTATTGCTGATGTCAAGAAGCACTTGCTGAGGGGAGCCTGATAGAGCTGTCCTCTGAGAGGTTCTTCCAGACCCTGTCTAGTACAGATGCAGATGCTTGCAGCTATCGGACTGAGTGCTGGGACCCCAATAGAGGAGTTAGAGGAAGGACTGAAGGAGCTGAAGGGGTTTACAACCCCATAGGAACAATATCAAACAACCAGACACCACAGATCCCACCAACCAAACCACCAACCAAAAAATACACATGGAAGAACGCAGGAATCCAGCTGCATATGTAGGAGAGGCCCTTGGTCATGTGGAGGCTCAATGTCCCAGAGTAGGGGAATGCTAGGGTGGTGAGGTGGGAGTGGGTGGATGGGTGGGGGAGTACCCTCATAGAAGCAGGAGGAAGGGTGCATGGAATGGGGGTTTGTGGAGTGGAAATCAGAAAGAGGATAACATTTGAAATGTAAATAAATAAAATAACCAATAAAAATTATTTACAAGGAGAATACTCAATGCTGTTTTTGCTCAGGAAAAGATAGAGGAAGACAGAGTAAAATTGTGTCACACTGCCCAAGATTTCAAAATTAAACATTCTTTACAAAGAGTAAATTTGGAATATGGTTGACCTCAGACAAATTAAGCCGTAGAAATCAAAATGGAAGACACATGAGAACTCTGCCTAGATGGTCTCATGAGATTACCACAGAGTTTACATCGGTGTCTCATCTCTCTTCAAAACACCAGTCTTACTGAGTTCAGGGACCAAATTGAATATAAATGCATCTTAACTGGATTTTATCTCCTGAGTCACCATTTCTAAGCACGGCTGGCTCTACAAACAAATTTGGAAATTATGTGCGTTCTAATACCTTGTGCTTATTCCACTGTTCATACTTACCCTCACCAAAATTACATATAAACTATAAACTTCTTTTCTGTTTCCAAACATCTTCAAACTTCTTAACCAATTCTTTTGTTAAGTCCAAAGGTCATATAAATTTAATAACTCAAAAGTTAAAAATATTATTATACAAGTAATCTAAATTATTCCCATCAGAAAGTTTGTTAATGTTTAGTTTAAGACGTATTTTCACTAGTGGCCATGGTCACTGCAATATAACTAAAAATAGTAAGAAAACTATGTAAAAATAGGTTCTGTGATATATATTTTAGAGATCGAGTTTGGCGTACAAAATATATCTCTTTTACTTACATGAATTCACAACTATGAGCAGTAAATAAAGTATTGGAAATGAAAATAGTAATTACATTTTGGAAAAAAAAATTTCTAAAGAGGAAAGATGAGACATAATGTGAGCCACAATAGTGAAAAACGTGTTCTACCTGTTAAGTTGGCTAGGATCTCTGCTTCCAGAGGTACATGTACATATACAACATATGTGTAGTTATACGCTTAAGTTCTGTGCATTTTATGGACGTTAGAACCTAAAAATAAGTCACAATAAGATAAATTGTGAAAATCAGTTTTTACTCTTCTCTTCCTAATACTTCAAAAATACTTTACACAGACTCAATCAACAAAGGGCTCTTAAAACAATGCCAAGCGAGAATGAGAAAAACAAATGTACAAATCTGTAGAAACTGATAGTAATCTCAAAATTTCTCATATTCTTGTTGTTTCCAGAGACTTTATTTCCACAGGGAATGGGATGATGTGTGTGGTTTACTTACAGAAAATGTCAGACCTTACTTCATAGCAGGCACTGTTATCTGGCATTTGTCCATGATTTTGTTCAAAGGTAATACAATTTATTTTAGGCATGTATATGGATATTGATTTTTATTTCTCACTTATCTGATTCTTTTATTAACCTAGAAATATTCTGGGGAGATGGAGCTGAGAGGAGAGCACAAAAAAGAACATCAAGACCATGTTCAGTAATCAACAAAGTGTAGAAACCCATTAAGATTATAACTGCAAAAAGTTCTAGTGTACCACACCAACCTTGACCATGGGAAAATGGAAGCATAGGTTCATGGAATTTAAAAATACAAAGAAATTGGATTTAGAAATACGTATTCCTTTAAGAAATAATATTTGAAACAGCATATGTGTAATGAGAAAATCGTACAGCAAGTCCCCGATAACACCATCTCCCCAACTGAATGCATATTTTTCAAAAAAATGTTTTGATGATTTTCAAAAATTGTCTTTAATTATTCCCTCTTTCAATTTTCAAATTTGATAGTGCAGAAAGGGTAAAGTCTAACTCGTTTTTTAGAATCTATGTGCATCTTGTGAGAGGTGTGCTAATGTATTAGATGACAAAATTGTGGTCTCCATTTTCTTTACTGAAAATACAGAAATGTGAATAATGCAACAAGAAAGGACTTCAGTATTACTGGCATTAAAGTACCACTTAAAGGACAGTTTAATATTTTGCAAATGAATATTTGGACAAGATTTATTTTTTTTATCCCTTAGAATTCACACATTGTCAGTGAATTCATTTGCTGTTTCCTTTATACAAAATCAATAGCAATGCCAAGTGTTGCATCACTGCACAATAATTTCTCAAGGTAACTGGTTAGTTCTTAGGTTACTTTTTTTTAAATTTTTATTTATCTAATATATTACAGATGGTTGTGAGCCACCATGTGGTTGCTGGGAATTGAACTCAGGACCTCTGGAAGAGCAATCAGTGCTCTTAACCACTGAGCCATCTCTCCAGCCCAACTGGTTAGTTCTTAATACTACTGCTGTGATCATCACCTTTTGATAGATGCAAGGACAGAGGAGAACGCCAAGGACTTGGTTATTGGACTTGAACATCCTCCAGGACTCCTGAACTTGTGGCTAGTTTAGACATGCAGAAAAGAAAGATCTAAACTTCTTCAGTTTTTGGCTTATTGGGTGAGAGTTGTGATAATCGGGGCCTCTTATAAGTTGATAGTAAATAAGATTAGCCATAGAAGAGAAACTTGAGAAAAATACATTGCAAAAATGGAGATCAAAATGTCTGCAATGACTGCCATATTACTAAGATCAAGACATAAATATGAATCCAGTGAAAGGAAGTGTTATTCGTCTGAGTTATCTGAGTCTAAAAAAAATCAGTTCTATAAATGTTTTGCTAACACTAATAATCATAAGCATTGATTGTTGAAATAGTATGGCATCTCGCTTAATTTATGTATTAGATTCAGTCACTGGAAAAGATAGGGATAAATCCAAAGTTTACTGCTAGAAACATCTGTTATACGTGTTTCACAGAGCAGGAGATTTTTCACATCACATGACCATAACCAACACAGCTTCTCTAAATACAGGATCCTGGTATCTACCCAGAATGTCTATTTAATTGGTGAAGTCTGGGCTCAGTCTTTTCTAATGAGTTTTGTATGATACTGTATTAGTAGCTTCATATCACTATAACAAAATACCTGAGTTGATTAACTTAAAATAGTAAAGGTTAACTTGGGCTCATAGTTTTGCTGTTCATGTCCGTGATCTGTTTCTTCATACGATTAAGGAATGTGGCAAGTCAGAGATTACGGCAGAAGTTTTCCATGACTTCGCATTGCTTATTTTCTGAGTGGGAAAGCAAATAGGGAAATGAAAGCTGATAGTATCTAAGATTTTAGTCCATCATGGTGTGTAAGTTCCTACAATTAGGAATGTGGAGCACAAATGTTCATAAAGTGGTGGACCAGCAAGAAGAGAGGGACTAAAAATGGGGGTCAGGGTACAACATTTAGATGTCTGATGCTAACAACCTTCTCCAGTAGTCAGGATCCAACTATTAAAGGTGCCACAGCCTTCCAGAAAGCATCCCCAACTGAATAACACCTGCCTTGAGCTCCACAATGAGCTGAAGTGAAACATTCTCCAGGCACGCATGCTACACAACTATCTTAGGAACTAACCTTTAGCACATGGGCCTTTGGAAGGATATTTAATGTACAATGTACAATAGTATGATGAACAGATCAGATCACATGATAAGGTGCTATTGTCTATGAAAATAATAATACCATTTAGACATGTTTCTCAATAGAATAAAGTGACAGAAAAATTGTAATGTTTGATAATTATGAAACAACTATTTATATAAATTCATATAGTTTAAAATGACATTGCAGTAAGTGCTCATTGCTAGGAAGAAAACCCATGAGGTTGCTTTATAGTTTTGATTAGTACTTCATCCAACATAATTCAATTCATCTGATACACCTCAAAGGTAATGGTTGTATACTGAAACAATACACAGGAAATTCACAGCGTATTCAGGGACCAAGATCATAAGGTTTGAGAATAGTAGAAAAATACGATTTATTCATAAAATCTATGAATCATGTGGAAACAGATCCTAAAACATTATTTCCACAGCATGTGGAGAATAATACTGAATGAAAGTGTTCTCTCACAAGAAATTTTCAAAACTCCTCAGCATGTTTCCTGATATAAAGTGTGGGTAAGAATTGCATGGAGTCACTTGGATAATCTGATATTTTCATTATGGCTGCTGATAGGAAAACAAATGTTTTTCCTGAACAAATTGGAAAAGAAAAACTTCAATCTGACACAGGATAAGAGAAAAGGGAGCAGAAACATACTGAAACAAGGAAAAAGACACTAGAGTCTGACTACTTGGAAATTCCTCAATTCATATTGGTTACAAAGACTAAAGCAAAGATTTGCCTGGAGCCTGAAGCTGTTTGTTTGCAGTCTTGGGTTTTAGACTTAATTTTTAATTTCTGTTGTTTGAGGCAACCGTTGGTGGTGATCCATTAGGGTGGCCCTGGAAAACTAATGAACTATTCTGACTCAACAGAAGAGAAACTTGTTGAGTTAGATTTGGAAGGACAGACATTAGGACAAAGATACATCTTTGAACACACACATGTGCTCCTTATGAATTATAATGACTATTAAATAATTAATAAAATGAAAGTATCTCATGCTGGTACATGGAAATATCTATGGTCATATCTCCCTTGTTTGCTAGTGGTTCTCCATAATTAGATGTCATCTTGAAGCTAGACACAATAGAACTAGGACTGGCTAGGTGGCTCAGCCCTTAAAGGCTAGGCTCACAACCAAAAATAGAGTGATAGGAACATAAGTTTGTCAGTGAGAACTCACCATTGCAATATAAGGTATTCCCCATGAAATAATAACCATAAATAAGGCTTTGTTTATAAGAAGTAAACAAAATAAACATGAAACAAGACAATCTACAATGCATTAAGACTGAACGATGTATAATAGAATGTCTATTTCAGAAATTAATACTATTTAAACCACTCTACTTTAAAAATTGTAACATATATTCAAAAACTATATTTTCTCTAGTAAAACCACATTTGTTGTAGAATGTAAAATTGTTAACAGAGATTCAGTGAAAAATTATCTAAAACATCTATAAAAATTCACAATACCAATGGACTAACACAGATTTACCGATCAAGAGAAGCATACCTTTTTCTTAATCTATTTTCATCCTTTTTGCAAAATATATAAACTGGATAAATTTATTATCAACCAATTTAAATATGCAAAACTGATGAAAATTTATTCTCCAAATGTTCTGTTTACTTGTTACACACATAGCAAATAGCAATGAATCACAAAAGTGTCATTCAGTGAGGGGAAAATAAATGACATTTACACTCTGTAATGTAGAATATGCTGCAGAAGCAACCAGTTGTGTTATTAGTTCAGTAAGCCTCATGTCACCATGGAATGATTTTCCCTCCTTCTCTTAGTGGGATGATATGGGTGGAAAGGGTATATATAGTGAAATAACATCAAACCTCTTTGTTTACAATAACCTTCTTTTTGTAAAAGAGGAGAAATCATGTAAAAGATGAGACACATATATAAATAAAAAGTATTTTCAATGAATCTTCACAAAAAATATAAAAAGAAGAAGAAAAAAAACAGAAACGTTACATGAACTGAATGGGGAGGCTTTGAATAAATTTCTTGAGAAATCCTGAAATGAATAACATTTGAATGTATACCTCAATGTACAAAGAAACAAGACATTAAACACAGCCTGAAGGAAGAGAGGAAGGAGGAACCAGAACAAAAATGAAGTGGAGGGCTGTAGCAGCTCCAAAGAGGCAGTGCCCCAGGGGGTTTGAAGGAACTTCTGTAGGAGAGTTTACACTATATTATGGAGGACATTTTACTAGGAGATTTCTCCTAGCCTTTTTCAGGGTGTTATATAGCCAAGGCTGATCTCAGCCTCACTATGCAGACAAGGATAAACCTGATCATCTGATCCCCCTGCTTCGTCCTCCCCATTGTTAAAAGTATGCACTCCTTTGTGTAGTGTGAACAATCTAACTTAGGACCTTGTGCTTACTGGGAAAGCATTGTACAAAAAAAGCTGTATCCTTAAACCAAAATTTTATTGTTTTGAAGCAGATAAGGAACCTCACTAGAGGTCGGAGTTAGTGAATGTTATTTTACCTGACAAAAGAGACAGTTACAAACCATCAAAATTAAAGGCCCTGCTTTCAAGTCTCCGGGCCATTGTGTGCATAATGACAGCTTGTTAGACTTGAACAGGCCTTTCTGAGTTGAAAAGGCATCTTTTTTTGTGTGTGCTAGGAAATGTGGCTGACTACAAATTCATTTGGAAAATTCCCCTTTCCCACACCAATTGTACAAGGCATGAAGAGTTTGCACCACTGTGAGAAGCAAATGTTCTTTCAAAGTTTTCTGTGGCTTAGACAGAATGAGAAAATGCAGATTTCTCCATTTAATCTGTCGATCTATTGCTTTGCTATAAAATTACTACTTTTTATTAATAAAATGTAATAAATGTAAACCTTCCTACATCCTCAAATATCATTGTTTAAGCAACGGAGATATCAGTCATTTGTATCTGCTTTTCAGGTTAATCTTGTGAATGTCAGTAACAAGAATGTTCTGAGGACATTGTAGGTGATTTATCTGATGTGGGAAGCTTGCTGTGTATTTCCAGAAATCCAGGAGGCATAGGCCCCACAATACTGGGTCTGGTTTATGACACACGGCATCACATATGTAATTCACCATGGATGAAGGACTCTGCCACAAAATTACATAAACTCAATAGTATTGATCTTCAGCTCTTAATTAAATTTCATAGTTTCATTGAAAATTCTGAAATTTTAATTGCAGAGCTCATTTATTTTGTTATTTATACACTATGGTTTCATATATAAGATGAAAACTATGTATTTATACATTGTTTATCTTTTCCCAAATCAGTAAACACTTAAGGTAAATCAAAGATATTTCATGTAAGATACAACTTAAAAGATGTTGAAATACAATCTGAAATTTCACAAAGAAAATGGGAGAAGCTCTGGTCAAGGGCAGTGGAAGGTTGCTGGAGGCATTCTTAGGGAACTTCTCTAGTGATGGACTTCTAGGTGTAATCCAAAACTAACTGCTCACAGTCAGGCCTGAAATCATAAATAGGACACATGTACTCGCAGACCCTGTGACCACTGAAAAGGGATATAAACGTTTGACTTCCCTGTTCTGCCTTCCCACCAGTCTTCCTACAGACATCTCAATTGGTATAACATAATAAAAGACTAGAAGAGCTAGATAGTGAAAACCTTGAGTTATCTCTCTCTCTCTCTCTCTCTCTCTCTCTCTCTCTCTCTCTCTCTTACACACACACACACACTCACACACACACACACACACGCACACACTTGATCTACAATGAATAGTCAACAAGTTTAATCTCTAGCATCCTATTAATCTTGTCCTGTGGTAATGAGATCATAATTCAGTTCTAATCACTCTATTCTCCACTATTACATTCATTTGTAAAACATATTACAATGCCTATCATACTATGGTATTCAAATGTGCTATAAATGAATTTTGAGCCACCCAGTTGCATAATAAAATAATTATTGCTATTATACTGAAACATTTCTTATAAGAATCTTAGACAGATGATTAGAAAGAAGGAACCTTTTTAGTTTTACAGTACAATATAGAATGATATAATTGACCATAATAGGGAAAAGTAGAATGTCCCCATTTAAGAGTAATGTGAGCACAGAAAGCGCTCAAGAAAACATTGCTGTGCTACCGTCCCTCTCATTTGTGAGAATTATGAAGCGCCTTTTGAGGAACTTGCCTGATTCCATTCTAAAGGCCGGAGCCATTAGGCTGCATTGTTAAAAATAAGTTTCCACTTTACTATAAGAGGTGAATTGCTGCTTTTCAATCTGTTTCCTAGAATTTTACCTGCCCTAGCCCATGACCTTGACTTATTTTTGAGAATATCTTGGCCTCCCTGACCCCCCCTGACCGTCCCTAATCACCCTCCCTAATCACTTGGTGATCACATGGTATTCTTTTAAAAATATTTTTCTGTATTATTGCCCCATTATCCCTCTTCTGAAACCTGATGTGCAACTACTTGAGATTTTAATCCTTAAGAGGGGCCCAGGAAATGGATTTGGGAGTACTCTCACTAGACTTAGGAGGCAGTCACTGTCCAGCATTTGGGTGAATCCCCATAAACTCAAGCTCTTCAAATTTGGTTCAAAATTGTGGTAGTAGTTTTACTTTTACCTGGTGGGATTCTTTTTCTGGGGGCTGTAGTGAGATTAGACCACCTACTAAAATTGTAAAGCTAGATTGTTACTCCAGGATACTTGGGCCAGAACTGAGGGGATATCTCAGTAGGTATGTACTTTGAAAAGTTCCAAGGTTCCAAGGCAGGCTTTCAGTTCAGTTTCAAGGATTCAGACTGTCAGAATCAACTGTACTACTGAGGAAAGCAGTAAGAGCATCCCCATAGGCCTCCGGAGTAAGCCATAGTCTAGTCTGTTGGAATCCTCATCTGGAAACCTGAAGCAGGGTGGTCCCATAGAACCCAAATTTTCTCCCATCCAGGACAAAAAAGCAAAACATCACACTGACCCACCCTGAGGTCCTTGGTCTGCTTTTATGTCTCATTTGTCTTCATTTTTTATTACTTGTCTTTGGTTTCATATTTACTGCCCTCTCTCTGTCTTTTGTATTTCTGTGTTAGTTTATCTTGGAGATGAGGCAAGTCAATTGACATACAGTATGGGTGATATGATTAGCAAGCCTATCAGCCCTCTAGCCTGTATTCTAAAGAAATTTGACAAACTTTACTCACATATAGTCAAGGAGGGTTATGACTATCCTATCACTGAGCTGCCTCCAAACACTCTTTAAAATTAAATGGCCCATATTTGGGGTTGACTAGCTGTTCCAGGATACTTGTGATTCTCAAATAGCCTAAGCAGTGGGAAATATCACCCTCGCTATCCCTGTACACCCAGATCACATTGGGTATAACTTGCCTTATGCTGAAGCAACTTCTAGCTTGCCCCTTTAGATGAAGATTTGTATGGTCTCCAATGGGTAAGAAGGACAAGACCTGATTCATGGCAGATGGACCCTTTAAAAGCCCATAAAAAACCTAAGAACCACCTCTGAAAACTATTCTGCTGGATTCACAAGATGGAGAATCCATTCTTCCTCCATATAACCATCTTTACCACCTGATCCTTTTATAACCTCAACCTCCACCTTTACCAAGCAAGTCCCCACCACCATGGCCTCACTTTGCCCCTTTGTCTGCATCTACCCCTACTCCACCATTTAGCTCTTCCATATCTCCATCTATCTTTTCCCTGCTAGCTCTTATCTACCCTTGTTTTTTGCCCTCCCTATAACCACCAGGGCATCCCATATGGATTTCCTGTCTCCTTTGGTTCTGGGGTAGCATCTGTTTTGGTTCTTGCTCCCCTATGGCTGTTTCCTGACAATTACTACGTATATGTCCCATTCTCCACTATTGATCTCTACACCTGGAAGAACCATAACCCTAACTTCAGCACTAACCCCGATTCCTTATTTTTTCTAATTGATTAAACCTTTTTTGTAATCATGTCCTCATGTGGAAGAGCTGTTAGAAGATTCTCTGAACATTCCTCACTACAGAATAAAGGAAATGGATTCTCATGAAAGCAACTGAAGCACTCCCCAGAATAGCTTTAATGATCAATGACCAGAAGGCAGAGGCAGTTGACGGTGCTCTGCAAAGATGGAGACCTCAATGGGACTACAACACAGAGAAAGATAGTACTCAATGAGTACTACTAGGTGGAGGCAGAGAAGAGCTAAATGATGGGGAAGGGGTAGATGCAGACAAAGGGGTAGAGTGAGGCTGTGCTAGTAGGGACTTGTTTGGTGACGGTGGAGGCTGAGGTTATGAATGGATCAGCTGGTTAAAAAGGAATGAAATGGGCAACCTGAAAGCTCACAAACCTAAGATAAAAGATTTAAATCATGGACCAGATTAATCACCTTTCACTTTCCTTGAGTGGCTCTTGGACGCTTATTGGTTACACACCCATGTAGACACAGACAACCTGGCAAATCTCAAGGTCATTAACCTGGCCTTTGTTACTCAGTTACCCCTGATATACCTAAAAAGATACAAAAGGTCAATGGGTTTTTAGAAGAGAACAGGACAGAGTTATTAGAAATAATCCAGAAGGTGTTTGACAACAGAAGCAGCAAAGAAGGTCTTTGATAAAGAAGATGGGATATTCCACTAAGGCTGAATTACAAGCCTCAGGCACTTTTAACTCTGCCCATGCACCCCATGATAAAATGAGAATACCTTTATAGAAGGATCAATATGCTTATTGCAAAAAATGGGTCGTTAAAAAATTAATACCCATAACAGAAACAGGTACCTCCCCCCAATCCAAGCCAATTCTGGTTATGGAGGATTAGCAAGCTTGAGGCTCCTTTGATCTAACTCCCTAGGAGCCTTTCATAACTTTCACCATAGGAGGGCAACCTGTAAATTTTCTGGTGCAACAGGGGCTATTCATTCAGTATTATGGGTGTCTTGAGGACACCTTACCAACTAAGCATTGGAATCACAAGAGACAACCGGAGATATCAAAGAATATAAATATACCACAGACCAGACTATTAACCTAAAATAAGGAACTATGCTGCATTCCTCTATTGTTATTCCTAAATATCCCTATTCTTTAGTGGAATGGGACTTCTCAAACAAGGTTCAGCCAATAATATCATTCTTAGGAGACACTCTTAGGCTGTGACTGGGAGGCCCTGAAAAGGCTTTAACTATAACTTGCTCAATATGTGAGTAGTACTTACTACTCCAAAATCTAACTCAGTTCCTAAAAAGTGACTAGAAAAATTGTTGAACCAGAAAATTTCTAGTTTGGACAGAGGACAATTCTCCTGGCTTAGCAAAATATATGGCACTCTGATAGTTCAACTGACATCTGGAGCAAAGACCATTCAAGTCAAGCAGTACCCCATCAGTTTGGAAGCCAGGGAAGGGTAAGGTTCATATCAGGTGCCTCTCTGAAGCACGAATACTTATTTCTTTCCAGTCATCCTTGAAATAAGCCCTTGTTGCCTGTCAAAAACCTGGGAACTTGAGGGGTAGTGAAAACAAATTGGTAGAATGTATTTACACAACTGTTCCAAATCACTACAGTTTGCTCAATTTATTACCACCAGAACATAAAGTCATAAAACATACACTGTATTAAACATAAAAGATGCATTCTACTCCATCAACCCATCAAAATTAAGTCAGACTGTCTTTTCACTTGAAAGGGTTAACTCTAGACTGGAGATATCATGACATCTGGCCTGGAACAGACTGCCTAAAGGGTTCAAAGACTCTCCCACCATTTTTGTTGAAGCCCTCATTTTCAACTTAAGTCTCTTCTATAGTAAGTTCCCTGAGGCAACCTTGCTTCAACATGTAGATGCTTTATTATTATTGGCTGTTAGAGATAAGGGGGACTGATTGAGAGTCACCAGAGGCCTTTTTGGAAACTGTAGCTCAGCCAGCCAATAAAGTTTCTAAATGACAGGTACCTACTTGGGATATGAACTAAGAAATGGGAAGACTGTTGTCCCAGGGCTACATAGAGTGGTCACAATGCAAATCCCAATTCTAACTGCCAGGAAACAAGTTAGGGAATTTCTAGATATTAGGAATTCTAGAATAATTTCTAGAAATTAGGGAGTTGCTAGATATTACTGCCTTTGGATACCTGCTATTGCCTGAAACAACACTCCTTTTGAATGACTGAAGAATATGAATGACAGGCCTTTAAGAACTTAAAAGAAGCTCTTGCACAGAACCCCACTTTGACTTCCCCTGTTATCTCTAAGCCCTTTCAATTTTATGTTGATGAAAGAATAGGAATTGTTAAGGGAATTCTGGCTCAGACTCTCCATCCCCAGAGAAGACTGATAGCTTACATTTCAAAAGAGACTGGCTCTTACAACCTCTAGATGCACCTCTTAATTAAGAGTCATGGTAGCTACCACAATTCTGGTTACAGATGTTGACCAGCACACATCAGAACAGACTCCTAACTATTATAGCTCCACATGCTGTTGAAATTTTTGCTGAGGGATGCCACTGGTTGGTGGATGCCAAATGCCAGTCGGGGCCTTTCCTTGATAAAATCTTGGCAATCAATGACATCATCCTGCTGCAATATGACCACTAGGAAGAGCCCATCCGTGGCTTCCTAGACATGCTGAACAGCATCCAAGACACATGACCTGACATACCATGTGTTCTTTTCACCAGCAGAGATGTGAATCTCTACATGAACTGTAGCAGCTTCATTCAGGAAGGAACCAGGTATGCAGGGGCAACAGTGGTGACCGGCTAGAAGGTGGTCATTCAGGCACAAGCCTTGCTCAGGGGCTCATCTACCACGACAACAGGATTCATTACTGTGACACAGGCTTTAAGATGGGCAAAATGAAAAGAAAAAAAAAGATGAACATCTACACAAACAGCCAATGTTTTTGCTAAGGCTCATGGTCATAGATAAATATATAAACAGAAGAGTTTACTGACCTAAGAAAAAAAGACTATTAAAGAAACGTGAAATTGTTCAATTGCTAAAGGCAGTCTGACTACTAACCGAACTGGTCGTAATTTACTGGCCAGGACAACCCCAAACTCAAGGTAACAACCATGCAGCTCAAGTCCTTAA
Organism: Rattus norvegicus; assembly: GCF_021556685.1. Taxonomy (NCBI): domain Eukaryota; kingdom Metazoa; phylum Chordata; class Mammalia; order Rodentia; family Muridae; genus Rattus; species Rattus norvegicus. The sequence goes on from NC_141534.1 coordinate 116,619,986, forward strand.
AGGGACTGCTCTCCAGGAACCCAAACTTCAGACCATCCTAGAACTATCTGCTGTCCCTGAGCACTAACTGCCTCAATGAAGATATCCTTAGGTATAATCCAGGAAAGATCAAGTCATACAGTGACTTAAAGGATATTGCCTGTTGGTAGAATCTGCATGCCAAATGTACAGGGTCAAAACTGGCTAACTGCCTTGCTCTGCTCCATGCACTTCTCACATAAGTAAATCTCAGAACATATATTTCCTCATGTCTGGCTTTCCGGACACTAAGAAAATCTTCAGAGCATTTTAGATTGCTGCCTTACTTGTGTCCAGGGAAATGCAAAGAAAGGCACACATCTCCCAGGTCAATGGTGTCAAGGTACTTGCCCAGGGAATTTCGAGAATTGTACTTTACTGAAGTCAAGCGAGAATGATATGCTACCGATATGCGCTGGTCTTTGTCCAGCCCATGGTATCATTGTGGGCTAAATAGAGGCATTTTCATCCTAAGCAGAAACGGCCCAAGTGGTATCTAAAAACTTAATAATGGATTTTTTTTCTACAGATTTAACTTCCTCATTTCTCTGTGGTCTGACAATAATCTGGCCTTTATGGACACGTTGTCTCAACTGTTCTCTAAGGGTCTTAACATAAATTGGAAACTTCATTGTATGTATCATCCTCGTAGCTCAGGAAAGGTAGAGAGGACAAACAAAACTTTAAAGTGAATTTTAACTAAATATGTTCTTGAGACTGGTGGTAATTGGGCTGACATTCTGCCTTACAACCTTCTCAGGGGCCAATGTACCCATTACCAAGAAAAATACGGTTCCTTCAGAGTAGTCTATGGGTGACCACCTCCCATAAGCCCTTGAGTACATGTTATCAGATTGCCCCACTCCAATCTCTGAATAGTTAAAAATGATTAAATTAAACTTGGAGTAGATTTTTCCCCTCTGGTCAATGGGTTGAGGCTGCTCAACCCAATGGGTACTGCCCAGCCAGATCTCACATTCCAGCTGGGAGACTATATCCACAGATTACAAACTGACCGGCTTGAACTTAGATGAAAAGGACTTATGTTGTTGTTCTTTGGACACCTACTGCTATTAAGCTTACTAGTGTTCCTACCTTGGTTCAGCACCACACCTCCAGAAAGTACCCGAGAAACGCAGAGAGGAAGAGCCCAAATCCCAGAGGTGGAAAGTGACTGAAAAGGGCTGCTAAAAAAAAAAAAATTGAACTTTCTAAGGTTTGACAATCTAACATAACTTTAAACACTGTGTTCTTGCTATTGAAATTTGCACCATGATTGTCCTGTGGCTAACAGTTTTGTTATTTTGCTTTTAACCTATAAAAGTTGAACCTAAATACATCTTGACAGGAGAAGGAAAAGGCACTCCTAAAATAGGAAGCACCCTGATATTATCTTGCCATGGAAATGATTCCTTTATCCAGCAGGGCCCATAATTTGGACAAAACAAGGAAATAAAATAGTCTTTAGCCAGATGGATGGAGGACATTTGGGATGGCCTAATCTAATTTACCAACCCCAGTATAATATAGTCAAATATTCTTTAAAGGGTTCTGAAAATGTAAATTATAGGTGTGCTAAAATAAGGAGGGGAAGGGAAGATGCGTCAATCACTTTAATTGAATTTAACATGTACAAAGGCTCCGTGTATATAAGTAATGATATGAAGTATAACCTCTGTCTCCATCTAGCACTGAAAAGCCAATGAGAAGTCTCCTGTATCAGAGAAGATCCCTCTATTCCCAAGACTCTGAAAAAAGATTTTGTACAGAATAGAGGTTTACTATGAAAATTGTACAAGGCTAATGGGGAACAAAATGGAACATACTCTTAGTAAAGTTTTAAAAGCTGTGGCTGATGTTTCCATTGATAATGTCCTCTATCTCCACTGTTTATTTCTCTTTTTTGTTGCACTAATGTCCCTTCTTATTGTCTTTGCAATTCTTATCTCCCCCTCCCCTTTGATAAACAATTGCCCTTAAGACCGACTTTATTCTGGAAAAATAATAGTTAATTCTGTGCTCACTGCGAGATACAAAGGTTTGTGTGGGAATAGGATGATTACACCTACACTATTCAGCAAATCTCTACGATCAGTTAATAAAATTACAGGAACACTTCATGAGAATTTTGACAATTCCTTACATCTATTAGACCCTGCTATAGCTGTTGCTATTACCATCCCAAGACTTGTTGGACTACAAAAGAGATTTCTAAAATACTCTAATTTCAAACATCAGCTAATAGAGCAAAAATACTAGCCAAAATTAATCAAGAAACAGCAAGCCTGAGATCAACTGTTCTATAAAATAGTGCTACTATAGATTACCTATTCCTTAAACATATTCTTCATTGTCAGTAATTTACTGGAATGTACTGTTTTAATATCTCTAGGTTTTTCAGTACAATTTACAACCAAATTGATGATCTATGTAAAAGAATGAAATAAATCTCTCAAACAAATTTTGACTTGCCAATATGGCTGAGACAGTTCTCACCTTTCATTGACCCTCTAATATTATTTCTCCTGGTTATTATCATAATTGTGCATGTGCCCTCCAATTTGTTACTAACTTGATCCCTCACCAGATAAACAATTTTAGATTTTCTCCTAGCCATGATTTGACAGAGACATAGAAGTCAGAAGTTGGGGGAGAATAAGAAGCCTGTCTGACTCTATTTTGAAGGCAGGAACATTATGCTGTATTGTTAAAAATAAATTTCTATTTACTGTAAGAACTGAGTTGTTGTTTATAAGTCTGTATCCTGGAGCCTGATCTTTTCCGACGCATTTAATTTGTTTCTGAGAATACCCTTACTATCCATGACCAGACCTAATCACCCTTTCCAATCTAATTACATGATACACACCGTGTGATTCCCTTCCTAAGATTATTCTGAATTTCCTTATTTGCCCAATAGTTTTCCTTCTGTAAAGTTTCATTGCAACTACTTGTGATTTTACTCCTTAAAAGGGGCTCAACAATGGATTGAAGGATGTTCTCTCTAACCTGATTTAGGAGGAGTTCTTGGCCAGCTCTTGGGCACCCCAATAAAATCAAGATTGTTTCAAATTTGGCTCACAATTGGGGTAGTGGTCTTATTATCAACCAGTAGGATCAATACTTTGTAATGCAGAGGAGAAGCAGATCTTATTCTGACTATGTCAGAATTTCAGCAGCCAAAGTAGCAATTCACACTCTAATATCAAAGACATCAAAAATTTCCTCCATATATTTCTCAGCTGCTTGAGGATATTTTATAGAACAGATGAGGCTAAGCAAATGAGTGTGTGAGTCCTTTAGGACAGGGTTTTGTGTGGTATGAATATTTTCTATTCCCACTATTACATATTTCTTTTGATGTTTATCTCTTAAACCTTAACATGATCAATGTGTTCAAGAAATAAGTTGCTGAACAACCTTCCTATAACTTGGGAAGAGTTTTAACCATGTAAGCATACAGGTGTGTAATTTTATATTTAGCTGAGCTGTTTTACAAGACTTTCAAAATACTTTTTATGTTTGAAGGTAATGTAGGTAAGTTTGCCTGTGTGGATGAGTCAATAAACACAATATGCATTAGGCGATGCTCTTCCCAATTAAAGGCAGCTGGGTGTCCATTTGCAAATGTGTGTCAATATGCCTTATATACAAATATGTTTGTGGTTCAGATTTTAATTTCTAACATTCTACAAGTTTCCAATTTAATTAATGAAATGATAAGATGATTAAGGCAGGTCAATTTATGCCTTTTGGAAAACTGCTAATGCGTGTATATGTGTGAAAATGTCTCTAGGTTATATTTCAGCAATACTTTTTTTAAACTTTGAGATGTCAAATTGCAAGAACTCTGATTCTTTTTTAATTGCATTGAATTACTTCAAGGAAGAAGATAATTTTAAATACAAAACAATGACAATCTCAAATACTTTATTGCTAAATGATAATTTAACCTTAATAGTTAAATAAAATGTCTTGAATTTCTAGTCCCAGGGCAGAAAATCTTTCAGGATATATTTGATTTCTGAAATAATACACATTAATTAAAAATTATTTTTGCTGACAATACTCAGAAGAAGCCTGACTCCCAGGTGCTCTGAAATGGCCAGAATCACAGGAGAGGCCACAGCATCTGCCCCAACACAGGGAATAACGGAGTTGCCTAGGATCCAGGGATGAAGGAACCCACGTCCAGCCAGTGGCACAGGTTCCTTCCAATTTCAACCAGTGCACTGAGTAAACCTTGGGTGCTGGCTCTGTACCCAGTCCTGCAACACTCAGAGGAAGCTTGACTACACAACCAGAATCACAATTTTAACCTGCATCTGGAACAGAATTGGGGCACTGGATCTCCATCTACACTTACAACACACAGAGAAAGCCCAACTCCCAGGACCTCTGAAATGCCCAGGATCACAGGATCACAAAGGAAACTAGACTCCTAGATCCGAAAGCAACCAGGAGCACTGGAGCTCTGACAAACTCAAGACCTTAGCTGAGGCCACATCTTTCCCAACACACATCATAACTGAAACCCCACATGAACCAGGAAAACATAAATCCCTATTCATCCAAACACATGGCTTACTTCCAACTTACACCAGTGACCAGTGCAAACCCAGGGCTCTTGCTCTCCACCCTGAGAAAACTTGCAACATCCTGAGAAAGCTTGATTCCCAAGAGTTCTAACACAATAGTATCTGAGGAGCTTGGTCACACCAAGATCTCAGGATCGCAGAGGCAGCTGAACTCCCAGGAGCTCTGATACTACCAGAATCTCAGAGTCACAGGATCCCAGAATCACAGGATTACAGAGACAGCTGGACTCTGAAGAATTCTGAAACAACCAGGATCACAGGAGGAACAGGTTCTAGTGAGAGACAGCAAAGGCGGGTAGCACTAGAGATAAGCAGATAACTAGACTGCACAGGGTGCAGGAGCCTCAGAGCAGCCTGCAAAGGGACTGTTTCGGTTTCTATCTGCTCCCAAATTTGGGGCTGTCCCACAGCCCTCAGACCCAAACCTGCCCACAGAGAGCTGTTCTGCCAGGAGTGCTCTCACTCCTAAGCTGACTGGGGAGGGGATCCCACTTTCCCTCCACTGACTGTTCAAGGAGAGACCCCAGGAGAGCATGCAGGACTTGGGAGCAGGGCAGCATACAACAGGACACTTCTGGTCTCCATCTGTACCCAGAGCTAAGGCTGTTCATCCCACAGCCCTCAATACCCAAAACCTGCCATGAGAGAGCTGATCTTCCAGGAACACTATCACTTCTAAGGTCTCAGGGTCATAGGCCCACAGGAGGGACAAGCTCCAATCTTGTACAGCAAGACCAACTAACATCAGAGATAACCAGATGGCTAGAGGCAAGCCCAAGAACCTAAGTAACAGAAACCAAGACTACTTGGTATCATCAAAACCCAGTTCTCCCAACACAGCAAATACTGGATATCTCAACACACCTAAAAAGCAAGATTTGGATTTAAAAACACATTTCATGATTATGATAGAGGAGTTTAAGAAGGACATATATAATTCCCTCAGAGAAATAAAGGAAAGTGCAGGGAAACGAGTAGAAGCCATTAAAGAGGAAACAAAAAAAAATCCCTTAAAGAGTCACAGGAAAACAAAACAAAACAAAACAAGTAATTGAACAAAACCAACCATGACCTAAAAATAAAAAGAAACAATAAAGAAATCACAAAGGATGACAACCTAAGAAAGAAAGAAAACCTAAGAAAGAGATCAGGAGTCATAGACGCAAGCATCAGCAACAAAATACAAAAGATTGAAGAGAGACTCTCAGGGGCAGAAGATACCATAGAAAACATTCACAAAATAGTCAAAGAAAATGCAAAAAGCAAAAAGCTCCTAACTTAAAACATCCATTAAACCCAGGACACAATGAGAAGACCAAACCCTAAGAATAATAGGTATAGAAGAGCGTGAAGATTCCCAACTTAAAAGGCCATTAAATATGTCTTCAACAGAATTATAGAAAACTTCCCTAACCTAAAGAAAGAGAGGCCCGTGAGCATACAAGAAGCCTACAGAACTCCAAATATATTGGACCAGAAGAGAAATTCCTCCTGTCACATAATAGTCAAAACACCAGATACACAAAACAAGGAAAGAATATTAAAAGCAGTAAGAGAAAAAGGTCCAGTAACATATAAAAACAGACCTATCAGAATTACACCAGACTTCTCAACAGAGACTATGAAAGCTGCACAATCCTGTGTGATGTCACACAGACCCTAAGAGAACACAAATGCCAGCCCAGGCTACTTGTACTGGCTAGTTTTGTGTGTCAACTTGACACAAGCTGGAGTTATTAAAGAAAAGGAGTCTCAGTTGTGGAAATGCCTTCATGAGACCCAGGTGTAAGGCATTTTCTCAACTAGTGGTCAAGATGGGAGGACCCAGCCCATTGTGGGTGGTGTTATCCCTGGGCTGGTGGTCTTGGTTTCTATAATTCTATAAGAAAGCAAGCTGAGCAACCCAGAGTAAAGAAGCCAGGAAGTAACATCCCTCCATGGCTTCTGCATCAGCTCCTGCTTCCTGTCCTGCTTGAGTTCCAGTCCTGACTTCCTTTGGTGATGAAACAGCAATGTGGAAGTAAGTGGAATAAACCCTTTCCTCCCCAACTTGCTTCTTGGTCATGATGTTTGTGCAGGAATAGAAAGCCTGCCTAAGACACTACTACTATGTCCAGCAAGACTCTCAATTACCATAGATGGAGAAACCAAGATATTCCATGACAAAACCAAATTTACACAATATCTTTCCACAAATCCAGCCTTACAAAGGATAATAGAAAATTCCAACACAAGGAGGGAAACTACACCCTAGGAAAAGCCAGAAAGTAATTTTGCAACAAGCTCAAAAGAAGAGAGCCACACAAATACAATTCCTCCTCTAACAATAAAAATAACAGGAAACAATCAAAGCTATTCCTTATATCTCTTGACATCAATGGACTCAATTCCCAATAAAAAGACATAAACTAAAAGACTGGATATTAAAATAGGGCACAGCATTTTGCTGCATACAGGAAACACACAACAGTGTCAAAGACAGACACTACCTAAGAGTAAAAGGCTGGGAAAATTTTTTTCCAAGCATATGGTCCAATGAAAGAAGCTGGAGTAACCATTCTAATATCAAATAAAATCAACTTTCAACCAAAAGATATCAAAAAATATAAGGAAGGACACTTCATATGGATCAAAGGAAAAATCTACTAAGATGAACTCTAAATTCTGAACATCTATGCTCCAAATGCAAAGGCACCCGTATTCATAAAAGAAACTTTATTAAAACCCAAAGCACACATTGCACCTCATATAATAACAGTGGGAGATTTCAACATTCCACTCTCATCAATGGACAGATCATGGAAACAGAAACCGAAGAGAGACACAGTGGAACTAACACAAGTTATGAACCAAAAGTATTTAATACACATCTATCGAAATTCTATTCTAAAACAAAAGAATATACCTTCTTCTCAGCACCTCCTGGTACCTTCTCCAAAACTGACCATATAATTGGTAACAAAACAGGCCTCAACAGATACAAGAAGATTGAAATAATCCTATCAGATCACCATAGACTAAGACTAGTCTTCAATAACAATAATAACAACAATGACAACAAAAATCAATAAGAACAACAGCAAAAAACCCAGAAATTCCACAAACTTATGAAAACAGAAAAACACTCTATTCAATGACAACTTGGCCAAGGAAGAAATAAAGAAAGAAATTAAAGACATTTTAGAATTTAATGAAAATTAAGGCACAACATACCCAAACTTATGAGACAATGAAAGCAGTGCTAGGAGGAAAACTCATAGCTGTAGGTGCCTCCAAAAAGAAACTGGAGAGAGCACACATTAGCAGCTTGACACTACACCCAAAAGCACTAGAATAAAAAGAAGCAAATTCACCCAAGAAGGAGTACATGACATGAAGGAAATAATCAAACTCAGAACTGAAATCAACCAAGTAGAAACAAAAAGAACTATACAAAAAAATCTACAAACCAGTGGTCTTTTTGAGAAAATCAACAGATAGATAAACCTTTAGCCAGACTAACCAGAGGGCACAGAGAGAATATCCAAAAAACAAAAATCAGAAATGAAAAGAGAGACATAACACCAGAAACTGAGGAAATTCAAAAAAATCATCAGATCCTACTACAAAAGCCTGTATTCAAAAAAACTGGAAAATCTGGAGGAAATGGCCAATTTTCTAGGCACCATGTACCAAAGTTAAATCAGGACCATCTAAACAGTTCCATAATCCCTAAAGAAATAGAAGGAGTTATTAAAAGTCTCCCAACAACAAAAAAAAAAAAAAAAAAAAAAAAAAAACCCAGACCAGATGGGTTTAGTGCAGAATTCTATCAAATCTTCAAAGATGACCTAATAACAATTCTATGTAACCTATTTCACAAAATAGAAACAGAAAGAATGCGATCCAATTCGTTCTTTGAAGCCACAATTATGCTTATACATAAACCACACAAAGACCCTACCAAAAAGTAAAACTTCAGGACACTTTCCCTCATCAATATTGATACAAATATACTCAATAAAATTCCCCCATATTGAATCCAAGGACAGGTCAAATGATCATTCACCATGATCAAGTAGGCTTCATGCTACTTGATGCAGGGAGTGTTCAATATACAAAAATCCATCAATGTAATCCACCATATCAACAAATTCAAGGGAAAAAAAACACATGATCATCTCATTAGAGGCTGAGAAAACATTTAACAAAATTCAATGCCCCTTCATGGTAAAAGTCTTGGAAAAATCAGGAATTCAAGGCCCATAGCTAAACACAGTAAAAAGCAATATACAGCAAACCAGTAGCCAACATCAAACTAAATCAAGAGAAACTTGAACCAATCCCACTAAAATCAGGGACTAGACAGGCTGCCCACTCTCTACCCTACCTATCAAAATAATACTCGAAGTCTTAACCAGAGCAATTAGACAACGAAAGGAGGTCAAAGGGATACAAATTGGAAAGGAAGAAGTCAAAATATCACTATTAGCAGATGATATGGTACTATACTTAAGTGACCCCAAAATTCCACCAAAGAACTCCTAAACATGATAATAAACTTCAGTAAAGTGACTGGATATAAAATTAAGTAAACAAATCAGAAGCCTTCCTCTACTCAGGTTGAGAAAGAAATTAGGGAAATGACACCTTTCACAATAGCCACAAATAAGACAAAACACCTTGGTGTGACTCTAGCCAAGCAAGTGAAATATCTGTATAACAAGAATTTCAAATCTCTGAAGAAAAAAATCGAAGAAGACCTCAGAAGATGGACAGATCTCCCATGCTCATGAATTGGCAAGAGTAATATAGTAAAAATAGCCATCTTACCAAAAGCAAGCTACAGATTCAATGCAATCCCCATCAAAATTCCAACTTAATTCTTCATATAAAGAGCAATTTGCAAATTCATTTGGGATAACAAAAAAAAAAAAAAACAGGATAGCAAAAACTATTCTCAACACTAAAAGAACTTCTGAGGAGAAACATCATTCCTGATCTCAAGCTGTATTGCAAAGCAATTGTGATAAAAACTGCATGGTATAGAGACAGGAAGGTAGATCAATGGAATAGAATTGAAGACCCAAAAATGAACTCACATACATATGATCACTTGATATTTGACAAAGGCTCTAAAACTTTCCGATAGAAAAAAATGCTAGCATTTTCAACAAATGGTGCTGGTTCAATTGGAGGTCAGCATGAAGAAGAATGCAAATTGACCCATTCTTATAGCCCTGTACAAAGCTCAAGTTCAAATGGATGAAGGACCTCCACATCAAAGCAGATACACTCAAACTAATAGAAGAAAACTTGGGAAAGAGCTTCGAACATATAGGCACAGGGGAAATTTTTCTGAACAGAACTCCAATGGCTTATACTCTAAGATCAAAAATCTACAAATGGGACCTCATAAAGCTGCAAAGCTTTTGTGAAGCAAAAGACACTGTCATTAGAACAAAATGGCAACCAACAGATTGGGAAAGATCTTTACCAATCCTACATCTGGTGTAGGGATAATATCGAAAATATACAAAGAACTCAAGAAGTTAGACTCCAGAGAATCAAATAACCCCATTAAAAAAAGGGGGACAGAGCTAAACAAAGAATTCTCAACTCAGGAATCCCAAATGACTTAGAAGCACCTTAAGAAATGTTCAAAATCCTTACTTTAGTCTCAGGAAAAGGCAAATCAAAACAACCCTGAGATATCCTCCATTGTTGGTGGGATTGCAAGCTGATACAACCACTCTGAAAATCAGCCTGGAGGTTCCTCAGAAAATTGGACATTGCACTACCTGAGTGCCTAGCTATATCCCTTCTGCACATACATCCCAATGATGGTCCAATATATAACGAAGACACATGCTCCACTATGTTCCTAGCAGTCTTATTTATAATAGCCAGAAGCTGGAAAGAACCCAGATGTCCTTCAACAGAGGAAATGATACAGAAAACATGGTACATTTACACAATGAAATACTACTTAGCTATTAGAAACAATGACTACACGAAAGTCATAGGCAAATGGATGGAACTAGAAAATATCATCCTGAGTGAGGTAACCCAATCACAAAAAAAACATAACATGGTATGTATTCACTGATAAATGGATTTTACTGCAAAAGTAGGAATACCTAATGAAAAAAATTCACAGATAATATGAAGATCAAGAAGAAAGAAGACCAAGATGTGGATGCTTCCATCCTTCTTAGAATGGAAAACAAAATACAAGGAAATACAAGGACAAAGTGTGCAGCAAAGACTAAAGAAAATGTCATCCAGAGACTGCCCCACCTGGGCATCCATCCCATATGCAGCCATCAAACCCAGTCACTATTTCTGATGCCAAGAAGTGATTGTTGACAGGAGCCTGATAGGGATGTCTCCTGAGAGGCTCTGCCAAAGCCCTACTGATACAGAGGACTTTGCTTGCAGCTAACAATTGAACTGACCTCAGGGACCCCAATGGAGGACTTAGAGAAAAGACTGAAGGAGATGAAGCGGTTTGCAACCCCATAGGAAGAGCAACAACGTTAACAAACCAGACCCCACCAGAGCTCCCAGGGACTAAACCACCAACGAATGAGTATACATTGAGGGATAACTGGCTCCAGCTGCATATGTAGCAGAGGATGTCATTGTCCAGCATCAGTATGAGGAAAAGCCCTTGGTTCTGTGAAGTCATTTCTCCAATGTAGGGGAACGCCAGGTAGTTGAGGTGTGAGTGGGTGGGTGTGAGTAGGAACATCTTCAAAGAAGCAGGTGGAGTGGGGATGGGATATGGAAGAGGGGGAAAGGGGATGACATTTGAAATGTAAATACATAAAATATCCTAGAAAAATAAAATAAAAAGCTAAAATCCAATGTAAAGTGTAAAAAGAGAATGAATCAATACATGCCACATGAAGAAACTAAAACAAAAATATGTTAAAAAATGATTTTTATTGTTTACAACATAGAATATCAACATGTTTGAATAAGGTGGCCAATATTGCCAATAGGCTTAGATGTTTTTTAAAACTTACTTTAATAAGGGTTCTTAACCCCCATCACTTCTAGCCTACCATCCAAACATAGGGGACAAAAGATGGTAAATAGGATAAGGGGATATAGACCTGTTTAGCATTAGTTCTTTCGGGGCTATTCCAATCTTCATTTGTAAGATACCAGCAGTCCAGTCCAGTAGTGTCAGGACACCAACAATCCAGTTTAAAAGTTTCACCAAACATGAATCAGCAACAGTGGCATGATCCAGCAGAAACGGACAGGGCTGCTCGAAATTGGCATGAGTCAGTGGGAGCAACGAGGAACAACTGGCATGCCAGGAGTTCTCCGCTGTGCCTCTCTCAAAAAAATGAAGATCAGCTAAGACAAAGACCAACAATATGTCCTTGCATGGAAAGCAATGCCCAGTTACTGTCCTTTGAGTGCCACTTATACTTTCACCAAACTTCATATGTCCTCCCATGGGTCTTGCCTCAGCAAAACACCTTGTGAGTCAGAATCACATGACACAACCAGAAACTTCCACTTCAGTTGTCTTTCCAGGAACTAAGACTAAGCAACAATGTTAATGCACTGCTTATTCATGAATCCTGTCTAAAGGTTCCAACCACTCCCTTCCATTTTGTTTCACTAGGGCTGTAAGGGAATTGCAGAGGAGAATAACTATTACACCTCTCATTACTGATCAGTTCTTTGAAAGTGGGACTATGCATACAGACCTTCTGCTTGGGTATCAGTGTGTCAACATTCCTGGTGACCTGCACAGAGACAGCTAAGCAGACTGGCAGCATTTCAGAGACTTGTGATTGTCTAAGAGCAGAGGCTATTCTCTGGCTGACTGAGCTGTAAACTACACTGGATGATCAGATTTTGAAGAAAGTAACCCTAGAGAGTCATGGGGAGCACAGGGCTGAGAGAGGGCTGTGCTGAACAAATTCACATACTAAGAAGGCTTTCTCCACCCCTAATGCCATGTTTATTACTGCTCAAGCACTTCAGTTAATGGTTATATGCACTCTCTTCTGTTTATGTCTGCTTTCTTCAGTACCATATAAAGTGTAATACCTTTCTATCTTCCTTTTTCTTAACCAGGCATCCTCTCTAAATACAATTCCCCACCTTCTAGGTTCAAGACTTGAGACTGATCTCCTAGTCACCAGTAAAGTCCAAAAGCCACATTGTGCTTGTAGAGAAATAGCTTTATGGGTCACTCTATTTTTTAAAAATAAAATACATCAAAATTTCTCTATGTTTATGCTACTTTTAAATTACCCTAATTTTGTAAGTGACTTCAGTCATACCAGAGATACCAGAGTTGATACACTATTTAAAGCTTTTTCTTGTATTTGTTAATTGAAAATAGGTACAAATTAATTTCTGATACAACTTCTGTGTCTTCTATATTATCTGTTCAAAAAACTATTATTTCAGTGACACTCAAATATTACTGACAGTCAGGGAAACTCAAGAAAGTTTCCAAAAATCAGTATTGGCATTACAAGTTCACGAGACAATGTAGTGTTCATGCCCATACCTATAATATACCTGATGCTTTTATTATCGTTGTCATAGTCATCGTCGTCGTCGTCATTGTCATCATCATCATTATTATAGGAACAAAGAAAATATCACATTCAGATAAACAATAAATATAAACTTTGAAGTGATATGATATGTGACAACTATTGTGTAAATTCTAGAAATCACCCTTGAAGAAAAATGTTACGTGATAGAAAAAATGATGTACCTTTACATAGGACATTATGTATGACAATCTATGTATGGCACCCTGTCAGCACGTGTCTAAATGCATGTTTGAAATCTTCACTTTCAAATGGAAAGGGAAGGATAAACACTCCTGTGGCGACCACAGTATCACAAATGTGCTGCAGGCAGGATTTGCTGCCCATAGATTCTGATTTCAGTGAAGGCAAAAATAGGCAAGAGATATGCTCTCTTGACATTGGCATGCATCAACTCATTGCTGGGAAACATAAGCAGGTAAACAATAGGCTAGCTATGGGTTTATAACTCATGTAAGGATTTTAGCATTAGGAATATTGTGAGTTCGATAAATACTTCCTGGTTCTACAATACTGATAGCTATGTTTTAAATTAAACATAATTACACATCAGTACATTCTCCATAACTTTAGCGCGCGCACACACACACACACACACACACACACACACACACACGCAAAACATGTACACATATACAGGTACATATAGAAAGAACTATAGAGAAGGGTCTGGGACTGGGTCAGATATAAACCTGAAAATATATTTGGTGGTGTTTCCATGGACGAGGGATTGTTAGATTTAAAGAAGACACATAGTTAAAGTATATCTATAAACTAATGTAGATTATATAGATTCAAATTTCCCTATGTTATCAAATAAATACAAAACTTGTTGATAAGGTAGCCATGCATTTTGAATTTGGTATAGGGAAAAAATAAGAAATCATTATGTCAGTATAATTAAACTGGAACTGAAAATGTTAAGACTTCTAAATTATGACAGTTTTCTGGTTTTTCTAAGTTATCTACTTTACAATGAAATATATTTCTATGTCCTATGTCTATACAAGCCATAGTCATCATTTAATCATTCTACAACTTTCCTAAAATGTTAAATCTAAAACGTTGTCTAAAACTAACTGAGTATAGGTAATTTCCAGAATACAAATTAAACATAGTTGTAATTGATTATCTCATATTTCCAGATTCATTAAGGATTAATTACCTGTAATCATTATTTATTATTTCTCATGCTTGTATCCATTGACCCCATAAATTCATGTGATTCACTAACAGGATACTATGACTCAGTTACTAGCTTCAAAGATCTTTCATAAATAATATATTTCAAATATGAAAATGTTATTCTCTTCTTTAGGAATTGTTCTAAGTTTGATTGAATAATATAAAGGTTTTTTTAACTTCTGTCTATTCATCTTTGTATGGATGGGAAACAGCTCTGGAAGTAGAAAAAATGTAGACGTGTAATTACTTCTATGTACTTCAAAGGGATAAATCACTTTGCTCTTAAAGAGAGGCGATGGATGTTCTGCCCTGGAACCAAATAAGCTTTGAGTATTAGTGGAACTAATTTATGAGTGAACAGAGGAGGGAAATGAATTATTTCACAGAGAGGAGAACTTTGAAGTATTGATGTCATGGAGGTGAACATCTAAAATTACTTTATCTTCCTTTTAGAAAAATTGAAATTTAAATACATAATTTAATTTCAGCTTTAAAAATGTTCTGTTCCCAGCACAAGATAAACAGCGGAACAGCAAGAGTGTACTTCGTTAGCATCCTCCTCATAAGTCTAAGGATGCAAGCAGTGATGAATCAGTGAGCGACATCATCCGTGAGAGCCAAACTTTAGATTTAGAAGTCAGTAAATATGGGTGTTTGAGGACAAAATATTAGCTGAATGTGTTATATGAATCCATATAAACCCAGTATTTTTAAAATCTTGCTGAGGCAATAACTATATTTTTCAGGTGATGCACCAAGAACAAAGCTGTAAACCTTGTATGTTCAATTATGTCTTTATTTCTCCACTTCAAGTTCTTGGAACACCTGCTAGTATCCAGGTGCTATCCTGAACTCTAATGTACTAGAGGTCTTTAAATACCGATTCCCACTTCTAGGGAAAAAGAAAAACAAATTTTTGATGTGCATAATTTTGTTCATGTTAAACTTCCAAAATGTTCTATTACATTGACTGATTCAGCTAAATGAGTTATATTTTCAATGGAATATATTCAAAGGAAAAGAGAGAGCAAGAGCACAAGGCCTGTGGCTCTGACTTGTCATGAAGCAGGACACAAAGGCCTAGAAACTCACTGTACAGCATAATACAGCACCAACAGCAGCTGCTCTCAGCCTAGATCTGCATGCTCCTTCCAAACTCTTGAAGGCAAGGACAATTATCTTCATGTTACATTTAAAGGTATTTATTCACTTAGCAATAAATTGATGTCAAATTCATAGAGATGCTTAGCAGTATGGAGAACACATCCTAAGTGCATGAGCTTGAAAAGGAAAGCATAATGAGGGTACGAGTATCAGGGCATGACCAATTCTTCTATATAAATGGTGGATGCCTCAGTACATCCAGTCACCTTTAGTATATTGACTGTAAAGCTTTTACTTAAAATGCCTTTGCTTTATTTATTAAGGACTTCAATTTGAGCTCACGTGAATGTGTATAGTGTCTCATTATTCTTAACTGAAAACCTATAGAAAGGATCAATATCAAAGTGATTATTCTGAAACTGGGTTAGTTAATAATACTGTAAAGCGGTCATTTACTCACCCCCATGTTCTTTTCACATCTGCACTACTTATCTCTCAGTTGATGAGAAGTGGGCTTCAGTTCACACAGCAATGTCAAGTAGCAGCTGCTTGAAGCAAATTCCAGAGCAAGATGGTGAGGCCAAGTCTAGCAGGGAAGCACAGCTTTGGAAGATTCTACAGTCTTCCTTGGGCCAGTGATTATGACTGGTGCTGATAGATGTATTTGTGCTACATGCCTATGTTATTCTCTTATGTCATATCCTTAGAATCTTCTGTTAATCAGGATTATGTGAGTGGAAGAGGGTTTATTTTTCTTACATTTAAGCCAAGCCCTGCATCTCACTTTTCATCTAATAGTATATTACCTGATCTTTAACTACTCACTAACAGAATCGACAAATCTGAATAGACTGCTCTTTATGAGGATGTAATAAAAGTCTTCACAGATGCATTAAGGGCTATTTATAACAATATTTATGAGTGAAATATCATACTAAATGACTCTATCATGAGTTATTAATTTTACCCTTGAGGACTTGAAAGTCTAATGAGAAAATGAGAAGGGGTATGAGTAAAAGCAAAGCAGAAATACAGCAGTGAGTTCCCTGTGGAAGGAGAGTACAAACCATTTCAAAAACTCAGAAGACAGGAAGTGACTCAACTGGAGAGTGATGGATACTGGTCTTCTCCAAAAGACTGAGAAGTCTATACATTCTATCTCCTAATTGGGGAGCTTACATATTTATTTTGCAAGGCCAGATGCCAAAAGTGAGTAAATGGGACACACTCAGGTTAGTCTACATATTGAGAATTTTTCATGAACACAGTAAAGAAAGCACATAACTGGGTTTTAAAATTTATATATAATGTGAATACTGGTGGATCTTTACTTAGATTTAACAGAAACTAGAAAGTGGTATGTAAAAGAAACTTTTATTCACCTTGAGTGATTATCATCTGCGAGGCTTACTACTCCTCCATCTGGTAATCTAGGTATGGTCCTGGAAGCTTCTAGCCTCCCTGAAATCTAATCCAGGTCTAGAATGTTTTCAGCCTCTGAGGCTTACTGCGGAGATAAGCTCACCCTCACTTCATCTTTCTTACCTTTGGCTGCTTAATGCAACTCAGCTGTTTTGGCTCAAACTCCTCTCTAAGCTACTGGTTCAGTCTGGCTTCTCTGTCTCAGCCTCTCCTGAATTTCTCTGCTTGGCCTTATATTAAGTTTGGCAATCTGTTCTAATCTCCTCACTCCTTCACATTCTCTGGCTCATTCTGTCCTCACCTGTGTCTATATTGTTCTCTCTCTACAACCTGTGTACCACTGTTCAAGTAAAACTGCCTCCTCCTTTTCTCCTCTCTCTGTACTGCTCTCTTAACTAGCTTTCCCTTCCTTTCTCTTCTTGTGAGAGTTGGGCATATCCTGTTCTGTCAAATCTTTCTCTGGTTTGTCACATTGTCTGACAATCAGATATCACTTTCAAGCATGGCACTTCCTCCTACAAACTAACATCATTGTTTGGGATTAAAGGAATGTACTAAGGGAATGTCTGTATTCCAGTCAGAGGAATTAAAGGTGTGTGCTAAGGACTTAACACTAGAAACAGGTATTTTTTTTAATAAATAACAAAATCGTAGGGTTCACTATGTGGTCTAATATCCTGCAACTGTGGTGCACAATAGGGAAAAGAGTCTTTAAGAAAAGTGAATGAACAATGTAGTGGAACACATGTACTATAAAAATGCAAAGATGAATACAGGGAGAAGAAGGTTATGGGGGTCTTGGCATACCTGAGGATGGGGGAGTGTGTGGGAGGAAACAAGAACTATGTATATTTGAAAATGCCATAGAGAAACAGGTTATTCTGTATACTAATTTAAAAGTGGAAGAAGAGTGCGAATGCTATTTTAGACAATTAAGAGACAATATTAACTGGCATATTACTTTTAAACATCTGACATTTGCCAAGTTGTTATAAAATCTCAAAAAATAACTTAATTAAAGTATATAATTAGCTGTGAATCACCTCTATAAATCTGTTTTTTTCACATCTTTTGTTATTAACTGTTAGTCTGCTTCACCTAAGACAACAAAAAACAAGAAGATAATTATGCTTTTCTTTCATATTACTGCTTAAAATGCTATTCTTATCATACACTTAGGAAAAGTCTCAGTCAGATGTGTAATTCTACGGGTCATGTTTTCCAGACTCTATTTCAGTCTCAGAGAGGAGCTTAAAACCTGCAGGGCTCAGGCAAAAAAGTTTCTGGAGCTACATTTTTGTGCTTTTACTTATTAATGTAAAAATGTATCTACTAATATATTTTGTTCTGAATTTGCTAAATGAATACAGTTATACCATTTGATCGTAGATCAAGTTCTTAAACTTTACACACAAACACACACACACACACACACACACACACACACACATATATATATACATTATCAACAGAACCTATAGAAAAAGTTCTATAAAACGCAGTCTATGAAAAGATTAACTGATGTTTTATATTGAAGATCCAATTTCTCATAGAAAAGTAAGTCTTGTAGTGCAAAAAGTAAATTATAGATTCTATTTTTATTTCCAAAGCGAAGGAGCCTTTGCCCAAGCTGCATTGTGTATCTACTGCATGCAAGTAATGCTACACCAGCGGCCACTATACGCAACTGAAGAATGTGTGCACAACTGTGCACAGGCTGCACAGGGGCCACACACCTCCCGAAAATTGTCCAGATGGGAGGTCAATGTCAAAATGTGGTTTTCTAAGGGAAGAGTTGACAAGATTTTTTACATTATCAGAAGACCAGTGATATTCAAAGCACCCAAAATTATTCTGGAAACAACAGATGATGAAGATAATTTTTGGACCAGGATGTTTAAGCTGACTTCCATAGACAAAAGCGAACTCCTACAAAGCATCTTAATTATAAAACTCACCTATTATGTTAGAGTGGAATTTCAATTATATTTTCTTGCAATGTGCCCTATAGTCCTTCTATTATAAATGACTATTCTAGAAGTTGGACACAGCTTTTTCTCCTTATGTGGAAATCCAAACATCTCTACAGAAAATAACTAAACAGTTGGGTTACCAGAAATCCATGGCAGAAAATCCACTACGACCAAAGTGAGTTGTTGGAGGATATTGCTATTAAAGTCTTACTCTACCACATCTGGGCAGCTCCCCTGATCTCAGGGCAAAATGGAGGACTCCCTTTCCTAGCCGAGCTGTTTCTTCTCTTCCTGACATTATCTGGGGAGCCCAACCCTCACATCCTCTACCTGAGGAACATTACATAGTTTTGGACAGAAATAACAGGTTCAACTTCCTTTCCTATCTGGCAAGTACCTGGAATGTTTCTCCATCCAAATAAGGCTTCCTAGTACCTTAAGCCTCAGCCAATGTACATTCACCCTAAGGAAAACCCCTTCCCACTCTCTCAAGTTTATATAGCCCTTGTTCACTCTGTATAAAGACCAGAAGCTGTTTCAAGAATAATGTCTTAAAGAGCTGTAACACTGAAATCCACGGGGAAGGTATTCCCACAAGCCTTTGCTTCATTCTTTCCTGCCTGCTGTGCAGGTGTCTGGACTGCCTGAGGAAGTAGAACGCAGAAGCACACAGAGTGCTGCAGACAGCCCACCTTCAACTTGTTTGCATTGGTCAAGACACTGAAGCTGGATGAAATTTTAACATTGAATCTTTCTGCCCACTTACTCACTTTCTTTGTATAGTGATTTTAAGGCATGCTAAAGTTATTTGATTGCTCTTTTTCTGCACCAGAAGATAAACTATTCGTGCTTTAGAATTCACAAGTTTATCTGGTGTGGGACAATAGGGGAAGCTGTGCTTTCACTAAACATCCCCTTGGGGTCGGGGAAAAGAATTGGAAAACTTTTTGAACCAGAACTTCTTAGATCTGCTTTCCAGATTGGGCCAGTTTAGTTCTTGTCAGGATGACCTACTACTTTTCTTAGTAAAATGAACAAATATTTCAGAGCCAGTGTGATGAGGGCTCAGTACAGAGATACACTAGTGGCATTTCATCCAAAGTAGATGCTCTTTTTTATTGGATATTTTTATAATTTATTTTCATTTCAAATGCTATCCCTTTCTCAGTTTCCCATCCATAAACCCCCTATTGCATCTTCCCTCCCCTTCTTCTATGAGGATGTTCCCCTACTCATCCATCCACCCCTTCTAGCTTCTCTGCCCTGACATTCCCCTACACTGGGGGGTTGGGCCTTGGCAGAGCCAACGGATGTTCTTAGTGTTAGGGAATCTCTTAAGCAGATTGAATTCATGGCCCCTGTGTTAATTTTTGTTCTTGAATTGATGGCACATTTTGCAGCTTATCAATGTGTCTGTGTACTTGAGTTGTTTACTGACAAGAATTATAGCCATAAATCTGTCCCTTTTTTTCAATTTTTATAAAATAATACTTTTATAAATGAAAACTTATTTTTTAAGATGATGTCTTTCTAGGTATCCCTGGTTGCCCAGAGATTTCCTTCACAGACCACTCTGGCCTTTAACTCATAGACATTCACCTGCCTCTGCCTTCCAAGTGCTGGAATTAATGGTGTGTACCACCCACACAAGACAAAAATGAAGATTTTTTTGAAGAAAGTTGACATATAAATATTATGCTGTTTCCTCACATAAAGAAATTCATGCCAATGTATGTCTTATGTTAATTTATGGCTGTGACATTCAGTAACTCACATTAACTTACAAGAAAGAGATTCTCTAGGGCTTTGCAGAATACATAAACTACTGAAGTCATGCTCTGAAGAACATCCTTCTGCTTCTCTCCTGTCGACTTTCTTATCCAACAATGAAAACAACATAGTACCCAACTGTCTATGGAAGACTCTCTGGTGGGAAAAAGCTGTGCCTCCTACAATGTCAAAGGCATAAGAAGCACCTACTATTCTTTGTAGTGTAGGAGAGAACCAAGAGTGGACAATGAAGAGGACCTGGGGCCTCAGTGTTGGAAGCTCCGGTTAGAGCACTCTGAAGCTAAATGCAGTTTCCATGAGGACAAATGCCTGCTTCTAAACCCAATGTTCCCTCCAGCTCATGCTTTCCCATTATAATGTTGATTGGGAATGAGAATCATTAAACTCAGCTCTGTTTCATGCCTCTTGACTAGAGGGTTTATTCTTGTGCATAGTCTCCTCCTTATATAATGCATCTCAAATGCCACCAAAGCTTGTGTAAAAGCTCAGGAGAGAGCTGAGATTCCCTCACTTGGTGAACTTTTATGAATGTCATCTTCCTCTCATTTTCCCCTTCTCAGAGACTCATCTGGGATTCACACACAAGCTATATCCTCAAGTATGTAATTCTGTTCTTATGTCTAGTATTCTGACTTATTTTCTTACATATATAGAGCTCTTGTTTTATGATGTGTCTGTGTTGATGAGTAATTCAGGTTTATTTATAAAATATAATTCCTGCATATGAGTTACTATTAGGACCTAAAGACTTAAAAGCTTAGGTAGATACTAAGAAGAGAATAGCAATGGGCAAAAGAGATATTTATGGTCAAAGACTATACATCAATACTCCTAGCTGTATTTATTTTAGTTTTGTTACTAAGGCACTGAAAATTCCCTTAAACTAATACAAGGGATAAAACACAAAGCCAAGTGAACAAATGGGACTTGAGTTAGAACTAAGTGTCCCTTGTGACAGAGTATTATTGACTCATAGCTATTGAAAATCTACATGGCAGTTTTTCCAAAAGCTAAGATTAGATGTACCAGAAGACAGAATGATAGGTTTCTTCGTGTGTCTGTACTAATCTAAGGCAATGTGCTACATCTCCATGTTCATGGTCAAACTGTTTGCAATGGTTAAGGATTCAGCTTTCATGTCCATCAACAGGAAAAATGGATACCCAAAATGTGTTACATATTTCTTAGCTTTGAATATACCACAATGAAGTGTTTCTGTAACTGAATGCTTAGCATCAACAGTTTTCAAACACTGGCTCAAAATGACTAAAAATTAAATATTTTGTTCAGACAAACTACTGTGCAGCATCCCAATACATGAGTATTCAATCTCATCATATTCCTGCAGAATTGTAATTCCTGCACATTATCAATACTGTTACCCCATTAGAATGAGAGACAAGTAGCCTGATGCTCACAAGTTCAGTCAATGAGTTTCCAGTGAAGGTGGCTGCACTGGGGAGATGGAAAAAAATGAAGCAGATTGAGTTTCATTTTACTTGTTTCTTTGCCACCCTCCCTCTTTCATTCCCTCCTTCTCTCCTTTTCTCATCCTTTATTCTTTACTCACATGCACTGAAATGTAGTTACAGATACATATAAACACATTTCACTGATTTCATGTATCCATCTAAAATATTAATGTTAATGCTTCTATTAATGATTAATTCTTTCTAAGGACAAGGGACAACACTTCACACTGATGTATGTCTTTTTGGAACATTGATGACCTACTTTGAGAAGCACACATTTGCGCTTGCCTTTATTTTTCTCTATGGACTAATTAATCATTCAATATTATTTCACTAAAAAATATCAAGTTTTCCCCCCTTTATTTAAAAAGACGTGGAAATGTAGATGTTGATGCATCTACATTTGTGGGGTTTTTTTGAGGAATTAATAATGAATGTGGATTAATTTTTCCACTCATCCCAGATGGCTACATCTAGCAGCATTGGATATTTATAGAGCTCATATCAGTTAAGAATCCTGGCAAATCTACAAATCCATAAAATCTTTATTCAAGTCACTGTTGTTGACTAGCTTCTTCAGCACTTTATAAAACTCTGTCATTCCCAGCAGTCATCAAAGTCTTAGTTCTAGTTCTGCCTGACACACACAAGGAAATTCACAATTATTCCTGGTACAGACACATGACTGACCAGGCAGAATTCTTCTTCTTCTTCTTCTTCTTCTTCTTCTTCTTCTTCTTCTTCTTCTTCTTCTTCTTCTTCTTCTTCTTCTTCTTCTTCTTCTTCTTCTTCCTCTTCCTCTTCCTCCTCCTCCTCCTCCTCCCCCTACTCTTCTTCTTCTTCCTCTTCCTCTTCCTCTTCTTCTTCTTCTTCTTCTTCTTCTTCTTCTTCTTCTTCTTCTTCTTCTTCTTCTTCTTCTTCTTCTTCCTCTCTCTCTCTCTCTCTCTCTCTCTCTCTCTCTCTGTTTCCTATCATTTTCCTATCAGAATCCTTTCCCCACTTACATATACATAAGGCTGCATTGTGATACACTAAATTTAGGTCTTGGATCTTCTAGATTTTCTGAAAAAAATCATTCTTACTCCTTATTGTGCCTAATAAAGGACTATAGAGCAATGATACTCAGGTAGGAGGCAGAAAATTTTGCAACATTGTTATGAAAACTAGATGATTACTTTCATTAACCTCACCTTTGCCAACATAGCTGAGATCAAATAAAATATACACCTCTCAAGTATATTTTCATTAAGTGTATAAAATGTATACACCTGAGAACCATTGTCTCAGTAACAATCTTTAATTCTTTCATCACTTCAAAGTCGCCCCTCATATTCCTCTGCTGAATAGTACACAGGCTTTAAAAGAAAGCTCTCATTTTTCTTTTTGTCTTTAGCATCCCTAGGTCTAGAGCCTAGGAAAAAAAAACCTACCATACTGTACACATGCTATGTCTGCTTTATGTTGCCCAGAACCTTACTTAATTCAATATTATTCTTTTGCGACACTGTCATGAATTTATAAAAAATTACTGAGTCGCCGGCCCGCAGCAGCTCTCTGCTCCCAGACCCGGTGAAAGAGAGACCCAACCGCCTGGTCAGGTGGGCACTCCTGAGGCTGCAGAGCAGAAGAGACCACCAACACTGCTCACCACTGCCCACATCCCTGGCACAAGAGGAAACTGTATAAGGCCTCTGGGATACCGTGGGGGAGGGTCCAGGAGCGGCAGGACACCTGCCTGAGACACCACCTGAACCTGAAAGAAACAGACCGGATAAACAGTTCTCTGCACCCAAATCCCGTGGGAGGGAGAGCTAAACCTTCAGAGAGGCAGACAAGCCTGGGAAACCAGAAGAGACTGCTCCCTGCACACACATCTCGGACGCCAGAGGAAAAAGCCAAAGACCATCTGGAACCCTGGTGCACTGAAGCTCCCGGAAACGGCGGCACAGGTCTTCCTGGTTGCTGCCGCTGCAGAGAGCCCCTGGGCAGCACCCCACGAGCGAACCTGAGCCTCGGGACCACAGGTAAGACCAAATTTTCTGCTGCAAGAAAGCTGCCTGGTGAACTCAAGACACAGGCCCACAGGAACAGCTGAAGACCTGTAGAGAGGAAAAACTACACGCCCGAAAGCAGAACACTCTGTCCCCAGAACTGACTGAAAGAGAGGAAAACAGGTATACAGCACTCCTGACACACAGGCTTATAGGACAGTCTAGTCACTGTCAGAAATAGCAGAACAAAGTAACACTAGAGATAATTTGATGGCGAGAGGCAAGCGCAGGAACCCAAGCAACAGAAACCAAGACTACATGCCATCATCGGAGCCCAATTCTCCCACCAAAACAAACATGGAATATCCAAACACACCAGAAAAGCAAGATCTAGTTTCAAAATCATATTTGATCATGATGCTGGAGGACTTCAAGAAAGACATGAACACACTTAGGGAAACACAGGAAAACATTAATAAACAAGTAGAAACCTACAGAGAGGAATCGCAAAACTCCTTGAAAGAATTCCAGGAAAATACAATCAAACAGTTGAAGGAATTAAAAATGGAAATAGAAGCAATCAAGAAAGAACACATGGAAACAACCCTGGATATAGAAAACCAAAAGAAGAGACAAGGAGCTGTAGATACAAGCTTCACCAACAGAATACAAGAGATGGAAGAGAGAATCTCAGGAGCAGAAGATTCCATAGAAATCATTGACTCAACTGTCAAAGATAATGTAAAGCGGAAAAAGCTACTGGTCCAAAACATACAGGAAATCCAGGACTCAATGAGAAGATCAAACCTAAGGATAATAGGTATAGAAGAGAGTGAAGACTCCCAGCTCAAAGGACCAGTAAATGTCTTCAACAAAATCATAGAAGAAAACTTCCCTAACCTAAAAAAAGAGATACCCATAGACATACAAGAAGCCTACAGAACTCCAAATAGATTGGACCAGAAAAGAAACACCTCCCGTCACATAATTGTCAAAACACCAAATGCACAAAATAAAGAAAGAATATTAAAAGCAGTAAGGGAAAAAGGTCAAGTAACATATAAAGGCAGACCTATCAGAATCACACCAGACTTCTCGCCAGAAACTATGAAGGCCAGAAGATCCTGGACTGATGTCATACAGACCCTAAGAGAACACAAATGCCAGCCCAGGTTACTGTATCCAGCAAAACTCTCAATTAACATTGATGGAGAAACCAAGATATTCCATGACAAAACCAAATTTACACAATATCTTTCTACAAATCCAGCACTACAAAGGATAATAAATGGTACAACCCAACATAAGGAGGCAAGCTATACCCTAGAAGAAGCAAGAAACTAATCGTCTTGGCAACAAAACAAAGAGAATGAAAGCACACAAACATAACCTCACATCCAAATATGAATATAAAGGGAAACAATAATCACTATTCCTTAATATCTCTCAATATCAATGGCCTCAACTCCCCAATAAAAAGACATAGATTAACAAACTGGATACGCAATGAGGACCCTGCATTCTGCTGCCTACAGGAAACACACCTCAGAGACAAAGACAGACACTACCTCAGAGTGAAAGGCTGGAAAACAACTTTCCAAGCAAATGGTCAGAAGAAGCAAGCTGGAGTAGCCATTCTAATATCAAATAAAATCAATTTCCAACTAAAAGTCATCAAAAAAGATAAGGAAGGACACTTCATATTCATCAAAGGAAAAATCCACCAAGATGAACTCTCAATCCTAAATATCTATGCCCCAAATACAAGGGCACCTACATACGTAAAAGAAACCTTACTAAAGCTCAAAACACACATTGCACCTCACACAATAATAGTGGGAGATTTCAACACACCACTCTCATCAATGGACAGATCATGGAAACAGAAATTAAACAGTGATGTCGACAGACTAAGAGAAGTCATGAGCCAAATGGACTTAACGGATATTTATAGAACATTCTATCCTAAAGCAAAAGGATATACCTTCTTCTCAGCTCCTCATGGTACTTTCTCCAAAATTGACCATATAATTGGTCAAAAAACGGGCCTCAACAGGTACAGAAAGATAGAAATAATCCCATGCGTGCTATCGGACCACCACGGCCTAAAACTGGTCTTCAATAACAATAAGGGAAGAATGCCCACATATACGTGGAAATTGAACAATGCTCTACTCAATGATAACCTGGTCAAGGAAGAAATAAAGAAAGAAATTAAAAACTTTTTAGAATTTAATGAAAATGAAGATACAACATACTCAAACTTATGGGACACAATGAAAGCTGTGCTAAGAGGAAAACTCATAGCGCTGAGTGCCTGCAGAAAGAAACAGGAAAGAGCATATGTCAGCAGCTTGACAGCACACCTAAAAGCTCTAGAACAAAAAGAAGCAAATACACCCAGGAGGAGCAGAAGGCAGGAAATAATCAAACTCAGAGCTGAAATCAACCAAGTAGAAACAAAAAGGACCATAGAAAGAATCAACAGAACCAAAAGTTGGTTCTTTGAGAAAATCAACAAGATAGATAAACCCTTAGCCAGACTAACGAGAGGACACAGAGAGTGCGTCCAAATTAACAAAATCAGAAATGAAAAGGGAGACATAACTACAGATTCAGAGGAAATTCAAAAAATCATCAGATCTTACTATAAAAACCTATATTCAACAAAATTTGAAAATCTTCAGGAAATGGACAATTTCCTAGACAGATACCAGGTATCGAAGTTAAATCAGGAACAGATAAACCAGTTAAACAACCCCATAACTCCTAAGGAAATAGAAGCAGTCATTAAAGGTCTCCCAACCAAAAAGAGCCCAGGTCCAGACGGGTTTAGTGCAGAATTCTATCAAACCTTCATAGAAGACCTCATACCAATATTATCCAAACTATTCCACAAAATTGAAACAGATGGAGCCCTACCGAATTCCTTTTACGAAGCCACAATTACTCTTATACCTAAACCACACAAAGACACAACAAAGAAAGAGAACTTCAGACCAATTTCCCTTATGAATATCGAAGCAAAAATACTCAATAAAATTCTGACAAACCGAATTCAAGAGCACATCAAAACAATCATCCACCATGATCAAGTAGGCTTCATCCCAGGCATGCAGGGATGGTTTAATATACGGAAAACCATCAACGTGATCCATTATATAAACAAACTGAAAGAACAGAACCACATGATCATTTCATTAGATGCTGAAAAAGCATTTGACAAAATTCAACACCCCTTCATGATAAAAGTCCTGGAAAGAATAGGAATTCAAGGCCCATACCTAAACATAGTAAAAGCCATATACAGCAAACCAGTTGCTAACATTAAACTAAATGGAGAGAAACTTGAAGCAATCCCACTAAAATCAGGGACTAGACAAGGCTGCCCACTCTCTCCCTACTTATTCAATATAGTTCTTGAAGTTCTAGCCAGAGCAATCAGACAACAAAAGGAGATCAAAGGGATACAGATCGGAAAAGAAGAGGTCAAAATATCACTATTTGCAGATGATATGATAGTATATTTAAGTGATGCCAAAAGTTCCACCAGAGAACTACTAAAGATGATAAACAACTTCAGCAAAGTGGCTGGGTATAAAATTAACTCAAATAAATCAGTTGCCTTCCTCTATACAAAAGAGAAACAAGCCGAGAAAGAAATTAGGGAAACGACACCCTTCATAATAGACCCAAATAATATAAAGTACCTCGGTGTGACTTTAACCAAGCAAGTAAAAGATCTGTACAATAAGAACTTCAAGACACTGAGGAAAGAAATTGAAGAAGACCTCAGAAGATGGAAAAATCTCCCATGCTCATGGATTGGCAGGATTAATATAGTAAAAATGGCCATTTTACCAAAAGCAATCTATAGATTCAATGCAATCCCCATCAAAATACCAATCCAATTCTTCAAAGAGTTAGACAGAACAATTTGCAAATTCATCTGGAATAACAAAAAACCCAGGATAGCTAAAGCTATCCTCAACAATAAAAGGACTTCAGGGGGAATCACTATCCTGAACTCAAGCAGTATTACAGAGCAATAGTGATAAAAACTGCATGGTATTGGTACAGAGACAGACAGATAGACCAATGGAATAGAATTGAAGACCCAGAAATGAACCCACACACCTATGGTCACTTGATTTTTGACAAAGGAGCCAAAACCATCCAATGGAAAAAAGATAGCATTTTCAGCAAATGGTGCTGGTTCAACTGGAGGGCAACATGTAGAAGAATGCAGATCGATCCATGCTTATCACCCTGTACAAAGCTTAAGTCCAAGTGGATCAAGGACCTCCACATCAAACCAGACACACTCAAACTAATAGAAGAAAAACTAGGGAAGCATCTGGAACACATGGGCACTGGAAAAAATTTCCTGAACAAAACACCAATGGCTTATGCTCTAAGATCAAGAATCGACAAATGGGATCTCATAAAACTGCAAAGCTTCTGTAAGGCAAAGGACACTGTGGTTAGGACAAAACGGCAACCAACAGATTGGGAAAAGATCTTTACCAATCCTACAACAGATAGAGGCCTTATATCCAAAATATACAAAGAACTCAAGAAGTTAGACCGCAGGGAAACAAATAACCCTATTAAAAAATGGGGTTCAGAGCTAAACAAAGAATTCACAGCTGAGGAATGCCGAATGGCTGAGAAACACCTAAAGAAATGTTCAACATCTTTAGTCATAAGGGAAATGCAAATCAAAACAACCCTGAGATTTCACCTCACACCAGTGAGAATGGCTAAGATCAAAAACTCAGGTGACAGCAGATGCTGGCGAGGATGTGGAGAAAGAGGAACACTCCTCCATTGTTGGTGGGATTGCAGACTGGTAAAACCATTCTGGACATCAGTCTGGAGGTTCCTCAGAAAATTGGACATTGAACTGCCTGAGGATCCAGCTATACCTCTCTTGGGCATATACCCAAAAGATGCCTCAACATATAAAAGAGACACGTGCTCCACTATGTTCATCGCAGCCTTATTTATAATAGCCAGAAAATGGAAAGAACCCAGATGCCCTTCAACAGAGGAATGGATACAGAAAATGTGGTACATCTACACAATGGAATATTACTCAGCTATCAAAAACAACGAGTTTATGAAATTCGTAGGCAAATGGTTGGAACTGGAAAATATCATCCTGAGTGAGCTAACCCAATCACAGAAAGACATACATGGTATGCACTCATTGATAAGTGGCTATTAGCCCAAATGCTTGAATTACCCTAGATCCCTAGAACAAACGAAACTCAAGACAAATGATCAAAATGTGAATGCTTCACTCCTTCTTTAAATGAGGAAAAAGAATACCCTTGGCAGGGAATAGAGAGGCAAAGATTAAAACAGAGACTGAAGGAACACCCATTCAGAGCCTGCCCCACATGTGGCCCATACATATACAGCCACCCAATTAGACAAGATGGATGAAGCAAAGAAGTGCAGACCGACAGGAGCCGGGTGTAGATCGCTCCTGAGAGACACAGCCAGAATACAGCAAATACAGAGGCGAATGCCAGCAGCAAACCACTGAACTGAGAATAGGTCCCCTATTGAAGGAATGAGAGAAAGAACTGGAAGAGCTTGAAGGGGCTCGAGACCCCAAAAGTACAACAATGCCAAGCAACCAGAGCTTCCAGGGACTAAGCCACTACCTAAAGACTATACATGGACTGATTCTGGACTCTGACCC
Organism: Rattus norvegicus; assembly: GCF_021556685.1. Lineage (NCBI taxonomy): Eukaryota > Metazoa > Chordata > Mammalia > Rodentia > Muridae > Rattus > Rattus norvegicus. The sequence continues at coordinate 116,649,826 of NC_141534.1, forward strand.
CATAGGTAGCAATGAATATCCTAGTAAGAGCACCAGTGGAAGGGGAAGCCCTGGGTCCTGCTAAGACTGAACCCCCAGTGAACTAGTCTATGGGGGGAGGGCGGCATTGGGGGGAGGGTTGGGAGGGGAACACCCATAAGGAAGGGGAGGGGGGAGGGGGATGTTTGCCCGGAAACCGGGAAAGGGAATAACACTCGAATTGTATATAAGAAATACTCAAGTTAATAAAGAAAAAAGAAAAAAAAATTACTGAGTCACATGTCTAGGGTACACTAATTTAAAACTGCCACAATGACTCAGTATCACTTTGCATTCTGAACTGACATCGCATTAAGACCTGTGACTCTACATCTCTGGAAAGTTTCGGAGATACATATTCATTAAATTGTGATTTTTATTTGCATTCTCTTAATGTCTACTAATCTAATTATTCTCATATGTTCTTTTGTGAAATATCTTACTAAGCTTCATGGTCATTTTTAGTTTTTAATGAATGTGTGTACATTTTTTTTATTTGGCTTATACATTCCATATACGCTAAAGAAACAATGTTTAAAGTGTGCAGATATAACCATTTGATCTCAGTTTTAACATTTCTCAGTAGTTGTTTTTGTATATCAATTTCTAAGTAAAGTCTGTGACATGTTTTCTTAGAGGTTATTTTGTTTTCTAACTTCAAAGGTTAAAACAAAACCTCTGTATTTTTATCTAAACATACTAAACTTTTAACTTAGTATGAATATATATATGTATATATACATATATATATGAAGATAACTTGTAAACATTAATTTCTTTTACAGGGTCTTCTAGACATTAATTTCTTTTGGAGGGTGTTCTAGTTATCCCCACATTGTTGGTTAAAAACACTTTTCCTCCTTTAACAAAGCATTGTTTTAATTGAATAATTATAATTCCTCCCTTGCCTAGAGTCATATTATCAAACTGCTAAGATGCGAAGTGTACCACCTGTAGACAGTGCCTCTACTTACCTGGGGACATTGGAAAAGCGAGCATTATCCATTTACAGTGTGGCATAATATATAAAACTTATACAATATATTCTAAATCTGTTGGAGTAATGCATCATGGGTAAGTTAGTCTTACAACTGTCACTTCCCATAGTAAAATTCTGTGGATCCTAGTACATTTGTGAGCAGCTCTTCTGGGTTCTTGGAGTTCATCCAGGAAATTACTAAGTCAGAGGCTTGGGATCTCTGAAATAGCAAGAAACCTTTTGTAAAAGCTGAAAAACTACAAGGTGAAAATTGGAATACTTTAATTATTAATACAGTTTTCTATCTTTAGTTCACAATATTCATTGTCATGACTTTATATTATATGATGATACCCTGATTGTGATTCTTACATATTCTTTTGGCTCCCGTAAGAACTTCGGATTTCCATATGCCTTTTAGAACTGATCTTTCATTCTCTGGCCAACACTCCTTTGAGTTGAGTGGAGTCACATTACTTCTTAGACTGCTTGTGCTTCTTGTCTCAGTGCCATCCACACTTGAGGATGTTTCTCATAAATGTGTTTTCAGGAGGGATGCTTTGGGTCTTTGGAACAGGGGCAAGAATGGTTTGCTAACAACAGATCCCATAAGGGTTCAGGCACACCTGGACTAGACAAGAAGAATTCTGTTAAACCCTGAAGTGCTGCTTTAATGTAAACACTGTTTGTTCTGACCCTGCCAGAATTCTTAAACATAAATATAAAAAAGAGTAAGAGGAAATAGAAGGAAATTGGAAGGAAGTAAGAAACTAAAGAAATAAAGGAATCAAGTGAAATATGGGTCAAGATTTTTCTCTATTGAATATACTAAGGTTCTGTAATAGCTCTTCTTGGCTGTCAACTTAACCTCATCTGAGATTAACTTAAAAAATAAGCAAGTAGATATACTTGTGACAAATTTTTAGTTTATTTCATTTGAGGTATGAAGTCTCATTTTAAATCCAGATCACTTGAGGTGTGAAGATTCATCCTAACACTGGGTCACATCTCCTAGCAGCTTACATAAAGGACATGGAAGAAAGATGTTTTGCTTTTGGTGTGCTTGCCCTCGTTCTCACATGTAAGTTGGAATATCCTGCTGCCAAAGCATTCCTTTACTAGTGTTAGAGCCTATGTCTTCTGGGTTCTTACATGGAATGAAGTCTGGCTGAGATATTCAACCTCGTTGGCTAATTGACTGTTGCATTCCTGGGCTCTCCAAGAAGCCAGCCACTGTTGGACTAGCTGGACCACAGCCTGAAAGCCACTCTAATAAATAGCATTACATACAAACAAGCATACATATATACATACATATCTATTCTATCACTTCTATTCTGCTATACAACAGTTGACTAACACAACTTCTAAAGCACTTGACCTCTGCACATTACTATTATTTCCTGTACAATGCCGTGTGCATGTCCTAAGTCATTCAGAGATATTTAACTCAAATTTAAGTCACAAACATATGTCTGACCTTTATCTGTTTTTTATTTTCCACACCATGGATTTGTGAGAACTGTGCTACATGTAAGTTATAAAAAAGAATTCTGAATTACCAACCTTAATTTATGCAACAATTTGACATTAACTGTAGCGAACTTTTATGACTTCAGAATTATCGACCTATGACTGAACACTAAAGGCCTTTATAGATTTTACTGAAGGCTGAGAAACAATTCTATTGGAAATGGCAGCTTATATTAACACTGCTCAAAGAAAGCTTGTCAAAGTTTCATACCTTCACTTGACTTTTGAAAGTAAGAATGGTTTATATATCAAAAGAATTTATAGGCTCATTTTAGCCTGTTTAAAATGTTTTTTTTCTATATGGGTACACTTAATACTATTAACTGTCAAGATTGTGTTTAATAGATAAAGGCCAGTCCTATCAGCCATAAATTATCATACTGGTGATACCTAAGTAGAATCAGAGATGTGATACTTCTCTCTCTCTCATTCTCTCAAACAAACATGCAGCCATGCACACACACACACACACACACACACACACACACACACACACACACACACAATGTGTATGTCTGTGTGTTGGAGTGGTGTGTGTCTGTGTCTGTGTCTCTCTGTGTGTACATGCTTAATTAGGGACTAGAGAAATGCTTCAATGACTAAGAGCTTTTCATCTTAATAGAAAGATACTGAGTCCCATGTTAGACAGCTCAAAAACCCTGTCACTGTCACTTAAAGGAATCCTTTTTTCTGGCTTCTTCATCCACCTGAACTAACATGTGCACAAACAATCACGCGCACACACACACACACACACACACACACACACACACACACACACGCTCATAAATAACAATAAATAGAAGATAAGTCTTAGTTAAATAAATGCCACAATATATAATAAGAAGTACATTGTCCTATAGCTATATAAATTAAGATACAAATTCAGTACAAAATAAATTTAATTTAATACTAACTAAATCATTAATCTATTTAGTCTTTTCAATGACATAAGCAGCTTAATGGTAAATAATATTATTATACAAAAGGTATCAAAGAGTTTAGAACATTTGGGTTTATAATGGTAATTTATTTGAAGCTCTGAGAATATTAATTTGAAATACTAATATGAAATGTGAGAAAATTACAAGTAATAGTAATTATTGCATTATATTGCTACATTCTCTTTACTCTTTTAGATGAGAAAATATATAATAAAAATTAAATTACTTTATTCTCCCTAGTAAATTCTTTGTAAATGCTGCTAAATAATCTTTAAGTATATACTTGAAATAAATTAAGTGGTGCCATAAGGTGAAAATCAGAAGCAAAGGCCACTCTGAGCAAACAAGTTTGTAAAACTGGGACAATTGCATTCCAATTTCACATAGCTGTAGTCCACATTAACACTGATAAAAAAGAAATCAAGAAAATCTTATTTCTTACCAAAGATTCCAACCAATTTATTCTATATTGATCCAATTATTTGGGCCATTTCTCTACTTATATCACTCCCAAACTATGTTTGCATAAATATTAATTGACATACACATACCTGCATTCATTTTCATTCTACTTATGTTTAATGAGCACTTGCTTTATGTACAAGAAAATTGATTACAAAGCAAAACAGCAGCTGGACAGATGGCTCATCCATTAAATTCATATAGTGTTCTCACAGAAGATCTGAGTTTGGCTCCCAGCATCTAAGTCAGATCAACTACTGGTAACTCAAACTACTTTTTGTCTTGTTTTAGACTCTGAGGGCACTTGCACTCACATATGTGCAGTTGGACATGCACGTATGTACACAAACACACACACAAAAACACATACAGAAAGTTAATTTTTTTATCTTCAGAAAAATCTAGAAAATACAAATGTTGCTTTGCAAAACTGAAATTTCATTCAAGTGCAGAAAACAGACAAAAAAATAACTACAGAAGTTGTTAATCACTCAGGAGAAGAAAAGGCCAGGTAGCACATTAAAACACAAGCAGTAATAACAAGAGTAGCACACTCTCATTAGAACACAGGGGTGCAATGGCAATCCCATTAGGATATGTGCTCACCTCTTTGTCTACATGGATGACTTAATTCCAAACACCAAGGAAATAATTCTTCCAAAGATATAATCGATACTATTATAGATGTTTATTACACCACAACTATTTCTTTCAAAGATCTATATACAAATTCTTCATTTCTAAAAAGCATGGAACAAAAGTCAACTGTACATCAAAATGTAACAGAGGAAAAATTTATGTAATATAGAAAGATCCTTGATAGACTCAAGGTTTGGTTAGAGACTGGTACATAAATTCTAATTAATATACATATTTGATTTGTACACACACAAAAGACCTGATTCTTTTTGTTAATGAATATGCAGAATTTTAAATGTTAAATACAAAGTTAATCTACATAAAAAATTAAAAGGAGTAAATATGAAACAAACAAGTAATATTTAAAGAAAATCACAGCAATCATTTGGTGCTCTTATGGTTCATATTGGTACTTTTGTTGGAACAAGGCGCTATTGAAGTATTTGCAAGATATTTTACATATGTACATTTATGAGTAAATTTCATTAATTGGGAAATATTTTCATTTAGCATATGCATGTACCTTTATGCATATGTAAATACATAATTTATTTGTATTTTTATTGGAGATATTTTCAGTATCATCGTGATCTTGGTTCTTATGAAAAATAAATATAGAATCTTTCAAAGTCTATTCAACAATGAAAATACCAGTTTTTATTTTTAAAGTAAATGCAATGCACATATATAAATAGTATTTATATGTTTTCTATTAATAAAAATATCATATCCATGCAAAAGTTATGTTTTGTTGATCTTTTCTCAGTAAGTCTTTGTTTCCTGAAGTCCACTCTCTGCTGATGCAATTTGACTAGAACACATCTGAATTGTAATGCCTGCCACAGTCTTCCTGACCTAGTTTATATTTATTATTATTATACAGTTATACTAAAGACCACCTCCCTTTAGTAGATCTCCGGCCTCTTCCTCAACATGTATCTGAGTTTTTTTCCACAGCCATGTGACAAAGAGCTCTGAAACCCAATAGTAAGGCCAACTCTGGAAATGAATCTCATTACCCAGTTTTCATTCCTCTTGTCTCGCTACATTGTCTTATAAATTTCAATTGTGACATATATCAATCATATAGAAAATAACAAAGCAAGCATTTACACACAGCACTAAAAGTCTATCTCACTCTCTTCTCTCCAGACACACAGTCTGTATCTTTAAGATGGTGCATATTGTTGTAACCCACAACAATGAAACAACTTTTGAGAAAATAACATTCATGTTCATCAAACTCAGAATGTACAAGAAAACATAAGCTTTACAGAACAGAGTCATAGTTTTTCAGGTCCAGTTGCTAGGGCTTGTGATTAGGCTTTTAAAAAAACACAATTACCGGATATAGATCTCTCCTGAGAGACACAGCCAGAATATGGCAAATACATAGGCGAATGCCAGCAGCAAAGCACTGAACTGAGAACGGGACCCCCAGTGTAGGAATCAGAGAAAGGACTGAAAAAGCTTGAAGGGACTTGAGACCCCATATGAACAACAATGTCAACCAACCAGAGCTTCCAGGGACTAAGCCGCTACCCAAAGACTATACATGGACTGACCCTGGGCTCCGACCTCATAGGTAGCAATGAATAGCCTAGTGAGAGCACCAGTGGAAGAGGAAGCCCTTGGTCCTGCCAAGATTGAGCCCCCAGTGAATGGGATTGTTGGGGGGAGGGAGGTAATGAGGGGAGGATGGGGAGGGGAATACCCATATAGAAGGGGAGGGGAAGGGGTTAGGGGGATGTATGCCTGGAAACCAGCAAAGGTAATAACAATTGAAATGTTAATAAGAAATACCCAATGTAATAAAGATGGAGAAAAAAAAAGAAGAAAAAAAAAAGGAAGAAACACAATTGCCAAAGCTGCAAAGTTCAAATATAAGAATTTCAATGATTAATATATGAAACTGAATACTTAAAATGGGCCTAGAGAAGTTATTTGACAACTGAGAAGCTTGCCTAGGCAAGTAGATATGCAGGATTTTTTAAAAAGTAAACAATGATGATATTTATGAGTTTAGTCTCTTTCTTGAGTGTGTTTCTTAAACAAGCAACAAAGTCATCATGTGCCTGCCCAACAGCATAGGATCAGGCTATGTTAGTTTCTGCTGCTTTGTGTGTGTGTGTGTGTGTGTGTGTGTGTGTGTGTGTGTGTGTGTGTTTCCTTAATCAGCTATTTTATAAGTCAATTAATATTCAACATTTTATCAAATCAAAGGCATTATATATGTCAGGGACGTATTTATGTATAATGAAGGGGAGGGGAAGGGGATAGGGGATGTTTGCCTGGAAACCAGGAAAGGTACTAAGCCCATCTAAGCAGAGTGAACTACCTTTCCATTAACAGAAACCCAGAAAGGTTTAGGAGCCTACACATAAATGCACACTTTATTATTGTTGAACAATATTCTGATTTTGGTAGTTTCAAGATGTTTCATGAAAAAACATTTCTGTTTTAAATCCAATAGTCTTTGTTAGCATTTTCATAAACATTCATATTCTTGCTTTAATAGATCACCTTCATCTATATTTTACCTATAAGATCATTTTATATTTTGAAGACAACACAGCCATCACCATTCAGTTTGCAGGTCCCAATAGTTGTAGAAAAACAAGTAATGCAAATGAAAGTACTTTTCACTATAATAAACTATAAATTTCATAAGTTAAATATTTTCAGACAGACTTACTATTCTAGTATTTCAATATATTTTTTGAAAGCTTAGACGTTTGAGGAATAAAAGCAACCCTTTCAATTACCTGGATTCAAAGCAAACAGGTAATTGGTTTTCTCTAAAAACATTCTACCAAGTCTTGCCGTAGGAATTTTCAATTGGCATCTGAAAAGACATTGTTTTGTGTCAAGATGAAAAATAACCTGAGCTCTATATTGAAGATACATAGAGACCACAGTAGTTAACTGCACATGGGTGAGTCCTGGACTTGCTGTTATTACTGTCACTAAATTAATCAAACAATGACAAGCTAGGGCATCCACTGCTTACCTTCCTTCTTGAAATATGAAAATGTTAAACAAGCATAAATTCAACTTAAAATTAATATAAAATATTTGCATTATATGTGAAGATTGCTTTTGAAATTATTATAATCTATGACTACAAAGAAAAAGGTTTTATACAAAATATTTGAAATTTTTCTAATTGTAATGTTAATTAAATGTTTGGGTACATGTATATTTTCCAACAACTTGGGAACAAATCATCTGTAAACCAGGCTTTTGTTATCAAAACTCAAGCTTAGAGGAGTCAAGCTGGCTCAGTGGGTGATACATGAAAAAGGCAGGAAGACTTAAAATAGATAGATATCCTGTGACTTTTACATTATAGTCATATAGAGCTCACACATCAGAGATAATAAAAATTATTTAAAGTAAGATTCAAGAAGCCTGCAAGATGGCTGAGCCTGAAGACCCAATTCTCCCAACCCCAACCTTGAACCTATATTGTGGAAGAATATAAACAATTCCACATGAAACACACAGACACACACACACACACACACACACACACACACACCACTCAACATTCATACTAAAACACATGTTCACACACACACTTGCCCACCTGTAAATACACAAATATAATAAAAATAAAAATAAGTTAAGGTCTGAAATCATGCACAGAGGAAAGAAGAACTGACTGTTACCTATGAACACTTTTTATGGGGAAGGAGTCCTGGAAGGTTAGAGTAATGATTTCAGATTTTAGGGTTGATCCCTAAGTAGTCATTTTTATTTTTGTTGTTGTTTTTGCTTTTCTGTTTTGTTTTGTTTTCTTTTGTTTCTTTGTTATTTTTTTACTATGAATAAATACTATGGTTTTTTAGGTAGCTAGCTAAAATATAAATTCTACCTTTGATTATTTGTTTTTTCTATTACTATAGAATAAGAAAAGGTTATTTTTGAAATACTGTGTATTCATACCCAAGAATACTCAGAAGCCATCCCTACTAGTTGAAATGAGTCACCAGCATAACCCCATTGAGAGGAGTTAAAACAACAGAACTTAGGTCAAGGCAGCAATACAAAGTCTAAGGACCATCGTTTACAAATTGAGATGGAGGCATTAGAGACTAAGATTGCATCTAAGTGCTTATTAGCATACAATTAGAAACTTTTAAAACTATTATGCATGAAAAATCATTGTTTGAAAATTCGTCATTACATATAATGCTCAGAGGATTCTGAAAACAGCAGTTAATAACCTGGGAGGCAGATGCTGGCGGGAATGTGGAGACAGAGGAATACTCCTCCATTTATGGTGAGATTGCAAGCTGGTGCAACCACTCTAGAAAGCTATTCCTCAGAAAATTGGACATAGTACTACCTGAGGACCCAGCTATACCACTCCTGGGCATATACCCAAAAGATGTTCCAACATATAACAAAGACACATGCTCCACTATGTTCATAGCAGCCTTATTTATAATAGCCAGAAGCTGGAAAGAACCCAGATGTCCCTCAACAGAGGAATGGATACAGAAAATGTGGTGCATTTATACAATGGAATATTACTCAGCTATTAAAAACAATGACTTTATGAAATATTTAGGCAAATGGATGGAACTAGAAAATATTATCCTGAGTGAGGTAACTCAAGCACAAAAGAATATACATGGTATGCACTCACTGAGAAGTGGATATTAGGCCCAAATCTTTGAATACCCAAGATACAGTTCACAGACCACATGAAGCTCAAGAAGGACCCAAGTGTGGATGCTTCAGTTATTAGGAGGAGGAACAAAATACTCACAGAAGGAAACACAGAGACAAAGTGTGGGGCATAGACTGAAGGAAAGGCCATCTGAAGACTGCCATACATGGGGATCCCTCCCATATACAGTCACCAAAGCCAGACACTATTGCAGATGACAAGAAGTGCATGCTGTCAGGAGCCATATAGCTGTCTCCGGAGAGGTTCTGTCAGAGCCTGATAAATACAGAGGCAGATGCTCTCAGGTAATTATTGGACTGAGAACAGGGTCCCCAATGGAGGAGTTAGAGAAAGGACTGAAGGAACTGAAGGTGTTTGCAACCCCATAGGAAGAACAACAATATTAACCAAACAGATTTCCCTTCCGCCAACCCCCCCCCAGAGTTCCCAGCGACTAAACCACCAACCAAAGAGTACATATGGAGCAACCCATGGCTCCAGCTGCATATATATATATGTATATATACATATATATATACATATACATATATATAGCAGAGGATAGCCTTGTTCGACCTCAATTGGAAGAGAGGCCCTTGGTCCTGTGAAGTCCAGAGGCCCTAATGTAGAGGAATGCTAGGGCAGGGAGGTATGTGGGCATGCATGTGCATGTGTGTGTGTATCTATGAGTGTGGTTGTAATGATGTGTGCTCTAAAGTAATAACAATGAATGTAAGAATAGAAAATATTCTGAGCAAATTGAATGATGGAATACAGGAAAATATATAAAGAACATATCGAGAACTTAAATGTTTGAGAAATACTAGTAGGTGTGGCTTGCTAAATAGTTATCTTTTCTTCTTTTTATCATAATGTCATTAATTTTAAAATCACTAAAATTCACATATATGTTAAGTGGCACTCTTTTTTTTCTAATAAAAATCCACATGTCAAGAAAACTGAAAAGATGTATTTAGTAGTTCATTAATAATTCTTATTTAATAGTATTTATTTAGCTTTGAAAATATCCTAAGATTTCTCATTTCTTTACACTACCAATTAAACACTTTTATTCTTATTCCTGGGACATAGCCATAGTCTATATTATAATATTTTATGTATCTAATCTCAATATCATTTTGATTTTGTCTCTGTTACACCTCAATAAATAGACCATGAGGATCTTTACTGACGGATTCATTTCCAGCCCTGGTTTGTCAAAACTTTCCAAATTCTGCTGCTCTTTCTCCTAAGTTACAAGATGGAGACATGAATACCTAGAGGAGACAACCAAGGGAACAGTTATCCCTCTACATAAATGGCAAAACCATAAACATCCCTTATACCTGAGACATTTTCAGGAGATTATTTATATAGTACTTGACATTATTTAATTTAAAATCATATTAGTTTATTAAGTTTATAAAATGTATCTTGCCTTGAAAATAAATAAAATTACTTAAGGAGTGATCATCTCAAAATTATATGCTTATCTACAAGGTTCTACTTCAAGGAAACTTCTGTTTCATGTGTCTATACAATGTATATATGCATATTTTCTGTTTTACAATAATATATATATATTAACCAGATATATAAGTAAATATATATTCTGCACCATATTTTATTTCTTTAGCATATGTTACATAATATACATACCTATAGATAATTTTTTATTTTAAATTATTTAAGTTTTAATTATGTGTATGAATGTGTCATTGTTACCTGTCCTCGAGTGTAGGGTCCAATGTGTCTGGAAGAGGGCATCAGATCCCTTGGAGCAAGCAGTTGTGAGCTTCTTAATGTGGGTCCTAAGAAGAAAACAGAGGTGACTTATGTCTCTAAGGACACCCCTATGTTGCTTTACCTCAACACTCATAGTCTTGGAGCAGAGGCAGAGGCAGGCAGAAAAGGAAGAAGAGAGAGGTCCCCGAGTGGTGGTAGTGAGTCTTACTGATGTGGGCAAGTCCACAGTGTCGACTGCTACTCAATTAGGCAATGCATTTGGGCCGATGTCTCACATGGTGTTGGATGTAGGCCAGGACTCTGTGTTCATCCCCGGTACCATGGTGTCCCTGTACATTGAGCTTCCAGCAGATGTGGAAGAAGGTTTCTCCATCCAGGCACCTCTTTTGTATCGTTTTGGCTCTACCATGCCTGACACCAACATCAAGCTTTATATTTTACATCTCATTTAGCAGATGTGTTCAATCAAAAGTGTGAAGTGAATAGAATAGCTTCTGTGAGTGGCTGTTTCATCAACATCTGTGGCTGTGCAAAGGGCTATGGTTACCAGGCCCTGGTGCACGCCGCTTCAGCCTTTGAGGCAGACGTGGTTATGGTTCTGGATCAAGAGCGACTGTACAATGAATTGAAAAGGGACCTGCCCCATTTGTTCAAACTGCATTGTTCCCAAAATCAAGGGGTGTGGTAGAATGTTCCAAGGACTTCCAGTGGGAATGTAGGGATGAATGTGTCCGTGAATATTTCTATGGATTCTGAGGCTGTTTCTATCCCCATGCTTTCAATGTCAAATTTTCTGATGTGAAAATCTACAAAGTTGGGGCACCCACCATCCTACACTCATGTTTATCTCTGGGCACGTCTCATGCAGAGATAATCAGCTCAAGTTAGTACCTGTCACTCCTGGTAGAGATATCGTGCACCATCTCCTGAGTGTCAGCACTGCTGAGGGAACAGAAGAGAATCTTTCTGAGACGAGCGTAGCTGGATTCACTGTTGTGACCAGTGTGAACGTGAAACACCAGGTGTTTACTGTCCTGTCTCCAGCCCCCCTCCCACTACCTAAGAACTATCCGGCTATCCGGTCCAGGGATCTCAAGTAGTGAGCAAGGAGCCTCACTTTCTGCAACCTAGAGTTCCGACCATCACCAAAGGCAGATGAAATGAGCTCTGGCAATCTTATTAAGGCAGCTGACAAGTTCCAACCAGCAGAAAGCACATCCTCTACCTCTTGAAACAGTGGCAGTAGCCAGAGTCCTGGCTATTATTTGGTTCATTTACCTTGAACCAAAAGGAAAGAGATCAAAAAAGAAAATCTAAATATTTATTTTTAAGATTGCCTAAGGTACCATTTTAAAGATTCCAAGACCTTAGAGAATTCTGTGTCTTCTGCTATGCTACCATGTAGGTTTTCTTGGTACCACTTTCTAGTGTCTCTATATAGTACTTGTTGCATTATTTAAACAGGATAGAAGTGAGAAAGAGTTCAAACTTTAAAACAATTATTTTAATAAACATTATTGTCGTAACGAAGAAAACTGAACTCAGGTCTTCTGCAAAAAGCAATCATGCTTTTCACTGCTAAGACATCTCCCCAGGACCTGCATATTTTCAAGAAGCAAAATATTAACAAAAAGAAGAAAGATATAGGGCTGGAGAGATGACTCAGCCGTTAAAGGCTAGGCTCACAACCAAAAATATAAGAAGAAAGATATAATGAAAAGGTATCAAAATATTGAGAAAAACTGTTGCTACTAGGGAAAAGTATCGGGAAGTATGCAGAGAATTAGTGATGTTTTAGGCGCTTCTTCTAGGTGCTCTGATACTGCCATATTTTTTTTTCTTAAAAGATATTTTGTGGAGATACGAAATACTCATCTGAAAATAAATACATGATAAATAAAAATTTATTGCAAGTGCAATATGTCAGATTTCACTGAGTAAATTGTATCTAAGATTATTAAATCAGGAATCACAGGAAGAGTAAATTCAGTGATGTCTTAAATGCTTTAAAGCACTCTCAAAGGAATTTTTCACAGGGTCCCGAGTAGATTCCACTGAACACTTATTTATAAAAAACGCATCTTTTGTCTTTACTTCAGCATCTCTAAACATACTTTAAAAAGAATTAGAATTCATCATTTTTCACAACATACCTTTGTACACGGGACAGTAAGTGGCAGCAAACTTATTACTCTGTAAAATTCCCAAATTTTTAAGTATAAGAGCATATTTATAGCTACACATTTCTAGATGAACAACCTCACTAATAGTTCAGCATGAACTGATTAGCTGTACCTGTAACAACAGCTAGTGAAATAGTGCATCTTCATGACTAAGCTTACTTCAAAGAAGATCCATTTCTTTTGTCTATATCAAATGAACCGTAAATAATAACTCTTAAATTGTATTTTAGCTAAATTTGTTGACTATTTCCGACCTCAAGTGTATTGTTATAAATTATGAGCATTACTTTTAAATTAAGTGAAACATTTTAGAAACTTTAAGGGGACAGATTGCTGTTTTCATTTGTGCTAAAACATAACTAATTTCTCTTCATTTATAGTAGAACAAAGTGAATATCAAAGTAAATAAATGTATTTGTTCTCATTTAGGTCTTAATTTGCTTTTACAACAGGGGAATATGGTTGGCATATATATGCATATTATTTAAATATTTCTTCCACTATTAAGTACCATTTTCCACTTATACTTTGTGAGGGGGCATCACTGTGCTGAGCATTTTTCTCCTTGGGGACATATGGTTTCTGAATAAACAACTCAGTTTCCTATGCCACATACACACATCTTTTGCATATCCAAGCCTTTGCAGGGATCTGAACATGTCAAACATGCTCAAACTGAGAAACAGTTCATAAATAAAGTTTTATGTAAAGCTAGAGATGTGGCTCAGCAGTTAAGAACTCTTTATTTACATTTCAAATGTTATCCCCTTTCCTGGTTTCCTCTCCATAAACCTCCTATCCCATCTCCCCTCCCTGCTTCTATGAAGGTGTTACCCCACCTACTCACTCACCCTTTCCTGCCTATACTGGGGAATCGAGTCTTGGCAGGACCTCGGGCTTCTCCTCCCATTGGTGCCCAACAAGGCCATCTTCTGTTACATATACAGCTGGAGCCATGGGTGTCCATGTGTTCTCTTTGGATGGTAGTTTAGTCCCTGGGGGCTCTAGTCGATTTGTATTGTTGTTCTTATGGGGTTTCAAACCCCTCAGCTTCTTCAATCCTTTCTTTAACTCCTCCAATGGGGACCCAGTTCTCAGTTCAATGGTTGGCTCTGAGCATTCATGTCTGTATTTGTCACGCTCTGGTAGAGCCTCTCAGGAGAGAGACAGCTATATCAGGCTCCTGTCAGCATTCACTTCTTGGCATCAGCAGTATAGTCTGGGTTTGGTGCCTTTATGTATATGGACTGGATCTTCATGTGTGGCAGTCTCTGGATGGCCTTTCTTTCAGTCTCTGCTCCAAACCAACACATTGGAAAAAATATTTCCCAATCCTACATCTGATAGAGGGCTAATATGCAATCTACACAAAGAACTCAAAAAGTTAGACTCCAGAAAATCAAATAACCCTATTAAAAATTGGGTACAGAGCTGAACAAAGAATTTGCAACTAAGGAATATCAAATGGCCAAGAAGCACCTAAAGAAAAGTTTAACATACTAGTTATCAGGGAAATGCAAATCAAAACCACCCTGAGATTCCACCTCACACCAGTCAGAATGGCTAAGATCAAAAACTCAGATGACAACAGATGCTGGTGAGGATGTGGAGAAAGAGGAACACTCCTCCATTGTTGGTGGGACTGCAGACTGGTACAACCATTCTGGAAATTAGTCTAGAGGTTCCTCAGAAAATTGGACATTGCACTACCTGAGGACCCAACTATACCACTTCTGTGCATATACCCAAAAGATGCTCCAAAATATTACAAGGACACATGCTCCACTATGTTCATAGCAGCCTTATTTGTAATAGCCAGAAGCTGGAAATAACCCGATGTCCCTCAACAGTGGAATAGATACAGAAAATGTGGTACATTGACACAATGGAATATTACTCAGCTATCAAAAATAATGACTTCATGAAATTCTTAGACAAATGGATGGAACTGGAAAATATCATCCTGAGTGAAATAACCCAGTCACAAAAGAATACACATGGCATGCACTCACCGATAAGTGGATATTAGTCCAAAAGCTCAGAATACCCAAGATAACAATTAACGAATCACATAAAGCTCAAGAAGGAGGATGACCAAAGTGTGGATGCTTCAGTCCTTCTCAGAAGGGGAAACAAAAGTATTGATAGAAGGAAATACAGAGCAGTTAAGAACTCTTGCTGGTCTTCCAGAGTCAGGCGGCTCACAGTGGCCAATAACCCTGACTCCAATGAATCTGATGCTTTCTTCAGGACTTTGTGACCATGGCACACAGGTGACATTCATTCATACAAACACAAGCACACAGAGCATAAGTAAAAATAAATATGTCGTTTAAAAGAAATGGAGGCAAATATGAAAGGAAATGCACATTTTATAAGATGTTCAAAGATGGTAGAATGAAGTATCATTGGCTCTCAAAGTAAAATCGCAGTGTAAGCTTAAGGTACACAACAGAAATGCTAAAAGACTATGGGCTTAGATCCTACGGTGTGTATCTTTTTCTAATTTTAAGATTATATCTCTAGTTAGATTTTGGTGTACTTCCTACAAGTTAATCACTTGAATAATTGGGGCATTCACTCGCATCATCTTTGCAACCATATCGTGAGGCATGCACAATCATTTTCAGCTGCTGAGCCTTCTCTAAATAAATACCTATATTGCTCACCATGTAGCAGTCAATATGAATTTCATAAAAGTGAACTCATATCATCCTTATGATAATCTCTACATAATCTCGTTATCATTGTCTTATAGATGGAATCTGAATTAGAAGGAAAGCAAGAAATTTTGTAAAGTTTTTACAGGTCTTAAATGTTGAAGCGGAAATTTAAGTTTAATTATTCTGGCTTGAAACCAGAGATCAGAATGGCCAAGATATGAATAATAATAAGTAATTTATGATGGGCATGAAAGAAATAATAATGTGATATCTTTATGTAACACTGCCATTAGATGCAGGTCAGAGAATATGAACCATCTAGCTATCTAATTTTTGTACAGCTCTTGGCCATTCTTAGTAGCATGAACCACTGATGGTGTGTATAAGATATATAGTCCTCTCCCCCTTCCCCTGCCTCTATAAGGATGTTCCCCCACCTGCCCACCCAATCCTGCTTCCATGCCCTAGCAGTTCCCCATCCTGGATCATCAAGCTTTCACGTGACCAAGGGTCCCTTGCCAGTGATGCCAGATAAGGCCATCCTCTGCTACATATCCAGTTGGAGCCACTCTTTGGTTGGTGGTTTAGTCCCTGGAAGCTTTGGGGGGTCTGGTTGGTTGATATTGTTAATCCGTCTTTTTTAAATCACCACTAATTTCTTAGCTCCAGCTAACCAGCATCAATTGTCCTTGTAGTCCCTTTTACTCTGGTCCCTAAAGCCAGAGCTATGAGGCCAAAGCTGCCTCTTGTGCTATTATATTATCAGCTTTCTGTTTTCCAACTCCTTCAGTGCCTAAGCTTGGCTGTTCTAGAACTTGTTCTGCAGACTGACTTTGAACTCAGAGACCCAGAGATCTGCACACCTCTCTCCTAAACACTGGGATTAAAGGTGTGGTCCACCAAGCCTGGATTTAAGTTTTTCTTCACCTAGAAATTGCTTTGTTCTAGGCTGGCCTTGAACTCAGGGATCTGCTTGTCTTTGCCTCCTGGGATTAAAGGCTTGTACTACCATGACTGAACCTAAATTTAGCTGGGTAGGAACTTGCCCCAAAGTCACTTTTCCCTTAATTCAATTTAATATCCTTGAACAGTGGTTCAGCTCCATTTCACTTCCTGGAATACTTGAACCCCCTTTAATACTTGAACCATATATTTATATTTTTCCTTTCTAAGCTTGCTATGCTTGTTCAAAATGTTCTTCAACCGACCTTACCAGAGAAAAAAATCTCTGCTGGGATTTTTTGAAATTTCCTTTGTTAATGTAATTAATATAAATCTCTTTACCTTAAGCTCAGCTAGACTCTTCAGAAAAGGGCAAAAAGCATCCACATTCTTCACTGAAATACCACAAAACAGTCTCTAGTCCACATATGGAGGAAATTCTTCACTAAAACCCCTTGGATCTGGTATGTACAATTCAAATCACTCTCTGTAATCTCAGTAACAAAGTCTTTTATATTCCTACTAGGATAGCTCATTAAGCCCCACTTAAAGCATTCCACAGCTTTTCAAATCCAAAGTCCCCAAATCCACATTCTTCCAAACAAAAGGATGGTCAGGCCTATCACAATACCCCAGTCCCTGGTACCAACTTCTGTCATAGTTAGGGTTTTAATGCTGTAAACAAATTTAATTGGGCTGACTTACAGGTTCAGAGGCTCAGTCCATTATCCTCAAGGATCGACAGTATCTAGGCAGGCATGGTGCAGGAGGAGCTGAGAGTTCTGCATCTTCATCTAAAGGTTTCTAGCAGAATACTAGCTTCCAGGCAGCTAGAAGGACGGTCTTAAAGCCCACACCCACAGTGACACACCTACTCCAGCAAGGCCATACCTACTCCAACTGGTCAACACCTTTTAATAGTGCCATTCCTTGGGCCTAGCACATACAAACCATCACAAGTAGACATATATCCGGGCAAAAGCCCACATTCATAAATGAAAAAAAAATAGACTGTTTACATCTTTAGAGAAAAAAAAGTTGAGCTACAAATATTCCTCACTTGTTTGTTTGAAAACTATTTTTAGTCTGTTATAGAGGTATAAGCCTACAGAAAAATTTTCTTAATGTGACTGTTGCAAGGGACATCACATAGAAAGGAAGTTCAGATATGATTGGAAAGGCAATTGATGAAGAACCTGACTAGAAAACTAGAAAACTTTTCTTCTTTGCCATTGGCCTCTTTGTTCTTGGCCAGTTTGTGCTAATAGCCAATTATGAATATTAATATCTTATATTTGTATAATTCAACAAGAGTAAACATCCTTTATAACTGAATTTGAGGGATGTAAGTGAAATAGTGAAATTTTAACAAGTAACTTTTTGTTGTATTTTTGTGGTGGTTGTTTTGTTTTTGCTTTGTTTTTGTTTTTCTCGTGCACTAACAAGATGGCCTCTGTGTCCTTCAGAGAATGGGTCAGAAGACTTCCAAGGATAGAAGGAATCCAGTCAGAGGAGGATCATTGTTTAGATAACTGTTTCTTGACTGTAGCTCACGGCTTGATACCAGGATTGCTAGCTGTGTGTCAGAGTGGTAATGTTCCTGACAACAACGACGGTTTCTGAATGTACAACCAGCAGCACTTGGTTGAAAACCAACTATACAAAGTGTGGCATTTCTGGCAGTGCTCACCCATGCTGTATGCACAACCTTCCTGCAGCCTTGGTTCTGAGCACTCCATAGATTTATTTCACACTGTGCATGCCATCACACAAGCAGTACCAACACATGCTTCCTGAAATACCTTAGCTCATATTGTACAGATGAAATGTTCTGCTCTTCTAGAAATACTAAATGGCTTAATTACATAATATTACTTACTAATAATATTCTACCAGCATTCTTCAATGTATAAGTCATGGTAGTTATCTTTAGACTATATTGTTACAGAATGTTTGATTTTTGAGAATTTCTGTTTGAGTTCCTGACTTAAACCTTAAATGAACACACACACACACACACACACACACACACACACACACACACACCCCCACCATTAAATGAAAATTGGCTTGGAATTAGATAAGCATTTTCAGCAATATAAGAAATGTTCCTAAACACACTTCTGCCACTTCATCCATACATTTTTGTGAGGCAGCATTTGCAGTAAAATTATTCCAAAAGAAAATAGATAAACTCCAAAAACATAGAAAAGATTGAAATTTTCTAGGGACAAGTTTGTTTATTTTTTCATTTTTTATTGGATAGTTTATGTATTTACATTTCAAATGTTATCCCCTTTCCAGGTTCCTCTCTCTCCCATCCTATATCCTCCTGCTTCTGTGAGGATGATCCCCCTCTCACCCTCCCACTCGCATCTCAACACCCTGGCATTCCTCTACACTGGGAAAATGAGCCTCCGCAAAACAAATGGTTTCTTCTATTGAGGCCAGACAATGCCATCCTCTGCTACATATGAAGCTGGAGTCATGGGTCCTTCCATGTGTAATCTTTGGTTGGTGGTTTAGTCCCTGAGAGCCCTTGAGGGTCTGTTTAATTACTATTGTTGTTCTTCCTCTGGGGTTAGAAACCCCTTCAGCGCCTTCAGTCCTTTCTCTAACTCCTTCTAATCTGATGGTTAGCTGCAGGCATCTTAATCTGTTATTTTATTTATCATTTTAAACCACACCCATATCCTAAAAGTTTGGCAATTTTAATGTTAAATTTGAAATTATTTCTCTGTTTCTTGCTTATTTTTCTAATTATTAGTATATTATTATAAAAATATTACATCGCCATGCAATTTTGATGATACTGGTAATATTAATTTTTATGGAAAGCTATTTTTTTTCTTTTTCATAATTAGGTATGTGTATTGTGCATGCATGCATTTGCATGTTTTCATGACGACTGGTCCACTGAGCAGGTTTGGATGTTTGGAGACCCAGTCAACATCAGGGTCATCTTTGTTCATTATCTTATCACTGAGGGAATATCTCTCAGATGAACATAAAGCATGCTGACTTTACTAACCTAGTTAGTCAGATTCCCCCAAAGAGTTCCTGACACTGCTTTTCAGAGATGGATTTACAGACTGACTTCCATGCCTTCTTATCACATACATATAGTCTGGGCACCTGAATTGTGGTCCTTACTTTTGTTGTTTGTTTGACAATCACTCCTGGCCTGTATCTCTGCCCAGATATCACCTGAAATGATGTCACAGAGTTGTGATGCAAACTTGAGTTGTGTAAATAAGTAAATTCAGACTCTGCAGAAAGATCATGCTATATCACGTTTGGGAGTTTAAAACTACTTAGTGACCAGTATGTAAATAACATTGAAATTTCCATTAACTATAATGGCATTTGAATAAACATTAATCACAATTTATAACATGTGTACTATTTTATGAGCATTACACTGTCAAACTCTGTATTTTATTTGGAGAACTAATTTAGCATGATAAGTTATACTATTCCTTTAATTTCCCATACATTTTTTATACAAAAAAGAAATATTCTTAGAAATTCTATATTGGAATACACAGATATTTTTTGAAATTTTAAAAATCAATTTAATTTTAATTTTGTGCTTATTGTTTTGTTTTTATAGACACAGGCTCCTGTAGTCAAAGTTGGCCAATATAAATCATTATATCTCTTCCTCCTCATTACTATGATTATAGGACTAGATTTCAAATGGAAATGGAAATATTTTCAAATGTTCACAAGATATACTAATGATTAACACATTTCTCTATGACATGTTAGAGTTTTTACAATAAAATATTTCATGTAAGAAATAAAAAATACATTGAAGATTCATACAGTTTTTAATATTTGTTCAAGGTTTAAATCTTCATGTAAAAACAAGTGTATCCATCTCATCACTATGCAAATTAACCTCCATTTTAATAAATATCAAAATTATGAATATACTACAGAATTATTTTAAAATAGGTTATTTCAGTAAATATTTTATTTTTAGCCATATAAGTTTTGCAAGTAAAGAGATGGTGAGGAGAAAAAACCTTCATCTCTGGTATAAGAATAAGTGCTATAAATAAACATTGGATGTGGGCAGATATGTGAGCATGGGTTTGGTAGGAAATAGGGGAACCATTGCAAATTTCACTACAGGGTACAGGGAAGTAGGCACCCAATCTGTCCTACAAAGAGTGGGCTTTATCTCCCTCTCCTGTCTCTTCCTGTATCTCTCTTCATATTGTTGTTCATACTTTTCCACACAAACAGATACAATCTTGCCTTTTACTCTGCATATTAGCCCAGAATGCTTGGGTCTGTGTCCAGTGACAAGTGGAACAACATAATAATGACAGAGGGATCAGCACTGTCTTTAATTTTTGGGTGGAAGAGAAACAAATGAGGATGACAGTAGAAAAAGCACACAGTGACTTTTCCTACCTAAAGGGTAGCCTAATAGACAGTGTGTTAAACCCTTTTACACTGTGGCAACCCTGTCTTAAGATGTTGTGCTGAATATCCAGCTAATAAATTGGAGAGTTCTTTGAGGTGCTCTCCTGTGCATACACCTCTGTCAAACATTAAGTCAGACCCTGAGTACCAGGACAGATCAAAGACCTGTCCACATGGACTATGGCTCCAGGCTCAGTGAGAAGTCATCACACTGCCCACCTGAACTGAGCTCTAATCTTTGCCTGCTTTTCTTTGTTTTATCTTCTTTTATAGGCCTATGTGATATGATTTGGCTCTTTTTTTTAAAGAAGCAAAATGTGTGTGTGTGTGTGTGTGTGTGTGTGTGTGTGTGTGTGTGTGTGTGTAAAATGATGGTGTGCTAGGATATTTTACATTGCCCATCAATGCCAAAAATAATCAATAACTGGCCCTACACATTAAATTTTAAACAGTCTGAAGCCTAAGACTCAACTCTCCAGCCACAGAACTTTACCTTCGCTACAATTCCTTCTGACATTTAAGGTAGACTAAGAGCAGGGAGATAATAAATGTCTTTATATATTTGCTCTTCCCGAGAAACACCCACATGGCTCTTAACAGCCCAATAAAACACTGTAGGGGTGTTCTGGGACACAATTTCTGCATCCTCTGTTGTTGGTCACATTTGATTCTAGAAATCTCCTAGAGCTTTGGTTAAAAGCATGGGTCCCTAAATTCCACCTTAGAAATGGCATGCTCATTGTTTACTGAGTTATGCATGGGACTTTGCATTTTAAGCTCCCTGCTGAGTGACTTGATAAAATTACAACACAAAGCATAAATATTAATGTTAGCAATATTTTCATTTAGGATTGCTTAGGGGCTTGGAGGAAAGCTCAGCTCTTAGAAGTTCATGAGCCCCTAGGTTTCTAGCACCCACCACAGGCTTCTTACAGTTTCTAGTAACTCTTCAGGGGATCCCGTGTTGTTGGCCTCTGTGAACATCTGCACTCACAAGTATATACCCACATGTACATATACATACATACACATAAAAACAAAATTTGATAAAATACTGACTGGTTTTTATATAAAGGATCTTCGAGTGCAGTCTTTGGGAACATGGAGGCTCAGTCTAACTCACTTGCATTAGGATACAATAGTTATATTGGTCTGGAATTATTGCTGTTCTCATTACGATAAACAAACGCCTAAAACAACCTAACTGCACAATAAAGAGGGTAATTTGCACACAAGTTTGAAGGCTGAAGTTTCAAGACTTGGAATTTCTATTTTTTTGTCTCTATTGAAATTTAAATGCTGACTGATCACATAGTAGGTAAACATGTAGGAAAAAGAAATCTCATGAGATACAAGAAACCAGAGAGTGGTTGAGGGTAGCAGTTGACTTCTAGCAACTAACTCTAGCCATCTCTTCTGACTGTAGCCCCTGGTGACCTCAGGAGTTCCTGCTTGCTTTTACTCTTTTAAGCATTGTCTCCCTTCCATATCACCACAGGATCTCCACATTCAAGTCGCATACAAGGGATAGCAACAATTAAGGGAAAAAGAAGTCTCTGCATTAAAGGAATGTACTTACACGTGAACTGGAAAAACTGATTAATAACACATGGGATACATAACCGTTATATATGTAGAGGACCAAGGTAAGATCCATGCAGGTTCCTTGATCTCTGTGACCGCATTTGAGTCCTTGCCAGTTGACTCTATGGGTCATGTTCTTGTGGTATGCTTAGTCCACCTGGCTGAGCTAGTCCTTCCTCCCCCTAATGTCCAGGACTCCCCAAGTTCTGCTTAATATTTGGCTGTGGGACTCCTGTTTCTGCTCTCATCAGTTACCAGATGAAGTCTCTCTGTTCTCTCTGATGAAGATTATGCTAGGTTCCAATCCCATCATATCCTGTAGACATATCAGTTCTGATGTTTCATGGCTGACTTGGTGTGTTATATAGTTGTATAGTTCTGTGTTCTTGTGGAATTCCTAACAGTGGGAATGGAGGCTGTCTCTAACTCTTTTGTCTTTGTGCACTCTTCCTCCTACTGGGTTGCCACTTTCCAGCCTTGTGAAAATATGTGCTTGGTCTTATTGTAGTTTAGCATGACATATTTGGTTGATGTGTCTGGAATGCCTTCTCTGCATCAAAAAGAGATACAGAGTGTTCGTCAGGAAGGACAGCTGGTGTGGATAGACTAGGGTGAGGGGAGAGAAGGGAAACTGCAGTCAAAATGTAAAATAAGAGAGAAGAATAAATAGAAAAGAAAAATGAGGAAAATATGCTTAATGTCAGCTAAATGTGTTCCTGACTCACAATGGAGATTGTGAGAATTATAACAAGTAAAGCATAAAGTGGGATCAACACAATTGTTGTATCTGGAAGACTTGAAGAAAGTGAGGGCAAAGGTAAAAGAAGTATCTCAGACATGATTGTCCAGGACAGAAGGACCCCAGCTTGTTTTAGTTTTGCTAGACCAAGTTGGCTCACTATTGCCTTGGTTTGTGTTGTATGGTATTGACTATCTGTATCTAGAGTCTAAACACAGCAGTTCTTCACTGAATCTGTCCTTCTGTTGGGAGAATATTCCACCATCCTAGGAGGCAATTCTGCATCCTCCCTGGGTATGAGTAGGGTGTGAATGTAGTTATGTGTGTGGATTCCCAGTTGTGCTCTGTCCATAATCTTAATTCTGTCTCCACTGTGCTGTGGCCCAATGTTGGTGTCCAGATTTATATCAATTTTATTTATGGTTAGAACAAAGTGATTTCCAAGAAGGACTGAAGGAGAGAGAGGAACATGGTGAGTATGCTTGCTTTTCTATCTCCTTTGTGTCAAACTAATGAATGAGTGAGTGAATTAGTTAATGAATCAATGAATTAATGAATGAATCAATGAATTGTCAGTGATATTCACAGCTGTGGTAAATTGGGTTTTAAGTACATTTACTATAGATTGAATAATAATTACATTGTTTTAATCTATGTTTCTAGCTTTGTGTTAGGTGCTTTGAATATGTTCTACTTAATCCATACATAAATAACTTATGTACTCACATATGTATGTATATGTGCAGAGAGAGTACTATGGCAAACTTCCCTCAGTTTTATAGAAAAAGAAATTTAGAAATGGCAGACCAATAATATTTCTTCCCATGCAACAATCCCTGGTATGAGAGTAAAGTGTAGGCTGATGTCACTGGCCTCACATGCAGGAAGAGAAATGTTCTCTGGGAACTGAGGTTGACTTGTTTGTGGTGTACTGACAATATCACTTGTGCATACTAAATTAAGGCCATCTTCCCATGGGATCAGGGAATTGCACTCCGTTTCTATAGGGCATCACCAAATCCCGGATGTCTGTAAGCTAATGTGCATGATTTCTCTGCAGCTGTTCCCTGGGTTCTTGTGATTTTTTTGTTGATATGTACATCTGCAATAAAACAGTGTTCTATCCATCCTATTAATCTCTTTCTCAACAGCTATCAATCTTGTCTCAGGGCTCTTATCCAACAGGACTCAGCTTGCAAGTTCCTACCCTAACAAGCAGTTGCAGTGGTTAGAGTGGGAGCCACAGGCTTAGGCCACCACCTCTGTTCTCTAAGAAGACAAAGTCTCACCGCTCAGAGATTATATTACTGTTGTGCTCTTGTTTATGGCACAAGACATTATTGACTTCAGCCCACTGCTCAGCAGCTGAGTTCATCCCTACTCGAAGCTTTCATTATCTTTGCTCACCTTGCAGTCCCCTCTGAGCAGCAGAATTCTTAAAATAAAACAGGTAAGAGAGAATAGTAAGACAGGATCCACCTGTCGCTCCTCGTGGTGGGAAATATTCCTTCTTAATGACAGAAGAAGATCTATGTTCAGGAAGCAGAACTTAGCAGCAGATAAATACTTCCCAGTTTTCAGATATTTTAAAATTTCGTTGCAAGTACCTTTGGTAACAGCAAATTATAATAGTCTAGGAATAAATTTTCTGTTAAATTCAAAGAGTCATTGACCTTCTGCCAGACTCTAAAAGAATTTCTCAATTACAGAACACAAAGGGTTGTTGGCGTTTTCCCTTCTGCTGAGCACTACAGAATTGCACAACAAGGTCTCTTCTCATCATTCTGCCTGTTGAAGATGAGGGTTTTACAACTGCTCACTTCCCTGTTCCTCTTAGCTTAGCCACTGCCATGATGATAAGCATCACTTTAAAATGTCTCTCATAGCAGCTCTAAAGCAATTAAGGATGCTTGATCACTCCTCACAGCACAACACACACTTTCCATTATTAATCAATCACTCCAACCACCTTTACAGACATACTTTGTCTCTAATAAATACAGTGCACTTTGATGTTCGCTTTTGTATTCTTTGTGCAAACTCACAATGGACTTTGTTCTTCACGAACAGGACAGGCTTCTCAGCAGAAAACAATAATCGGTGTCGGGGCTGTGGCCCTCACAGCATGGAGAAACTTTAAAAAATGAAATAATAATGTTCTTAAGCCTAATAAAATGGGTATTTGGTGTAAGAAAACAAAAAAATATAATGCATTTGTTCTAAAATTTGTGTTTCATGAGGATATAAGGCCGATCTCTGGATCAACAGCTGAGTTTTGATGCAGTGTATCAGGTGAGCAGTGGTGTTCACATTCTAAAGGCAATCTCGGGTAATGGTATCTTTGGTGGCTCTGGCAGAAAGCTTTGGCATTTCTGGGGCTGAAGGGAAGGTGATTGCCTGAATTTAGTCCAACGGACAATTTTTTGATCTTTCCTCAGAGTTCTAAGGCTGCCCCCTTGTGGCAATACTAGGCAAAAGTTTGGAAGATGTTGCTTCCAAATGCAATGTAGGCCTTAAAGGACTCTAATTTAAGATAAGCCCTTGATCCTGTGAAGGCTCTTTCCCCAGTGTAGGAAAATGCCAGGGTGTTGATGTGGGAGTGGGTGGGTGGGAGGAGAAGCATCATCATAGAAGCAAAGGGAGGGGGAGGGGGGAACAGGGAAAGGGGATAACATTTGAAATGTAAATACATAAACTGTCCAATTTTAAAAAAAAAAGAAGAAAAAGACATGAAGAAAGGGAAAAGTATAATCATGCTTTACCAGGGAAGTACAATGGTTAGGGGATCAGAGAAAACTAATCGAAATTGCCATTTTGCTACACTGTGTTGAACAATTACTTAGCTTCTCTTGTCCTTTCAGGTGTGAGCCAGAGGCTTTGATGGCTGAGCCATCGGGGGTTGGGGATTTAGCTCAGTGGTAGAGCGCTTGCCTAGCAAGCTCAAGGCCCTGAAGGCCCTGGGTTCCGTCCCCAGCTCCAAAAAAAAAAAAAAAAAAAAAAGAAAAAGAAAAAGAAAAAGTGAATGGCTGAGCCATCTTTCTACCTCCATACTTAACTTCTCTAATTAATGTTGTAGAATCTGAGATGAGTCATAATAACACTTAATTCTTCTGGTAAGACTGTTGTGAGGAATAAGTGAATTAACACCGAGACTGAAACACCCCTAGTAATGCTTCAGCACGCGAAACAACAGCCCTCTGTAGCATTCAGACCTGATGCTGGGACCACTCATACTCAGTTACCTCAGAAGTCTGTCCATCAGATGCATATTTCTCCAATTTCCCCTGAACTTTGATTTAAGCCAAAGATCGAGGAACTAAAAGTACTTCTCAATTCTGCATAATTCTAAAGTGTTTAGTCATCTAGCAGTGGTGGCCCCAGGCAGCTCTGTGACACAGAACCTGACTGGTGACAGCTATATTGCTTGATTGACACACTGACTTTCAGACATTCCAGGCTATCCTCTGGTTACTTACTTCATCGGACTTCTCTGAATTGTGTACTTACAGAGTCCTATGATTTGGGAGCCTGCCACTGTCATACATTCAGGTGTCTGTCCCAGGCAGCAGGCGTCCTTAGGAATTCCAGGTCAGAACAACCACCCAGTGACCAAGAATAGTGCCAGGTGCAGATGTACCACAGCAAGACAGGCTAGTGCCCAAAGTGTGTGATGCTCTGAATATTCTCAGTCAGTCATTTTTAGGCTACAGTGTCCTATGGATCAAAAATCTTTATATTGAAACCTACAAAAACTAAAAGCCACCTAAAATACAAAATAAAAGTAAAAACTGAGAATTGAGATAATTATCTTTGAGTAGTGATGATTTAGCCATTTTTTTTTTTTTACTGTCTGGAAGGTAATTAACAAAACTCAAATCATCAACCTTTATCCTCTAGGTTTTCCCTGTACCATATATAGAACAAATACCAAATGAATTTCCTTGATCTAAAATTACTATTTTCCTCCATTTGAATAGTTTTAAAATCTGCATGACATTTTAATGCAATAATGTTCACTTTCCTCTCTGAGTTAAGTCTGTTAATAAACCAATGTTGCATTTGCCATGATTGCTGGCATTTCAGATTTAAAATTAGAAGAAGAAAAAAAAGAGCTGATGCTGATTATAACACAGTATGAGGGATCATGGGAAAGACTTCTTGGATATTTTCAGGTTACAAACACAGCAAGAGAAATCTTCAAATAGTAGAAACCTTGAGATTTTAAAATGTACACATTGATTAACTCACAAACATCCATTATCCTCTAATCTCCATGTTGAATATGCACTCTTTGACCATGGTATAGATCTTGGAGAGAAGAGAAAATAGACTAAGAGAAGCCCTAACTTCTTTGAATTTGCAGCTTGCCAGAGCATTGAGAAGTCTGGTTAGTAGAGTCTTCTAATAGTTTCTTACTAAGAGGTATCAAAGACACGTGCCAAACTTTGAAAAGTTGTTTCAGGTTTTTTTCCCTATAATATTTGGCCACAGATTGGGTTCCAATGATAAACGAGTCTGATTTCTGAGAACTGTCAAGTGCACTACTTGATTATTCGTGTGTGTGTGTGTGTGTGTGTGTGTGTGTGTGTGTGTGTGTGTCTGTTTCCTAATTTCCAGACCTAAGAAAGTGATAATGTGGTGGTATATTAGGGAGCAGAAGATGGGGAGCTAGAGAGAATGAAATGAACAGTAACATAAACCTACATGTGACTTATTCTATGTGCTCCGTTGTAGCATAAAAAAATGGAGGACTCCCTCAAGATTTCCTGTTAGGATAACAACATTTATAGTTTCACCTAATTACATTTCCTAATTATCTCCAAAGCCTCAACCTCTCAATACCACTAAAATGAACTTTAAGTCTCCACATGGCTATTGGTGCAGATAGTATATAGTACATCGGGGTGAGATATATATATATATATATATATATATATATATATATATATATATATTACTGAAAAGGAATGCTTCAAAAAGAAATGATGGGGTTTCATTTGGCTGTTTAACCACTGTTGCTAGGTTAAAACTCCTAAGATGCTTTTTTGAACTTGAAGCTTTCTGACGGACATTGGATAAGGGTGAGCATTCACGTGATTAAAGGATATGCACATTCCCACTTCCTGCTGCTGGAGTCTGCATGCATAGCCTGTGATAGTGTGCCATCAGACGCCTCTGAAGGCCTATGATATCAGTGATCCCAAAGAACATGGTCTTTGTTTTGGATGGTGAAATTATTTCCATTCAGAAAGCAGGAAGATCAGGCCAACCTACCATATCGGCTTTATTCTTCTTTGCTTGATATTACTGTAGTAGCCAACTGTTGATATAGAAATAGTTACAGAGAAGGAAATGGAAAGAGTAGTCAACCAGGGCTTGCTTCTGCAGTGATCCACTAACCGGGAGCCTCATAAATACACTTCTATTAAAAAGTAAGTAAGGAAGGAAAGAATGATGGCTCAGCCATTAAAGGCTGGGCTCACAACCAAAAATATAAGAATTAAGTTGAAGTGGTATAATTCTGTCCTATAAAAATACATATGACACACATCTAAATGTTTTGTATGTACATATAAAAGCTATAAGACACTGTATATACAGACACAATGTATATAGGTATAAGCTCCTAATACATCTTGTATAGTTTCAGTGATTCTTTTTTTTTTTCCGGAGCTGGGGACCGAACCCAGGGCCTTGTGCTTCCTAGGCAAGCGCTCTACCACTGAGCTAAATCCCCAACCCCTTCAGTGATTCTTTTTGTGCATCTTTATTTTTCTTATTTAAAATTAACGTCTAAGTCTCTTATTTATTAAAAAATAAAAGTTATAAGTTGAAACAGTTAAAAGTAATATTGCTCAGTGCAAAAGTTAGTGGGAAATAAAAACTGGCATTCTTACTTTAAATAAATAAGTAGTAATTAGATGTTAAAAGGAAAGGAAATAAAAGTTTGTGGTCCCTTGTTTACTTGCTTTTGTTTTGATTTTGTTGCAGAGATAGCGTCTCACACTTTGTCCCAGGCTGTCCCCACAGAGCTGCCTCTCTAGTGCTACACTTACAGACACAACCCCTCTCAGTACAGTTATCACCCATTTTCCTGCCTGCTGGGGTTAATACCTACCATTGTCTTTTTTCACTATGTCCTGTAATTATCTTTAATAGTGTTTTATTTATTATTTTAAAATTCCATACATTAATTCAATGTAGCTTGATCATATCCATCCCCAACCCACCTCCAATTTTCCCCCCAAGAACCCCACCGCATTGCCTTTTTTAAAGGTTCGTTCAAAATGGAACTTATGGTCAGTATAAAAGAAAGACTATAAGTATGCCAGGAGAGATGCAGAAAATACCTGGAAAGTCTTTCTAATGACAAACGTGGATGCTTCTCTAATTTCTCTACCTCCCACACACTCATATAAACCTCCTGACTGCTGACGATTCCATTCGCCAGCCACTTACATTGGCTAGGCTCATGGGTTCTATGTCGTCCTTCAGAGGTCTTCAGGAATATCATTAGTAAAGCAGTACCAGGATTAGAGAGATATCAGATACTCTAAAATAAGAGCCTATTCATGATATCAAACCCCATTGCTGATAACTTGTATCTGAAGCTTGTGGTAGAGATCTTCTGGAAGCAGGCTGAGTATTGAATGACATTTATGTAATATATACACTCAGCTCCTTTAATATCTCGGTGAAGTCAATGAAATCAGCACATAACACACAATGCCCATTTGTTGAACTGAGACTTCCAGAATTATCACAAGCAACTATCATAAATGGTATCTTTGGTCCCAGAAGGCAAATGTGGAGATGACTTGTGTGTGGACATCTTCCATGAGTTACCATCAATATTGCTTTTATTAGGGAAGTCAACTATCCTCTGAATAGGAATGATGGGTAGATAATCTCTTAGAACATAATCCTCCACATATTTTATTTACTATCTCAACATACTTTCACCATAAGGGAAATTGGCATGAAACACTTCCCTCTTCTAACATAAATTCATGAAAGATCTTGAGGACTATATTATTGAATCAAAGATGTGAGCATATTTTGAACTTTTCCTTAGATTCTGATGGCACCAGAAACTATACTAATCCAAAGGAACAAGGATAATGTTCACTATAAAGCCAGTCACACTGACCTGATGTCACTAGTGCCTATTCATGGTGTCAACAGGGATGAAGGTCATTCTATCACGGGGCTGTTCCAGAACCTTGAGCATTGCTCTACTGATGCACTAAGCCCTGATTTGTTCTCTGTCTCTCCCAGACTCTGAAAGCTGCATGATAACCTTTGAGTAAATGTTCTGCTTACATTAGCTGGCACTCTTCCTCTCTGATGCTTGAGCTCCTAACCCAATTGAAGCATCAGCTAATGTTTGTTTTCAGATCCCATGAGATCTTGACAAATGGTGTAGAAACAGATAATAACTCATTTCTGAGAATGTTTCTATACACTTCTTGGAAAGACCAACCAAATCTTATTTAGGACAGTGTTCTGGAATAAGAATGATGGATGATTATTTCATATTGTGTTATAGAAATGACAACTGCATTTGGATATGCCATATCATTCACAAAAGGGATGAGTTAGCTTAAGGGAAAGAACGTCCTTTGCTTTATATCTGTGTAGATTATAAAATAAATTATTCATTGCTATTGCATTCTGACTCTTGAAAGACATTTGCAAGGTCCAGTTCAAGTTCATTTTGGACTCTCAGGATATGCTATTGATTTGGTTGTATGAAGCAGTGTCCCGGCCACCTCGGACTGCTGTAAGAAAATACCTCGTACTAAGTAATTTATAAGGAAGAGAAATTCATTGCCTTTCTGGAGGCATTCCTTTCCACATGCATGGCATCATATCTGTGTGCTAGAATAGAAAATGGACCTCTCAAGGTTTCCAGATAGGATAACACAATTAACAGCTTCATCTACTACATGTTATAATAACCTGCCAATTCCAGAAAAATAAAAATTAGATTCCACATGCCTTGCCAAAGGATGTGAATGTGTAGACCAGTGTATAATACACTAGTCTGTTCTATACATAGTCCTGTGCCAGTTACTAGGAAAGAATGATGGTTTGGCTGTTGCGATTCAAGAACAATCAGGAGGTCATATGTTTAGAGCTATCATAGGCCAATGATCCTTGTGTCTCACAGGTATCTGTGCATGCAACATAAATATTCAGGCAAAAGGAAACAGAATGTACACTCAAACTTAGCAAGAACTCCACACAGCTCTTAGAGAGTCTGCTTTGATAGAAG
Source organism: Rattus norvegicus (assembly GCF_021556685.1). Taxonomy (NCBI): domain Eukaryota; kingdom Metazoa; phylum Chordata; class Mammalia; order Rodentia; family Muridae; genus Rattus; species Rattus norvegicus. The sequence goes on from NC_141534.1 coordinate 116,681,651, forward strand.
ATTTACTCCAAAAGCACCAGTCAGCCTGAAGTTTCTTAGCCTTTGCCAGGAGTTTGCTTAACTTTCTTTCTTGAACTTCACTGTGGCATTGGCTCCTCTTTCAAAATGTTCTCTGAAACCTGGGAGATGTTTATTTATTGTTAGTGTCTAGTGAATCCCTTGAACTTTATACAATGTTACTATCTTTTTGCTCAAAAAATTGAGATTTTTATGATTTAAAATGACTCCCTGACCTTAGCCACCCTGCCTCCTCTTCGATTTTAGACTTAAAATACCCACTTTCTCTGATTCAGCTCTCTATTTCTATCATTCTACCAGCCAATGCCTTACCTCCTTCCAAGTAACAAAGAGCTAGCTGGGTTCCACAAATATCAGCAAGGGGGATTTAGTTGAAAGGAATACAATTTTCCACTAAAGTGGGTCTCAAAGGTAGAATTAGATGCTGTGTCACTGAATAAAAAGTAGACAATTTTAAAACTCTTATACTAGAATGTTAGACATCAATGTAATACATGATATCATCCCTCAGATCAGCCACATTTAGAAATAAAATGATGAACAGTTTCTCTCCCTAGGGTTGAAATATCTGACACATCTCCAGTTATTACAGTTTTAGAAGACATCATTCCATACTACGAGGGAAATAGAATTAAATGGATGCCTTTCCATGTGCCTTTCCAGTTTTACAAGGACTGGCAATACTTCTTAAAATTTAAGAACATCCCCATTCTTAAATGGTCTTCTTCCAGAAAGATAATTGTTCCATGTTCCGGAGATGACCCTTCACACCTGAAAAAATGATTATCATGGATAATTTTGTGGGGATATGTGTGTGATCAGAAGAGCTGTCCTTGGAGCAAGAGTGAGAGTGAGAGTGAAAGTGAGAATGAGAAGTTCCCCAACCCCTGCATATCTCAACCTTGAGATGGGTAGGATTTCAGGTGATTTCCCTCTCTCTCCTTGCAGCCTATTTGCTCCAGCTCAAAGAAACTGAGAAGGAATGCAACCCCTTAGTAAGAGCAGCAGTCTTAACTAAGAGTCTGGACTTCCGAGATCTTTCAGATACTGAATCACCAACTGACAACATATACTATCTGATAAGAGGTCCCTGACACATATACAGCAGAGGACTGATCTCACAGAGAGAAGAAGCACCTAACTATTGAGAGACTTATGGCTGCAGAAGGAGGGAGGTCTAGTGGGATGGAAGTGGGTGGGGAATATCCTCTTGCAGACAGGGCAGAAGGAATGGGGTGAAGAACTATTGGAGGGTCCATCAGTAGGAGGATTATAACTAGACTGTAAAAAAAATTAAGGAGAAGAAGGAGGAAGAGGAGGAGGAGGAGGAAAAGGAGGAGGAGAAGGAGAAGGAGAGGAAGAGGAGGAGGAGGAAGAGGACGAGGAGGAGGAAGAGGAGGAGGAAGAGGATGAGGAGGAAGAGGACGAGGAGGAGAAGGAGGAGGAAGAGGACAAGGAGGAGGAGGAAGAAGAGGAGGAAGAGGACAAGGATGAGGAGGAGGACAAGGAGGAGGAAGAGAAGGAGAAGAAGAAGAAGAGGAGGAGGAGGAGGAGGAGGAGGAGGAGGAGGAGAAGAAGAAGAAGAAGAAGAAGAAGAAGAAGAAGAAGAAGAAGAAGAAGAAGAAGAAGAAGAAGAAGAAGAGGAGGAGGAGGAGGAGGAGGAGGAGGAGGAGGAGGAGGAGGAGGAGGAGGAAGAGGAAGAGGAAGAGGAGAAGGAGAATTACTGTATCTTCACCTTTCAGGATAGTCTGTGGAGAGATTAAAGGTTCAGCTTGCTATTCCCAGATAAGGATCTGCCCAGCAGGTTCTGAAAGGACTTGTCCTGTAACTGAAGCAGTCCCAGTCCCAGGCCTCCACCCTAGCCAACACTGTTCATCCACCTTGGAAATATGCTGAAGAGGTATAGCTTCAACTTGAGGAGAGTCCTGAGAAAGGCAAGAATGGGAATGGGAAGAGACACTCTTAGTCAGATGGGTACGTTTTTACTCACTCCTTATAAATCCTATAATGTAACAGACGTTGAAAATGGAGTTTGACCTCCCAAAGGGGCTACCCAGCAAGACATGATTGATCAAGTTGTACTAAGACCCAAAAATAATGATAGTAATGACTTGGGTTTTCAGTATTTAAACTAGGGACAGCTGCATTAACAGCTGATCCTATAGTCTGGTTATAATATGTTAATTTTCTTTTGGGAAAACAGCCTGACTTCTAGCAAGACAGAGATAAGTGGTTTCTTTTTCTTACGAGAAAGCTAGGGTAGTAAAATCAGATGTTTGGAAACATATCTGAAATGAAGAGAAACAGGGCTTACTATTTGTGACTAATGGCATATATTGTGGAGTTTAGTCTAATACCATGAAAATGTGTCTTCCTGCTGCAGTTCCTCATATTCAGTTCATCATAGCAGCTGTAGAGATGGGGCACTGCCGTGAAGAGGGACAATCATATCCATGCTTTTTAGTTTTCATTTCAAGTCTTTAGATCATGGCAGACAAAGGGTAAGTACCGCATACAGAGACAGATGAGTGGGAGGCCATGTAAACCTTGCTTTCTGCTGCCCTGAAGAGCCTGTGACGACATGGCCCATGGTGATAAATGTTCTAAAGGAAAGATAGATTCAGCTGGAAACAGTTCAGATCGCATTGTTAAAAACCATTGTTAGCTGAAGCTAACCTGCTGAAAGAAACAGCTTTAGGAAAGAAATCTAAGATAAGACGATCCTAACACAGGCATGCCTAGGCTCATGATACCCATGCTGATAGCAAACCTTGTAATTAAATACACATGGAAATGAATATAGTTGAGGGGAACCAATCTCCAATCCTAACCATAGAAACTTCTTTGTGACCTTTGGTTTTTTTTTTATCTTATTATCTACCTTAGAAACCTTCTTGAGCATTAGTCATCAACCTAAGTTTATCTGTAATAAATGTATTTAAAATAATTATGTGTTGCGATTTATAATAGTGCAATGAATATTTAAGGACTAGGAAAATCGTGGTACTAATAAAACACAAGGAAGATTTTTTTTGTTGATGTTTTATTTGTCTGGCTACATAAAATAGCTGTAGAAATTATATATAATTTCTTAAGCTTAATCTAAGGGCCTTACCTCTTACATATTGCCATTAATGACTAAAAAATCTATGTCAAGATAACCAAATCAAGCATTAATATAAGTATTTAGAGCTATATAATTTGGAGACGTCTTTAATAAAACAGTATGTTTTATGTTTAGAGAAAGCAGTATGTCCCACAGAATATCTCAAGCTTTGGAACAGTGAGAGAATTGGGTTTTCCTCAGGAGTCTAATCATATGAAGCCAAGAAATAAAAGTTAAATAAATAAATAGATAAATAAATAAATAAATACTTCTCCTTATTCAAAGGATCACACAGACAGACTAGATTGAAGCCTGATCAAATACTGCCTGAAGAGTCATTCTCAAGAGGGAAACCAAAATCAATTGTGACTCTATTTTTAAATTGTATATCATCTATCACTATTATCTATCGTGTGTCTATTTATATTCTAGTACCTGTCTATCTTCTGACACTTTCATTTTTGAGTATCATCTATTTTCTACCTATCATCTACCTATCATCTCTCTATCAGGAGATTAAGGTTTTCAGGAGTTGGTTTTATATGTTTTAAGCTTGACAAATCCCAGCATGTAACTCAGGCTGACTCCAGAACCATGTAGAGATGATAACATATCTAGACTCTACTAGGCCCACAGCAGAGCTTCAAAAACCTAATTCTTTCTAACCAGCACATTCTGCAGATTACATGAACCTCACTCCATAACAGAATATAATTCATTTTGCTCATAACATACTGACTTAAATTTTAGTTACATCTAAAGCAGACCTTCACAGAAACATCTGTACTGGTCTGACAATTACTGTTTACATTGGTTTAGCCAAGTTGATACATAAAAATCAATCCTCATAAAATCCATTTCACAAAGCAGTCAGGAAATTATACACTAAAAGGAACTAATGTACACATTCCTCAAATACATTAATATACACAACATATCAAAGAGCAGTTAGTCACAAGGCATAAATTATCCCAGGCTCTGATGTCAAAGAAGAAGACATCAGACAGGTGAAGCAATCAGAAGCCAGATGTTCCCATAGAAATTATTTAGCCCTTTACCTTACTAGCCTCAAGGAATCCAACACAATGTTTCTTATTAAAGATTCCTTGCTTATGAGTTGATAAAGGTAAAGCCTATTCTTCTTATAGTGTTTTTTATAATCGTGGAGAATTTTTCACACAAAACTATTACCAAAAGCCTCATATGAGTGATGGACAGCATAGCAGAAATATGAAACATTCATATTAGGAACAAAAGCAATAAAAATAAAACCTGTGTTGATTTAAGCAAACATTGTCAATACAAACTGCACCTAATGAGATATTAAATTCAACTTTCAAAAATCCAAATATCACATGGTACTGCATAAAGATAAGAGCACAGCAAATTAAACCAGTCTTGTTGGTTGTTCAAAGAGAAATCAGGTGCCTTTCTTTCAGACATGAATCCAGAGGTATGCTATCACTAGAATTTGTGAGCTTAAGTAAGCTACTTGCAGTGCAGACTTTTGTTTATTTTCACTGGTCATTATATAAATTGGTTTTCAGAGTTTTCTTAAGGATTAAGCAAGATTATGCAGGTAAAAGTTTCAGAGCTTAGGAAAACACAAGTCAATAGTGCCTTGCCTTAGATGCTATGAGACTGTTGCTATACTTTGCATTCTATACCCTTGCCTATATGTCTGTTTGCTTCTCTGTTATTACAATGAAAGATTGAGCAGAAGCAACTTGAGAAGGAAAGAGTGAATTTTATCTTATAACTCATGGCTCATTGCCTAGGGAAGTCAAGGCAAAAACTCAAGCAGGAACTGCAGCAAACATCATTAAGAAATGCTGTTTGCCGGCTTGCTACTGACATTCACATTGAGCCAGCTATCTTACACAATCCAGGAACCTAGGAATGGTGCCACACTTAGTGGGACGAGCTCTCTCACATCCATCATCAATCAAGGCAATGGACCACGACATGCACACAAGCCATTATCATTCGGCACTGCTAAAAGATAAGGACATGGCTGTGCACAGAAAATGAAAACCCACATTATTGATTGTTTAAAATACACACAGACATGTCCACAGACATCATTACTGAGACACAGTCTCTCTCTCTCTCTCTCTCTCTCTCTCTCTCTCTCTCTCTCTCTCTCTCTCTCCCCTTCCCTCCCTCCCTCTTTCTCTGTGTCACACACACACACACACACACACACACACACACACACACACACACCATTCCTAAGATAGTATTACAATTCTTTATTATATAATTGTCTTTATTGGGAAGTCCTATGCTAATGACATATTCTTAATTAAAATTTTCTCCCGTTTTACAAAAAAGCAAAGTGTACCTGCGATGTGCAATTGTTTTGCATAGGAACAACTAAACCCACTGGAAAATATAGAAGAGGGTGCTGGAAAAGCCAAACTAACAAGGGTAGGAACAAGCAGAGATGGCAAGCACATCTGCCCTGTACCCTGTTAACCTTCTGGCTTGTTCCTTCTCTATAGCTCATGGGCTTAAGATATTTGTGTCACTATGAGTGATTATTGGAGAACATTGTATTCCCTGAAGCTGGGCAGCAATAGATCTTCACTTCCTTTTGGAAAGCAGAACTCAAATTTTGATAAATGTTACAAGAACGCTATGTAAGAATGAAGAGAAGAAGAGTAAGAGACTGAATATCTAACTCAGAGATTTTTTCAGCTGATATCTTACAACTTTAGAGATAGATGAGCCTGTTAAGCCTTACTTTTTCTCCAAAAACTTCTTTTTCCAGTAGGTGAAACTCAAGAACTTTAGCTATTTGACTAAGATTAAACTGATCTCAGAACTGAAGCCTCAGAAGCTGTTTCTCTCATACTTAAGTCTAGGAATGGTGTCATTAATTATTCATAATAAAATCATAGTCTAGAAAAATAAAATTATAGTGTTTGGAGGTAGGACCTCATAGGGAATTAAAAAATGAAGCATATTTGATATAAGTAGTAATTTCTGGTTTTTCTTTTTAAATTATTACACTGTAAAGTCTCTAATATTGAAGAATTAAGATTTTTACTTAATCTTATGAGAGAATGAGTATCTAGACAAGGAAAATATTAAACTGAATGAACTTTTGGAATTCCAAAATCAGAAGTTCCCTGTCAGAACTGTTTTCATTAAGTATCTTTTACTTTTTTGATATGTGATGCTATGAAAATTATAGAAGACTGAACTAAACACACACACACATACACACACACATACTACAGTGTGTACTGGAGTGTCAATTATATAAAATAATAAATGAAGGACACATTTTACCCCCTTGATATGCATTGTGATAAGTAAACATTGAAAAAACACTGTTGTAGAGCATTTCCATCTAAATCGGAAGCAACTCTGAATACTACAAGGGACTTTTTTATTGGATTAATTTTTAGGAACACGTATTCAGCTTATTTGTTCAGAAATTCATTAAAAGGGACCTAAGAATAAGCCAACTACATCATTCTCTTTTGTTTTTATAGTTTAAAACAGTCCATTTTATAATTTTTTCTTTTCTTTAATTGGCTTTTTTTTATATTTCAAATGTTATCCCCTTTCCTGGTTTACCCTCCAGAAACAAACTATCCTATGCCCCCTCCCCTGCTTCAGTGAAGGTGCTCACCCACCCACCCATTCCCTCCTGCCTCTCTGCCCTGGCATTCCCCTACACTGGAGCATTGAGCCTTCCCTGGACCAAGGGTCTCTCCTCCCATTGATGTCCAACAAGGCCATCCTCTGCTTCGTATGCTGTTAGAGCCATGGGCTGCTCCATGTGTACTCTTTGGTTGGTGGTTTAGTCCCAGGTAGCTCTGCAGGTTCTGGTTGGATGATGTTGTTGCTCTTCCTATGAGATTGCGAACTCGTTCAGTTCCTCAGTCCTTTCTCTAACTCCTCCATTTGGGTCACCGTGCTCAGTCCAATGGTTGGCTACGAACATCTGCCTCTGTGTTAATCAGGCTCTGACAAAGACTCTCAGGAGACAGTTATATCAGGCTCCTGTCAGCAGGCACCTCTTGACATCCTCAGTAGTGTCTGGGTTTGGTGTTTGTATAGGGGATGGATACCCAGGTAAGGCATCTCTGGATGGCCTTTCCTTCAGTCTCTGCTCCACACCTTCTCTCCTTATTTCCTCCCTTGAGTATTTTTCCCCATTCTAAGAAGGACTAAAGCAACCACAGTTTGGTCTTCCTTTATTTTTGAGCTTCATGTGGTCTGTTAATTGTACCTTGTTTTGAGTTTTTGGTCTTATATACATTTTTATTAGGTATTCTAAGCTTTGTGGCTAATATCAGCTTATCAGTGAGTTCATATTATGTTTGTTCTTTTGTGACTGGGTTACCTCACTCAGGAGAATATTTTCTAATCCCATCCATTTGCATATGAATTTCATGATGTCATTGTTTTTGATAGCTGAGTAGTACTCCATTGTATAAATGTACCACATTTTCTGTATCCATTCCTCTGTTGAAGGGCATCTGGGTTCTTTCCAGTTTCTGGCTATTATAAATAAGGCTGCTATGAACATAGTGGAGCACGTATCCTTTTTATAGGTTGGAGCATCTTTTAGGTATATGCCCAGGAGTGGTATAGCTGGGTCCTCAGGTAGAATTATGTCTAATTCTCTGAGGTACCACCAGACTGATTTCCAGAGTAGTTGTCCCAGATTGCAATCAGACCAACAACAGAGGAGTGTTCCTCTTTCTCCACATCCTTGCTAGCATCTGCTGTCACCTGAGTTTTTGATCTTAACCATTCAATGTTCCTCATTGAGAATTCTTTGTTTAGCTCTGTACCCCTTCTTTTGTATCATTGTAATGACTTTTAATGCTTTCAGGTGCTATTAATGAAGTTATTTTAAAGACCAACTATACAAGCAGGACCTCACCATAGACAGTGTCCTGTGGCACAATTAAGCGTGAAAAATGCCACAAGTTTCATCACAAATTCTAGAACCCCAAACACCTGGTCATAAACCCTGAATTCATCTGGCCTGAAATTTCTGCTTCCAAGTGCTTTAAGCTCATGAGAATCTCTACTTAGTGATAAGTTTGCCTTCTTGATAGAGAGACTGCAAAGCTAGATATGAAGTGTATGCTTTTTAAACATTTTTCATTGGATTCATTATTTCCATTTCAAACGTTATCATGTTTCCTGATTTCCTGTCCATAAACCCCCTATCCCATCCTCCCTCCCCTTCTTCTAGGAGGGTGTGCCCTCACCCATTCACCCACCCCTTCCTGCCTCCCTGCCCTGACATTCCTCTACACTGACCAAGGGCTTCTCCTTCAATTGGTGCCCAACAAGGTCATCCTCTACTACATATTCTGCTGGAGCCATGGGTCTCTACATGTGTATTTTTTTCTGTATCCCATTTCTAATAGGGTTATTTGATCCTCTGTTGCCCAACTTCTTGAGTTCTTTGTATATATTGGTTTTAGCCTTCTATCAGATGTAAGATTAGTAAAGATCTTTTCCCAATCTGTTTGTTGCCCTTTTGTCCTATTGACAGTGTATTTTGCCTTACAGAAGTTTTGCAATTTTATGAGGTGCCATTTGTCGATTGTTAGTCTTAGAGCCTAAGCCATTGAGGACATTTTCTCCTGCACCCATGTGGTCTAGGCTCTTCCCCACTTTGTCTTCTATTAGTTTGAGTGTATCAGGTTTTATGTGGAGGTCCTTGATCCATTTGGACTTGAGCTTTGTACAAGGAGATAAGAATGGATCAGTTTCCATTGTTATATATGCTGACCACACTTCTTAACAGAAACTCTAAAAGCCAGAAGATCCTAAGCAGATGTCATATAAACCCTAAGAGAACACAAATGCCATCTCAGGCTACTATACCCAGCAAAATTCTCAATTAATATACATAAAGAAACAAAAATATTCCATGACAAAACCAAATTTCCACAATATTTTTATACAAATTCATCCCTACAAAGGATAATAGATGAAAAACTCCAACACAAGGAGGGAAAACTACACCGTAGGAAAAAAAAACAAAGTAATCTTTCAACGAAGCCAGCAGAAGATACCCACACAAACATAACTCCACCTATAACAACAAAAATAACAGAAAGCAACAATAACTTTTACTTAATATGTCTTAACATCAATGGATATTTTATTTATTTATATTTGAAATGTTATACTGTTTCTGGTTTCCCCTCCAGAAGGTTAATTCATGTGGGGTAAGACTTTTCAGTGGTGCAGCTGTTTGGAGTCACCTTCTTCTGTGAGTATCCCTTCATCTAAACTCTATAAGGAAGCCCAATAAACTCATTGTTAAACTATATAAGGTTTTGGAGGAATCATTCCTTGGATCTAGTCATTCTCTATATCCTTGGTCAGATGATGTCTCTTCTCTTATTCTAGGAAAAACTATATAAACATCATCCTCTGACTCTGTAACATAAGTACTGTCTTCAGGTATTCTTTTAATAGCATCCACCACTGTCTTCCATTAAAAAAGGAATCAGTGCTCTCAACTTATGGATTAAAATACAAGAGAGCATTTTACAGGAGCTGTTAGCAAAAATAACAGGGTTAATATGAGGCAGACAGCTCTCAGTTCCAGGTAGAAGATATGTTAAAGGTGCTTTCAAATTTAGAAGTGATATGTTTAGTTTTAGGTAGTTTGAGTTAATGTTTTTATTTCTTTCAAATTTTAGAAATTCTAAAAAAACAAGTGCACCATGTGTTCATAAAAGGTGACAGTAAGAGTTGAGGCAATATAAAAATTTATCAATCCAAGAAAGTTTTTTTAACTTAAAAACAACAGACATTTGAAGCACAAATATGGATTAATATGCTTTTAAAATACTGTCTGTGTTTGTTTGCATGAAGCCCCACTAATTAAATATCATTTCCACTAATACTTCATAATGATAGCACTCAATACCCTCATTGCCTCCAGGAACCACTACCGTTTTAAAGCTGTGATAAGTAATTACGGAAGACATTCATTGACTTACTTTGTCAGAATATGAGTAGATATTGGTCTACTGAGATTTCACTGGTCTTAAAGTTTTTAATCTGTTTTTCTAAAAGTTAATAAAGGTATTCTAGAGTTTAGACATTATCCCTGAAACATAAACATACTATAAGCATCTTAAGTAATTGCTAACTTTATATCCATTTAAAATATCTTCTTGGAAATAAGCATGTGTTATATAAAGAAGGGGTACATTGTGACAAGAGTAGAGGGTACCTTCTGCAATAAATATTTCTTTGGAGGTAATTCTTAGACACTCTTCCCTTAACATGAACAACCCAGTTTAGACACAAAAACTGAAATTAGCTCATTTTTAAAATTTTTTAGTTGTATTTTAATTTACATTTCAAGTGTGATTCCCTTTCCTGATTTCCCGTCCATAAGCCCCACATCACATAACCCCCGCTTCTTCTATAAGGGGGTTCCCCCTCCCAAACCACTCTTCCTTCCACCTAACCACCCTACCATTACCCTGCATTGGCAGAACCAAGGGCTTCTCCTCCCATTAGTGCCAAAGAAGGCCATCCTTTGTGACATATGCTTTAGAGTCATGCGTTTGTCCATGTGTAGGTAGTGGTTTGGTCCCAGGCATCTATGGTTGTTTCTTGTTGTTGTTCTTGTATGGTTGCAAGCCCCTTCAGCACCTTCAATCTTTTCTCTAATTCCTCCAATGGTGACCACATTCTCAGTTCAATAGATTGCTGCTAGCATTCACCTATGTATTTGTCGCACTCTGACTGAAACTCTCAGGAGAGAGAGCTATATCAGGCTCCTGTCAGCATGTACTTCTTGGCTTCATTAATATTGTCTAATCTATATATATATATATATATATATATATATATATATATATATATATATATATATAGTATTCCCAGGTGGAGCAGGCTCTGAATGGCCTTCTTTTAGAATCTGCTCCAAACTTTGTCTACATATTCCTATGAGTATTTTGTTACCCCTTTTAAGGAGGATCGAAGCATCCCTTTTTTGGACGTCCTTTTTGAACTTCATGTAGTCTGTGGATTGTATATTGGAAAATTCAAGCTTTTGTGCTAATATCTACTTATAAGTGAGTGCATACCATGAGTGTGTGTTTGTGATTGGGTTATCTCACTCAGGATGACATTTTCTAGATCTATTCATTTGCCTATAAATTTCATGATGTCATTGTTTTTGATAACTGAGTAGTACTCCACTGTACAGATGTATCACATTTTCTGTATTCATTCCTCTGTTGAAGGACATCTGGGTTGTTTCTACCATTATAAATAAGGCTGTTATGAACATAGTGGAGCATGTGTCCTTGTTATACTTTGGAGCATCATTTGGGTATATGCCCAGGAGTGGTAGAGCTGATTTCCAGAATGGTTGTACCAGCTTGCAATCCCACCAACAATGGAGGAGTGTTCCTCTTTGTCCACATTCTCATCAGCATCTGTTGTCTCCTGAGTTTTTGATCTTAGCAATTCTGACACCTGTGAGGTGGAATCTTAGGGTTGTTTTCATTTGCATTTCCCTGAGAACTAAGGATGCTGACCATTTCTTTAGGTACTTTTCAGAGATTCAACATTCCTCAGCTGAGAATTCTTTATTTAGCTCTGTACCCCATTTTTAATAGGGTTATTTGGCTCTCTGGATTCTGCCTTCTTGAGTTCTTTGTATATTTTGGTTATTAGTCCTCTATAGGATGTAGGATTGGTAAAGACCTTTTCCAAACCTGTTGGTTGTCATTTTGTCCTAATGAAAAGTGTCCTTTTCCTTACAGAAGCTTTGCAGTTTAATGAGGTCCAGTTTGTCGATTCTTAATCTTAGAGCATAAGCCTTTGGGGTTTTATTCAGGAAATTTTCCCCAGTGCCCATGGGTTTGATGCTCCTCCCCATTTTTTCTTCTATTAGTTTTAGTGCATCTGGTTTTTCATGAAAGGTCTTTGATCTACTTGGACTTGAGCTTTGGACAGGGATATAAGAATGGGTCATTTTGCATTCTTCTACATGTCGACCTCCAGTTGAACAAGCACCATTTGTTGAAAATGCTGTCATTTTTCCACTGTAAAGTTGTAGAGCCTGTGTCAAAGATCAAGTAATCATACCTGTGTGAGTTCATTTCTGGATCTTCAATTTTGTTCCATTGATCTACCTGCCTGTCTCTATATCATGCAGTTTTTATCACTATTGTTTTTTAATAAAGCTTGAGGTCAGGGATGATAATTCCCCCCAGACGTTTTTTGTTTTTTTTTTTTTTTTTGAGGATAGTTTTCGCTATCCTGAGTTTCTGTTGTTCCAAATGAATTTGCAAATTGCTCTTTGAAGAATTAAGTTGGAATATTAATGGGGATTGCATTAAATCTGTTGATTGTTGGGGTTGGGGATTTAGCTCAGTGGTAGAGCGCTTGCCTAGGAAGCGCAAGGCCCTGGGTTCGGTCCCCAGCTCCGAAAAAAAAAAAATCTGTTGATTGTTTTTGGCAAAATGGCCATTTTTACTATATTAATCCTGCCAATGAAGGAGCATGGGAGGTCTTTCTGAATTCTAAGATCTTCAATTTCTTTTGTCAGAGACTTATAGTTCTTGTCATACAGATCTTTACCTTGCTTGGTTAGAGTCACACTGATGTATTTTATGCTATTTATGATTGTTATGAAGCATGTCATTTCCCTATTTTCTTTCTCAGCCTGTTTATCCATTGAGTAAAGGAAGGATACCGATTTGTTTGAGTTAATTTTATACTCAGCCACTTTGCTGAAGTTGTTTATCAAGCTTAGTAGTTCTCTGGTGGAACTTTTGGTGTCACTTAAGTATACTATCATATCATCTGCAAATAGTGATATTTTGGCTTCTTTCTTTCCAATTTGTATCCCTTTGACTTCCTTTTGTAGTCTGATTGCTCTGGCTAGGATTTCGAGAACTATATTGAATAAGTAAGGAGAGAGTGGGCAGCTGTCTCTAGTCCCTGATTCTAGTGGGATTTCTTCAAGTTTCTCTTCATTTAGTTTGATGCTGGGTACTGGTTTGCTGTATATTGCTTTTACTGTGTTTAGGTATCGGCCCTGAATACCAGATTTTTTTTTTTACTTTTTTTTTTTATTAACTTGAGTATTTCTTTTTTTTTTTTGATTTTTTTTTATTAACTTGAGTATTTCTTATATATATTTCGAGTGTTATTCCCTTTCCCAGTTTCCGGGCAAACATCCCCCTCCCCCCTCCCCTTCCTTATGGGTGTTCCCCTCCCAACCCTCCCCCCATTGCCGCCCTCCCCCCATAGACTAGTTCACTGGGGGTTCAGTCTTAGCAGGACCCAGGGCTTCCCCTTCCACTGGTGCTCTTACTAGGATTGAATACCAGATTTTTAACATGAAGACTTTTAACATGAAGTGTTTTTGAAGTTTGTCAAATGCTTTCTCATCATCTAATGAGATGGTCATGTGTTTTTTTTTTAAAAATGATTTACTTTTTTTTTTTTGGTTCTTTTTTTTTTTTTTTTTTCGGAGCTGGGGACTGAACCCAGGGCCTTGTGCTTCCTAGGCAAGTGCTCTACCACTGAGCTAAATCCCCAACCCCGTGTTTTTTTTATCTTTGAGTTTGTTTACATAGTGGATTATGTTGATAGATTTCCATACATTGAACTAGCCTGCTTCCCTAGGATCATGATGGATGATTGTTGTGGTGTGTTTTTGGATTCAATTTGTGAGAATTTTATTCAGTATCTTCGAGTCGATATTCATAAGGGAAATTGGTCTGAAGTTCTCTTTCTTTGTTGCATCTTTGTATGGTTTACGTACAAGCATAATTGTGACTTCATAGAAGGAATTGGATAGTTCTCCTGTTTCTATTTTGTGGAATAGTTTGGACAGTATTGGTATGAGGTCTTCTATGAAGGTCTGATAGAATTCTGCACTAAACCTGTCTGATCCTGTGCTTATTTTGGTTCAGAGACTTTTAATAATTGCTTCAATTTCTTTAGGGATTATCGGACTGTTTAAATGTTTTTATCTGATCCTGATTTAGCTTTGGTACCTGGTATCTACCTAGAAAATTGTTCATGCCATACAGATTTTCCAGTTTGTTGAATATAGGGCTTGTAGTAGGACCTGATGATTTTCTTAATTTGCACAGATTCTGTCGTTATGTCTTCTTATTCATTTCTGATTTTGTTAATTTGGATACTCTCTCTGTGCCCTATGTTTAGTCTGGCTAAGGGCTTCTCTATTTTGTTGATTTCTTCAAAGAACCAGCTCCTTGTTTTGAGGATACTTTTGTTTCTACATTGCTGATTTCAGCCCTGAATTTAATTATTTCCTGAATTCTATTTCTATTGGGTGCATTTGCTTCTTTTTGTTCTAGAGGATTTATGTGTACAGTCATAGTGCTAATGTATGCGCTCTCCAATTTCTTTTTGGAGGCACTCAGAGCTCTGAGTTTTACTCTTAGCACTGCTTTTTTCCCCCTCCATCTTTATTAAATTGGGTATTTCTTATTTACATTTCAATTGTTATTACCTTGCCCGGTTTCCAGGCAAACATCCCCCTAACACCTCTCTCTCCCCTTCTCTATGGGTGTTCCCCTCCCCATCCTCCTCCCATTACCACCCTCCACCCAATAATCTCTTTCACTGGGGGTTCAGTCTTGGCAGGACCAAGCACTTCCCCTTCCACTGGTGCCCTTACTAGGCTATTCATTGCTACCTATGAGGTTGGAGCCCAGGGTCAGTCCATGTATAGTCTTTAGGTAGTGGCTTAGTCCCTGGAAGCTCTGGTTGCTTGGCATTGTTGTTCATAAGGGGTCTCAAGCCCCTTCAAGTTCTTTCAGTCCTTTCTCTGATTCCTTCAAGGGGGATCCCGTTCTCAGTTCAGTGGTTTGATGCTGGCATTCGCCTATGTTTTTGACATATTCTGGCTGTGTCTCTCAGGAGAGATCTACATCCGGGTCCTGTCAATCTGCCCTTCTTTTCTTTCTTATCTAGTTTGGTAGCTGTATATGTATGGGCCACATGTGGAGCAAGCTCTGAATGGGCATTACTTCAGCTTCTGTTCTAAACTTTGTCTCCCTATTCCCTCCTAAGGGTATTCTTATTCCCCTTTTAAAGAAGGAGTGAAGCATTCGCATTTTGGTCATCCTTCTTGAGTTTCATGTGTCCTGTGCATCTAAAGTAATTAGAGCATTTGGGCTAATATGCACTTATCAATAAGTGCATACCATGTGTGTCTTTCTGTGATTGGGTTACCTCACTCAGGATGATATTTTCCAGTTCCATAAATTACCCTTGAATTTCATAAAATCATTGTTTTCGATAGCAGAGTAATATTCCATTGTGTAGATGTACCACATTTTCTGTATCCATTCCTCTGTTGAAGGGCATCAAGGTTCTTTCCAGCTTCTGGCTATTATAAATAAGGCTGTTATGAACATAGTGGAGCATGTGTCTCTGTTATATGTTGGGGCGTCTTTTGGGTATATGCCCAAGAGAGGTATAGCTGGGTCATGAAGTAGTGCAATGTCCAATTTTCGAAAGAACCTCCAGACTGATTTCCAGAGTGGTTGTACCAGTCTGCAATCCCACCAACAATGGAGGAGTATTCCTCTTTCTCCACATCCTCACCAGCATCTGCTGTTGCCGAAGTTTTTGATTTTAGCCATTCTGACTGGTATGAGGTGAAATCTCAGGGTTGTTTTGATTTGCATTTCCCTTATGACTAAAGATGTTGAACATTTCTTTAGGTGCTTCTCAGCCATACAGCTGTGAATTCTTTGTTTAGCTCTGAACCCCAATTTTAAATAGGGTTATTTGACTCCCTGCCATCTAAGTTCTTAAGTTCTTTGTATATTTTGGATATGAGCCCTCTATCAGTTGTAGCATTGGTAAAGATCTTTTCCCAATCTGTTGGTTGACATTTTGTCCTAACAGCAGTGTCCTTTGCAGTACAGAAGCTTTGAGTCTTATGAGATAAGATGTGTTGATTCTTGATCTTAGAGCATAAGCCATTGGTGTTTTGTTCAGGAAATTTTCTCCAGTGCCCAAGTGTTCGAGACTCTTCCCCACTTTTTCCTCTATTAGTTTGAGTGTATCTGGTTTGATGTGGAGGTCCTTAATCTACTTGGACTTAAGCTTTGTACAGGGTGATGGGAATGGATCGATCCGCATTCTTCTACATGCTGACCTCCAGTTGAACCAGCACCATTTACTGAAAACGCTATCTTTTTTCCATTGGATGGTTTTGGCTCCTTTGTCAAAAATCAAGTGACCATAGGTGTGTGGGTTCATTTCTGGGTCTTCAATTCTATTCCACTGGTCAATCTTCCTGTCTCTGTACCAATACCATACAGTTTTTTTCACTAATGCTCCGTAATATTGCTTGAGTTCAGGGATAGTGATTCCCCCGGAAGTCCTTTTATTGTTGAGGATAGTTTTAGCTATCCTGGGTTTTTATTATTCCAGATGAATTTGCAAATTGTTCTGTCTAACTCTCTAAAGAGTGGATTGGTATTTTGATGGGGATTGCATTGAATCTGTAGACCGCTTTTGGTAAAATGGCCGTTTTTACTATATTAATCCTGCCAATCCATGAGCATGAGAGATCCTTCCGCCTCTGAGATCTTCTTTAATTTCTTTCTTCAGAGGCTTGAAGTTCTTTTTTTTTTTTTTTTTTTTTTTTTTTTTTGGAGCTGGGGACCTAAGCCAGGGGCTTGTGCTTGCTAGGCAAGGGCTCTACCACTGAGCTAAATCCCCAATGCCTTGAGGTTCTTATCTTACAGATCTTTCACTTGCTTGGTTAAAGTCACACCGAGGTATTTTATATTATTTGGGCCTATTATGAAGTGTGTCGTTTCCCTAATTTCTTTCTCGGCTTCTTTCTCTTTTGTGTAGAGGAAGGCTACTGATTTATTTGAGTTAATTTTATACCCCGTCACTTTGCTGAAGCTATTTATCAGGTTTAGTAGTTCTCTGGTGGATATACTATAATATACTATTATATCATCTGCAAATAGTGATATTTTGACTTCTTCCTTCCCAATCTGTATCCCTTTGACCTCCTTTTGTTGTCTAATTGCTCTGGGTAGAGCGTCAAGGACTATATTGAATAAGTAGGGAGAGAGTGGGCAGCCTTGTCTAGTCCCTGATTTTAGTGGGATTGCTTCAAATTTCTCTCCATTTAGTTTAATATTTGCTACTGGTTTGCTGTATATGGCTTTCACTATGTTGAGGTATAGGCCTTGAATTCCTATTCTTTCCAGGACTTTTATCATGAAGGAGTGTTGAATTTTGTCAAATGCTTTCTCAGCATCTAATAAAAAGATCATGTGGTTTTTATCTTTCAGCTTGTTTATATACTGGATTATGTTGATAATTTTCCATATATTAAACCACCCCTACATCCCTGGAATGAAGCCTATTTGATCATGGTGGATGATTGTTTTGATGTGCTCTTAGATTAGGTGTGCCAGAATTTTATTGAGTATTTTTGTGTCGATATTCGTAGATGAAATTGGTCTGAAGTTCTCTTTCTTTGTTGGATCTTTGTGTGGTTTAGGTATAAGAGTAATTGTGGCTTCATAGAAGGAATTCGGTAGTGCTCCATCTGTTTCAATTATGTGGAATAGTTTGGATGGTATTGGTATGAGGTCTTCTATGAAGGTCTGATAGAATTCTGCACTGAACCCATCTGTACAAGGGCTCTTTTTGGTTGGGAGACCTTTAACGACTGCATCTATTTCTTTAGGAGTTATGGGGTTGTTTAAATAGTTTATCTGTTCCTGATTTAACTTTGGTACCTGGTATCTATCTAGGAAATTGTCTATTTCCTTCAGATCTTCAAGTTTTGTTGAATATAGGATTTTTTTTAGTAGGATCTGGTGATTTTTTTAATTTCCTCTGATTCTGTAGTTAAGTCTCCCTTTTCACTTCTGATTTTGTTATTTTGGATACACTCTCTGTGTCCACTGGTTAGTTTGGTTAAGGTTTTATCTGTTTTGTTGGTTTTCTCAAAGAACCAGATTTTGGTTCTGTTGATTCTTTGTAGAGTCCTTTTTGTTTCTACTTGATTGATTTAGCTCTGAGTTTGATTATTTCCTGCCTTCTACTCCTCCTGGGTGTATTTGATTCTTTTTGTTCTAGATCTTTTAGGTGTGCTGTCAAGCTGGTGATATATGCTCTCTCCTGTGTCTTTTTGCAGGCACTCAGAGCTATGAGCTTTCCTCTTAGCACAGCTTTCGTTGTGTCTCATAAGTTTGGGTATGTTGTACCTTCGTTTTCATTAAATTCTAAGAAGTCTTTAATTTCTTTCTTTGTTTCTTCCTTGACTAGGTTATCATTGAGTAGAGCATTGTTCAACTTCCATATATATGTGGGGTTCTTCCCTTATTGTTGTTAAAGACCAGCTTTAGCCAGTAGTGGTGTTAAGGGACACATGGGACTATTTCTATCTTTCTGCATCTACTGAGGCCTGTTTTATGACCAATTTTATGGTCAATTTTGGAAAAGTACCATGAGGTGGTGAGAAGGAGGTATATCCTTTTGTTTAGGATAGAATGTTCTATAAATATCTGTTTAGTCCATTTGGTTCATGACTTCTCTTAGTCTGGCTATGTCTCTGTTTCATTTCTGTTTCCCTGATCTGTCCATTGATGAGAGTGGGGTGTTGAAATCTCCTACTATTATTGTATGATGTGCAATGTGTGCTTTGAGCTTCAGTAAGGTTTCTTTTATGTATGTAAGTGCCCTGGTATTTGGAGCATAGATATTTAGGATCGAGTGTTCATCTTGGTGGATTTTTCCTTTGATGAATATGACGTGTCCTTCCTTATGTTTTTTGATGACATTTGGTTGAGAATCGATTTTATTCGATATTAGAATGGCTACTCCAGTTTGCTTCTTCAGATGATTTGCTTGGAAAGTTGTTTTCCAGCCTCTTACTCTGAGGTAGTGTCTGTCTTTGTCTCTAAGGTGTATTTCCTGTAGGCAGCAGAATGCAGGGTCCTCATTGCGTATCCAGTTTGTTAATCTGTGTCTTTTTATTAGGGAATTGAGTCCACTGATGTTGAGAGATACTAAGGAATAGTGATTGTTGATTCCTGTTATATTCATATTTGGATGTGAGATTATGTTTTTGTGCTTGTCTTCTCTCTCTCTCTCTCTCTCTCTCTCTCTCTCTCTCTCTTGTTGTTGTTGCAAGACCATTAGTTTCTTGCTTTTTCTAGGGTGTACCTTGCCTCTTTTTGTTGGGTTTTACCATTTATTATCCTTTGTAGTGATGGATTTGTAGAAAGATACTGTGTGAATTTGGGTTTGTCATGGAATATCTTGGTTTCTCCATCTATGTTAATTGAGAGTTTTGCTGGATACAGTATCCTGGGCTGGCATTTGTGTTCTCTTAGGGTCTTTATGACATCTGTCCAGGATCTTCTGGCTTTCATAGTCTCTGGTGAGAAGTCTGGTGTGATTCTGATAGGTTTGCCTTTATATGTTACTTGACCTTTTTCCCTTACTGCTTTTAATATTCTTTCTTTGTTTTGTGGACTTGGTGTTTTGACTATTATGTGACAGAAGGAGTTTCTTTTCTGGTCCAATCTATTTGGAGATTCTTAGGCTTCTTGTATGTTTATGGGCACCTCTTTTTTTAGGTTAGGGAACTTTTCTTCTATGATTTTGTTGAAGATATTTACTGGTCCTTTGAGCTGGGTGTCCTCACTCTCTTCTATACCTATTATCCTTAGGTTTGATCTTCTCATTGAGTCCTGGATTTCCTGTATGTTTTGGGCTAGTAGCTTTTTCGGTTTTACATTATCTTTAACAGTTCTGTTGATAATTTCTATGGAATGTTCTGTTCCTGATATTCTCTCTTCTATTTCTTGTATTATGTTGGTGATGCTTGGATCTACAGCTCCTTATCTCTTCCTTGGTTTTTTAAATCCATGGTTGTCTCCCTTGTGCTTTCTTTATTGGTTCTAGTTCCATTTTTAATTCCTTCACCTATTTGATTCTGTTTTCCTATAATTCTTTCAGGGATTTCTGTGATTCCTCTCTATAGGCTTCTACTTGTTTATTTATGTTTTCCTGCATTTCTCTAAGGGAGATCTTCATGTCTTTCTTGAAGTCCTCCATCATCATGATCAAATGTGATTTAAAAGCTAGATCTTGCATATCTGGTGTGTTTGAATATTCAGTGTTTGTTTTGGTGGGAGAATTGGACTCTGATGATGCCATGTAGTCTTGGTTTCTGTTGCTTGGGTTCCTGCACTTTCCTATTGCCATCAGGTTGTCTCTGGTGTTACCTTGTTCTGCTATTTCTGACAGTGGCTAGACTGTCCTGTAGACATGTGTGTCAGGAGTGCTGTAGACCTGTTTTCCTGTTTTCTTTCATCCAGTTATGGGAACATAGTATTCTGCTTTTGGTTTTGTAGTCTTTCCCGTCTGCTGGTTTTCAGGTGTTCCTGTGGGCATGTGTCCTGAGTCCACCAGGCAGGTCACTTGCAGCAGAAAGTTTGGTCTTACCTCTGATCCCGGGCCTGAAGTCGCTCCTCGGGGGCTGTGTTCCAGCTCTCCATGGGGGCAGCAAACAGAAGGGCCTGTCCTGCCTTTTCTCTGGTCCCTGTGCACAGGGGTCCAGATGGCACTAGGCGTTTTCCTCTAGAGTCAGAAATGTGGGCAGAGTGTAGTCTTCTCTGGCTTCCCAGGCATGTTTGCCCTTCTGAAGGTTTAACTCTCTCTCCCAAGGGATTTGTTTGCAGGGAGCTGTTTGATCTGGTCCCTTCAGATCCTGGTGGTATCTGGACCACCTCTTAGCACTGCTTTAATTGTGTCCCATAAGTTTGGGTATGTTGTGCCTTTACATTACATTCTAAAAAGACTTTTACTTCTTTCTTTATTTCTTCATTGACCAAGTTATCATTGAGTAGAGTGTTGTTCTGCTTCCATGTACATATGGGTTTCCTGTGCTTATTGTTATTATTGAAGATGAGCCTTAGTCTGTGTTGATCTGACAGGATGCATGGGATTATTTCTACCTTCTTGTATCTGTTGAGGCCTGTTTTGTGACCAATTATGTGGTCAGTTTTGGAGAAGGTTGCATGAGGTGCTTAGAAGAAGGTATATCCTTTGTTTTAGGATGAAATGTTCTATAAATATTTGTTAAATCCATTTGGTTCATAACTCCTGTTAGTCTCTATATGTCTCTGTTTAGTTTCTGTTTCCATGATATGTCCATTGATGAGAGTGGCATGTTGAAATCTCCTGCTATTATTATGTGAGGTGCAATGTGTGCTTTGGACTTTACTAAGGTTTCTTTTATGAATGTAGGTGCCCTTGCATTTGGAGCAAAATATTCAGGATTGAGAAGATTTACATAATAAATCCTTGGTGGATTTTTCCTTTGATGAATATGAAGTGTCCTTCCTTATCTTTTTTGATAACTTTTGGTTGAAATTTGATTTTATTTGATATTAGAATGGTTATTCCAGCTTGTTTCTTCAGATTATTTGTTGGAAAAGTGTTTTTCAGCCTTTTAATCTGAGGTAGTTTCTGTCTTTGTCACTGAGGTATGTTTCTTATATGCAGCAAAATTCTGGCTCCTCTTTATGTATCCAGTCTGTTAGTCTATGTCTTTATATTGAAGAATTGTGTCCATTGATGTTAAGAGATATTAAAGAATAGTGATTGTTGTTTCCTGTTATATTTGATTTTAGAGGTGGAATTAGGTTAGTGTGCCTCTCTTCTTTTTGTTTCATTGCAAGGAGATTACTTTCTTGCTTTTACTAGGGTGTAGTTTCCCTCCTTGTCTTGGAATTTTCCATCTGTTATCCTTTGTAGTGCTGGATTTGTAGAAAGTTATTATGTAAATTTGGTTTTGTCATGGAATATCTTGGTTTCTCCGTCTGTGTTAATTGAGAGTTTTGCAGGATACAGTAACCTGGGATGACATTTGTGTTCTCTTAGGGTCTGCATGACATCTGTCCAGGATCTTCTGGCTTTCATAGTCTCTGGTGAGAAGTCTGGTGTGATTCTGATAGGTTTGCCTTTATATGTTACTTGACCTTTTCCCCTTACTGCTTTTAATATTCTTTTTTTGTTTTGTGCATTTGGTGTTTTGACTATTATGTGAGGGAAGGAATTTCTTTTCTGGTCCAATCTATTTGGAGTTCTGTGTGTTTCTTGTATGTTCATGGGCATCTCTTTCTTTAGGTTAAGGACGTTTTCTTCCAAAATTTTATTGTAGATATTTACTGACTTTTTAATTTTAGAATCTTCACTCTCTTCTATACCTATTTTCCTTAGGTTTGATCTTCTCATTGTGTCCTGTATTTACTGCATGTTTTAGTTTAGGAGCTTTTTGCATTTTACATTATTGTTGATAGTTATGTTGATGTTTTCTATGCTATCTTCTGCCCCTGAGATTCTCTTTTCTATCTCTTGTATTCTGTCGGTGATGCTTCTGATCTCTTTCCTAGGTTTTTTAATCTCCAGGTTTGTTTCCCTTCATGTTTTCTGTATTGTTTCTATTTCCATTTTTTAACTCCTGGATGGTTTTGTTCAATTCCTTCTCCTATTTGCTTGTGATTTCCTGTAATTCTTTAAGTGATTTTTGTTGTTCCTCTTTAAGGGCTTCGATTTGTTTACCTGTGTCATCTTGTATTTCTTTAAGGGAGTTATTTATGTTCTTCCTTAAGTCCTGTATCACCATCATGAGATGTGATTTTTAAATCCAAGTCTTGTTATTCCAGTGTATTTGGATATCCAGTGTTTGCTTTGGTGGGCCAAGTACGCTTTGTTTCTGTTGCCTAGCTTACTGTATTTGCCTCTAGCCATCTGGTTGTCTCTGGTGTTAGCTTCTCTTGTTGTCTCTGACAGTGGCTAGACACTCCTGTAAGCCTGTGTGACAGCACTCCTGTAGACCTGTTTTCTTTTATCCAGATCTGGGAACAGAGAGCTGCACCTGGATTTGTGTGTTCTGAGGCCACTAGGCAGGTTGCTTAGAGCAGAAGAGTGGGTCTTACCTCTGCTTTCAGGTGTGTTGGCACCCCTGGAGACAGGCTTTAGGCTCTAGGTGGTGTGGGCAGAAACCAGAAGGTCCCTGCCACTGACTGCTCCTAGGTCCTGTATCCAGTGGACACTAGGCAGGTTTCTCTTAGGTCACAAATGTGAGCAGAAGTGGTGGTCTTCCCTGAGCTGTCAGGATTGTCTGCACTTCTAAGAGTCCAGCTCTCTCTCCCAATTGATTTGTGTACAGAGAGCTGTGGCAATGGTTTAGTTCCGGGTACCGCCAGAGAATGGAAGCGTCCTGTCTCAGATGACTTCTGCTTTTGTGTGTCCCGTAGCTACCAGGCAGGTCGTTTGGAGCAGAAGAGTTGGTCTTATCACTGCTCTCAGGTATGTTGGCACTCCTGGTGACTTGCTTTTGGCTCTTGGCCCAGGTAGGAACAGGTAGGGTCCTGCTGATAACTGCTGCTATGTTCTTGTATCCAGAAGGCACTAGGCAGGTTCCTCTTGGGTCTCTGCTCTCAGGTATATTGGCGCTCTGGTGACGAGCTTTCGGTTCTCCCACCTACTTACTCAAGAGTAAAAATTAACTGACCTTCCTTTACTACTTAATGTAATAATATTAAGTTTTTCTTATATAACACACACACATATATATAATCATAGTCTCATTATTTATTATTACATGCAGTGTAGAAGGCAAACACATTTAATTTAGCCCCACTGTGCACTGTGTTTCCTAGCAGCTATAATTATAGAAACTATAATTTCCCTAGCTCTTTGCACTTTACAGAACAATGAGTTCATCTGAAACATATGCTACTCTTGTCAACCCTAGATTTTGTGTCTAACCCAAAAGATGTGGCAGAGAGAAGAAATGGTCTGAACAGCTTACAAGGGAATTACACTGGCTGATCTTTCTAAGCAGTTAGTAAATAGTCGGGGCACAAAAATATCCAGACAATTGAGAAGAGCAATTCTATAACATAAACCCAGTCTAATGGAGCCAGACTAGCGCAAGGCTTATAGATAAAGCCATCAGCCTGTTGCAAAACAGTTCAGTGCAGACATGTGTGCACTGCACTGAGGTTCCTTAGGCCAGAAGAAACTCAAAAAACATCACAGTTCTGAGAAGGGTCCTAAATAGATTCCTGGTTAAAAATTATTTTTCCAAGTAAGAGATGACTAGTTTTAAGATGTAAAATTTAAATGGGTAACTACTAATAGAACTACTGTCACCAAAAAATATAAATAATACCATCTTAGCATCAGCAAAATAATAAGGTTCTGATATGCACAGGGTATCACAATTCTGTCACACCATTGTTTGTTGCTTTGTTAACCTAATAACACTAATGTATAAGTAGTTAAAACAATTTCAAATTTATACGGAAATGAATGCAATCTGTGAGTTTGATTCTTGTACCTGATTTAATATCATTTGCTCTGTGTCAACTCCATGCATAACTTGTCATTTACAGCCTGACACCCCTCTAATGTTTTTTTTGCTGCCAGACTTTTGTGTGTGCTCTCCTTTGATCCTCATAATCTTACCTTTAACATTAGTGAAGTTATGCTTTTCTGAAAATCTCAATAAAGACTGCTCATAACAGGCTTTTCACTCTAGAGTGCAAGCTCCTTGAGGATGGCAGGGATGTTTGTTTGCTCTGTGTTCTACTGTCAAGCCACCAAATAAAGCACGGTAATCAACAGTAAGTACCAGTGAACAAACAAATGCATGGTTTCACTGTTAATCTCTGGATAGATATGAGTTCAGAAAGACTCCAGATTTCAACAGAATGCACTCGCATTTTGATTCTGCCGTAATTTAATAGCTTCTTGCATGATGATAACCAACCTCCTTTCATCACAGCAAGAAATCTTCCAGGTACTGTATATTCTTGTCTGATCAGACCAAACCCAGCACTCTAGGTGAGAATCAATTGACCATAATCTTCTACTCTTGGCATCTGACCTGATCCCCCAGGTAAATCTGACTATGGCAGGAGATGTCAGGCCTCTTTATATCTATTAGTCTGCCTCACACCATGCCAATGCCAAAACATGCCTCTGACATCCAAACCTGAGACACTGCTGAGTATCCCATCCATATTTGGGACTAAGTCAATGGTCCTGTCTCAGTTTCATTTTCCCTGTGTGTCAATGTCCTATAGCTGAGGTAGCCACTAGTAATTGTAGGTGAATGCATAGGGTAAGGATTATTTTACTTTCTGAAGCTAGTAGTATTCTGTTCTAGTTTAGCTAGTAATACATGAAATAGAAACCTCCAACTGGTCTACATCAGAGACAAGCAATTGTAACATTTCTCTCTTAAACAGAGACACCATTCCATATAAAAAGTCAAGGTGAGAATAGACAGACTACATTTTCATCCATCTCCCTGGTTCTGCATCACAGTACACAACCATGAACAGTCCCTGGCTTCCATAACATAGCAAAACTACTGCTAAAGCTTTTTTTTTTCTTTTTTGATAGATTACTCTTATTTGAACAAAGGCTACTGAGAGCACAATAGAGCCAATATTGTTTTCCTGAAGCTAAATTGTACACAATGGAGAGATTGTATCGAATAGTTTAACAGGATCACACTTTGTCTCATGTCTGTCATCCTTCCAAAGCCCAAATTCAGTGAAAGCTGGTAATGTGTCTACAGAGACCAAAAGTGTACTGGTAAATTGAGTTATACACACACTTGCAATAATAAGTAAATACTCGTTCACTATAAATGAAATTTTCAAAATATCTATCAAGCAACTTCTTAATAATGCAAAGAAGTTTAATTTTTATCTGTTTGTTGTTTCTAGGCCTGGCCACCAGCCTTGGTAATAATCTAAGTTGAAAGATAAAGAATGCACTTCCAATCACTGGGTATGTTCTTTGATAGAGGGTAGAGCTATGCCACTCATTATGGCCAATTTAAAGGAAGACACAGTCTATACTGTGCATACCAGAGATTATCAATCTCAAGGGTAGATGGTACAAAATTGTAGATATTTATCTTCTCAATTGAATCTTATTTCTCAGTTCAATCCATTTGAATTGAATCATTGAATCCTTTTGAACCTTAGCTCTTATTTATGAACTGACACTTTCTTAATCTAACATGTTTTCTATAAAAATATACTCAGATTTAAAACACGTGAAAACAAATTTGAGCGTGAAGTCAACATTGCATATGAAAGATGCTTAACCCTGGCAGAGACAACATTACATATTATAGTTACAGAGAATATCCACAGATTTTAGAAGAAACATTTCAGTCAATAGACTCCACCATCCCAACCTGTGCTAGTACTGCAAATAGTAGACTTTGAGATCAGGGTAAAGCCCACTTTTTTTTTTGGAAAAGAAATCAAAAGAATTCAGATGTATGATAATAGTGAATTAAATAATAGGAATGGAAATTTATTTATATTTCACTCTATTTGCATACTCAAGTATCTAAGCCAAATTCTCCCTCCAACTCCACCAATGATAGACCAGTACACACACAGATGATGAGCTTTAGAACAAGGGAGAAGAACACAGAAGTCAGCTCTGAAAGTAGCTTTTCACATAACTGAAGGTAATATACAGATTTAAAGAATTGAAGCAAAGAAGAGCAGGCAGACAGGAGCCGGATGTAGATCTCTCCTGAGAGACAGAGCCAGAATACAGCAAATACAGAGGTAAATGCCAGCAGCAAACCATTGAACTGAGAACAGGACCCCCGTTGAAGGAATCAGAGAAAGAACTGGAAAGCTTGAAGGGGCTCGAGACCCCATATGAACAACAATGCCAAGCAACCAGAGCTTCCAGGGACTAAGCCACTACCTAAAGACTATACATGGACTGACCCTGGACTCTGACCTCATAGGTAGCAATGAATATCCTAGTAAGAACACCAGTGGAAGGGGAAGCCCTGAGTCCTGCTAAGACTGAACCCCCAGTGAACTAGACTGGTGGGGGGAGGGCGGCAATGGGGGGAGGATGGGGAGTGGAACACCCATAAAGAAGGGAAGGGGGAGGGGTTAGGGGGATGTTTGCCTGGAAACCGGGAAAGGGAATAACACTCGAAATGTAAATAAGAAATACTCAAGTTAATAAAAAAAAAAAAGAATTGATCTTTCTTTGAAATAAATTTAAATGCAGATCATTATAAAGTAAGCACTGGAGAAGAACAGTTTTAAAGGTAAGCAGTCCTAGTATAA
Source organism: Rattus norvegicus (assembly GCF_021556685.1). Lineage (NCBI taxonomy): Eukaryota > Metazoa > Chordata > Mammalia > Rodentia > Muridae > Rattus > Rattus norvegicus. The sequence continues at coordinate 116,708,966 of NC_141534.1, forward strand.
TTCTATGACTTTGGTTTCTGTCCAATTGGAAAATATTTGAGGTCCATTATATTTCCGAGAACATCACACATAGCTTCCTATCTTCCAAGAGTGCAGCATTTGCTGGCTTTCTAAACTACTACATGCTTGTATTTTTTTATAACAAGCCAGGACCAGTGAAAACATATTTGACAATTCAGCCATTTTCTCTGTAAAGGGTCCAGTGTTGAGAAGTTATGTTTGTGTATATATTTAAAATATATGTGTATATTTAAAAAGTATATATTATGTAAAATTGCTATATGGCCACCCTAATTAGTCTGGCTGTAGAAAGGCCTTACAGTTGTGCATAATTAAAGGAAAGCACGTTTGGATATCCACACACCACCACTGGTTATATTTGCCCTTTTGGTCTCATTCATTCTTAATCACTTCTCGCCTTCCCACTTATACCTTTACACTAAAATTCTAATTTAATGTGATTTTAAAAATTCTTTCTAAATTACACATATGGTACAGCCTTCTGTTCTTGTGTGATTACTGTCACTTCCTGTGATGATATCCAATTCTCTCTACTTTTCTACAGACAATGTAAATTCATTCTTTGTGACTGATGAAGCCGCGAAGTGCATATACTTCTGGAGCCATTCATCTATTGGTGAACACCAATGCTAACTCCATGGACTGCAGTTATAAGGGAGAGTGTAATCAATATGGATGTGCAGGTGGCTCCCAGGGAAACTGACCTTGCTTTGTGAGCAAATATCCTGGGATTGTGGCTGGGCCATATGGTGGCTATATTTTTTTTGATTTTGGAGAAACCTTTATACCGATTTCTCTCATGTCTGGATTAATTTAATTTCCCAAAAATGTGTATGAGTCTTTATTTTATGTGCTTTGGACAACGTTTGTATTTTTTCTTGCTAGCAATGCAGAATGGAGATGGGTGGGGAAATTGTCAGTGTGCATTTGATTTGAATCTCTTGGACGATTAAAGATTATGAAGAAATTTACATGTTTTACCCACCTCTTCGCTTCATGTAAAGTACATGTTCACTTGCCTATGTATTTATTGAATAATTTACTCTTGTTATTTAACTTGTTTGGTTCTTCTGGATAAGAAACTCTGCCTGATGATTAGCTGGTGAAGACTTTCTGCCATTCACTATCTGACGCTGCAGTTGGTTAACACTTCCTTTGTCTGTATGAAGTTTCTCAAGTTCATGAATCCCATTTACCAATCATTATTGCAGTCATTTAGATGATCTCTTCCTACCCATATATTTCTCTATATTTCTCTTATATTTATTCAAATCTCTAGGGTTTTTTAAGTGGGCTTTGAATAATTCATTATATAAGTACCAAGTTTCATCCTCTATAAGTGTATTCCCAGTTTTTTGTTTTGTTTTTTGTTTTTGTGCTTGTTTTTTTTTTACCACTTTCAAGTTACAAAAAGGTATTAAAAGTTAATTAAATATAAATTTCTATTTTGGTACCTGTGTCAAGTTCCAATAGCTGTAAATGTGTAGTCTTCTGTGAATCTTCTTGACCACTCTTGTGTCAAGAATGAAATGTTGTATATTATGTTAATATAGATAAAATATCACTTGAAATCAGATATTCCAATACCCTCACCATTCCTGATTCCTCAGTGTTGCTTTGACTGTTAGGGTCTTTTGAATGTTGAGGGCTTTAATTTTTTCTTTGTACTCCTATAGAAAATGTCACCAGACTCAATACAGATCAATTCTATAGATTACTCTTGGTAATGTATTCATTTTACCAATATTAATTTCGATGAAAAAACACACTTTTAATGTATTGTTTGGAAGGAAACAGATTTGTTGAAGCTTTCTGGCCTTGGATCACTCATTGAGACAGAGAATTGAAACAAGAGACCAAAGGGATGGTGTAAGCTGTAAGTACTCTGCTTCCCAGCCTTGCTTATGCCCCACTGTCTCAAAATTGCCAGAGTGGCCTGGGTTAAGGCACATAGTCTATATAAATTATTCTCGGCTGAATTATTCCTAGATGGCTAATAACAACTCAAGAGCTTATAACTTATTGTGTTATTAATTCATATAACATACACATGTGTCCACAAACACATACTTTAATTCAAATTTTCAGTTTTCCCTCTACACCCTCTATATCTATTGCTTCTTTGATACTTGTTAATAGCAGAATCCACTGATGAGAAAGACTCTTTCAGAAATAGCATAGTATTTTCTGACAGTCTATGGACATCATCCTTCTGTATCCTTCCAATCGTGTGGAAAGTGTTCATATATAATACATTACCACTGCTAGATATACAGCTGTTATACTGTGACCTTTGGGGAATAATATCTGTGAAAAATGCCTTTACTTGTTTAGACACAATTTTATTTCTCTTGTATGAATCCATGGATGAGGACAAAGATAGGGAGATCTGACCATACTAAAAATGTTTGTTTAGTCAGTCCACACTGCAAAGCTGTGAGTTATTAAAAGAAACACCAACATTCTTAAATGCAGGGACTCTTAAGGTAATTTGAAGCTGCAACAAACAATCGCTTTGGCAAAGCCTTTTATGCTTCATTTGGATAAACTTATCCCTTAGAACCATGTCTCATAATTACAAGTCCTGATTATAATATCCATGAAAACCAGGGTGCATAAAGGAGGGTATCCACGCCTCCTGTATGCAGACAACTGAAACCACATAAGCCTCTAGTTCTGTTGTTGACATCAAGTCAGTCCTTTCCCTCCTCTCTGATCACCACCTTGTTCAAGTGAAGTCAATTTGGGGAGAAGATTTTTCTGAAAGGAAGAACAGAATTTTCAGCCCATTTCTTGCTTCAGTAAAACAGGATATTCCATAGCGATGTTTCTAGAATTCCCTCAGGTTTCAGATTACATTGAGACATCACCTTTACATTTAGAGTTTTTATACTTGTGATTATTTTGGTGTGTGAAACTTTTCTTTATCGTTTCTTTTTCTTCTCTTTGCTTTTTCTTTTTTTCCCTTTTTCTTTTCTTTCTTTCTTTCTTTTTTTTTTTTTTGGCTTCTTATTTTTGTACTTTTGCTGCTTAATTCCTCCCTGCTCTTTTTATGATAAGAGAGAAGCATTGATCCTTTCTACAATATTTGAGTAACTGCATCCTTCATTCAGTCTTAACTATGAAATTCTAGAAGTCAGCTTTTGGGTTGTAAGTTTCTCGATGCTCAGTAATCTACCAAGGAATTAGTAGTGTTCTTAGGAAAAGATGGTGAGCTTCTCTCACACTAAAAAGATATAGAAGGTGTTAGGTTTTGTGGATTAGTTTTGCTAACAAGAACAACAACAACAAAAACCCCCACCATGTACGCTACACTTGGTCTCTGGGAGAGTTCTATTGAAGAGCACAAAACCTAAGAAATAAGGACTACTGATGGCATCTTAAACCTACCCAAAGTATGGCTTCTAATTTTGCGATCATCATCTACTTCAAGATCAGTAAAAATGCAGCCACTTTAGCATTATTCTCATAGAAAATACCAAAATATCAGAAGAGACAAGAATGACTTATTGGACATGAATAATATGAAGTGATACAAATAAGACTGGCTAAAATTTACCATGAATAACCAGACATTTGGAGTAAAGTAGCTGGTGGTTTGTGAGGAGTATGGTATATTAGTGTTCATATGCAGAGAGTATTTTTCCTTAGGATTTCACTGTCTGTCTCAGTCTCTTGACTTTGTGCCTCTGTGAGCTCTATGTGTCTGTCTGTCTGTCTGTCTGTGTGTCTCTGTCTCTCTCTCTTTCTCACACACACACACACACACACACACACACACACACACACTGTCTTAATTCTCCTTCCACCCCCTCACTGGTTCTAGAATTACAACCATGTACTACTTTTTCCTGTTTTATATGATATCAGGGGTGAATCTTAGGGCTCTCTATATACTAGGCAAGCAGCCTCCTAACAGCACACGTGGACAGTTTCATAACTCAAAACAAAATAATTCTAAAGATGTATATACTTCAAGCCTGTCAATTAGTTTTAGGCCTAAAACAGCATTTTCATCAAAGAATAAGAGTCTAAAAAGTAGTCAATTTCTATATGTGACTTGCTCTAGCAATGTCCCCTGGTGCTTTTATTTCTGGAAGATCTGTGTTTGAACATGTGCTGCTGAGATTATTCCCCACAGGTCATGGTGATCCACAGAGAATTCTTTATTTGACTGTGATATGCACTTTATATGGGATGTCAATGAAATGCTGACTGTTAGACCATCTCTATTTCTTTAATTTAAAATTCAGTCAAATTTCACCAGATCAAAGGCTCTCCATAGAATTCATCTAGAAGTAAATAGCCTGAAGCAGATTTGGGGGATTGGTATATCTTCAACATCAAAATGAAGAAGATAATAAGACATGATTAGATGTTTTTCTCTATTTTACCTCTGTGCTTCAGAGGGAATGGAAAACGCTGAGAGCAGTACCTTAACGTTCCAAAAGCAGAATTTGTAGATCACGGTAATAACAAACAGGAGAAAATAACACTGTAGGGGGTACATCTGACTCTTTTCTATTCGAGGTACAGGATCATAAAAAGTCAAAATAGGAGTATGAATAAATATCACAATGTCTCATCAAGACAGCAAAATGTATGTATGTACAAAATACACACAAAAATATTAATACATATATTTGCCTCCCACAATATGTAATGAACATCCATATTAACTATGGATGTCTAGTAATAATAAAAAGGATTGCACTAATAGTTAGTCAGTTTAAATGTCAATTTAAATACCCTCTTGAGATCTTCAGTAAGTGGTAGAAAAACACTATGCCTAGGTGAAGCGGACAGAGGAAATTGACCATCGCCAACAGAGAGCCATAGAGGCCCATGCAAACAAGTTTAAAACACGGTTGTATTGGGGGCTCTTATATCTTCTTAAGTTTTAGCCCCAAAGGTCTCACATTTTAGAAATTGCCATACATCAGGTGTCTAAGGCAGTTGCCATGAGAAAGTTCCCAACAGAGTCCTATTAATATGCGGCAATCTGCATCATTGCCTGTGAACCTGTCTGTACTTGAATTTGCTATGCTTGATTGAACACAGTCTATCTTATTAATATATTTCAATGAAGAGAAAATTATCATTCTAGCAATTCATCATTTGTGATGTCTTCATTCCCACCCCTGATAAATTTTCATGGGAGACCTCTGGATAGGAAAGTGTAAATAAACATAATGCTTATTTACTTTCCTTTATTTATGTACTTTCCTCAGACTCAATGGGGTTCCAAGTTGAATCTAAAGTCAAAGTTCTTATAGCCATAGACAGGCTCCAACCCAGGAATATGTTTCCATGTCAGAGGCAGAAAAAATGGGGCATGATTAGTGCCTTTGCCTAAACCCATGGCTTTGACCTATGGGAAAGAGGCTCAAAATGGGAATAAACAAGCTAGGAATGAATTAAAGGACGACTTTTCATTTTTCCTTGTAACTTTGTTGGGGCAAGCATATTTTGTGCAATGCTCCAGTTATCCAGACAGGAGAAACCCTAATACAAACTCGATCTTTCCCACAAGGAGCATAAAAGATACTCAATAAAGCTAGAAATTGGGAGGAAATATTCAAATGATGTAAAAATAATAGTGATAAACTCTATGGGAAGAGAGTTGATATAATGAGTATATATTAACAGACCTTGCTAGATTGTCTTCCATGTATGGTCTGTGTGGTTTTACAAAGAATATCCTCTCACTGCAGGTAATGAAAACTGGACAACTCATTAGTTTACAAGCACAGAAGCCTTAGCAATAACAGTCTGGTACTGAAGATCTATCTGAAGGGTTCCTGGAGTCCTGGTACTAGTACATGCTGAATACTGTTCTTGAGTACATATTGGATACCTGAAGAAGCTGTGGGCTGATATCAGCAAAGCTGTAGCAGAGGCCACAGCAGCAGTAACAGGTTGCAGAAATCGACCAGCAAAACAAGAAGTTTATAAGGGGAAAGTTGATTTACCCCCTTGGACCTACTTTTATATGGCTGCCACTAGAAAGTGCCAAGCACATTTAGAGTGAGCCTTTTCACTCCAAATAGTCTAAACAAGGGCATCCCTCACAGATGAGCCTAGAAGTTTAGACCTTAGTTGATTTCAGATCCTGTGCAGATTAATTAGCAAATCTCCTGAAATTTGTTTATGAACCAGTGAAAAACATTGGTTTAGCTGTGTGTGAGTAACACAGGGTCAAAATGACATCTCAGAGTATCTGGAGATAGCTATAAGAGGAAATCCTGAGTCAAAGATGAAGGTTTGTTGTCTGTTAAATCAAACAGTGTAGAAAGAAGAGGAAGATAAGTCCACAGGACTGTCTTTCATATCAAAATATGTAAAACATCCAACATAAAAATTAGCAATCAAAATGTGGAAACAATGCATGGCACTAACTCTGAAACTGAAAGATCATGATCTCAGCAATGAATTCAACAAAATTGTAAGTAGAAAGTACACTGGAAATGTGCAAAAAAGACATATGTAACAAACAGGTATGAGAAAGAATCAAATGGAAGGATGCGTCTGATAAAAAATACTACGTAAGGGAAACTATATCAGATGATCTGAAAAAGCAGAATGAAGATGCAAATGAGCAAACAAGTGAAAACAAAGGTGCAGATGGAAACTTCCAGAACTTAAGCAGAAAGGAGTGATGAGGGTCAGCATCAGCTCAGGGAACTACTGGTAAACAGAGCAGCCTCAAACCTGTGTCTTTGTAGTCTGAAGAATGAGAGATAGTTAAGAAGAATGGTCTGAAATTTTAAAAGTCATATTGCCCTTAAATGTATAAAACCTTATAAATGTAACAATCCACAAACAAGGACTTACTCAAAATGAAAACACAAAACTACACTTACACAGATAAGAAAGTTGCTCAAAAAGTTTTGGAATATGATTTTTAAGGAAATTAAGAGTTTACGTATAAGATCAAACATCCTAGTGACTGAGGAAATCTAGTCAGAAATCAGGGAAGAGCAAGTAAACAAGAATTATAGCATCGTCGACAAGCTTCAGGAAAGGTTTTATGACCTCAAGCTTTACAATCAAGAACAGTATTCTTCAGAAGTTAAGAGGCCATTGTTCAGTGGGCAGCAAGTGGAAAGTCAGCACTGCTCATCCCCAGACACACTGAAGAAGTGCTCCAATACCTAATAAAAACCAAGGAAAATGCGAGAAAGAAGTGAGAGAGCAAGATACAGCAGCAATTTCTCAACAAAAACACAGTATTACCTTTCTCCTAATAATCCACTAATGTAAATAACAGGAAAATTATTGAGTGATAAGATTGAGGGAAAGTAGGAAATCAAAATTTAGTTCATAAAGGAATCACTGAAATGAATAAAATACATGGCCATGGGGAAAAACATGCTGAAATAAGCAAATACTGAAAACTCATAAACAGAAAAGAGAACATGAATGCTTTTATTTAAAGAATTAATTAAAAATACGTAGCAAAACCATTGAGTGGAAAAGTCCTGTGTCTGCAATTTGTGTGGTGTAAACAATAGGCCGGAAGACAAACAGTGTCAAATTAAGTTGTTTTACAAGGAGCAAACCATATTCTGTATGCTGTCTCTTTAAAATATAGATAGTAAGAGAATAGTAAGAGATATGCTATTCAATACGAACACAGAAAAGATAGTGTCTACACTGATCACAGACAAAGTAAAGATTAAAGGTCTTATTGGAGAAACCAAGAGAGCTATGATGAGATGCTAAAGTCCAAAATTCACTGAGGAAAATGTGACCTTACATGGAAGCGCCTCACGATGACACTGCAGAACACATGAGCCAAGATAGAAAGAACAGAGAAAGAGAAACCTGTAGAACCTGCGGACCTCAACTTTCATCATGTAATAATAGGTGTGGTAAGCATAAAGTCAAAGCAAAACAACAGGGGCACCTAATCAACAAAGTGACCATTAACTGTTATTTGTTTATAAAATGTTCTACCTACAAATGGTGTCGGTATATACATACAAGTGACAAAAGTACAAACATGTCATTCAACAAACTAGACAGCAAGGTATAAAACAGAAAAAAAAAAAATCAATGACTATGAACTAGATTAAAACATCAAAAGAAACATTCTCTCAACATAAGGGAATTTTAAAAGATTTCAAGGATGGCTGGAGAGATGGCTCAGCTTCTAGGAGTTCCGGAGGCTCCTACAGTGGACTCAAATTCAGTTCACAGCATCCACATGGCAGCTCACAACCTCCAAACTACAGGGGAACGAGTGTCTGCTTCTAACCCCTGTGTGCCATAGGCACAAACATGGTGCATATACATCCATGCAAGCAAAATAGTCAAACATAAACTTTAAAAAAATTTAAACAAGAAAAAACCCCAAAGAATAAGGAAATAAGTTCTATTTGTCTGGGGACTTGCAGTTTAATTTGCAAATGTAAGCTAAGAAAGCAAGTAATAGATCTCAATTATAAAAGGGAATGCAGAAGACGCAACTTCATTTAAATCAATTGTCTTTCTGTGAAAAATTGAGAAGCTACTAGGTGTCATATTAAGAAATATGCTGCTGCCATCAATAACAGTATTCCAGGTGAGGGATACTGATGCAAACACAAATACATTGTGTTTCTGAAGGAAGTTAGTCATAGGATTGCAGACCTTAGCACAAAGTGAAGCAAATGGAGTGCTAAAAAGCCTTTTCAATGAAGACCTAGATTGTCCCATCGTGGTCTACAAAAGAAGATGAATCCCAATTTTGTTCGTCTTTGACATTAACACAGGTCAACTGCAGACTCACACATTTTATAGAAAATCAACTCAATTGTAGCATGTAAGGATTTGACTCATTCATTAGTGGTAAAAATTCAACACTTGTGATGGTTGCCAGCTGAGAATCTCCCAGATATATGCAAAAGAGCAAAGTCTCCAAGGAGAAATACAGAACGAAGTTTGATTTTTTGTGTTTGTTTGTTTGTTTATTTGTTTGTTTGTTTGTTTGTTTTTGGATCTTTATTTACAATTCAAATGTTAGTCCCTTTCCTGATTTCCTGTCCATAAGCCCCTTATCCCCTCCCCCTCTGCCTTCTTCTATAAGAGTGTTCTCCCTCCCCAACCCCGCCCCCTTCCTGCCTCACAGCCCTGATATTCCCCTACACTGGTGGGGGGCGGGGGTCTAGCTTTGGCAGAACCAAGGGCTTCTCCTCCCATTAGTGCCCAACAAGGTCATCCTCTCCTACATAGGCAGCTGGAGCCTTGGGTCAGTCCATCTGTAGTCTTTGGGTAGTGGTTTAGTCCCTGGGAGCTGTGGTTGGTTGGTATTGTTCTTTGAAAGGTACTTTATGAACAGATGTAGACAACATGTGAAAAGCATTTCAAAATCACAGACCTCACAACATGCTCATTCAGGCCTCAAAATGAGTTCTCTGAACTCATACAGAACACAAGAGATGCATCAGAAGAGAGCACATGCTTTGCCAAAGCAGTTTTGCAGAAGGTAAGTGAGCACAAGGAAGATATGGACACAAAATAATCAGAGTGCTGCCACGTTGATATGAACTAGTGCTGACTTTGCTATGTGGCACCTGGGTATCCTATGGAGATCCTATGGGGTTAAAATGTGGCATCTTCTCTGCAAACAGCCTGGCATCTTCCTGTGCTTCTAAGCGTGTGCTCACCACGCTTGTAAGCAATAACATTCTGAGCTATTTTATTAATAGTACTGAACACTAGTGTTCATACAGAAGCATACATGGAAAATCTCCACAATTCTCTTCATGATCCCTATAAAGTGGAAACAGGCTAAACTCATTCAGTTCGAGTACAGGTAATGTGTGGTGTTAATATGGAATACTTTTGCTGCTTGAACAATTAGCATATCAATTACTGATAATCACAGTGTACACATGTTTTCATCTGGAAGAAAGTTAGGATCTTAAAATTAGAAGAAAATAGACCAGTGACTACCTCATTGGTTGTGAAAGGGAGCTGACTAAAAAACATTCATGATGGGATATTTGCTAACTTTTGTTGTAATTACACAGCACTGATCATTTGAGTAAATTCAAAGACCCATTCACTAGAGACAGTGAGTTAGGTGTATGAAGAACTTAAAAAGTGATACAAAATAAATAACTACTTTACCCTAGAAGACAGTAACATGGTACCTAGGCTCATTCACTCACTTGTATCCTCATTCATCCAGTAACAACTGACCACAGTGGAAGGAGCTAAGGATGTGTTGACCACTGACTATAGACAACTGATAGAGAACAAGGAAGGAGGAGAATGAGTACACATGAAAGTTCAGGAGATGCAGCTATCTATGTGCAGTGAAACCATCATAAACAGAATGAGAGATGTCTGTCTTGAGCTGCATATGTCCTAGGCTTACACAGACATCTTTAAGGTCTCTCAAACCTTACCATTGAGCTCTGGTGTTCACATGACTCTAACTCTTACATCCACTATCACCACTTGTTTGACTTTTACTTGCCTCTTAAAGTCTACTCCATTTTAATCTTAAGAAGGGAAACATCTTGACATTTGTGGATCCTGGATTTAGGCTGAAGGTCAGTGACCATTATTTCCAATAAATGTCCTTGTGCATTTTGTCTGAATCCTTCTGTTCTGCTTGGAGCCCCAGCTGTCTCTGTCACCTATTTAATTTCTTTGATCCCAGCAAAATATTTACATGGCTTTTTAAAGCCCAGACCAAATGTGCATTTATCTAGCCTCTATTAATCTACTCATCTTCATTCAAATCTCTGATCCCAGGTATGGGTATACTCTGATAACCGTCTGAGGACAAAGGTATTTTCATCTGTGATCTGGTAGTGACTGAAGAAAGACAAATACTATCTATATGTCTCTGACTATTAATCACAGATGGGAACTTGGGATTCCTATCACCATTATCAACAATAACATTTGACTCCCCCATCCCCAAAATAAGCTACTGGCCATGTCTTGCACTGTAAAGTCAGAAAAAAAAAATCCAGTATAAACCAGTAAAATAACATAAAACATCTCATATTTTTAAAATTAAAAGTATTCTAACTGTAAATGAGACAAGGTTTTTCTTGCCTCTTATTCTAGCACAAGCTTTTATTTTCTAGGTTCTTCCTGGGGAGAAATAACAAACATACCTACTCACCCCAGAAAAAGAGCACACAACAGAGTAAAGTACAGATACAAACTCTAACTTGGTGAACCATGAGTTTTATTGATGTACCACATATCCTCTAACAAGGCCACACCTGACAATAGTGCTAATCTCTGTGGGACCATTTCCTTCAAACAACATCATTGTTATACAAGAAATTAAGATTCACTGTATCATTCCTGTCAAAACCAGATGACCATGCCTTCACCATTCACTATGACCACTGATTCATCTGCGGTCAGGCTAATCATCAGCCTGTCCTGGAGCATTCACAATAGAAAGGAAAGTCCTGGTAGATTAGGAAGGGAAATCAATGTTTAGTCTCTGGAGCCAGGGAAAGTTCAACCCTACCATTATTATGCTTTCTACATAGTAAGAGCAAAGAGATGATTTAAAACTCATTATTTATCATGTATAAAAAGCTGTGTGCTCAGTGGAGAGCAAAATGTTTTGTTGGTTCAATAAAGTAATTTGATTAATGACAATCCTTGGTTGGCCAGCAAGCAGCATTTTGGGAAAATGTGCTTATTATTTGACTTCTCTTTTCCCATGTTCAATGTAAGCAGATTGACCAGAGAGAAATAAGATGGTATTAGTTAGGGTGGAATTGAAGAGAGCACAACATAGTAATAGAAGGCATATAACACAAGAAAACATTAATCTGTGCAAAAATGATTTAATAATTGTAATAGAAGTAAAGTAGATATTGAAGGGACTCTGGCAGGCCTTTTCCATCTCCCCATTCCTTCTGCCTTGATAAAAATCCATTAGGTTATATTCTTAAAGCTAGCCATCTGGGTCTATTCCCTTATTTGGCAACTTCCTCCTCCTGAGCTTGACAACCCAGGTCTGGATATCAAAGTATGGAAGTCCATCAATCAAAAGTTCCCTTTGGCTTCCCTAATTATCACGCCCAGTTAAACTTAAGTACCTCATCCTTACACATGATTTCCACTTTTACATTTATGAACTTCCCTTTGCCTATGGGCCACATTTGTCTCTTCTCTATCCAGAGAGTACTTCTAGGACAAAACCTCCTTTTCTCTTCTTCCTTGTCTTGCCTTCACCATGGTCCTCTATTTTCTGACTTTGGCTCTCCATCCCTCCTTTTTGTCCCTTTGTGCTGGGAACATCGAGTTGGTGGTCCTGAGCTAATCCAGATCCTTTCAGATTTGTTAACATTTGTATAGAGTAGTTTCATAAACAGGGAGAATGTAGCTGGAGAAATTTTAGGAGCACTGACTTTTTTTTATTGGATATTTTATGTATTTATACTTCAAATATTATACCCTTTCTCCCCTCTCCCATTTTCCTTCCCCCTCCCCCTGATCCTATGAAGATGCTCCCACTCCCACATCAACACCCTGGCATTCCCCTACTCTGGGGAAACAAGCCTTCATAGGACCAAGGATTTCTCCTATTGATGCTAGACATTGTCATCCTCTGCTACATATGAGGGTTTCCCCTCCCTGTCATATGTACTCGTTGGTTTAGTCCCTCAGAGCTCTGGGACGTGGTTGGTTGATATTGTTCTTCCTATGGGGTTAAAAACCCCTTCAGCTCCTTCAGTCCTTTCTCTAACTCCTCCATTGGGGACCCTATGCTCAGTCCAATGGTTAGCTGCAAGCATCCTCATCTGTATCAGTAAGGCTCTGGCAAAGCCTCTCAGGAGACAGCCAGCAAGTGTCAGAAAGCACTTCTTGGCATCAGCATTAGTGACTCTGTTTGCTGGCTGCATATGGGATAGATCTCCATGTGGGGCAATTTCTGGATGGCTTTTCCTTCAGTCCCTGCTCCACTCTTTGTCCCTGTATTTTGTCCTGTGACTATTTTGCTCTCCCCTTCTAAGAAGAACTGAAGCATCCAGATTTTGGTCTTCCTTCTTGAGCTTCATATGGTCTATGGATTCTATCTTCGCTCTTCCAAGCTTTTAGCATAATATCCACTTATAAGTGAGTGCATAGCATATGTGTTCTTTTGTGATTGGGTTGCCTCACTCAATATGATATTTTCTAATTCCATCCATTTGCCTAAGAATTTCAGAAAGTCATTGTTTTAATCCCTGAGTAGTACTCTACTGTGTAAATGTACCACATTTCCTGTATTCATTCCTCTGTTGAATGAAACAACTGGGTTTTTTCCAGCTTCTGGCTATTATAAATAAGGCTTCTATGAACATAGTGGAGCATGTGTCCTTGTTATATGTTGGGGCATCTTTTAGATATATGCCCAGGAGTGTTGTAGCTGTGTCCTCAGGTAGCACTATGTCCAACTTTCTGAAGAATCATGAGACTGATTTCCAGAACGGTTGTATCAGCTTGCAGTTTCACCAACACTCTTGCAGAGGACCCTGGTTTGATCCAGCATTCACATTTGTGTCTCACAATGGTTTGTTAATACCATTCCAGAAGATCAAACACCAACTTCTGTAGCTACAGGAAACAGCTATGGGAATAGTACACAGACCTGCATACAGGTAAAACACTCATAAATATTTTAAAAAATGATTTTGAAAAACTACAAATATATAACCATGAAAGTTAACTTTCAAGATTTTGTTTTGAAAAATAATCTATAACAGCACAATACAATTTCAAATTCTAAAAATTAGAATGGCGCTATTCAAGTATGCTTAGTTTTTATAATAGAATACGCAGTCTGAGGGTTTAAAAGCCAGCACAATGAGAAGATATGAAATATTTAGATTAATTCTGGGAAAAAATGGTCTTCCTCTGTGCCTACAAGTTTCTCTAATTTTTTTTAAATCAGTGCTTCCAGGAAATACTACATTTTCTTTTTGGATAGAAGCAAATATAAGAAATATGTAGAATAAAAGGGATAATTACTTTAGAAGAAAAGTACGGATTTGTTTGATATGAGTCTGCTTATTTTAAGTGCTCCTTTATCTCTCTTTACTCTATCAACTCACTTTAATTCCTGATTTAACGATCTACTTAATAATTGAAAAGTGCAGAAAAAATACTTTGAAATTATCTCAAGGCAGTCAGGTCACTATCAGACTGTACTGAGAATTTCTGTTTCTTTAAAAAGAAATCAGTTATATGAATGTTTTTGTTTTAATCTCAGGTGTGGGATATGGGGTTGCTTCATACTGTCCATAGCCACTAACTATGACTGTCTTCTAATCTCAGAGACGGATGAGGTTTACCAACTGTAAAGATCTTACCTTTGGAATTCTGGAGACTCTTTAGAGGGTATAAATGCAAGTGCCCTAGAGATCCCATGCTCCTGCTGCGGGTCCCCACTGCTGCAGCTTCTTGCTGCTATAGCATGCTATTGCTGCATTCTTAGTTTGTTGTCTAGCTGGATTGCTGGTTGGAGATATTCTGACAATGGAGATTGGACTTGCACCAAGGAACTCAATGCCCCTAATCAGGAGAAAGTAGTCTTAAAAGGACTATGCCCCGTTCCTCCTCTAACCTTCTTTCTCTAGTACATAGTGTTGGGGAGTTGAAAGGGATCAGAATGAAATAAGGGTTGGAAGGATAATAGATAGTAAAGCCCAGCAAAGTAACTCTAAAATTAAGAGAGCATCAGATTATTTCTAAATTTTACAGAGATTTGTTTAAATATTTTGCACACTTGTAAATAAATTAGAACACATAAAATTTTATGAATTAATGTATATGCGTAAATAAGCTACATATGTATTAATATATATTAATTCTCATTACTACATGTGAGTGAAATACATTTATAGTTGTGTCTACCATGCATATTCATTACTACATAGCATTACTATTATATTTAATTTACTTTTTGGCAGGTAAATAACCCTTCAGTGTTATTTTTAATCATGCATTTTAATTAATTTGTTCCATTAGAATTCCTTGAGACCAGAAAATACCACTCAGAGATAGGTCTAAATATTGAGCTGAAGGCAATTAAGACGTAATAGACTCAAAAGACCTGCATTTTTCTACTGTTTTCCAAAATACAAATACTAGAGACAGATTTAGAAAAATAAAATCATTCCACCCCACCTTTTTCTCAAGGAGAAAAATGAGTAATCTGGGAAGGTGACATTAGAACTTTAGTGATCAGAAAATATCTGCATTAATGTGCCGCTCTGATTAACTCTTGCAGCGTATAAACCTGCCCCTGAGTTTCTAACTTTAGAGGCACATAGCTTCCTTTCTTTATGGTACAGACCAACGTAGCCATGACACCCATGAACCACAGCAATGATGAGCCTAACAAGATAACCCTAAGGTTGTGTTAGTGGCATAAATATGTTGGTGGAAATCAACATATCTCTAATTGTACTTAAAATCTGCTCAACAAAGGGGAAATTATGGCGGATACTGGAAACCTAGCCATCTCCACAGGTTCAAAAAGTCATAGATCTTGTAGGTGAGCTCACTACAACCACCATTCAATTAAACTGGCATAATTACTAACAACCCTCTAAATATGTGTCTTTGTATCCACACCTAAGTATAGCTCTCATTGCTCATTAAGGAAATTACTCTTTGGAATAAAGATCATTGCAGAAAAAACCAGTCAGTGAAAATGGAAGTTGTGGGGACTAGCCTCATTTGATCTATAAAACATCAAAAAAATCTATAAAAACACTCCCATACCTAAAGGTCAGGGAACACTGTGAAATGGGCAAAAAGACTGTAAGATCAAGAGACTCGGGGAGTTTGCTGAGAAATGTCAGAAGCTACATCCATAAAGCCTCCCTCACACCATGACTGTCTAAACATGAGTTGAACAAGGACCCCAACAATAGACTGAAAGATGGACTTGGAAAATGCCAGGAGGCCTTAACTTTTCATAGAGAAATGCAGGCAACTAAGGCCTGCTGAGAGCCAGAGAAAAAGTCTTCTCCAGGGAAGAGCACACCAATTGGTTTTCCAATTCCAAATGTGGTCAGTCTCCAAAGCATACATGCAAGTAAGTAACACTATACAGACTAACAATGCTAGACTTAGGAATATATATAACAATTCATAGAAAGGAAGTCCATGAATTTGAAGGAAAGCAGGGAAGGGTTTAGG
This sequence comes from Rattus norvegicus, assembly GCF_021556685.1. Classification (NCBI taxonomy): domain Eukaryota; kingdom Metazoa; phylum Chordata; class Mammalia; order Rodentia; family Muridae; genus Rattus; species Rattus norvegicus. The sequence goes on from NC_141534.1 coordinate 116,725,148, forward strand.
AGACAGTTTGCAGGGAGGAAATGAAAGAATGAAAGGCAGAAATGATGAAATTATATTATAACTCTCTTAAATGAGAAAACGGTGAACTTTTTGTAGGCTATCTTTTATTAGGCTACCTTCAAAGGTTTTGATAGATTCTGTACTCCAGGTGTCACTTGTGTATACGTAAGTATGTATTATACTCCTTTATTACTACTGATATATCTTTTATTTCAGCAGACTGTTGCAACTGAAAGACATGAAGGCTAAGGAAGAGTAGCCATTCTTCCCCCATAGAATACATTGTAACCTATAAGAATGAGACAACCTTGTATAATGATCATGAGATTGCAGAAGACAGCCAACATTTTAGCAAACTATTCCAAATAAGATTTCACTGAGAGCTAAAAGCATGCTCATTTCCATTTCTCATCATTAGTATTCTGACTTTAATGTCACAGCAACGCTTATTACCAATGACTTTGAGAACAAACCTGATCAGAACAGACAGTTCCAGGAACAATTATAAGGTTTGATTAATCAAAGGAGGTGCAGAGATTTTTTTTAGACTTCAGTGGCATCAGATGTGCATTAGAAGAGATAAGACACTAGAGACAACACCACCTGTTGAAAGTCTGGGAGGCAAAGGGAGGATCTGAGATAGTGAGCGGGTATACATTAAGAGTGTCAGCTATAGCTTTGCCTTTTTAAGATAAGAAGTCCTAGGACAGCAAAGAGTTAATAAAGGAAACATAATCACAGCATTAAGACTATTTTGTACAAGTGATTATTATCATTGAATGAAGTCTCAATTCATAGCCCTATCTCTTACTAGATCTGTGAGTTATGGGAATTTCTTCTGTAGCCTGACTGCTGTCAGTACTGTTTTATCATGGGGAAGTATAAGATAATAAGATCTTTATCTAAGGTCGTCATTAAAATAAAATAACACATTAATAATCTCCTAATTCAAGTTATGGGATGGCTGTGGTGCTTGGTTAAATGTTATTAAGTTTGTTTTAGATTTCAAAAATAAAAGCAACAGAACATTTTTGTGCTAAAGAGAATGTTTAAAATAAAATGCAAATTAAAAGGCCTTACAATATGTTTATCCCAATATTTTTGCCTTTGTACAAAGTGATTTGGGATTTTTCTTCCTTTTTTTCCTGATTTGTTATGCATCAAGGCTATAAGCACTTAGGGAGATGTGAAAGAGCAATGAGAAATAAGAAATTCTCTGTAAAGGAACCCAGCCTAAGATACAAGACAAATACATATACTCCAATTCAGTATAATAGAGGAACTGGATAAAGAACAATGAATCCTGATTTGATTATTTGGTGTACAAATTCGTTCTAAACCACTGATGTTGGAGGATATTTATGAAGGAATCGCTCTTTCACTGATGACTGTCTAGTCTATCTACAGAGAAAACCAATGTAGGCTCCTTGTTGCTGCTGTCTGCCGTGAGCAGCACTAGAATCCTTATTCTCTAGTAGGGGGTTGTTTGTGGACAACTTAATCTCACTTCATACTAAAAAGAAGGAAAATGCCAGAACGAAGAAGACAGTTTATAACTCCAGCAATCCAGCCCCAATCAGTATTTAAACAAATAAACTTACCATTGTAGCACCATGATGTTCCAAATGACTATATGATGATACTTTTTCTCTCTAAATGAATGTGATATGGCTGATATTTTGATGATTTAAATATAAGGTGGTTCCTCAAAGCATGCTGCATCATTTTCACTCAATTTACACCATGTTTGTACTGGGACAAGCCCTGATCTCATTTGTTTAGAAAAATGAAGCACTGTGTACACAGGAGGTCTATGGCCTAGCACTACTGGCTGTGTTCAGATACTGTAATGGGTAAATCTCTTTGCCGCAGCACAGTTACTCATCTATGAAAGTTTGTCCTACTTTCTGCTCCCCTGGGGAGAGGGTATATAAATGAAAGGAATCTTTTCACTCACTCTGTCTCCTGGAACCTTAATGTTCTTCTGAATCCTAAAAGCTCTGCCGAAATTTATTCTAGAAGGAGGCTGGAGAGTAGGTCTAGTAACACAGACTTTTACTTTATTTTATTTTGCTATCACTGTTGGAACCTCTCCAATATGATCAGGTTTTCCACAACTTTTTCTCCAAATGATTAAAAGTTACATTTACCTTTTGGCTTCCATAGGACCTCTGTATGAATGACACAGGTTCAAGATGCACTTTTTCTTCATGATCCTGATTAATAAACACCACTGAGTGAAGTGGGTATCTCCTGCTGCTTTGAAGACATTCTGTTTGCGCTCACTTATGCATAGAGCTCTTTTCCTGACCTCTCTCCTCAGTTTCCTCATTTAGTTGATCTGTTCTTGTGACTTCTCGTGGCACTTTAACAATTTGAAATTAGGATGATTCTCAGCGTTGATCACTGAGCCACGTCTGCCCCGTGTAAGATTATGTTTGTTCACATGTGTGTGCACATGGAATCCAGGAGTTGGTGTCAGTCTGGTACCTAATTTGACCTTTCTCTGTTTTATTTACCGTGGCAGGGCATCTCACGCAGAATGTGCCAACTCAGCTGATCTAGCTGGACAAGTTGGCCACGATCTCCTCTGCCTTTACCTTCTAGATAATAGGATTACAGGCCATCCATTAGGTCTACCTGGCTTGTGTGAGGGTCCTATGAGGGTTTGGATTCCTGTCCTTACACTCATAACAATTTACTGAGCCACCTACACTTCTCCCCATGAAATCGCTTTTTAAAATCGTCATGCCTGTTTTAGCTATGTCCTTTTAACGTTCTTATGAATCCTTAAGGTTGTTGAATGGAGATTTTAATAGTCACCAGATTGAATGACTAATACACTTGGAAAAAAATGGTTTCCTTTTATGAAAAGCCATTACATAAATGACCCTGATTTTTCCTTTATCGGCACCTGTCATTTTCTCTACTTGTATATCATAGTTTTCCCATTAAGTTCTTGATTATCTTTGCTGTGAAGGTCTCATCTGCTTCTTGCACTCTGTGACACAGTACCCAGTTCTTCATACTTGTAGAGCTTTGCTATGCTCTTCTTTTTTCAGTCAGCAACTTAAAAAAAAAACCTTCATTGTGCACTGTCCTAGCTTTTGTCAGCCTTACACAAACTGCAGAGCTGAGAAGGGCAAATAAAACTGAGTAACTGCCTCTATCGGACTGAACTTTGGGCATATGCATAGGACATTTTCTTCATCACTGGAAGGGGAGGGCCAAATTTGGGTGGTTTCACACCTGGGAAGGTGGGCTCGGCCTGAATGAGAAAGGTAATCGAGCAGAGCCGAGGAAGCAAGTCAGGAAGCAGCCATTCTTTGTACTTTTGACTTCAGTGTTTGCTTCCAGATTCCTGCCTGTGCTCCTGCCTCAACTTCCCAGGCTGACAGATTGCAACCTGAAATACAAATAAACCCTTTCTTTCCAAATTGCTTTGTATCATGTTCTTTATCATAGCAACAGAAAGCAAAAATAGGACAGGTACTATTCATATATTTCAAAATTTTCTGGAATCATACGACATTTAGCATGTCATTATAGAGTATATTTTTTAAGACATGGTATTGACCATGTAGACTTTTTCAATCATGTCAGACATATGACAACAAGGGGTTGCCTCCGTCTTCTTTTAAACTGCAGATTTGATTATTGATTACAGTGATTCCAGGAATTCAAAGACATGAGTTCAGGGTGATACATTTGTCTTTTGTTTACAGAGTTCTCAAGAGGTAAGGACATACCATGATATCACAACCACACAGGAAAGTGTTGTAGTTAAACCCTGGTTCACCATCCCAGCCCTGTGCTCCCAGCTATAAGACTCAGACTCGAAGTAGATTTCCAAATACCTTGGCCATATAGATAAGTTCTTTTTTTATTAAATCATAACTAAAGATAACCCATTTATAATAACCTTCCACGTGGCTGATTACCTGTGCTTAGGTACCATGCCTATGTCTTGTTACAACTTCCCAGCCCAATCTTTTGCCTGGCTCTATCCCAGAATTCTCTGTCCTCCGGGATATCATACCTCTATTTCCTGCCTAAGCCATAGCTCATAAGCTTTTTAATTGTACCCTCCTTTTAAAAATCTCATGACTTTATAGCAATGCCAAGAAAATGAAGCCAAGCCTTCCTGGTGCATACAGACCTATGGAGACATTCAAGATTCAAACTCCCACGATGAGTAAATGTTGAACACATAAGCACTTGTGCCGTGTTCTCTTGGGCAGAAGGCAGAGTGAATCACTTCAGAGTAGGCTGCTTTGACTAATATTTATAGGCTCTACATGCTTGTTGGACACCCACCATTTTGTGAAATTAGGGCAGATTAGTAGTAGCTCTTAGTTTAATAGCCTTTCAAAGGAATAGTTTAGACTATGACTCTGGACCACTAGGTTACCATATGAAAGTATGCTGCTCACAAGGTGCTCAAAGTCCTTTCCTAAACCATAGGGTCCTAATCCCAACCCATTATAAATACTGAAACCAAGATCTGTTATGAACACTCCCCCTGCTTTGTCTTACAGGGCTGCTGTGTGTTATAGGGCTCAAGAAAGAAGTGGTATTAATGACCTCATACGTAGAAGCATTCTATATATTTTAAATGCTGTAGTTACTTTTTGAACAAAGAATGACACACTGTATCCCTTTGACCTCCTTTCACTGTCTGATTGCTCTGGCTAGGACTTCAAGTACTATATTGAATAGGTACAAAGAGCGTGGGGAGCCTTATCTATTCCCTGATTTTAATGGGATTGCTTCAAGTTTCTCTCCATTTAGTTTGATGTTGGCTACTGGTTTGTTGTACATTCTTTTTACTATGTTTAGATATAGCCCTTGAATTCCTGATCTTTCCCAGTCTTTTATCATGGACGAGTGTTGCATTTTGTCAAAGACTTTTTCAGAATCTGAGATAATCGTGTTTTTTTTCGTGAGTTTGTTTATATGGTGGATCATGTTGATAGATTTCTGTATATTGAACCATCCCTATGTCCCTGGGATGAAGCCTACTTGATCATGATGGATGATCGTTTTGATGTGTTCTTGGATTCAGTTTGTGAGAATTTTATTGAGTGTTTTGGCATCAATATTCATAAGTGAAATTGGTCTGAAGCTCTCTTTATTTCTAGGGTCTTTGTGTGGTTTAGGTATAAGCATAATTGAGGCTTCATAGAAGGAATTGGGTAGTGTTCCTTCTGTTTCTATTTTGTAGAATAGTTTGGACAGTATTGGTATGAGGTCTTCTATGAAGGTCTGATAGAATTTAGCACTAAACTCGACTGGTCCTGGGCTTTTTTGGCTGGGAGACTTTTAATGACTGCTTCTATTTCTTTAGGAGTTATGGGGTTGCTTAAATGGTTTATCTGTTCCTGATTTAACTTCGGTACCTGGTATCTGTCTAGAAAATTATCCATATCCTCCAGCTTTTCCAGTTTTGTTGAGTATTGGCTTTTGTACTAGGATCTGATGATTTTCTGAATTTCCTCAGTTTCTGTTGTTATGTCTCCATTTTCACTTCTGATTTTGTTAATTTGGATATTCTCTCTCTGTGTGCCCTCTGGTTAGTCTCACTAAGGGTTTATCTATCTCGTTGATTTTCCCAAAGGACCAGCTCTTCATTCTGTTGATTCTTTGTGTAGTTCTTTTTGTTTCTACTTGGTTGATTTCAGCCCTGAGTTTGATTACTTCCTGCGGTCTGCTCCTCTTGAGTATATTTGCTTCCTTTTGTTCTAGAGCTTTTAGGTGTGCTGTCAAGCTACTAGTGTATGCTCTCTCCAGTTTCTTTTTGGAGACACTCAAAGCTATGAGTTTTCTTCTTAGCACTGCTTTCATTTTGCCCTATAAGTTTGGGTATATTGTTCCTTCATTTTCATTAAATTCTAAAAAGTCTTTAGTTTCTTTATTTCTTCCTTGACCAAGTTATCACTGAATAGAGCATTGTTCAGCTTTCATGTGTATGTGGGCTCTCTGTCATTTTTATTGAAGACCAGTCTTAGTTCACTGTGATCTGATAGGATGCATGGGATTATTTCAATCTTCTTGTAGCTGTTGAGGCCTGTTTTCTGACTGATTATATGGTCAGTTCTGGAGAACGTACCATGAGATGCTGAGAAGAAGGTATATTCTTTTGTTTTAGGATGAAATGTTCTGTAGATATCTGTTAAATCCTTTTGGTTCATAACCTCTGTTAGTTTCTCTGTGTCCCTGTTTTATTTCCATTTCCATGATCCATCCATTGATGACAGTGATGTGTTGAAGTCTACTACTATGATTGTGTGAGGTGCAATGTGTGATTTTAGTTTTAGTAAAGTTTCTTTTATGAATGTGGGTGCCCTTGAATTTGGAAAGATCAAGAATTTACACCAATATATACTCCCAACAATGTTCGAGGAAGTTGGTTTCTTTCACGCTTAAGGTCACTAAAAATGAATTCATATGTCTGATGCACATACTTATGGGTATGCAAGAATATGCATCATATATGTATATATATATACATACATACATACACACATACACACATATATACATATGTGTGTGTGTATATATATATATATATATATATGATTCTGCACTGGTGTATTTTTTATGACATTTTATTAAATATACGTATACTTAGAATGTTTTATTACTACTGTGTTCCTGATTGTGGTGGGTAATATAAGTATGGCCCCATAGATTCATGTGTTGGATGCTTGGCCATAGGAAATAGCACTATTAGGAAATATGGCCTTGAAGAAAGTGTGTTACTCTTGGGGCATGCTTCGTGGTCTCCTATGCTCACACTCTACCCAGTGAAGAATCCAGTCCTTTTCTGCTGCCTGTGAATCAGATGTTGAACTCTCCACTGTTAGCACCACAACTGCATGCAGGCAGCCACGCTTTCAAATGATAATGAACTAAACTTGTAAAAGTCAGCCAGACCCAATTAAAAATTATAAGAGTTTCCTTGGTGATGGTGTCTCTTCACAGAAAGAAAAAGGCCCAACTAATAGAGAAGTTGGTACCAGGGACTGGGGTATTGCTATGATAAGCCTGAGCATGTTAGCATTATATCATGTTAGGTGTTATTATGACCCAGCTATTGTTTTCATTTGGACCTAAGTAAAATTAATCATGTGTCAAGTTGACAAGGGGTGGATTATGAAGCCTGTTCGTGGTTGCTCAACTTAATTTTATCTCAATGAGCTACAGTCCAGAATTGAACAGTATACCCATTCCATATCTTAAGGCTGGACAAGAACATGTCTTTCATCCAGCCTTGAGGCTGGAAGATACAGGTGTTTGATTTGTATTGAAACATAGTCTTTTGTAGTGCACATGTGTATAGAGATCTATAATGAAAAGGAATTAAAAAACAACTTAGGTTCATTTGTGGTGGTACATGGCTTTAATCCTTGCACATCGGAGACAAAGACCTATAGATCGCTGAGTTCAAAGCCAGACTCATCTACACAGCAAGTTCCAATACTGCTAAGTTTATGCAGTGAATGAAATCATCAAAAACAGAAAGGTGGTAAAGATGTAATTGAACAAGGGGCCATGTTCCAGCCCCAGTAATCAGCAGAACTTAGCACCTTCAGCCATGTGGTTCTGGCTTTATAGTCAAGAAATTTTCCTCCAAGATTAGGTAAAGTTTCTGAGGCCAGATGTGTGGCAAAGTTGTCCCTGCTTAGAGCCCCAAAGAGGCCATTGCATGAATCTCTGAAGGTGAAGCATCCCCAAGATGTTAAAGATGCTAGAGCTGTGGGAAACCTTCCAAGGAAAACTGTTAACAGCAAGTGGAATCCGCCCAAGAGAAAGAAGTGCACTGCAGTCAACAAAGCTGAAAGGAGTTGGAGATCTGAAAAGCATTTTGACACCCGGTGCAGAGTTTGGAGTTTGCCCAGCTGATTTTCTGTCCTGCTTTGGTTCAGTATTTCCTCACTGTGCTCCTTTCCCTACATTGTGGAATAGTAATAGATATCCTGTGCCATATGTTGGAAGTATATGAGCTGCATTTTTTAGTTTGATTTTATAGATTACAGTTAAGAGATGGCATGACTCTCAGAAGAGTCATTGAACTTTGGACTTTTAAACATTGTTCAGACTGTGATGGAAACATTTGAAGTTAGAGTAAATGTATGTTGCTTTATGTTAAGACTACAAGTCTATTGGGGCCAAGGAGTCAAATGTAGTGATTTGAATAGGTATGGTCCCTATAGATTCGTGTGTTTGAATATTTGGCCATACAGAGTGGCACTCTTAGGAGGTGTGACCTCGATAAGGGAAGTGTGTCACTGTAGGGTTCCTCTTTATCTTTCCTACCATCCAGATCTACCACATTTCTGTCCTTGAAAAACAAATAGGTTTTAAGGAATTATATTATAATAAAATATAACAAAATAAGATAAAATAAAAACAAATGAATCGGAATAGAAAAAAAAAAAGAACAGAGGTAAAAGAGCCCAAAAAATTAAAAAAAAAATACAGATATAGAGATTCACTTGTTTGTATGTTCAGGAATCTTATAAAAAGACAAAACCTGAAGTCATAATACATACACAATGGACCCTTTTTCTTGATTATGCAATCTAATTTACAAATTATTATGCTTTCATTTCTTTCACATCCAAGTAGAAATTTGTGGCTTCTGACTATACTTATTATTTTTTATGGGCCTGACACTTTTGATTAACGGGTGACTTAAATTCAAATTAATTTTAATGACACTGGAAGGAAAAACAAACTCTGTCATCTATTTGTCCCAGTAACAAATAAAACTATAAGGTCCTCAAACTGGTGGAAGCATTTGCTCACATCTAAAAAATTATAACTTGTTTAAAAAAATACAATCTCAATCCTTTAATTTTCCATACCTACAAAGATTATTTTTTGCATGAACTATTATGCTGGTTTGAATTTTGTGAACATGACACCAACTAACATCATCTGAGAAAAGGGAACCTCAGAGGAAAAGCATGTCTGTACCAAACTGTCTTGTGAGGTGTGGTTATGTGGCCTTTTCCTTAGTAATGGCTGACACCATAGGGCACAGTACATTGTGGGTGGTACCACCCTCCAGCAGATAAACCTGGGCTGCATAAGGAAGCAAAATGAGCCAGCTATAGAAAAGAAGCCAGTCAGTAACATTCCTTCATGGCCTCTGTTTCAAGTTCTTGCCCTTATTTCCTTACGTGATAAACTGTAAGCTGTAAGATGAAATGAGCCTTCTCCTTGCACAGTTGCTGCTGGTTATACTGATTATTAAAATGGCAACAGAAAGCAAACTAGAATAAGTATTAAACGTTAGCTAAGGCCAAACATTCTGCAAAACTCCCTTTGATGAATGCGACAATTCCTGTAACTACTATAATTTTTAAACTCTAATAATTTATTTCCATAGATTTTTGAGTGCCTCATCATACAGAACCCCAGTAATGACCAACTACAAGGGTTTATTTGGTGGGGGCTGTTTTGTTTTAATCTAGCATCTAATGTTCTTCTTTCCCAATGCAATGGCCAACTTCAGACAAAGAAAGAAAGGGTTTTTTTTATCCTTCCCTGCTTCCTGCCCTATTACTATCCCAGATGGTGAACTCTCTTCTCACAGAGAACTTTTCATCAGATTTTTCCCTGTAAACACAGGTCTGCTGTCACAAGTCACTCAGCCATTGTCTGACTTCACTTCTCACTCACCCTTCACTTAGTAATGTCACTGAAAGCACAGGACTCTCAAAGCACATTGTTCTTGAACTTCCCTCTTGCCCTTTTTTATTAATAAAAGTAATGGTCACTGATATCAACTAAAACAAATTGATTTTATCATATGTCCTCAAAGAAAATGGAGCATAACGTTGTTAGGTTTCTTATCTTTCTTGGTCACTTCTTTAATCTCATTTATGGGGATAAATAAGAGAAACAATATTTCCTGGGAGGTATACATTACTTTTCTCTATCCCTTTGTTTTTAAGGTTGAATCTTTGCTTTCATTTATTAAGTGAGGAAGTAAACCCTCTTCTATAAATGAGTAACAGCAATGCTGGCTGACACTGACCATGAAGTTCCCACTACCTGTGTGAGTGTATGTACACAGCCTTCTCTGCTGTTCAGATGCATATTTGTCACAGTGTGCACATGACATTTTGTGCAATAAAAAAACAAGATAGTATGGTATCCTGTGGTTTAAAAAAATCCCTAACAATTTTTAAATGTCCTTAGCTGTCTCCCTGATGTCTATTAGAAATAGCATACTGCCACGGAGATATACATTCATTTTTTATTTTGACATTTTGCTCTACTACTACAGAACTTTGTAAATGTGCCAGTCAATCAGCCTATATTCCTCAGCCACCAAAGCAAGAGTTTGCTGTACTTACAGGCCAGCAGCAGCTGGGACACTTCTCCTATCTGACTCCTAGTCACTGACTCTGTACACCGGCACATCTGAAAGCCTAAGACCGCACCAGGCAGGACTAAGCTTTGTGTCTGACTCCTTCACTTCTCAAAAACGGATCCTACAGCATGACAGGACACTGGTGGGAAGTTAATAGATGCAAATTTCTATTTCTCGTGGTGTTCCATAGCTTAGTTTTTGATGCTGCATTTACTTTACTTAAGCAATGTGATTTCAGTAAAACATAAAAGCAAATACAGACTTTTCCTTTGGAATTTCAATGGACTTAACAATGTGTGGTAAACTGCGAGCTAACTGTGAAACCAAGCCAGGAACCTTTGATGAATCCACTTCTAGTGTTGAAAAAGAAAAGCTCTTTTTCTTTAAGGAAAAAAAAAGTGTTATATCACTGGCAACCAAATGCACTCAACTTAGTTTGATTTTCCAGCTGAGTTTCAAAAAAAAAAAAAAAAAAAAGAAAGAAAGGCAACCAAATGTCTCCTTACAGGGGCGTTTTTCTTTCTGAAATTGTTTTCAGATGCTGAATTCCCAGAGCTTTTTGCAGGCTGTTTAGGAGACAAGTCCTCAGTACCCAAATTGGTTAATTGCACCATAATTATTCAACAAATAGAATTGGGTTCTCATACACAAATGAGAAAACACCACAGACAGTGTGTCCTCTCCACTGTCTCCTATCCTGGGAATGGCAATATTGTGATTTTAATAAGTGGGAGTTAGAATAACTCTTTATTTCCCCATTGCCATCAACACAAAGGTTTTCTTTTCCAAAGGTCACAGCTAAAAGGAACAATTTTGGCACCATCTCTAGCACCAAGGGATACCACTTGAGTAGCTTTTAGCAGAGCCCACTTGGCTGGCTCAGAATGCATAAGTGTCTTAGCCTATTAAGGTATTCACACCCAGCCAGCCATGAAGGCAAATGCTGGGCAGCTCTGTTATTAGATTTAATAAAAACAAAACAAAACAACAACAACAACAGCAAAACACTTTTGTTTCTTTGAATTTCTCTCCATTCCTTACTTGATAAATACATCTGTAAATTATTCGGTTGCTTAATTGAGCGAAAGCCAATGCAAACACATACTTCATGCTTGTTATTTGAAATGTATGCCTGGGACATAAATTGTATAAATGACTGAACCTAATCTTTACCATGAGAAACTCACTTATTTTAGAGGAGCAAAAATGTAGATTTAGAGATGGAAAATTGTCTGATCCGTGTCAAGAGGCTGAGACTCCACAGTCTTATCGAGATCTTCCATCACCCTACCCTACAGTCTATATGAAATGGCTGAGCCTCCACAGTCTGTGTCAAACAACTGAGACTCTTGGTCTTATCAAGATCTTCCCTGACCATACCTTAGTTTTGAAGCTACATATAACAAGAGCTCTTTCTGTTCCTTTCCCCTTAAAGGATTTTCTTTCTCCCTTTATTTATTATAGGAGGATATGAGCTTCCCTTGTTCTACATCCCTAGAATTCATCACTGTCTTCAGTGTGTCTAAATGTGTGTGTGTGTGTGTGTGTGTAATTATTTTTGATGTGCTTGCCTTAATTCACCCTATAATTAAGTGAAGAAATTTTCCTTTGCAAGTGCATTTTAAATTAGACCCTTTTCTGTATCTGTACCTCTTATATTACCTTGGTATTGAACTAAAGTTCCCAGAGGAAACAAAACAAACCAAACACAGCCATATTACAGGTTCTGTAAGCTGGGTTGATTGATGAGAGCATAATTTGCTTGTTTGTTGGGTTGGTTGGTTTTGTTTTTGTTTGTTTTGTGTGTGTGCTTGTGTGCACTCACACATGTATGTGTGTTGAAAGGCAGGGTTTCTCTAGAAGTTCAGGTTAACCTCTAACTCACAGAGATCTGCCTGTCTCTGCTTTCCATGTATAAGGTTGAAGTCATGTACAACCGTGCTCAGCTTAATTACAGTTTTGTGATTGTGAAATTAGAGTGTTGCAGATACACAGATGAATCATCTTGAGCTGTCTTACTTCCTTTCATTGTGTCATTTATTGCCCACCTCTCTGTCTGACCTTGTGACAACCAAGTAACACCTTTAGGAATATATTGTTTTAATAGGCCATTAGTTTATTCCAGCACAAACCTAAAAATACCAACATCTCCCACTGGCAATGAGCAAAGAGACACATTGGTGGCGGTGTTCTTACATTAGTCAGGGCAGTGCAGATGGCAGTGCCTTGTCATCCTAGCTTGATGCCTGGTTTGGTGGCCAAAGCTGTTTTATGCCTCGGACTCACAAAAATCAAATGAAATCATATCCAGGCAATGTAGCACAGGAGGAGGAAGGCATACAGAGACCGGCTGAGGGCCATGTCACCTACAGACCTCCTTTCCACTGCACAACACAGGTGTGCCACAGACACCCACCTGCCACTACACAGAGGGAAGATGTCACCCAGGCTGCAAGACATGTGTCCAGCCTGCAATAAAAGCCACCAAAGTGTGCAAGTATATGGTGGTCAGATGAATGATAAGTGAAACACTTCTATCTCCATGAAGAGAAATGGAACTAGAGACTCACGGGTAGAGAGGAATAGCCTATTGTGTGACCAGCCATACCACCAGGGGCCATGGCAAGATTCTAGCCCACTCTGCCACTAAGAACTATGTCTGGCTCCATGGCTATACTGCACAGGTTGGTGTCCTTGGGTGGCTCATATTACCACTAGAGAACATGGGAATGTCCTTGGTTGGAGCAGATGTTGGGGACCACGTGGGTATCCAGGAGCTCTACACAACTGGCTCTGCCCCTCACTGGCTGCAGCATTCTAGAGAACTGTCCCGAACTTTCACCAGCAGCAGCTTTCAGGAGAGCTGGCTCTGCACCTTGACTGGACAACAACATAGAGCTGGCAGGAGCATGTGTGAGCTGGCCCCAGGGAAGTAAGGGAGAGAGAGCTGGCCTTGTCACTCCTCTGTCATGAGGTGAAGGATGGGGATGCCCTCCAACCTCTCAGTCCTTGTCACCTGAAACAGTTGGGAAAATGGAGCTGACCCTGGGGTTAAGAGAGCAGGTGAGCTGTCCCTAACCCTAACCAGCTGTAGCGAGTAGATCCTGCACCTTCTGTACCTTGCCTGGCCAACATAGTAGAGGTGGTCTTGTTGAATGGTTAGGGTGCAGGTGACTTAGCCCAGAGGATGAAGATACAGGAAAGTTGGCTGGTCATCCATCTGCAGGAGGTGGCACAGGTATGACACCACAACCTAGCAGTTCTGGTTTTGGGAAAGCTGGTCCCAAGGCATGAGAGCTAGAGAACTAACTCTGCCTCCTACACATAGTAGCATTGGATGTCCAAACCAGAGTAGTGTTGAAGAGCTCATCCTGGTGGTGTGGATAAGGGAGAGCCTGCTTGCTGACCAGCTCAGATACCACCCAGGCCCAGATCCAGGAGTTTGAGTTGGTCCACCCCAAAAATCTCTATAAACTGGTTGGGATTTGTGAGAGGGCCAGTCTTGCTGATCCAAAGCTGCAGGATCTCCATAACACAGGACAACAATAAAATAACCTGGGGAGGAGTCTTGGTGACAATCCAATATTAATGGTATCACAGAAGCCTGAGATTTGAGCCAGACCAATGACTCATTGCGATGAATATTTGCAAGTGAACATGTATGGCCAGAGGAATGTACTGAAGGACACAGTAACATACTACAGCTTCCATGATGACATGTTTTCTGTGCTTTGGTTTTTGTTTGCTTCCGTGTGGGGATGTTTATTTTGGTGGGGACGTTGCAAAGACAAAAGGCCATATGAAGAGATGGGAGGATGAGTGGGACTGAGGTGAAAGATCTGAAACTCACAAAGAATCAATGAAAAGTTTAAAAGAAACCTGACAGCTTTGAAATCTATTGCAGAAATTGATCCAATTTTATATAACCTACCTGCTTGTTGTTTCAAATGATACAAAGTATTCGAATATTGCCTTGTTGTTGTTTATATTTTTGCCTCCGAAAATATGAAACATCATATAATTTTTCTCATGGGAGCATGCTGTCTGGCAAAACATGAGCCTGCGTACCCAGGCCTTGATCACTCAAGTTTATTCGATAATAAGAATAATTTCTTACTCCCTTTCAGGTAAGGACTGAAGAATAAACCATTTCTTACCCCCTTCCAGGTATCTATTGAGTGAACATAGATAATAGGTAGATTAAAGACAGATAATGTATGAAAGATACAGAGATTATAAAGTAGAACATTAATCTTCTCTACAGTGAAAACGATAAAGCAATGTAAATCTAAGAACTTCATTACTTTTAGAATCCTATATACCATTGTCAAAAGCATTTAATAAAAAAAGCATAAAGGAAAGAAAATGTCTATAATTGTATTATAGACATGTGTTATCAAATATGCCCCCCCCACATACAGTGATTTAACACACTATGAAGTACAGGCTGGCCTCTATCTCATGGTGACCATGTGCCTCAGCTTAGTGATGAGATTTCAGCCACAAGCCACCAATGCTATCTGCTTTTCTATTTACTGATATTTTAAATATTAGCCTTCTTCTTGCATAGTACTCTTTGCTACATTTCTCCCTTTGCTAGTGCATTTCTACTCTGAGAAACTTCTGCCTGCCACTAAATCTCGATGTACTCTTCTGTCCTGTTAACAGCATATCTACCCCCTGACACTTGGGATGGATTTGCAAGCCTCCATTATTGATGTTGTCTGTAATGGTGTGTTCATTCTCTGTGGCTGTTGTAACATATTGCCAGAATTTTGGTAGCTTAAAACAACATAGATCCATTATTTTCCAGTCTGAAGGTCAGACGTGTAACATAAAACTCACAGAACTATAACAAACTGTCAGTGGGACTGGGTTTCTGCCTGGGGCTCTGAGGGTAAACTTGCCTTCCTATCTGTCTCTGCACATAATGCCTGTCTTTATTTATTGCTTTATGAGACCCCTCCCTCATCAAAACCAGCAAAGGCAAGTTAAGACTTCACCTTAATCTCTTATTCTATTCTTACTTATTTTTAGTCAGTCTTCTGTTCGATTGTGTGTCTACACATACATGAACAATTAGTCATATATGCACATGCACTCACATACATAGAAAAACGTTTCAACGCTTTCATTACCTTTTTTGATTCAATATAAAATACATTGTATTTGGCAATTACTGTTTCAGAAATTTATTGAGATTGCTGGTCTGTGGACAGTCAAACACTGTTTTGCTTTTGGGATGTTTTCATCTCAGTAAAAAATCTTTAAGAATTGGGGAAATTTCACACCTAGATAGAAATATATCCAATGTGTTCTCTAACATAAAGGGCAAATTAGAAGGGCTCCTTCTCAGCCTCTTCTTCTGAGGTGTATTCTGGTTCCTTTCCTCCTGTCTGCTCCTGAAACCAACAAGTGCAATAAATACTGGCAGAGAAAAGTCCCAGAGGTTAGAAGACTCCTGAGTGTACCTATGTCTGAAGTCTTAGCTCTTCACAGCTTACCATTCAGCAGCTGCCTGTCATTTACACAGAAGGGTTTCACATCTTATCTAATTTTTATCGTAGATTCTGGTCTACATTTATCCTATCTCATAGTGGATATTGGACTTGGATTTTAGTGTAACCACACTGCACATAATATGTTTTCATTTTATTTTTGACTAAAAGTTTACTGCTTTAGAATGTATTTTTATTACTTGGATAAATTATTTAGATAATGTGTGATATTCATAAATTTTACTTTTGTAATGTCATTTCTATTTTTACTTCCTTACTTAAATGTAAAACAAGTTTTCTTTCTTGATCTGAGGAAGAGGCCAACAGCAAAAATTGCCAATATTTTCAAGGACATAAACCAGGGACCAACCAGGTCCCAACCTGAACATTTTCCAAGACTTTCCATTAGGCTATTGAGCTGAGTCATCAGTAGAATAGCCTTCTAATGAAGCCAAAAGCCATATAATCCAACTAAACTGAAGACTGATGACCTGAAGATCAAGAGTTTATCAGCCAGTACCTGTAGATACCTTATATCCAAAACACAGCAAGACCCTCGGTGAAATTCAGTGAGATTATTGAGTTTTCTTTGCATTAATATCTGACCCACAAACACAAAGAGGCAAGTGTGGGTTACTTGATCCTGAGGGGGCAGCCCAATAGCAGAATAAAATAATTGAAACATATTTGTTCCATGAAATCAAATGGCACTGAAAAGAAGTCACTTCTCTACACTCCCCCAACATTTGAATGGCAAATCTGGGCTATGAACTCAAGCATACTGTGAGGAGGAACTCAGAACACCCACCAGGATAATGTTAGACAAAGCTGAATAAGAAGCCAGAATACTTATAGCCATTGAGAGACATAGAAAGCATGCCTGAGACACATAACTAAATGCCAACTGGGGAAACAAGACATATTCCCCTCACTCCCTTCAGAAACTAAGGAGACAGACTTTTCTAAGTTGTATTAGTGGGGATGGAAGGATCGTCAACAGTGAGATGGAAGGCATTATCCTGAATTTCACATTGTCAATAGTGAACACTGAATATAAAGAGCAAAAATTGTATATGTGCTTCAACGAAGGTCTCAGGGAAGGTCAAGGGACTACGCCTATGTCTGCCTAATGATATTGAAATGATAATGCAAAACATCCTTTCCACAAAGTATATAATGGACAATCAGGGGCAGTAAAGATGAATAATGCATAAATCTTCATATTTTTATTGAAAATGGATGAAAATTTTAAAATAAAATGTAGTCTGTGAATCTCTTAGAAAAGTAGACATTCTATCAAATTATGAAAAACTACAGTTCTTATAGTGACACTAGAACTATAATTTGTCTTCAAAGAAATTTCTTAGTTGGTTTTAATTTAAAACATTAAGAGTTACCTTTTTTCTTCTGAGAGGGGGAATTAGAGTAGATTTTATGGGGGGACTATGTGCGAGTAAAGAGGATCCAGTGAGAATAGGGAGAGGAGATGGGGTTGAAGGAGGGAATGCAGAGAGTGACAGAAAGAACTTAAGGTCATTTTAAGTAGTAAGGAAATATAGTGCGATGGATTCTTCCTTATAAGTCCCCCAATAATGAGGGAGACAGTGCCACAAATGGCTATTTCTTGTCACCAAACAAAACTTCCAGGACCAGGACTTGACTACATCCTGTTGTGTTATTGGCCAAAGGGGACCCATGGAAATCCCCAAACAACTCATTCTGTTGTTAAGACAATGGGTTTCTCTGAACAAACATGCTCCCATTGCTAGAGATAATACCCACAAAACTAAGTGAACATGAAGCGGTTGATCTGGTGTCCACATAGAACCCCCATGTTCTAATGTCTTTGGGATGGGAAGGTATTCTGCATGCTACCAGAAAGAAATGTAAACACAAATCCAACCACAGTAACTTTGAATTACAATCTGTCTTGCTTGAAAATATGCTAGGACAACGGTAGTGCAAAGCTTGTGGAGTTAACTAACCAATGTCTGATTTCATTCTAAGCCTACTCAATTAAATGGAACCCATATCCAACACTACGAGGGTGACCAATAACCACAGACTAGATAGCGCAGAGACCTAGGATAAAACAAATACTCCTGTTCTAAACAAAAAAAAATTAATAATCAAATAACCCACAATGGTATAGTCAGAGGTTGGTGCTGTTCAGCTATCATTAAAGAGGATTCCTCTTGTAACAAATGGGAACAAATACAGAGACACACAGCCAAACATGTGTGTGTGTGTGTGTGTGTGTGTGTGTGTGTGTGTGTGTGTGTGAAAGAGAGACAGAGAGAAAGAGACAGAGAGAGAGACAGAGAGAGTGAGAGACAGAGAGAGAGACAGAGAGAGTGAGAGACAGAGAGAGAGAGAGAGAGAGAGAGAGAGAGAGAGAGAGAGAGAGAGAGAGAGTCGGTCAGTCCTTGGAATATACAGCTCTAAATTCCTTCAAATTCTTCCCCTCAGAGCTCAGGGCACCCTGCAGAAGAAGAAGCAGAAAGAGTGTGGGACCTAGTGAAAGGGGAAGGAGGACCCCAGGAGGACAGGGTTTACATGGATGCTTGATCTTCTGCATATATACTATTACTTTCATTTTAGAACACTCACTAAATGTACAAGTCTCTTGAATGTGTGAATGAGTAGGTCTCTGATTCTTGGGCCTTCTCTTGGTGAAGTCTTCCTATTGGTTTGTCTTGTTCAATTTTGATGGGATAGTTTTGATTTTGTCTTATTATATTCAAAACAAATGAACAAATAAATTAAAAATACTCTATATAAAGCAGGATCCACAAGGAATGAGGAGAAAGTCAGTGACCAGCATTCTTCCAAACCCCCATGATCACTGCTTCAGTTTTAGACTCCAGGTTCCAGTCCTACTTGAGTCTAAGATTTAAGTTCATGAGTATACTGTGGCTGTCCTCAGACACACCAGAAGTAGATATCAGATCCCACTGTGAGCCACCAAGTAGTTGCTGGGAATTGAACTCAGGACCTCTGAAAGAGTAGTCAGTGCTCTTAGCCACTGAGCCATCTCTCCAGCCCCCAAGCTACCTGGTAGTCCAAGATTTAATCAACATTGTTCTCTTTAAAAATAAAAGATTTGTATTTTCATTTATTAGTATAAAATATGCAGAAAAATAATCTATACACTGCAAAAATTATAAAATATGGTTAGTTAGAATTTTACAGAATTTTAAAACCAATAATAAAATTTTCAACTGTAAAATGGACAAAAGTGAGAAAAATCTTTGCTTGTAAAAAGTAGATAGCACAGAAGCACTTGATTAAAAATGTCATTAGTTGTATAAACTTCATTTGAAAGGCATGGTAAGATGTTACTACATTGGCTATTGGAACTAAAAAACATTTTAAAAGTCATAAAAATAAACCTATATCTAAGAAAATCTAGAGCAACATTATCATTCTCACATTGTAGATAAGAGTATGAATTGGTACCTCTTCTCTGGAAAAGGAGTTCTTAGTTTGTTTAACAATAAAGCAGTCAAAGAGTTTTGTGATCCAACAACCAGTCACATGGGGACTTGTTCCAGACAAATAAAGGATGTTTCCCAAATAGATAGAGAAAATTCTTCTCTTAATAGACCCAAAAATAGGAACAACATAGTTATTCTTCATGGGATAAATAGGTCTGAAAAGAACAGTGGTAGGTCTATAACCACAGGGTACCACTCACCAACAAAAGGAAACAAACTTGTACAAATCACCAACATATGCTAAATGAGAAAAGCAAAATCTCAAATCCTGCTCAGTGCATGATTGCATTTGCATAAGATTTCTGAGACAATAAACTATATACTAAGAGCAGATTAGTGGCTGCCTGGTATTAAGTACTAAGTAGCAGTGGGCAGAGCATGGAGGGGGCTTTCCATGAAGGAGTTTCTGAGGGTAGGAAATAGACATTTATATTTTGTTCTTCATTCCATATATTGTAATTTTTGAGATTCCATGTACAGAGTATCGCTGTTATTTATTATAATTTCTTCTGTTTCTAGAGTTATTGCCATATTTAAGACATCATACATTAAAATGACCACAGGCTACATAAAGACTAAAAAATTATCAACAATTTTAATACAAGATCAAACAGTGGAGTCACCGCAAACAAAAGATGAATTGGAAAAATAAACTAAAGCATTATTCATTTTGAAAACCAAGGCAATTGTTATTTGGTCTTCTGATTAGATTAAGATTAGAATCTCTTTATCAATTTAAGGCTTTTGTGAAACTTAAAGATGCTGGGTTAATGGGGATTTAAAAGGAGAGCACAAAGTGGGACATGGCCCTTTTCATCTCCTGTATTAACCTTACATCACAATATATTCGAGAGAGTATATCTCCAAAGAAGTTGAGGAGAAAGAATAAAAAGAGAAAAACAAAGGAAGAAAATGGGCAGAAGGAAGAGGAGCATGTGGAAGGGAAGGAACCCTGGACAAAAGAGAAACCTGAGGAAAACCAAAAGGTGATCAATGTGAGTAGAAAAGAAGAGGGGCTTGAGAGAGAAGGGGAAGAGGTTAGAGAAGAGGGAGGGGTAGAAGAAGGAGAAGCATGGCAAAAAAAAAATAAAAAAAGATGGTAGAGAAGAAGGAGGGAGAGACAATGACAGAATTTTCAGGTCAAGTCCTACAGTTGATTGACACTGGGAAACACAGCTTGTGGGGTCAGGGAGAGAATCAGTGAGCAGCAATGGCTGAAAGACTACGTCACGAAACTGACTCATCCAAACTAGAGCAAGAACTTTGTCTGCCAGAGTTAGAGGAATCGGGGTATAAAATTCCAGTGTCAAAAATCAACTTCTTTCTGAAGTCTCATTAATCACAGAGAATGTCCTTTAACATCTCCAGAAAGTTTTCCCAGACCCTCTCTTGCAGTGTCACTGAAGAACCCATCACTGTGACATGTGTTCTTGAACATTTTTCTTACGGATATCAAAGACTGTGTTTGTTACTGTTTACTTTTCTTGAAACAACTCCTCCCTATAGAGCCTAATTCTTCTGCCTCAGCCTCTAGGGTGCTTCAGCTACAGGCGATTGCTTCTAGACTGGGTTTAGGATTTGGAAGTACAACTATGCATATTATTGGGTTGTCATTTTAACTGAGTTTTAACCCGACTTCCTCAAGTCAACTCCACCTACTGCTTAAAAACATTTAAAGTATTCTCACATTGAAAAATGTAAACTTTTCTTTTAAATATGAACATGATTTCATTGAATAAGGAATGCTTCATTTTTCAACATTCTGTGTTTAAAAATATGAAGAAAAAATATCTACCAGGTAATTTAGATTTGAAGTAAGGAAGAACTACACAAAACCAGAGGTTCATTAGCATGCTTTACATTTTAAGACAAATTTACCCAAAGTGAGCCAGAGGAGAAAAATCTATCTATTATCTCCAAGAGATGCCAATTTTCAGGCATTTCTTTCTTTACAAAATAGCTTTAATCATTAAAATATTCACTAATACAGAACCAATTTTATAATAATTTTAAACATTTAGTTATTTCAGTTATAAGTAGGTAATGCATGGAGTAATAGTACACTTAATTTTTATAGTTTGTTTTTGGTTAGCAACCATTATTAATAGAAAAATGATGATGAGATTTGGAGCATATTTTAGCAAACAACAGAGCTTGTTTCATAATCATGAGGGCCCAGATTCTAAATCCCATTGTATGTATCTCACAGATTGCTCCTACTATTTACTAAAAGCCATTGTGACAGTCCTGCAGACACTGGACTGAAATGTTTGACATTATGAGCCAAAATAAACCCATTTTCCTTTCAGTTTGATTTTCCTGTATATTTTGTCTCAATAATATCAAGCTAAGATAGACTCCCTAACTCGTCTGCCTTCCTTAGACTTTCAGTGTCTTCTTATATTTGCTTTATAGATGATATTCATGTGTTGGTTTCATTTAATGGCTGAAATAGTGGAAAGTATGTTGTATTCACCTTTTCAGGATTATCAGATGATGTTTTAAGGTCGGTATATGACCTTGCTTCTTGTTGGTCTCAGGATTTTAGGAGTAAATGTCTAAGCCATGAGTCCAGAGTATAATAATGGTATATATTCCATGGTTTGTGACATGCTTACCTTGTTGGCAAAGGTCACTTCTGCAGTCAGCATCGGATAGCATTAGGGTGATGAGAAAAGACGCAACTTTCATCCTCTGGAGTCTTGTCCTTGTATGCTGTATATTTGAAGAGAACTATCACAATTATTTTTGGCAAGGGACTAAAGAAATAAAGATAAAAAGGGGAATAAAACTGAAAGTAGCTGTGTCCTTCCTTTTAGGTTGTGGAGAATTGTGACCGGAAAGAGTAAGATGCCAATAGCAAGGACATTCGGGTGAAGAAGATAAATAAAACCTACTGCATGCGTTTTATATTATTTCAGATCCTTGTCCCAAATCTTTCCTCAAGCAGTCCTTGCTTCTGTTTACCTTTAATGCCCCTTGTTTCATCTTTCCCCAGTACAAATAAAATTGGTTCCTACTTTTTGTCACTGAATAATAAATAATTCAATATCTAGACATTCTGAGGGCATACATTTTTTGAGACACTGTCTTGCTATGTAGCCCAGGCTAGTCTCAAACTTGTAATCTTTCTTCCCTCTGTCTCCTGAGTTTCGGGATGACAGCTCTGTACCACTAAGCACAGCACATTTTAACTATGGAAAATATTTCATGGAGTTTTTTATTTTCACCTTGGTTTATATTTTCATTTCTCTTTTTGCTGCCTCTGTCTCTAGCTTTAATTGGCAGTGTAACAATAGCAGAGATACAGATAGAGCACTAGTAGAATAGTTTATCACCTGCCATTTCCTGACCCCAATCCCAGTGAAGACTCACATAATACATCCTATATCTGCACAATATCTGGGAGTGACTGACAGACAGTAATGCACTAGGAGTAGGGGAAGATTGATGTGTATAGACTTAATGGTAGGTAGATCTATGTGTTTGCCAGTTTAAATGCAATTATATTGCAGACAGGGAGCTTGAAATATTTACACAGAGCTAACTTTAGAGTGATGAAATATTTACATAGAAGGACCTCTTACTCATTTCAAATAGCTGCATCAAGCATGTTCTGGGGGACCTTTTGGCATTAGAATTCCTCATTAATTTCTTCTTTTGGAGGAAAGTGTCAAAGGTGACTATTGAAAATGGCAGTAAGAGTACTCACTTCTGCAAGTAGGATGGCTCAAGAGACGGTGAATGACTCTTCAGAGGTAATATTTGGGGACAATAATAGATATCAAGATCCAAAAAGTTGTTCATGTGAAAAAATCACAACTTTAATTTCTAAGAAGCTAAGAGATAGCTTATTTTAGAGTCAAACATGAGTGACTATAGCCTGTAACAGATTTATGCTACACTAAATAGTATGTTCCAGCATAGCAAGAGTTTGATGAGGTTTTACACAGTAACAAAGCAAAGGAAGTCATGTCAGGCACTTTTCAAATGCTTTGGTGGAAACATTAGGTTTGTGAATTAAAGTGAGGAGGGAAAAAAATCTCTGCTGCAGGCCTCATATGCTATCTGATATCATTCTTAACTTCTGCTTGGTTGCACATAGGTGTCTTCTGTATATTCCAATGGATTTACATAATATTCACAAAGATATTATCTCACACACAGACCAAAGCGGTAAGTGGCTACTTAGGGAGCTGAAAATGGCACAAGGTAATTTGGCTCTGTACTTACAACATTCCAAACTCCCTACAGCCATTGAGAGTGTAATCCATTAATCAGTCTTGCAGAGGGTTCAGTAGATTCTTTATGGACTTTTGTTCAAAAATTCTCGATAAAATCATGTGTATATTAATGTTAACATGGAAAATGACTTGATAAAAGACATCCTTGGAAGTCAATTTTGAATGTTGTCTGTTCATTTGTTGTTCATTTGTTTGACTCTGGGTAGTTCCCTATGCCTGACCATTGCTCATATATTCACTGTTATCAAGGCAAACAATGATGACAGCCATAGACACATGTACCTACAAGCAAGGGAGAATGAAATCACTAGGCTGTATATGCATGTGTACATATGAATGTAACAATAAAAAATTAAAAGATATCATGAGTGTGGGAGGGAGGAAAAAGATAGGGGAGGAGTTGTAGGAGGTAAGGATGACAGGGCATGATGTGGATACAGTGCTTATGTTTGAAGTTCATAAACCCATATGATTTGTTAAAAGATGGAAACAACAAAGGACAGAACTCTTCTAGTATATACCTCTTGGGATCCAGAATACCTGAGTTCTATTGGTTGGTTTTCCTTTGAGAATGGCTTATATTAAAAAATCTATTAAGACTGGTAAAATGTTTGCAATGGGACTACAAAAAATACCTCACATTAAAATAAGATAAGAAGGGAAACTTGCTCATTTAATATTTTTTCTCATGTGTTTTTTCATGCACTATATTTAGATCATATTCTTTTTTCCTCCCACAAGTTCTTTCTCATGTTTCCTACTAAACTTCACATTCTTTCTCTCACTCAACAAAAGAAAACTCAAACCAAATCAATCAGACAAAATATAACATACCCACGTACAAACATTGAGTCCAATTTATATTAGCCAGCTACTCCTAAATATGGGGTCTTCCATGAACTGTGGTTAATATAATCACTATAATTCTATTGGAGAAAAGTGATTTTCACTCTCCCAATAGATACCAATTATAAATAGTTTCTTGGTTCATGATGGGACTTTATACCAACTTGCTTTTCTCTGTGCTAGATTTTGTCTGACATGAATGAATATCTACAAGTCTTATGCATGATGTCAGAGTTTCCATACTTTATATGTACTACACCCTGTTCTGTCTGAAGAACATTATTCCCATGGAGTTATTCACCTCTTATGTGTCTTAAAATCCTTTTCCTTTTTCTTCATCAAAGAAATGCAGCAATAAAATGATTCTTAATGACGTATTGCTATACCCATAGATCACTGCATTACTCAAGCCGTATTAGAGAAGCTTGTGAGTGCAATAGATGGTAATTAACACAGAGATTCTCAACTTTACAAATTTTTGAACATTTAATTTTGTAAAGGGTGTGCATGTATGTGGTAAGCATAGAGGGTCTTGTTCTCTTTCCTCATCATTTGGCTTCTAGGAATAGAACTCAAGCCATGAGGTTTGTTGACTAGCATGTTTAACTTCTGTGCCAGCTATGTAGCCTCCTGTGACATTCACTCTTATCCACACATATAAAATAGATTTTCTTCAGTTAGGTTACCATGATACATAACACACAGAGTCCTATTAAAAAATAAAAGTAAATAACCTAGTATTGGATTTGTGGTTCCTGTCTGTAATCTTGGATACCAGAAGACTGAGGCAGAAATATCAAGCATTCAAGGTCGCCCTTGGCTAGTGAGTTTGAGTTTAGCCTGGGCTATAGAAGATCCTATCTAAAATCATCATTAATTGACAGTACCAATGCTGTGTTCATAGGTTGAATGAGAGAGTTCTCCCTATGCCCTGCTGTGCCAACAAATACCAATAATAAGCAGAATTGAAGAATCTAAGGATTATAAAGAGGTCTGGTACCTTGTTCACAGCCATACTAGGTAAGCTATGAAGTTGTGGTCTACACTCAAATTCAAGCACAAAATCTATTCTGTGAGCCACATCTCTATTTTTGGTCCTTAAGTGCAGTAAAATCCACCTTTATTTTATTCATATTTGGAACGAATAGTTTTAAATGAAGTTAATTAGTGGCTCAAATGTTAGTATTTCTCTGTAATTTCTAGCATTTTCCTAATATCTCATTTTCTTTAAGATATAAAATAATCAGCAAAGAAAAGAGATCTATCCCTTAATTTCAAGCCTCATGTTGAATAAAGTACTGAACTTCCAGATCAAATTTAACCTCTGTAGCTTCAATGACCAAACCTATATTCTTCTCACTCACCCAATCTATAATTTTTATTCTTACATACCAAGCTTTAAAAGATGTATTCATCATACAGCATACATGGTAGACCTTTACCAGATGTGGGAATAAAGACAGTCTTGATGATTGAAATCCTAAGGACACTTTTGCTCTTTGCTTCAGGGAAATTATTTAATGAGGTCTGAGAATACATGCTCTATTTAACTGAGCACACATTAGATGTTTATCTGTTTATCATAGATTTGGTTATCTCAGAACAGGGCACGGTCCAGGGACTACCATGTACAAGGAAAAGAAGTTCAGAATAATAGACTGGCAAAAGACTGTATCCATTCTACCACCTGTTACAACAACAACAAGCCAGCTAGGTTCCCACTGTAAGGTAACATTTGGTTGTAAGTTTGTAAGAAAGAAGGAAAAGAGGAAAAGTTTACTTAGGGGACATACCTGAAGTGGTCCTGAAAGACTTGAAAGAAGGCAGGTGTGCTTGATCTGTTTACCCAGTAGCGTCAGAACGTTATGCACTGGGTAGTTCAAATAGTGATAGATGTTCCTTTTCCTCCAGTCCACAGTTTCAGTGTCACTATGGCCTATGCTGTATTGAGATCATCTCAGCACTGGAGTCTGTATTGAATGCTCATGTGACTCTTCCCTTCTCTGTCACAAAAGAGGTTTTCTTTCTTCTTACATTAGGGAGAACATGGATCTCATCATGGCCACTCAGTTCTTATTTTTTTTGTTCTTTTTTTTTTTTCGGAGCTGGGGACCGAACCCAGGGCCTTGCGCTTCCTAGGCAAGCGCTTACCACTGAGCTAAATCCCCAACCCACTCAGTTCTTATTTACTTGTTACATAATGACATATCCATAAAAGTTCTAACTCCAGGAGCCATGCCATTGTGGGTTAGAGGTTCAGCATATGCATTTTAGGGTAACAGAAGAATTCAGTGCACCACAATGGCTATTATTTCATTAATACAGTGTGTTCATGGAGCAAGTGTTGTATGTAATGCCTACATACAGAGTAGCTAATGTGAAGTAGAGCCCTGTTGCATTCCTGAATTAAGAAATTAGGTATAATTTATGGAATTTTTGGTGACTTGATTTTGTTATTTGGCTTGTTTGGAGATGGAATATCATAATACTCAAGGGGTAAAAAATCATTTATAAAGAAGACTAAAACCAAATAGACAATAATGATCTATTCTTCAGGCCAGCAAATCATGTTTCTTTAAAGGGATTTGGGGTAGGGTTCTACAATGGAAGGAGCCGAATCTAGTTATGTAAGCAGCAGAATATAAATGCAGATTACAGCAAAGAAATGTATACAGAGAGCCATTATTCTGAGGACGTGCTCAGTAATATCTAATGGTGTTCTAAAAAAAGCAGTGTTGCTGGTGTGTGTTCCCTCTAATCTTAGGTTCTCACTGTAGCTGCAATGCCCTAGTCTTCATGATCATATCCCAAGCATATTGGAGAAAAAATGGAAAGTGTAAATTTTTTAAATAGAGGAAGTTTCAACACCCCCTTCCCCATTCTCATTGGCTAGAACCTAGTTGTGATGTTAAGTTTCAAAAACAAATATTATCTAGTGTGGAAGTGATAGTCTCAGTGAATAGTAAGGAAAAGAGAAAAAGAAAAAGAAAAAGGGAAAGAAACAGACAGTGGTCTCTGGCATAACCCATACTATCTCAGTCATTAAGTGGGTCACCTGCTACCACAAGCCTAGGCCCCATTGCTCTATTGCCTTCCCATGTTGGTGAACTCTAGCATTTTTTCTCAAAGATTTCAAGGATAACAGGCATCTAGACTGTCCTTACCAGGACAGGGGTATTACATAAACCCCAGGGGTTGAGTCTTGTAAGCTGAGTGATGACAGGAAATTGATGAGACCAATTTTATCCTCATTAAGGTTTTACTGATGGTGGTCACAACTGCCCATAACTCTGTTTCTGCAGGCCAAATGTAATCACTACAAATGAGCCCATAATAAATATTATAATGGTAATTTGGAGTCCTTGTAATCATAGCTTCATCCCCCATGGGGACAGATGGCCTAGAATAGTGTGTGTGGTTTTAAAGGTGCCCCAACTTTATTCTAGCCATGGGGTTTTTCTGTACTCTCACCCCTGAAATTAGGCTTAACGATAAGGGGCAACCTGCAAATGATAATTTGTGTGAAGGCCTTGGCCTTGCTTCCTTTCACTGTGAACTTCTGTTTCCCAACGAATAAGACAAGGTTCAGGGTCAAGACTCACCATGCCCTCAGATAAGCTAACAGGGAGAATAGATTGCTTAGATGACTACTTGAAGCCATTTATTTTATCTCAAAGTAGAGTTTCTTCCTTTCTTTCCTTCTTTCCTTCCTTCCTTCTTTCTTTCTTCCTTCATTCCTTTCTTCCTTCCTTCCTTCTGTCCTTCCTTTATTTATTGATTTTTATTGGATATTTTTATTTACATTTCAAGCATTATTGTCACTGCTGGTTTCCTGTCCAAAAGCCCCCTATTTCAACCCTCAGCCCCCTTCTTTTATAAGGGTGTTCTTCCTCCCCAGCCACCACCCTTTCTCCTCCCCATCCTGATATTCCCCTACACTGGGGAGGGGGATCCAGCCTTGGCAGGAACAACGGTTCCTTCACCCATTGGTACCCAACAAGGCCATCCTCTGCTACATATGCAACTGGAGCCATGGGTCAGTCCATGTGTAGACATTGGGTAGTAGATTAGTCCCTGGGAGCTCTGGTTGGTTGATATTGTTGTTCTTATGGGGTTGCAAGCACCTTCAGCTCTTTCAATCCTTTAATTCCTCTAATAGGGACCCCATTCTCAGTTCAATGGTTTGCTGCTAGCATTTGCCTTTGTATTTGCCATGCTCTGGCTGAACCTCTCAGAAGACAGCTATTATCAGGTTCCTGTCAGTATGCACTTTTTGGCTTCATCAATATTGTCTAGTTTTGGTGGCTGTATATATATATATATGGACTGGATACCCAGGTGTGGCAGGCTCTGAATGGTGTTCCTTCAGTCTCTGCTCCAAACTTTGCCTCCATATTCCCTCCTATGAATATTTTTCCCTTCTTAAGAATCACTGAAGCATCCATCTTTGTTCATCCTTCTTGAGTTTTATTTGGTCTGCACATTGTATCTTGGGTAATTTGAGTTTTTGGGCTAATATCCACTTATCAGTGAGTGCTACCATGTGTGTTTCTTTGTGATTGGATTACCTCACTCAGTATGATATTTTCTAGTTCCATCTATTTGCCTATGAATTTCATGAAGTCATTGTTTTTGATAGCTGAGTAGTCCACCATTGTGTAGATGTATCACATTTTCTGTATCCATAGTGGAGCCTTGTTATATGTTGAAGCATCTTTTGGGTGTATGCCCAGGAGTGGTATAGCTGGGTCCTCAGGTACTACTATATCCAATTTTTCAAGGAACCTCTAGACTGATTTCAAGAGTGGTTGTACCAGTCTGCAATCCCAAACAATGGAAGAGTGTTTCTCTTTGTCTACAATTTTCCAAGCAAATGGTCCCAAGAAACAAGCATGAGTAGCCATACTAATATTGAATAAAATAGACTTTTAGCCAAAAGTTTTCAAAAACGATAAGGAAGGAGACTTCATATTCATCAAAGGAAAAATCCACTAAAATAAGTTCTCAATCCTGAATATCTACACTCCAAATGCAAGGGCACCTACATTCATAAAAGAAAACTTACTAAAGCTCAAAGAAAACTTTGCACCTCACACAATAATAGTGGGAGATTTCAGCATCCTACTCTCAACAAAGGACAGATCATGGAAACAGAGACACAGAATTTCTGATAAGGGCTCAGCAGACAAATCATCTGGGTATAGTGAGGTGCTAGATTCTCTTGAGCTTCTTCAAAATTTCAACATCAGCTTCAATAAGTGAGTTACATCAAAGACTTGATCTGAGAAGATTCTGAAGCACAAAGGAGACATCTGTATAATTTTCAGGTTTTATATTTCTTATGCAGTCATGAATAGGCTTACTCTATAAATTCTGCCTTTGAAACCACCACTGATGACACATACTGGTTGTACCAATCATTACTAAAAAGGACTTCATTTCTTAGCCCTTGCTTAAGCTTGAAATCACCATGAGAAGACCTCTGGAGTATGGCCATCAAACTGTCAGATAACACAAATCTCTATCCCTTATTACTCTGTTCACCCCTGTTTTTCTTTCCAACTTTTTTTCAGAATCTCCTGTAATCCAGGTTGGCTTCAAACTCACTATGTGTCTAGAGCTGACCTTGGCTTAGTCTCCTCCTTCTGTGTCTCAGCTGTTGGTATTACAGCGTGTGCCATGGTACCTGACTTTCCATTCCCTTCTGGTTGAGTTAAATTTGCCTTCCTGACACTCCCATGCCTCTTAGCATAAACTTTGGAATATGGAATTTTTTGTACTCAATGTGCAGCAGCTATTTTGAATAAATGTGAGAAATACAAACTAGTTTCAAATTTTTTTGAAGTACCAGACTTTCAGTGATATTACAGAAGTAAGAAAACAATCTGAGAATAATGGCCTACTTTTGCAATTAGTCTTTCTTTTATCAGAACCTTTACATCCATGGGGTCTACATGGGTTTGCACCAAGTACTCTGCATATATGTTGTGGCTATTAGATTAGTGTTTTTGTGGTGCTCCTAACTGATCTATGCCTGGCTTTTGGGCTACAGTGTATTTTTTTTTTTGTCAATTTAGGTTATAGTTTCTTGGAGGCTTGCTCTTGTCTGAAGAGGAATCTGAGGAGTAGACCTGAGGGCAAAGATGGGGAAACTGAGAGGTACAGAGGAAGGAGAAACTGTGGTGTAGATATATTATATGAGAGAAGAATCTACTTAAAAATAGTTATTAGTAATCATTAAAAAAATAAAAGTTGCTAGAATGTGCTAACAGCTACTCCAGGGAGTGTGTGACTTTCTAATCTTTTGGACCTTCTACCAAGGAAAGGACATATTAAAATAACAAAAGTGCATGATGCTCTTGATCTCTCATGAGTATTTATGTTAAATTCTATTACAAATCTTTGGAATTATCAAAATGTTATGCTATATTTTAGGGAGAACATTACGCTGAGTGTCACTAGAAATATAAGAATTTTATGCTACAAACATATGTAAACAAAAATAATGAAAAAGGCAGGCAGGTTTCTAGAGTATAATCTATTCAGTGAATCACAGAGCCAGCAAAGAACAGGAGAAACAAGAAATGAACTTGAAGGGAGATCAAATTTGAAGAAAGAAAGCAGGTGGATAAATTGGAAAAGAGCATAAAGAAACATGTTAATAAGATAACACAAGTTCATTTGTGGAATCAATAGAGGTATTTGGTTTAGGAGACACTTGTTTGGAAGAAGAATCAAAGTCCTAATGGGGATCATAAAGCCATCAGTTACTGAAGACCTTGATGATGAGACTGATCATGAATAAAGATGATTGAAACACTGATTATTCATGTGAAAAATCTATATTAATCATGTGTGAAAAACAAGCTGGAATCTTGCAAGACAAACCACATAAGGTTCAACACATAGTTAATGATTATGAGACCAATATCCCATACCTCTTTTTCCCACTCAGAATGTCAACATGGACCTGCTTTCTAGGACTTTTCATCACTGTCTCTCTTGTCCTTTCACAGTGTCCCAGTTGTTGCTGAGGCAGAAATCAACAAGTAACATGCTTTTCCTATGTTTACCCATAAGTCCAGGACATAGATGTTTCTGAGAAGGCAAACTTTGCTCAGTAAGTGGATATTGAGTCAGCAAATAAGCTATTCTCCATTGTGCCCATGGCTAGAGCATTTTTCAATGCAATTGTTTTTTCTACCTAAAATAATATTAATTTTCTTCCTTTAAGCTAGGTTATTCCAGACTCTGAAGGAGTAAAATCACCAGATCCAAGCTAATCTAGGCAACATTATGAGAAAGCAAACAAACAAACAAAGCTAAGCAAAACAACATACACGCACACTCACACACACACACACACACACACACACACAACCATTTAACTTATTCCATAATACATACCTGTAACCCAAAATCTAACAAATTAAAAAACATTTCTAAAATTTCTGAAAGATATGATATATATCATATCTAAGACATTAAAGACTAATAACTAAGAAAGATTCCAAGTATATGTTGTTGACAAGTATGTTGATGACAAGTATCACAGTAACACTTTGTATTGCTTAAATATACTTTATTTTGGGACATAAATACTGTTATGCTCAGGAGCATATTAATTAGAAAGTTTTGTCTGAAGTGGGGTGCTATCTGTGGAAAACCCATGTTTTATTTTCACTAAAATATTTTTCTTGATTATTTGGGAATTCAATGTTTGTTGTCCACATCAGTGTCGCCACAGAGGGCCATGTCTGGTTTACTTGCCTACTGTAATCTGTGGCCATGTTGACCACAGATTAGCCTGTGTTTCTGCAGATGGCCATGTAGATATCTTGATGTCCATGGTCTATGCAACCACCTGAAGCCATGTTGATGTCATCAACCTGTGCCATGAGTGAAGGCTGTGGTGTTGTCCATGGCCTGAGCTGAGGTGGAGGGCCTCTGTTGTGTTGGTATCTGGAATATGGATATTTTGTGAATAGTTTTCTCCATCTATTCTCACTATTTGTGGAACAAGTGAGTTCTTGAAATTTCTTTTTTTTTTTTTTACATAGCAGACTTATTTATTTATTTATTTTTTTTTTTTATTAACTTGAGTATTTCTTATATACATTTCGAGTGTTATTCCCTTTCCCGGTTTCCGGGCAAACATCCCCCTCCCCCCTCCCCTTCCTTATGGGTGTTCCCCTCCCAACCCTCCCACCATTGCCGCCCTCCCCCCATAGACTAGTTCACTGGGGGTTCAGTCTTAGCAGGACCCAGGGCTTCCCCTTCCACTGGTGCTCTTACTAGGATATTCATTGCTACCTATGGGGTCAGAGTCCAGGGTCAGTCCATGTATAGTCTTTAGGTAGTGGCTTAGTCCCTGGAAGCTCTGGTTGCTTGGCATTGTTGTACTTTAGGGGTCTCGAGCCCCTTCAAGCTCTTCCAGTTCTTTCTCTGATTCCTTCAACGGGGGACCTATTCTCAGTTCAGTGGTTTGCTGCTGGCATTCGCCTCTGTATTTGCTGTATTCTGGCTGTGTCTCTCAGGAGCGATCTACATCCGGCTCCTGTCGGTCTGCACTTCTTTGCTTCATCCATCTAGTCCAATTGGGTGGCTGTATATGTATGGGCCAAATGTGGGACAGGCTCTGAATGGGTGTTCCTTCAGTCTCTGTTTTAATCTTTGCCTCTCCCTTCCCTGCCAAGGGTATTCTTTTTTCTCATTTAAAGAAGGAGTGAAGCATTCACATTTTGATCATCCGTCTTGAGTTTCGTTTGTTCTAGGGATCTAGGGTAATTCAAGCATTTGGGCTAATACCCACTTATCAATGAGTGCATACCATGTATGTCTTTCTGTGATTGGGTTAGTTCACTCAGGATGATATTTTCCAGTTCCAACCATTTGCCTACAAGTTTCATAAACTCGTTGTTTTTGATAGCTGAGTAGTATTCCATTGTGTAGATGTACCACATTTTCTGTATCCATTCCTCTGTTGAAGGGCATCTGGGTTCTTTCCATTTTCTGGCTATTATAAATAAGGCTGCGATGAACATAGTGGAGCACGTGTCTCTTTTATATGTTGAGGCATCTTTTGGGTATATGCCCAAGAGAGGTATAGCTGGATCCTCAGGCAGTTCAATGTCCAATTTTCTGAGGAACCTCCAGACTGATTTCCAGAATGGTTTTACCAGTCTGCAATCCCACCAACAATGGAGGAGTGTTCCTCTTTCTCCACATCCTCGCCAGCATCTGCTGTCACCTGAGTTTTTGATGTTAGCCAATCGCACTGGTGTGAGGTGAAATCTCAGGGTTGTTTTGATTTGCATTTCCCTTATGACTAAAGATGTTGAACATTTCTTTAGGTGTTTCTCAGCCATTCGGCATTCCTCAGCTGTGAATTCTTTGTTTAGCTCTGAACCCCATTTTTTAATAGGGTTATTTGTTTCCCTGCGGTCTAACTTCTTGAGTTCTTTGTATATTTTGGATATAAGGCCTCTATCTGTTGTAGGATTGGTAAAGATCTTTTCCCAATCTGTTGGTTGCCGTTTTGTCCTAACCACAGTGTCCTTTGCCTTACAGAAGCTTTGCAGTTTTATGAGATCCCATTTGTCAATTCTTGATCTTAGAGCATAAGCCATTGGTGTTTTGTTCAGGAAATTTTTTCCAGTGCCCATGTGTTCCAGATGCTTCCCTAGTTTCTCTTCTATTAGTTTGAGTGTGTCTGGTTTGATGTGGAGGTCCTTGATCCACTTCGACTTAAGCTTTGTACAGGGTGATAAGCATGGATCGATCTGCATTCTTCTACATGTTGCCCTCCAGTTGAACCAGCACCATTTGCTGAAAATGCTATCTTTTTTCCATTGGATGGTTTTGGCTCCTTTGTCAAAAATCAAGTGACCATAGGTGTGTGGGTTCATTTCTGGGTCTTCAATTCTATTCCATTGGTCTATCTGTCTGTCTCTGTACCAATACCATGCAGTTTTTATCACTATTGCTCTGTAATACTGCTTGAGTTCAGGGATAGTGATTCCCCCTGAGGTCCTTTTATTGTTGAGGATAGCTTTAGCTATCCTGGGTTTTTTGTTATTCCAGATGAATTTGCAAATTGTTCTGTCTAACTCTTTGAAGAATTGGATTGGTATTTTGATGGGGATTGCATTGAATCTGTAGATTGCTTTTGGTAAAATGGCCATTTTTACTATATTAATCCTGCCAATCCATGAGCATGGGAGATCTTTCCATCTTCTGAGGTCTTCTTCAATTTCTTTCTTCAGTGTCTTGAAGTTCTTATTGTACAGATCTTTTACTTGCTTGGTTAAAGTCACACCGAGGTACTTTATATTATTTGGGTCTATTATGAAGGGTGTCGTTTCCCTAATTTCTTTCTCGGCTTGTTTCTCTTTTGTATAGAGGAAGGCAACTGATTTATTTGAGTTAATTTTATACCCAGCCACTTTGCTGAAGTTGTTTATCAGCTTTAGTAGTTCTCTGGTGGAACTTTTGGGATCACTTAAATATACTATCATATCATCTGCAAATAGTGATATTTTGACCTCTTCTTTTCCGATCTGTATCCCTTTGATCTCCTTTTGTTGTCTGATTGCTCTGGCTAGAACTTCAAGAACTATATTGAATAAGTAGGGAGAGAGTGGGCAGCCTTGTCTAGTCCCTGATTTTAGTGGGATTGCTTCAAGTTTCTCTCCATTTAGTTTAATGTTAGCAACTGGTTTGCTGTATATGGCTTTTACTATGTTTAGGTATGGGCCTTGAATTCCTATTCTTTCCAGGACTTTTATCATGAAGGGGTGTTGAATTTTGTCAAATGCTTTCTCAGCATCTAATGAAATGATCATGTGGTTCTGTTCTTTCAGTTTGTTTATATAATGGATCACGTTGATGGTTTTCCGTATATTAAACCATCCCTGCATGCCTGGGATGAAGCCTACTTGATCATGGTGGATGATTGTTTTGATGTGCTCTTGAATTCGGTTTGCCAGAATTTTATTGAGTATTTTTGCGTCGATATTCATAAGGGAAATTGGTCTGAAGTTCTCTTTCTTTGTTGTGTCTTTGTGTGGTTTAGGTATAAGAGTAATTGTAGATTCGTAGAAGGAATTCGGTAGGGCTCCATCTGTTTCAATTTTGTGGAATAGTTTGGATAATATTGGTATGAGGTCTTCTATGAAGGTTTGATAGAATTCTGCACTAAACCCATCTGGACCTGGGCTCTTTTTGGTTGGGAGACCTTTAATGACTGCTTCTATTTCCTTAGGAGTTATGGGGTTGTTTAACTGGTTTATCTGTTCCTGATTTAACTTTGATACCTGGTATCTGTCTAGGAAATTGTCCATTTCCTGAAGATTTTCAAATTTTGTTGAATATAGGTTTTTATAGTAAGATCTGATGATTTTTTGAATTTCCTCTGAATCTGTAGTTATGTCTCCCTTTTCATTTCTGATTTTGTTAATTTGGACGCACTCTCTGTGTCCTCTCGTTAGTCTGGCTAAGGGTTTATCTATCTTGTTGATTTTCTCAAAGAACCAACTTTTGGTCCTGTTGATTCTTTCTATGGTCCTTTTTGTTTCTACTTGGTTGATTTCAGCTCTGAGTTTGATTATTTCCTGCCTTGTACTCCTCCTGGGTGTATTTGCTTCTTTTTGTTCTAGAGCTTTTAGGTGTGCTGTCAAGCTGCTGACATATGCTCTTTCCTGTTTCTTTCTGCAGGCACTCAGCGCTATGAGTTTTCCTCTTAGCACAGCTTTCATTGTGTCCCATAAGTTTGAGTATGTTTTATCTTCATTTTCATTAAATTCTAAAAAGTTTTTAATTTCTTTCTTTATTTCTTCCTTGACCAGGTTATCATTGAGTAGAGCATTGTTCAATTTCCACGTATATGTGGGCATTCTTCCCTTATTGTTATTGAAGACCAGTTTTAGGCCGTGGTGGTCCGATAGCACGCATGGGATTATTTCTATCTTTCTGTACCTGTTGAGGCCCGTTTTTTGACCAATTATATGGTCAATTTTGGAGAAAGTACCATGAGGAGCTGAGAAGAAGGTATATCCTTTTGCTTTAGGATAGAATGTTCTATAAATATCCGTTAAGTCCATTTGGCTCATGACTTCTCTTAGTCTGTCGACATCACTGTTTAATTTCTGTTTCCATGATCTGTCCATTGATGAGAGTGGGGTGTTGAAATCTCCCACTATTATTGTGTGAGGTGCAATGTGTGTTTTGAGCTTTAGTAAGGTTTCTTTTATGTATGTAGGTGCCCTTGTATTTGGGGCATAGATATTGAGGATTGAGAGTTCATCTTGGTGGATATTTCCTTTGATGAATATGAAGTGTCCTTCCTTATCTTTTTTGATGACTTTTAGTTGGAAATTGATTTTATTTGATATTAGAATGGCTACTCCAGCTTGCTTCTTCTGACCATTTGCTTGGAAAGTTGTTTTCCAGCCTTTCACTCTGAGGTAGTGTCTGTCTTTGTCTCTGAGGTGTGTTTCCTGTAGGCAGCAGAATGCAGGGTCCTCGTTGCGTATCCAGTTTGTTAATCTATGTCTTTTTATTGGGGAGTTGAGGCCATTGATATTGAGAGATATTAAGGAATAGTGATTATTGTTTCCCTTTATATTCATATTTGGATGTGAGGTTATGTTTGTGTGCTTTCATTCTCTTTGTTTTGTTGCCAAGACGATTAGTTTCTTGCTTCTTCTAGGGTATAGCTTGCCTCCTTCTGTTGGGCTTTACCATTTATTATCCTTTGTAGTGCTGGATTTGTAGAAAGATATTGTGTAAATTTGGTTTTGTCATGGAATATCTTGGTTTCTCCATCAATGTTAATTGAGAGTTTTGCTGGATACAGTAACCTGGGCTGGCATTTGTGTTCTCTTAGGGTCTGTATGACATCAGTCCAGGATCTTCTGGCCTTCATAGTTTTTTGCGAGAAGTCTGGTGTGATTCTGATAGGTCTCCCTTTATATGTTACTTGACCTTTTTCCCTTACTGCTTTTAATATTCTTTCTTTATTTTGTGCGTTTGGTGTTTTGACAATTATGTGACGGGAGGTGTTTCTTTTCTGGTCCAATCTATTTGGAGTTCTGTAGGCTTCTTGTATGCCTATGGGTATCTCTTTTTTTAGGTTAGGGAAGTTTTCTTCTATGATTTTGTTGAAGATATTTACTGGTCCTTTGAGCTGGGAGTCTTCACTCTCTTCTATACCTATTATCCTTAGGTTTGATCTTCTCATTGAGTCCTGGATTTCCTGTATGTTTTGGACCAGTAGCTTTTTCCGCTTTACATTATCTTTGACAGTTGAGTCAATGATTTCTATGGAATCTTCTGCTCCTGAGATTCTCTCTTCCATCTCTTGTATTCTGTTGGTGAAGCTTGTATCTACAGCTCCTTGTCTCTTCTTTTGGTTTTCTATATCCAGGGTTGTTTCCATGTGTTCTTTCTTGATTGCTTCTATTTCCATTTTTAATTCCTTCATCTGTTTGATTGTGTTTTCCTGGAATTCTTTCAGGGATTTTTGCCATTCCTCTCTGTAGGCCTCTACTTGTTTATTAATGATTTCCTGTGTTTCCCTAAGTGTGTTCATGTCTTTCTTGAAGTCCTCCAGCATCATGATCAAATATGATTTTGAAACTAGATCTTGCTTTTCTGGTGTGTTTGGATATTCCATGTTTGTTTTGGCGGGAGAATTGGGCTCCGATGATGGCATGCAGTCTTGGTTTCTGTTGCTTGGGTTCCTGCGCTTGCCTCTCGCCATCAGATTATCTCTAGTGTTACTTTGTTCTGCTATTTCTGACAGTGGCTAGACTGACCTATAAGCCTGTGTGTCAGGAGTGCTGTAGACCTGTTTTCCTCTCTTTCAGTCAGTTATGGGGACAGTGTGTTCTGCTTTCCGGCGTGTAGGTTTTCCTCTCTACAGGTCTTCAGCTGTTCCTGTGGGCCTGTGTCTTGAATTCACCAGGCAGGTCACTTGCAGCATAAAATTTGGTCTTACCTGTGGTGCCGAGGCTCAGGTTCGCTTGTGGGGTGCTGCCCAGGGGCTCTCTGCAGCGGCAGCAACCAGGAAGACCTGTGCCGCCCCTTCCGGGAGCTTCAGTGCACCAGGGTTCCAGATGGTCTTTGGCTTTTTCCTCTGGCGTCCGAGATGTGTGTGCAGGGAGCAGTCTCTTCTGGTTTCCCAGGCTTGTCTGCCTCTCTGAAGGTTTAGCTCTCCCTCCCACGGGATTTGGGTGCAGAGAACTGTTTATCCGGTCTGTTTCTTTCAGGTTCCGGCGGTGTCTCAGGCGCAGAAGTCCTGCCGCTCCTGGGCCCTCCCCCACGGGAGCCCAGAGGCCTTATACAGTTTCCTCTTGGGCCAGGGATGTGGGCAGGGGTGAGCAGTGTTGGTGGTCTCTTCCGCTCTGCAGCCTCAGGAGTGCCCACCTGACCAGGCGGTTGGGTCTCTCTCTCACCGGGTCTGGGAGCAGAGACTTGAAATTTCTTATAAACATAAATACTAGATATAATAAAACAAACTGTTGTTTAGGATGATGGTTTTCGTCCTTGAAATAACTTTGTGTATGTAGAGAGAGCAGAATTTCAACTTTATTTATAAATGGTGCCATTTCAGTTTTCTTTTATATTAGTTCATGGCTAGAATTTTCTAGACTCGCTAGAGGAATGGATGTTCTACCTGATGAAGCTATGGCAGATTATCAGTTTGTGTAGAATAGGCATGTTTGGAGTGCCTGGCTTTCTTTTGTTTCCTTTCAGAAAATACATGTAACCCATCTCCTCATGATTCCTCAGATCATGAATGGATTTCCTCACATTCTGTAGCATCTGGACTCAAAGAAATAATAGTGGGACTATTTTCACTAGAACTAGAGCATAATAAGCGAAACTTACCTCTGTTTCTCTATGCTTTTTATAGACAATGTAGTTTGCTGACTAGGTCAGAGTGAACATGCAGTCTTTACAATTCTCTCTTATAATTCAGTTCTGCTGATAACTCCATATCCCCAGTAAATCACCAGCGGGCTTCTGTTTCATGTTGAAATATTCAACATTTCACATTGACTAATCCCCTTTCTGGATCTGGCTTTTTTTTCACTGATCTCGTTTACTCATACTGTCATGAACATCCATGGCTGGAGGACAGCATGTTGTACAGTATATGACTACATGTTCAGTTCTTTCTCTGTCCAGGGACACTTACTTTATTTCCACAGATTGGTATCTAAATGGTCTGGAGTGAATATTGGGGGCAGTTGTCATTTCAGTTCACAGATTTCAATTTTCTTAGATATGTAACTATCCCTGGAATTGCTGAGTCATGAAGTGCTTCCATTGTTAATTTTAAAGGAAATTCCATAGTGGGCCCCACAGTGGATGCAATATTTCCTGTCTTCATACTTTACCATTGCTGGCCACCTCTTGTCATTTTACTTTTCTGTCCTCACAGGCATGAGCAACATTTCGCTGTGGCTTTGCCATTCCTTGAAGATTACTGTACCTGGCCATTATTTGTGTGGTTTTGTTTGCTTTAATTTTTTTTTTTTTTGGCCACTTTGTCCATTTTCAGTTCCATGTTTCAGAATTGAGTTTTACAACTTCCTCACATAATTTGAGTGTGTGACTGCACGATTTTTCCCACTGTGATAGTTGTCTTCAGAAGTTTCTTTCCACTATTGTGCAGGAAGTTTCATTAGATTGTAGTGCTAGTCAGAATTTATTGTTGTTGCTTGTACTTTGCTGTAATGTGTTAAAAAATGTTACCATGACCAAAGCTTAAGATCTCTTTTCATTTTTGTTTTCATATTTTATTTTTAAATATACAATCTTTTTTGAGTCAGTTTTGTAAATGATGTTTATCACAAGGTCTCACTTTCCTTCTGTGCATTGGGCGTCCCCATATTCAACAGGAATCCTCACTGACATACTTATTCCATGTCTCTAGTGTGTATTCTTGGCCCTTGACAAAGATCCATTAACTATGTGTCAATGGATAGTGTCACCTGGGAGAGGGAACCTCAAATGCAGAATCAGATCAGATCAGTCTGGGCTCATGAATTTTCTTACCTGCTAATTGATGTAGTGAGGTGATACGTTCCTTAGACAGATGATGCTGGGCTGTGTAAGGAAGATAGACAGAAATTCAGGACAAGTTAGCCAGTCAGGATCATTCTTCCAGAGTCTCTACTTCAGCTTCTCAGTTCCTGCTACAAGATCCTGCCCTGTTTTCCCTTTATGGTGAGTGGTGACCTTGGTAATGTAAGTCAAATTAACAATTTCGTCCATAAGTTGCTCTTGGTCACATTGTTTCTCACAGCAACAGAAACCAAAGCAGAATGCTCGAGATCGCTTCTCAGCTCTCCACTATGTTTATGTTTTAATGTCAGTGGCATATTGCTTGGGTTTCTTTAGCCTTTTAATAAGGTTTAAAGGTTTGAAATGCTGACATCCCCTGCTTATTTTGCTTCTCTATGCTTTGTTATGAGCCTTTTGCTCTTTTGAGATTCCAAACAAGTCCTATGATTGCTTTTTTTTTACATCTAAGAAGATAACATTGCAATGCTCACAAGAATTCAAGTGACCTAGAGAGATTGCTGTAAGATTAATTTAAATAACAGTCATTACTCACATGGTCACAGTTTGTATTTGCAGTTTTCTCAGCTTCTGTCATCACCAGCTTATAGTGTCTGGTATATAGAATTTTACTTTCTTAAGTTAAAATGTTCCTAATAAATTATTTTTAATGTTATCGTATATTGATTAATGTATATTTGTGGGGTCTTGGTAGTTCTTTGTTAGTGTACAAAAGTGTAATAGATTACTACATGTTAATTTTGTAGCTTCCAACTTTACTAAACTCACTTCAAAACATCTTTGCATTCTTTTGTTTGTTTTTGTTTGAGGTGTGAGATGTCATTAGAATGTTCTGGGGAAGACCATAGTCTCTCTCCATGAATAGCATGAGTCTGATGGATTTTCTTAGTAAGATTGAAGACTTATCCTTTTCAGGCTACAATGTCCATCTCTGTGTTGAACTCTGAGAACTCTTGCCTGGTGCTGAAGTTACAGTTAGCAATTTCAGCTTTTAAACACTGAATAGGATAACAGCTGTGAGCTGGTCAAATTCAACCTACATTATATTGATGTATGCTCTTCTCAATGTCATTTTCTGATAAACGTATTTTTACTTTTTAAGATTTATTATAAAAATGTTTCAGGCACAGTTTACAATGAAATAATTTAGAATACTTACTTCTATGTACTCCTTGAGAGTATAATGTTACCAGCTTTCAGATATTAACTGGGCCATATCTGATTAACTGCTGTGCATGCTGAACCACCTTTCCTCCACAGACATTTCCTGACAGATGCTCTGTGCACTTTTCTCAACACCTTGTGGTACTTTGTGTGTTAGCACCTTATTTGGAACTTGTGCAACTATGCTTTTCAAGGATATTGCCCTAAAATGGTGTTTTTGTTACTGGCATTAATATTGGGATAATGCCAGTCTCATATGACAGGCTTCGTGCAATTTCCTGCTATTCAACAAAAGTGCCAAGAAGACTTGTCAGTAATTCTTTAAATATTTAAAGGAGTTCATCCAGAAAACCCTTTGTATAATCCTGTGGTTTTCTCTATTGAAAGGAAAGTAATTAACAGCTCAATAACCCTCATTGTTATTGGTCTGTTTGGATAGTTTATTTCTGTTTGATTTACTAGGCTGTACATTCTAGGAAATCACCTACGTCTCAATTTCTAACAAATTATTCAATTTGTCAGCATGGCATTGTTCATGGAAGTCTTGCAGAATTCTTAGATCTGTCATATTAAGTATAATACCTTATTTTATATTAGTAAGTTTGTTTATTGAACATTTGTTCTTGTGGGGGTTAGTACTTTATAACCTGCAGTTTGTTTTAATTATCTCTTCATAAGTCAACCCTTTGTATCATCATCTTTTCTCATTTTCTTACTGGTTTCTCTTACATTGATTTCTGTTTTAGATTATATTTGCTCCACTGCTATGTTTTAAACTAGTTTTCTCTCTTTTTCTAGTTCTTTGTGATCTGAAATTAGTTTTTTTTTAGTTTGCAATTATTATTTTGCTCTAGCAGATCTATTTATTGGTCTGAAATTTATTTTTAGATTCAGCTTTTCTATATCCTGGAAGTTTGTTGTGTTATTGTTTCATATTTATTCCAGGTTCATTTTAAATATACTTTCTATTTCTTCTTTGAAACCTTGTTGATGAATTGTTCTGTTTAATTTTTCATGTTTGTGTTCCTTGAGTAATTAATTAACTTTCAAATATTGTAATATTGTGACCATAAAAGATGCATTAGCTTAATATAATATTGAGTTTATTGACATTTTGTGTTCCAGTCTTCCACAAGCATGGAGAAGTTGTTTCCAGCTATGTGTCTGCAATGGCTTTTGAGCTCGTGGTGTTCTGCTGGCTTCTTGGTGATTGTCATTGTGGATACTTCTTTATTTTAATCAAATAATCCTACCTTACTTTTAAATTTCCTCGTGGTTATCATTTTTGCTTGCCAAGGTCAAAGTTTGCATTCTCTTTTGTTCACCTTAACTAGCTAGCAAAGAACCATCTTTCCTCCATGGTTTGAAACATAATAGTTACTCGACCAGAGAAAATATTATTACATTATTTCTTCTGTGGATTCTATCCTAGGTATTCTATATTTCAGTGGCTAATGTCCACTTTTTAGTGAGTACATACCATGCATGTCCTTTTGGGTCCAAATTACCTAACTCAGGGCATTATTGTCTAGATCCATTCATTTGCCTGCCAAACTCAGGATATGATTGTTCTAAGGGAAATGCAAATCAAAGCAACCCTGAGATTTCACCTCACACCAGTGAGAATGGCTAAGATCAAAAACTCAGGTGACAGCAAATGCTGGC
Source organism: Rattus norvegicus (assembly GCF_021556685.1). Classification (NCBI taxonomy): domain Eukaryota; kingdom Metazoa; phylum Chordata; class Mammalia; order Rodentia; family Muridae; genus Rattus; species Rattus norvegicus. Next base: position 116,768,541 of record NC_141534.1, read on the forward strand.
GAGGATGTGGAGAAAGAGGAACACTCCTCCATTGTTGGTGGGAATGCAGACTGGTACAACCATTCTGGAAATCAGTCTGGAGGTTCCTCAGAAAATTGGACATTGAACTACCTGAGGACCCAGCTATACCTCTCTTAGGCATATACCCAGAAGATGCCCCAACATATAAAAAAGACACGTGCTCCACAATGTTCATAGCAGTCTTATTTTTAATAGCCAGAAACTGGGAAGAACCCAGATGCCCTTCAACAGAGGAATGGATACAGAAAATGTGGTACATCTACACAATGGAATATTACTCAGCTATCAAAAAAATGACTTTATGAAATTCATAGGCAAATGGATGGATCTGGAAAACATCATCCTTAGTGAGGTAACCCAATCACAGAAAAACACACATGGTATGCACTCATTGATAAGTGGCTATTAGCCCAAATGCTTGAATGGCCCTAGATGCACAGAACACATGAAACTCAAGATGGATGATCAAAATGCGAATGCTTCACTCCTTCTTTAGAAGGGGAACAAGAATACCCTTGGCAGGGAATAGGGAGGCAAAGATTAAAACAGAGGCAGAAGGAATACCCATTCAGGACCTGTCCCACATATGGCCCATACATATACAGCCACCCAATTAGATAAGATGGATGAAGCAAAGAAGCACAGGCCGACAGGAACCGGATGTAGATCTCTCCTGAGAGACACAGCCAGAATACAGCAAATACATAGGTAAATACCAGCAGCAAACCATTGAACTGAGAATGGGACCCCCATTGAAGGAATCAGAGAAAGAACTGGAAGAACTTGAAGAGGCTCGAGACACCATACGAACAACAATGCCAACCAACCAGAGCTTCCAGGGACTAAGCCACTACCCAAAGACTATACATGGACTGACTCTGGGCTCCAACCTCATAGGTAGCAATGAATGGCCCAGTAACAGCACCAGCGGAAGGGGAAGCCCTTGGTCCTGCCAAGACTGAACCCCGAGTGAACGTAATTGTTGGGGGGAGGGCGGTAATGGGGGGAGGATGGGGAGGGGAACACCCATATAGAGGGGGTGGGGGTGGGGTTAGGGGAATGTTGGCCCGGAAACTGGGAAAGGGAATAACATTCGAAATGTAAATAAGAAATACTCAAGTTAATAAAAAAAATAGCTGAATAGTATTCCAGTGTATAAATGAACCACATTATCTCTAGCCATGTGTCCCTATGGCATGGATGGGTATCTTTTGGGTATATGCCCAAGAATGGTATAGCTGGATCTTCAGGTAGATATATTTCAAATTTTTGGAGGAATCTCTATATTAATTTTCAGAGAGGTTGTACCAGTTTTCAATCCCACCAGCAAAGGAGGAGTATTCCTATTTCAACATATCCTCACCAGCACGTACTATCACCTGAGTTTTCATCTTAGATATTCCGATTGGTGTAAGGTGGAATCTCAGGATCATTGTGATTTGGATTTCCCTGATCACTAAAAACACTGAACATTCTGTTGAGTGCTTCTCTGCCATTCTCTTTACTTCTACACCCCATTTTTTATTAGGTCTTTTTATGTTTTACTGGTTAGCTTCTTGAATTCTTTATCTATTTTGGACATTAGCCCTCTATCAGATATTAAGTTAGTGAAGTTTTCTCCCAGTCTGCTGATTTGTCCTATTGACTCTGTCCTTTGCCTTACAGAAGCTTTCCAGTTGCCTGAGGTCCCACTTATCAATTCTTGATCTTACAGCATGAGCAATTGGAGTTCAGTTAAAGAAATTTCCCCCTGTGCCAATGAATTCAAGGCTCATTCCCACTTTCTTTTCTATTACATTCAGTATATTTGGTTTTATGTTGAGGTCATTGATCCACTTGGGCTTGAGCTTTGTGCAAGGTAACAAATATGAATCTATTTTCATTTTGTTACTTACAGACTTCCAGTTAGACAGCACCATTTATTGAAGATGCTTTCTGTTTTTCAGTGTATAATTTTGGTTTCTTTGTCAAAGATCAAGTGTCCTTAAGTGTGTGGTTTTAGTTTTGGGACTTCAATTCCATTCCATTGATAAATATGTCCTGTTTTGTAGTAATACCATGTAGTTTTCATCACTATTGCTCTGCAGTAGAGCTTGAGGTCAGGGATGGTGATTCCCACAGAAGTTCTTTTATTGATAAGAATTGTTTTTTGCTGTTCTCAGTGTTTTATTTTTCCAGATAAATTTGAGAATTGCTCTTTTCGTGACTTCAGAGGATTGTGTTGGGATTTTGATGGGAATTGCATTGAATCTGTAGGTTGCCTTTTGTTAGAATGGCCATTTTTAACTGTGTTAATCGTGCCAATACATGAGTGTGGGGGATCTTTTCATTTTCTGAGATATTCTTCAATTTCTTTCTTGAAGTTATAGTCACAAAGATCTTTCACTTATTTGGTTAGAGTTACCCCAAGATATTTCATATTATTTATGGCCATTGTGAAGGGAGTTGTTTCCCTAATTTCTTTCTCAGTCTGGTTATCATTTGTATAAAGGGAGGATACTAATTTATTTGAGTTAATTTTATATCCAGTCACTTTGCTGAATTGTTTATCTGCTGTAGAAGTTCTCTGGTGTAATTTTTGGAGTTTCTTATGTATACAATCATATCATCTGCAAATAGCGATACTTTTACTTCTTCTTTGCCAATTCTATCCCCTTGATCTCTTTTTGTTGTCTTATTGCTCTAACTAGAACTTTGAGTACTATATAGAATAAATATGGGAAGAGGGGCATCCTTATCTTGTCCCTGATTATAGTGTGATTGCTTCAAGTTTCTCTCCATTTAATTTGATATTGGCTGTTAATTTGCAGTAAACTGCTTTTATTTTGTTTAGGTATGGGCCTTGAATTCCTGATCTCTTCTATACTTTTAACATGAAGGGGTGCTGTGTTTTGTCTAATGCTTTTTTTGCTTCTACTGAGATAATCGTGTGATTTTTTTTCCTTTGAGTTTGTTTATGTAGTGGATTACATTAATGGATTTTCATACCGTGAGCCAACCTTGCATCCCTGGGATGCAGCCTACTTGATTATGGTGAATGATGGTTTTGATGTGTTCTTGGATTCAGTTTGCAAGAATTTTATTGAGTATTTTTGCATTGATATTCGTAAGTGAAATCGGTCTGATGTTCTCTTTTTTTGTTTCATCCTTATGTGGTTTAGGTATCAGATTGTCTTCACAGAAGGACTTGGGTAGTGTTCCTTCTGTTTCTGTTTTGTGTAATAGTTTGAGAAATATTAGTATTAGGTCTTTTTTGAAGGTCTGATAGAATTCTGAACTAAAGTCTTCTGTCCCTAGGCTTTTTTGGTTAGGGGGTTTGTAATGACTTCTATTTCCTTAGGGGATATGAGCCTATTTTGATAGTTTACCTGCTTTTGATTTAACTTTGGTATGTAGTATCTGTCTAGAAAATCATTCATTTCATCTAGATTTTCCAGTTTTGTTGAGTAGAGGTTTTGTAGTAGAATCTTTTGATTTTTTGAATTTCTCCTCTTTCTGTTATGTCTCCCTTTTCATTTCTGATTTTGTTAATGTGGATACTGCCTTGGACCCTTTAGTTAGTTTGACTAGGGGTTCATATATTTTGTTGATTCTCTCAAAGAACCAGCTTTCGGTTTTGTTGATTCTTTGTGTGTTTCCTTTGTTTTGGCTTGGTTAATTTCAGTCCTGAGTTTGATGATTTCCTGCCTTCTACTCCTCTTGTGTGTGTTTGCTTCTTTTTGCTCTAGAGCTTTCAGGTGTATTGTTTAGTTGCTAGTGTAGAATCTCTTCAATTTCTTTACCAAGGCACTTAGTGCTATGAATTTTCTTCTTAGCATTGCTTTCATTGTGTCCCATAAGTTTAGGTATGTTGTGTCATCATTTTCATTAACTTCAACAAAGTCTTTTTCTTTATTTCTTCCCTGACCAAGTTATCATGGAGTAGAGAGTTGTTCAGTTTCCATGTATATGTGGGCTTTTTGTTGTTACTGAAGACTGGCCTTAGGCCATGGTGATCTGATAGGATGCAAGGGATTATTTCAATCTTCTTGTATCAGTTGAGGCATCATTTGTGACCAATTATATTGTCAATTTTGGAGAAGGTACCAGAAGGTGCATAGAAGAAGTTGTATTCTTTCATTTTAGGTTGAAACGTTCTGTAATTCTCTGTTAAATCCATTTGGTTTATAACCTCTATTAGTTTCACTGTGTCTCTGTTTAGTTTGTGTTTCAATGACCTGTCGATTAGTAAGAGTGAGATGTTGAAGTCTCCCACTATTATGCCCAGTGTGCAGAAACCCCAGTAGGCCACCAGGAATTGCAACCTCCTCTAAATCTCTCAATGACTTCTCCCCTAAACTTTTAACTTGTGTAACTTCCTTCTCTTTCTTTTTTCTTTTTTTTTTTTTCAGAGCTGGGGACTGAACCCAGGGCCTTGTGCTTGCTAGGCAAGCGCTCTACCACTGAGCTAAATCCCCAACCCCCACTTCCTTCGAATATCTGGTGCTGACTGATTGTATAATCATCAGCGCTACTGTTAGAATTCTCCTCCTGCTCAGGGTCTAGATGCATATAAAGATAGAAAGTGTTCATAACCCACTTGAAAAGCTCCGCTGAGCCTTTATTATCCTTCTGCTTGACATTATAAACCTTACCCAAATTTGTGGTTTCCCCTAGCAGCTGCCATGAGACTTGTTATTAGAAACTGATGATAGACTCCGAGAAGTGCCCTTCCTTTACCTGTATTATAGTCCCAAGCTGGTATCCTAAGGGGAAATCCGTAGTCTATGTCAGCAGGCTTCTGGGTTGCAGTGCTGTTAGCTCCGGGAACGGTTTTTCGAACCTCCAAAATGATGCATTTCTCTTCCTTGATAGTAAAGAGAATCTGTAAGAGCTTCTGATAATCATCCCAAGTGGGCTGATGGGTGAAAAAGATTGTGTCTAAGAGGTCAATGAGCTCTCTATGGTTGTTAGAGAATCTGGCACTCTCTCTCCTCCAATTATAAAGATCAACAGTAGCAAAAGGTCAATAATTGTGTGTTTGATTCCCCTGCTGGTCAACTGGTCCAGTCGCCCTTAGGGTAAAACAGTGGAACCTGCCTCCAGCTCCACAGCCTCAAGAGGCAGAGTTTGCCTGCTTCGTGTCCCCTGTGCTGAAGTTGACATTATTGAGGCTGGTGGTACTTCCTCTCAGGCTCCCTTCTGTGGGAAGTGTGGGTGAGGCTGGAGCTAGCACAGTGGAAGTGTGGGTGGGACTGCTTGAGTGTAAGAGGACTTCCTCAGATACACTGTTCTGTAAGATGGGGTAAAGAGGCGCAGGTAGTTTTCTACATCAGTTCTTCCACCACCAGAACCGACACTGTTCCTGATGATGAAGAAGCATTAGCTAGAGGGAAGAGAAAGGATTTAACCTGGGCGGTGAGGTGATTAGTAACCAAATCCTACCCAACCCCTATGTAGGGAACCTAATCCAGGTCCCCTGGTGCTTTTTCTTTTTTCTTTTTTCTTTTTTATTAACTTGAGTATTTCTTATATACATTTCGAGTGTTATTCCCTTTCCCGGTTTCCGGGCAAACATCCCCCTCCCCCCTCCCCTTCCTTATGGGTGTTCCCTTCCCAACCCTCCCCCCATTGCCGCCCTCCCCCCATAGACTAGTTCACTGGGGGTTCAGTCTTAGCAGGACCCAGGGCTTCCCCTTCCACTGGTGCTCTTACTAGGATATTCATTGCTACCTATGGGGTCAGAGTCCAGGGTCAGTCCATGTATAGTCTTTAGGTAGTGGCTTAGTCCCTGGAAGCTCTGGTTGCTTGGCATTGTTGTACTTTTGGGGTCTCGAGCCCCTTCAAGCTCTTCCAGTTCTTTCTCTGATTCCTTCAACGGGGGACCTATTCTCAGTTCAGTGGTTTGCTGCTGGCATTCGCCTCTGTATTTGCTGTATTCTGGCTTCGAACACTGTCTTCTACCACTAATACAGTGGGAAGGTGAAAGGTCTCCTAAGGCTGCCATCCAACTTCAAAGGCTGGCTACTTACATCCACAAAGAGAGTGTGCCCTCTAGTCCTCACTTCCTTGAAGTGAGCAAAAACAATACGGAGGTGGTGAGAGACAGCCTGTCCCATATTGTCTGTCAAAGTGAAACCGAAAACTGCAAGAACCACCTCAGACAAATCTACACACTTGAAATAGCTGTGTCAGGACTGGAAACAAAAGTAAATCCAAACACTAGGACTCACAGACTCTCAGCTTGGAAAGTGGAAGCTAGGCCAGGAGGAAGGCAGTTTGTGATGAGGCCCTTACTGGATCACAAATTCCTCCCCAGACAGGTTGTCAAGCTCTTGGGATCAGGGACATCTCCCTGAACCCCACTGTGGTGACCTTCCAGCATCCATTCTAGCCACCTTCTGCTTCTAATACAGACACCTCAGTGGTTTCCCAATGCCAAAAGCAGAAGAGAACAGACACAGACAGTGCAGAAACTCTGACACTCACCACCCATCCACAGGCACTGGACTCTCCAGACTGCAGATTCCAGACATCTGCTGGATGTCCCAGAGGACGAGCCCCCAGAACGCTATGCCCAGTTCATGGAACCCCGGGAGACCACTAGCAATTGCTCTTCATATGCAAGAAAAAAGAGAGTCTTTATCAGATGAGTCTGACCCAGATCGCAAGTCTTGCCTGCTCCTCAGTATAGGAATGCAATGCTCCAGTCCAGGGGCTTGAGATATATATAGGAGAATGCATAAACTGGGATTCTTGAGCTTTGATGTTGTATGATTGGGGAGGGGTAAATTCTTCAGACCTATTTGTTCGGACATCGGGGGAGAACAACACAGCTGGAAAAGGACCTTCCTGGTTTGGGAAGAAGTCATTTATTCCCATATCAGAAGCTAGTGTATTTTACAAAGTGATTGCAGCTGTCTGGGAACACTTAATTGCATCTTTCCCATAGTCCCAGAGTGGCCGTTTATCACTTCAAGGATATTGGCCCCTGCCTCCTTCAAGGGCGGGAACCATATGCACCTGAGAAATGCTGGTTGTTAATCAGAAGCTGGAGGGCAAGTTTCATTGACATGGAGGCTAGGATTGGCTGCCTTTAGTCTGTTCCCAAGGCCTGTGTTAGGGTTAGGGTTAGGGTTAGGGTTAGGGTTAGGGTTAGGGTTAGGGTTAGGGTTAGGGTTAGGGTTAGGGTTAGGGTTAGGAGTGGTGGTGGTGGGAGGGGATAGAGGGCAGGGGTAGTAGAGTGTGATTTGGCTCAGTACATGGACAAGGGAGTGTGCGTCAAGGATTAAGGCAGAAACAGGGCAGGATACATGTCTCTTCATTGTGTGGGGTTCAATGTATGTTTTGAGCTTTAATAAAATTTCTTTTATGAATGTTGGTGCCCTTGCATTAGAAGCATATATGATCAGAATTGAGACTTTCTCCTGATAGAATTTTACTTTGATGGATATGAAGTGTTATTTCTCATTTCTCTTGAGAACTATTGGTTGAAAGTCTATTCTATTAGATATTAGTATGACAACTTTAGCTTGTTTCTTGAGAACATTTGCTTGAGGGACCTTTTCCGGCCTTTTACTCTGAGGTAGAATCTGTCTTTGTTATTGAGGTGCATTTCTTGTATGCAACAAAATGCTGGATCCTGTTTGCATATCCAGTTTGTCAGCTTGTGTCTTTTTTATAGGTTTAGTTGAGACCATTATTATTGAAAGACATTAAAGAAAAAGGATTGCTAGTTCCTGTTATGTGTGTTTTTGTAGGTGGCATTATGTGCATGTGGTTCTCTCCTTTTGGCTTTGTTGTGAAATGATTAATATCATGTTTTCTCTTTGTTATAGGTACCCTCCTTGTGTTGGAGTTTTCCTTCTAGAATCCTCTGTAGGCCTGGATTGGTAGATAGATACTGTTTGAATTTAGTTTTGTCCTGGAATATTTTGGTTTCTCCATCTATGCCAATTGAGAGTTTTGCTGGGTAAAGTCGTCTGCCCTGGAATTTGGGTTCTCTTAGAGTCTGTATGACCTCTGACCAGGCTCTTCTGGCTTTTAGTGTCTCTGTTGAGAAGTCTGGTGGAATTCTGATAGGTCTCTCTTTATATGTACCTTGGCCATTTTCCCTTGCAGCTTTTAATATTCTTTTATTGTTCTGTGCATTTAGTGTTTTGATTATTATGTGAAGAGAGGATTTTTCTTTTCTGGTCCCATTTATTTGGTGTTCTATAGGCTTCTCGTATATTTATGGCCATCTCTTTCTATTATTTTTGTGAAGATGTTTCAAGTCCTTTAAGCTGGGAATCCTCTCTCTCCTCTATTCCTATTATTCTTAGATTTGGTCTTTTCATTGTGTTCTGGATTTCCTGGATGTTTTGGGTTAGGATTTTTTTATGTTTGAGTTTTCTTTGACAGCTGTGTCAACCTCTTCTATGGTATCTTCTACACCTCATATTCTCTCTTCTATCTCTTATATTCTGTTGGTGATGCTTACATCTGTAATTCCTGTCCTCTTTCCTATGTTTTCCATTTCCATGGCTGCCTCCATTTCTTTTCTTTATTGTTTCTACTTCCACTTTTAAGATTTGGACCACTTTATGCAATTCCTTCACCTGTTTAATTGTGTCTTCCTGTATTTCTTTAAGAGATTTAATTGTTTCTTAATGGCTTCTACCTGTTTACCTATGTTTCTTGTACTTATTTCAGTGAGTTATTTATATACTCCTTAAAGGACTTCTATTAACTTCATGAGATAGGATTCTTGGTCAACTTCCTGATTTTCAGGGGTGTTGGTGTATTCATGTCTTGCTGTGGTGGAAGAACTGGGTTTTGATGATGTTCACATATATTGGCTTCTGTTGCTTATGGTCTTGTGCTTGCCTCTTGCCATCTGGTTTTTGCTATGTTTGCTGGTCTGGGTGTCTCTGTCTGGAGCCTTCTTCTTTTGTTCCTGGCTTGCTTCAGGTCTCCTAGTAGATCTGTGGCCCTGGTTGTAGCAAACTCCTGTGGGGCCTTCTGATTGGAGGGTCTTCAGAGAGGCAGGAAAGGTGCTGATCTGCTGCCCTGGCTGTAGGAGATCTCCTGGGAGGCCTTCAGACTGTTGGGTCTTCAGAGGAACAGTTAAGCTGTTGCCCGGCATGTAGATGTTTTCTAGGGAAGCCTAAGGACTGTGGTTTCTGTTTCCCTGTGTGCAGCAGAACTTCAGGGAGGCTTTCAGACTGTTGGGTCAGTTGTCCTGCATGCCTCTGAGCCCCTGAGAGATCTTCAGACTGTGGTGTGAGTTGCACAGTGTGCACTGAACCTTCTAGGATGCCTTCAGGCCATAGTGTCTTTAGGAGAGCAGAGTAGCTGATGTCCTGCCCTGTCAGAAGGTGCCATCCACACATGGAGTGGAATTCTAGGGCAGAGAATTTTGGGGGTGATGGGTCCTGAGTCCACTGGGCTCCCAGCAACAGCTGTGGACCCTTGAAAGGGTCCTTACCAGATGCCCTGTGTGCAGCAGACCTCCTGGGATGATTTCAGGCTGTGCTGATATGAGGCCCCCAACACACATACAGCAGAGAACTGCTGGGTTTGGACTCAATCAGAGAAGATGCAACTAACCCTCAAGAGACTGGAAGCCCTAGGGAGTGAGAAGGTCTGTTGGGGTGGGAGGTAAGGGGGTTGGAGACTTCCTCATGGAGATGAGGGACGGGAAAGGAGGAATGGGATGTGGAAGAGTCTGATGGTGGACTAGGAGCGGGATAAAAATCTGGCCTGTAAAACAATGATTAAATAAATAATAAAAAATGAATTATTATGAAGGATGGATTTGTATGGCAGTATTCTACTATGGTCAAAAATGAAAGAGATGCACAGGCAGGGACCACAGTACTGTTATATAAGCTGTGTACTTCTAAAGCTGTAGACAGACTTTGGAGAGAGGTGTGGATAAAGAAGAGAAAATATTGAAATGTATTCATTCTGCTTTCCAAGCATTTGAAGATCTGTAATTCAATAGATGTGCAATGCCCATGCTGCAAGCTAGTGGTAGCTAGAAAATCTCAGAGCTAGAAACACAGGCGCTACTTTTAGGTTAAACAGTGCTGTGTTTAGTTTGGTACCCACTTGCCTTATCCATAAAGTAAGACTGTGAGCTGGATAAAACTCTAAAATATCTGTACCTAGAATTCCATGATCCTAACGTTCTTAGCTCCTTTGTGAGACTCTTATTTTTATTCTTTTTCAAAATGAGGTTTATAATGGTGGCTTTCTTCAGTGATGTTGAAAATATGCTTTACAAAGACATTGAGAGCTATATAAATGCAAAGTAGTTGCAGGCAGGTTTAGATAATGTTCAATGCTCTCTGTTTGCTTTCATAAAACTATGACAATGTCTGAGCATTTGTTATATTGCCTAGTGTACATATATGTGTTATTAAACAAAAGAACGCAGTTTTTAAATATGTGTACTTCCTAGAACAGGTGCAAAGCATTTGTTTATTTTTTCCTGGCAAAAATATTGAGAGACATGGAAATTAAAACCTGCTGCTAATTTTAAAAATTCATTTTTTCTAATTTTTCTCTTCCTTTTCCTGCTGTTTCACTGAAGCCTAGAGAAGCCTTTGGGCATTTCTCATCCTAGAGACAAATTTCCCCACTGTCCACAGTCTGAGTTTATATTATAGCTAGCAAGACTTCTTCTGTATGTAGACTCTTCTGCATCAGTTGGTAACTACCATCAAGAACCCTGAGCAGAACCATAAGAATGAAGCAGGCTGAAAAAAGTCGTGTAAATGCTGAATTGTGGAAGGGAAATTGCCTTGTGATCTGTTTAGTAGATTGGGTCTAAGAATGTTTTCTTATTCTTATTATTGTTTATAGTTTTGGAGTTGTTTTTTGTTTTGTTTTGCTTTTTTTAATAGCTACACTTGCTAGACACTATTTAAAAGATTTTTGTGGTATTTGTGAATCAAATGGTTTATTTGAAAATACTGTTTTTAAGTTATCTGCCTCTTTTCTGTGATGCAAAGGATGAAAAAACATCTAGAAAGTCAGTCACTTTGTCTAATGTGATTGCTCTCCAGCTTCTCATTCTCAGACTTCTTGGCATGATTCAATATCTGTTCCATTAAAAAACAGCTAATCAAAAACCACATAATTCTCAATTCATAATCACGTTAATCCTCCATTAAGTTTCTAGTAACACAGAGAGATACTCTATATTGATGTCTTTCCAGCATAAAGATCAGTCTAATCTATAGAATTGAATAGATTCGCATGTATTAAAAAAAGGAAAGTAGCTTATAGTCACCTCATGGTTATGATTTTTGTCAAGATTATTATATAATATCTTCAAATTAGAGTTGATATTAATCTATGGATTTGAATGATGATCCTGCTTTGAGTCTTCCATCTATGGTAGCACTATAACCTTTGCAGTTTCTGCTTAGAGAAAATCAAACTATAAGTGTTACCCTGTAAAACCACTAATTTTATTTATTATAATATTGAAATTTAGAGGTCACAGTTTCCAGGAAATCTTCAAATTTTTGTCATTTTAATCAGTAATATTGCCTATCCATAATAGATAGCAAACATCCATATGTAAGAAAAGTGAGCTCTTCAGAGAAATACTCTCTCTTCCTTTTTGTACTTTCTAATATATATTTCTTCAATATTATGGAAACATGCTTTTCTACATGTATCCTTATATGCTCACAGTTTGTATTGGGTCAAATATGTTGTGTTTTTAGGGCAGAGACAAAGTAAGTTGTCTACTTATGTAATATATTCTGGAGAAGTGGCCAAGCAAGAAATCAGTAATTATTATGCAGTCTAATATCAAGAATGATGGTGACACAGAGGCAGGGAGGTGTGAAGAAAGGCTGTGGTGACAGCAATGGCTCAGTGCATTTCTATACATGAGCTCAATCTTAAGGCACAAATGATATTGAAAGAGAAATAAGAAGAGAGGGAACTCAGTCAGAATGACAGAATGTTATGACAGGGAGTTAAGAGTAAACACGTTCTGAATTATTCTAAAGTAGTTTTCTAATGCTAGAGGACAGTATACATGAACCTAGAGGCTGTGAATACAGAAGGATGTATGCCTACAAGCCTCTAGCATGAATGCTCAGCTGGCTTTCAATTTCAAATTTCAGGGTCTGATAAGAGATAGAATGGGGTTGTACTCGTTAGTAATATAGAAGACATAATACAAGAGGATGGCAAGCTACTGATTTCTGAATCACACATGGATGACCAAGTATTGTATTCAAAGGTTCAAAAACAATAGGAATTACACAAACAATTTTATATGTGTAGAGCAATAAATGTCTATTGTCATGGCTACTAATGACACTGAGACAGAGGAATGGATTACATTGAGGTAACTGAGGCCAGCCTGGACAACAGAGACAGTGTTGAAAAGGAGAGTAAGGATGAATACTTCAAAGGATACAATGAAACATGGAGGAGAGTGTGATCTATGTTCAAGATCTGCTCTCAGAATTAAAATGCTTCTAGAAGGAATTACTGCTGCAGGTCATTACTTGTCAACTCCCACACAAGTTGACTTTGATTTTGATATAATTGCCTTGTTCTCGGTCATCATTTTCATCACAGGGCGCTTGCATATAATGATTGATGAACAGACATGGAAAAGAAAATTATTGACACTTGTTAACTCAGTATTGGAAAAAGAAAGCAAAAGAAAACAAGAATGAAATGATTGGTAAAATTTTAAGAATCCCCATGAAGGGGAGGAAGCATAGGAAAGGGGGGAAGGGGATAACATTTGAAATGTAAAGACATAAAATATTCAAGAAAAATCAAATTAAAGAAATTCTAAATTGAATGAACAATGATGGATTTATTTCAATACATGATCTCAAATTGTACTACAGCCGTGGTTACAGAGATGGCTTAGTATTGGCATAAAACTAGTGGATTAGGATAGAAGTTCTAGCAGTATAATTACAGCCACTTTATTTTTAATAACTGTATATTAATATAGACTGTTAAAGAACCCAGCCTCTTATATCCACAAAAAAAGAATTCCTGCTGAGTTTTTTTTAAATTTCATTTGTCTTGGATACTTTATGTATTTATTTTTCAAAGGATATCCCCTTTCCTCCTCTTCCATACCCCCTCCCCCTTCCCCCTGCTTCTATGAGAATGCTACCACTTCCACCAACCCACTCCCACCTCACTTGCTGGTATTCCCCTACACTGGGAAAATGAGCCTTCACAGGAACAAGGTCTTTATCTCCTATTGATGCTGGACAATACCATCCTCTGCTACATATGTGGCTGGAGTCATGGCTTCCCTCCATGTATTCTCATTGGTTGGTAGTTTACTCCATAGGGGGTCTGCTGGAGTCTGGTTGGTTGATACTGTTTTTCTTCCTGTTGTGTTGCAAACCCCTTCAGCTCCTTCAGTCTTTTCTCTAACTCCTCCATTGTGGTTCCCTTGTTCAATCCAATGGTTAGCTGCAGGCATCTTTATTTGTATCAGTAAGGCTCTGGAAGAGTCTCTCAAGGGTATCCATATCTAACTCCTGTCGGCAAGCACTTCTTGGCATCAACAATAGTAACTGGGTTTGGTGGCTGCATATGAGATGGATTCCCAGGTGGGGCAGTCTCTGGATGACCTTTTCTTCAATTCCTACTCCATTCTTTGTTCCTGTATTTCCTCCTGTGAGTATTTTGTTCTCCCTTCTCAGAAGGGATGAAGCCCATTCACATTTTTATCTTCCCTCTTCTTGAGCTTCATATGATCTGTGAATTTTTTCTTAGGTATTCCAAGGTTTTGGGCTAATATCAACTTATCAGTGAGTGCATACCATGTGCATGACTGGGTTATCTCACTCAGGATGGCATTTTCTAGTTCCACTGATCTGCCAAAAAATTTCATGAAGTCATTGTTTTTAATAGCTGAGAAGTATTCCATTGTGTAAATGTACCACATTTTCTGTATCCATTCCTCTGTTGAAGGACATCTGTGTCCTTCTCAGCTTCTGGCTATTATAAATAAGGCTGCTATGAACATAGTGGAGCATGTGTTCTTGATACATATTGGAGCATCTTTTGATTTTATGCCCAGGAGTGGTATAGCTGGGTCTTCAGGTTAGTAATATGTTGAATTTTCTGAGGAACCTCCAGACTGATTTCCAGAGTGGTTGTACCAGCTTGCAATCCTACCAACAATGCAGAATTGTTCCTATTTCTCCACATCCTCACCAGCATCTACTGTCACCTGAGTTTTTGATCTTAGCCATTTTGACTGTTGTGAGGTGGTATCTTGGTATCTCAGGGTTGTTTTGATTTGCATTTCCCTGATGACTAAGAATATTGAAATTGAAATTATCTTTAGGTGCTTTATAGCCAATCCTCAGTTGAGAATTCTTTGTTAAGCTCTGTAACCAGCCTGCTTTTGAGGACTTTTTTTTTATTTGATTTTTTTATTTACATTTCAAATGGTATCTCCTTTCTTGGTTTCCTGTCTATAAACCTCTATAACATCACCCCTCCCCCATCTTCTATGATTGTTTTCCCCCACCCAACCATCCACCTCTTCCTACCTTCCCACCCTGATATTCTGCTAAATTGGGGGGGAGGGTTCCAACCTTGGCTGGACCAAGGGCTTTTTAATCCATTGATGCCCAGCAAGGCCATCTTCTACTACATATACAGCTGGAGCCATGGGTCTGTCTATGTGTACTCTTTGGATAGTGGTTTAGTCCCTGAGGGCTCTGATTCATTGGTATTGTTGTTCTTATGGGATTTCAAACCCCTTCAGCTCCTTCAGTGCTTTTACTAACTCCTCCAATTGGGACCCTGTTCTCAGATCAGTGGTTGACTGTGAGCATTCACCTCTGTATTTGTCGTGCTCTGGCAGAGTCTCTCGGGAGATGGCTATATCAGGGTCCTGTCAGCATGCTGTACCCCATTTTTAATAGGATCATTTGATTCTCTGGAATCTAACTTCTTGAGTTCTTTGTATATATTAGATATTAGGCCTTTATTAGATGTGGGATTGGTAAAGACCTTTTCCCAATCGGTTGGTTGCCATTTTGTCCCACTGACAGGTCGTTTGCCTTACAGAAGCTTTGCAATTTTATGAGATCATATTTGTGGATTCTTGATCTTGGAGCATAAGCCATTGGTGTTCTGTTCAGAAAAATTTTCCCTGGGCCTATGTGTTTGAGACTCTTCCTCATTTTTCTCTTCTACTCGTTTCAACGTATCTGGTTTTATGTGGAGGTCTTTGTTCCACTCGGACTTGAGATTTGTACAAGGAGATAAGAATGGCTCAATTTGCAATTTTCTACATGTTGACCTCCAGTTGAACCAGCACCATTTGTAGAAAATGCTGTCTTTTTTCCATTGGATAGTTTTAGCTCCTTTATCAAAGATCAAGTGACCACAGGTGTGTGGGTTCATTTCTGGATCTTTAATTCTATTCCATTGATCTACCTGCCTGTCTCTGACTGATGCTATGCAGTTTTTATCACGATTGCTCTGTAACACTGCTTGAGGTCAGGGATAGTGATTCCCCCAGATGTTCTTTTATTGTTAAGAATACTTTTCACTATCCTGGGTGTTTTGCTTTACTAAATAAATTTTCAAATTGCTCTTTCTAATACTAAGAAGAATTGAGTTGGACTTTTCGTGGGATTGCATTGAATCTGTAGATTGCTTTCAGCGAGATGGCCATTCTTACTATATTAATCCTGCCAATCCATGAGCATGGAAGGTCTGTCCATCTTCTGAGATCTTCTTCAGTTTTTTCTTCAGAGACTTGAAGTTCTTGTCATACAGATCTATCACTTGCTTGGTTAGTGTCACAACAAGTTACTTATATTATTTTTGGCAATTGTGAATGGTGTCCTTTCCCTAATTTCTTTCTCAGCTTGTTTATCCTTTGAGTATAGAAAAACTATTGATTTGTTTGAGTTAATTTTATATCCAGCTACTTTGCTGAAGTTGTTTATCAAGTTTAGGAGTTCTCTGGTAGAATTTTGGGGTCACTTAAGTATACTGTCATATCATCTTGCAAATAGTGATATTTTGACTTCTTCCTTTCCAATTTGTATCTCATTGACCACATTTTGTATTCTAATTGCTCCGGCTAGGACTTCAAGTACTATATTGAATAAGTAGGGAGAGAGTTGGCAGCTTTGCCTAGACCCAGATTTTAGTGGGATTGCTTCAAGTTTCTCTCAGTTTAGTTTGATGATGGCTACTCATTTGTAATAGATTGCAGATGATATGATAGTCTACTTCAGTGGCCTCCAAAATTATTCTGTTTATATTTTGTGAAATAACTTGAAGAGTATTGCCATTAGGTCTTTGAAGTTCTGGTAGAATTCTGCACTAAACCCATTTCTTTCTGGGCTTTTATGATTGGGAAACCACTAAGATATTCTAAACTATACCTGCTTGCGTACCCTAGAAGAATCCTATTTGCTGACTCTCTTAATTCTTTTCTTTAATGTTATTTCTGAAAGCACACTTTATTTACCTATTACTGAACAATTTTTGCTCTCAGAGTATGTGTTTGGTAATCATTTCATTAAAGTAGATTTTCACAGACCTGAGCTACATCATCACACTGAGATAAGAAGTACAGGTTCTAGAGAATAGTAGGATCTTTATCACCATCTGTCATGAAGAAATTATGATATGCCATCTTCATGAATATAAAGTGACTTTGGGGTATATCATGCCTATGTGTGAAGACATAGGTTTATACAAATCTTTTAATAATCTAATGGGCCTAACAAATGTTTATATATTTCAATTTGATATTCTCTCCCACAGATTTCAAACAAATAGCATCAATGAGCCTAAC
This sequence comes from Rattus norvegicus, assembly GCF_021556685.1. Taxonomy (NCBI): domain Eukaryota; kingdom Metazoa; phylum Chordata; class Mammalia; order Rodentia; family Muridae; genus Rattus; species Rattus norvegicus. Next base: position 116,785,366 of record NC_141534.1, read on the forward strand.
TGATAAAGGAAAGTTATGAGAATAGACTCTTATCATTTTTATTTTTCTGTTCTGTATTACAATTCTAGTATAATTTATTTGGTATGTGACTTGTATCTGAGTGATTTACAATAAATTGAGATAGCTCATTCCTATTAGTGAGTGATACCCATTTGCTACTGGCAACCCCCCACATTTTTTCACACAATTTCCTCTGAATAATTTATTTATTTATTTCTCTTAAACAAGATAGCTATCATTTATCAGAAAGTTGTCTCTTCTTGCCTTAGGAAGATTTCCCATTATGAAAAATGCTAAGTGGTAAGCTTAACTCATAAACAGAAGCCACACATGTACATGAAAATCATTCAACATTTCTTCTGGGTTCAGAGCAGCCTTCAAAATATTAGCTATTACCTCATCCTGTCGCTGACTGGATGACACAGGTTGTTGTCATGAGCCTTCCTTTTAACTCTGGCTCACACACGTCATTCTGACAGATGTCCTAGAACAATCTGTTACTGACCTTTGCCATGTGATTCTGGATCTTACAATATCCTTTAAACATCAATAAAAAAATATTGCATTACTTGCCCATGGTGCTGAAACTTTTTTATCTTTTAGATATTGTTAGGCCACATATAGCAAGAATGTCCATCTCTTGAATTTCTCCTTCTTGTGACTTACCTGAATCATTGTGTCTAATCCTCATGACTCTATAAAGCTATCACTATGGTTTCCACAGATGGGGTACCAATGTCAAGAGAAGAAGAAAGCATTTAATGGTACACAGTTTCTATAGTTTGAAGCTCAAGTTGGAAAATAGTCAACCACAGGCAGCATGCTGTAGACTATGGGTATCCACTCTCATGAAGCCATAAATTCATCTACTTGTGAGAATGCTTTATAATCATAAATTTCATCTTTGCATAAACAGTGCTTAGGCAACTGTGGTTGTTAAACCCTGTGTTCTCTGTCTTACAAATAGCAAGTACAATTACCACATCTTGTTTTTACCTTCTTTTATTGAAATGTTTGTGCTGGTATCCCATTTTAGACTGCTTTCCTATAGCAGTAACTGAAAACAAGTACGCTTTATATTTATGTTTATTTAAGAAGATCCAACAGGTTTGTAAATGTTTTGTCACTGAATGGTCAACTCATTTTTTATATTTTAATATATTTCTCAAGTAGATAGCAAATAGTTGAAGCTCACTGGGATAGATGACATATTCAGTACCATAGTAGACAGTAAGAGAAACTAGGCAGAAGATTTCATCATTTTCAGTATATCATGTACTATATCATGTATACTAGATATCTCTGTAATTGTTAACCTGGAAAAAAAATTTATACTTTCTTTCTTTTTTTTATTAACTTGAGTATTTCTTATATATATTTCGAATGTTATTCCCTTTCCCGGTATCCGGGCAAACATCCCCCTCCCACCTCCCCTTCCGTATGGGTGTTCCCCTCCCAACCCTCCCCCCATTGTCGCCCTCCCCCCACCAGTCTAGTTCACTGGGGGTTCAGTCTTAGCAGGACCCAGGGCTTCACCTTCCACTGGTGCTCTTACTAGGATATTCATTGCTACCTATGAGGTCAGAGTCCAGGGTCAGTCCATGTACAGTCTTTAGGTAGTGGCTTAGTCCCTGGAAGCTCTGGTTGCTTGGCATTGTTGTACATATGGGGTCTCGAGCCCCTTCAAGCTCTTCCAGTTCTTTCTCTGATTCCTTCAACGGGGGTCCTATTCTCAGTTCAGTGGTTTGCTGCTGGCATTCGCCTCTGTATTTGCTGTATTCTGGCTGTGTCTCTCAGGAGCGATCTACATCCGGCTCCTGTCGGTCTGCACTTCTTTGCTTCATCCATCTTGTCTAATTGGGTGGCTGTATATGTATGGGCCACATGTGGGGCAGGCTCTGAATGGGTTTTCCTTCAGTCTCTGTTTTAATCTTTGCCTCTCTCTTCCCTGCCAAGGGTATTCTTGTTCCACTTTTAAAGAAGGAGTGAAGCATTCACATTTTGATCATCTGTCTTGAGTTTCATTTGTTCTAGGCATCTAGGGTAATTCAAGCATTTGGGCTAATAGCCACTTATCAATGAGTGCATACCATGTATGTCTTTCTGTGATTGGGTTAGCTCACTCAGGATGATGTTTTCCAGTTCCAACCATTTGCCTACGAATTTCATAAACTCGTTGTTTTTGATAGCTGAATAATATTCCATTGTGTAGATGTACCACATTTTCTGTATCCATTCCTCTGTTGAAGGGCATCTGGGTTCTTTCCATTTTCTGGCTATTATAAATAAGGCTGCAATGAACATAGTGGAGCACGTGTCTTTTTTATATGTTGGGGCATCTTTTGGGTATATGCCCAAGAGAGGTATAGCTGGGTCCTCAGGCAGTTCAATGTCCAATTTTCTGAGGAACCTCCAGACTGATTTCCAGAATGGTTTTACCAGTCTGCAATCCCACCAACAATGGAGGAGTGTTCCTCTTTCTCCACATCCTCGCCAGCATCTGTTGTCCCCTGAGTTTTTGAACTTAGCCATTCTCACTGGTGTGAGGTGAAATCTCAGGGTTGTTTTGATTTGCATTTCCCTTATGACTAAAGATGTTGAACATTTCTTTAGGTGTTTCTCAGCCATTCGGCATTCCTCAGCTGTGAATTCTTTGTTTAGCTCTGAACCCCATTTTTTAATAGGGTTATTTGTTTCCCTGCGGTCTAACTTCTTGAGTTCTTTGTATATTTTGGATATAAGACCTCTATCTGTTGTAGGATTGGTAAAGATCTTTTCCCAATCTGTTGGTTGCCGTTTTGTCCTAACCACAGTGTCCTTTGCCTTACAGAAGCTTTGCAGTTTTATGAGATCCCATTTGTCGATTCAGTTGCCTTCCTCTATACAAAAGAGAAACAAGCCGAGAAAGAAATTAGGGAATCGACACCCTTCATAATAGACCCAAATAATATAAAGTACCTCGGTGTGACTTTAACAAAGCAAGTAAAAGATCTGTACAATAAGAACTTCAAGACACTGAAGAAGGAAATTGAAGAAGACCTCAGAAGATGGAACGATCTCCCATGCTCATGGATTGGCAGGATTAATATAGTAAAAATGGCCATTTTACCAAAAGCAATCTACAGATTCAATGCAATCCCCATCAAAATACCAATCCAATTCTTCAAAGAACAATTTGCAAATTCATCTGGAATAACAAAAATCCAGGATAGCTAAAGCTATCCTCAACAATAAAAGGACTTCAGGGGGAATCACAATACCTGAACTCAAGCAGTATTACAGAGCAATAGTGATAAAAACTGCATGGTATTGGTACAGAGACAGACAGATAGACCAATGGAATAGAATTGAAGACCCAGAAATGAACCCACACACCTATGGTCACTTGATTTTTGACAAAGGAGCCAAAACCATCCAATGGAAAAAAGATAGCATTTTCAGCAAATGGTGCTGGTTCAACTGGAGGGCAACATGTAGAAGAATGCAGATCGATCCATGCTTATCACCTTGTACAAAGCTTAAGTCCAAGTGGATCAAGGACCTCCACATCAAACCAGACACACTCAAACTAATAGAAGAAAAACTAGGGAAGCATCTGGAACACATGGGCACTGGAAAAAATTTCCTAAACAAAACACCAATGGCTTACGCTCTAAAATTTATACTTTCTTAATAGATTACAATCACAAAAGCAGATCCTTGTTTGGTACCTCTCTTTCTGGTTTATTAGTGATAGGAAATATGTCTCATGTTTGCTTGGTATGTGATAATACTTAATTATTTTTATTGTATCCTTTGATCTTCAAAGATCCTAGAGCTATGATTGTCTTCACCATTCAAGTAAAAAGAAAGAGAATAATATTAACAAAATGATTTATAAATCATTTTCTGTTTGTTTGTTTGGTTTGGTTTGGTTTTAGTTTTTGAGTCTCTCTGTGTGGGTGTTTTCAAACTTGCTCTGTAGACCAGACTGTCCTCAAACTCAAAGATGATGCATGTGTACGTGTGTGTGTGTGTGTGCGTGTGTGTGTGTGCGTGTGCGTGTGTGTGTGTGTGTGTGTGTGTGTGTGTGTGTGTGTGTTTGTAAGAACTCAGAAAGGATAATCAAGAGGAAAAGTAAAGGAAGGCAGATAGGAAAGGGACTAGGAGATTAGAAGGGGGCTAGGAGATGCAGCTTACTTGGAGCAAAAGCCTCAGCAGGTGCACTGGGAATCTTTTTGAGTGTTGTCCTTGTAGAATCCTCCTCATTTGAAGTAAGCACAGCCTTTGTGTCCACACAGGAAACTGTCTCTGAGCAGTTGCTGTGAGATGGACCAAGCGAATAACTTAGGTAAAGCAGATTTCTGCTAACAAAGACAGTTCTCTTTGAAGAGAACACAGATGACTCATGCAATTGACATTTTCAGCAGAGAGGGAGGAGATGGAGACTTTGAAGAAGAATTGAGAACAAAGCAACTAAAGGTTCCTTACAATTGGGAAGTCAGTAAGCATGACTGTATCCTACAGTTTACTTGTGGACTAGTTCTTCACCAGTTGACTCTAACTTTAAGATGTGAATCTTATTGACATTATCATTTATAATTGAAGATAAGTATATTTGCTCAAGATTATGCAAGTGCAATCATATAAACTAAATCATCATTACACATTAACTCCTTATATTCAAATATATATTTCACAAGAATACCCATATCTCAAAAATGAACCAGGTAATAAATAGAGACGATAATGTGTTGAATACTGTAGAGCACATTGAATTGAGCCCTTAAAAGATATGGCTTTTCGCTCAAGGGAAAACCATAGGAAATAGCTTTTATCACACCTCCCATTTCAAAACATGAAGAATGTCAATCAACAAAAGAAAGGCAGAAGGTATTTTTAAGCTCCCTGATAGCCACTTGCTTAGACTATAAGAAGCCCTGCATTCCATGCTCAGGAAAGAAATAAATAAACTAAAGTGGCACATGAACAACATTGAAATGTTTTTCCAGGTGCCTGACACTCCAGAAAACTTTCACTTCTGAGAGGGTAAGTCAGGAAGGGGGAAGGGAACTCACAAGTAAAACTAGAATCCTTCCTTCTCTACTGCCTTAATGTGAACTTAATGTTCATTTCTATTCACTCTCCATTCTCCATCAAGTTTCATTGTGACCTTGAGAACAGTAACTTCTTTGCCTTGATGAGAAGATTTTGAAATATGTAGTTAAAGGTGTGCAATGTTCTCTAAACAGACATTGAAACTAAAGAAGGGAGTGTACTAAGAAACTTTATTGTTGTCTTTATATGGAATTCGATCCACATTAAAACTAGAAAAAAAGAAAAATAGCAAGAGCTTATTGCTTCTAAATTTGAGTTAAGATGGTATGTTAACAATCCCTGCATTCTTTGCATTGTCTAAAAGATGCTTGCATAGTGAGTTCTCATTTAGAACAGACAGGAGTCTGACAGGGCAATTAGAATACTTTACTTGCATGCATGACTCTGTACCACATATCTCAGATAGTTTGCTAGTGTCCAAGGTAACCTTGGATGTCACCTACATCCCTGTGGTTAGGCTTTATATCTACTATAATAGTGGTGTTTGTTTTTATTTGCTACATACTTGGAGAGCTTCAGAGTGCTAAGACCAGGTTTTATTACCCAATTACATTTTTATGCAATTGTAACCAAAAACTTCTGCAATAAGTTTCTTTCAAAGAGGTACATTCTCTATTTGAATCTGATTGATTTTTTTTGCAGTGAATGGCTGAGATCCCAGCATAAATCTGTACAGTTGTTTAGTGCCAGTCTTATTTCCATAGACACCATGTAAGCAGAGGATAGTGGCTATGAAGTCGAGATATATTATTAAACAGAAGGAAAAGAGACTTGAACTAAATAGAGACTTAAATGTTACGTGGATTTAACAGTTCCTTTCACATTTGGGAACTGAAATGCTAAAGTACAATGCAGGAATATTTGCCTCAGATAATTCCAATGAGGCAGAGCTTAAAAGCAAGAGAAATGTTAACATTTATAGCTTCAAAACCCAAAGCAAGGAAATCAGGATATAAGTATAGGGAGAGGGTATGGGAAATACATTTTAAAAATGGCTAAGATCTTCAAGAAGATGCTCCATGAAAGATACACCACACTCAGTACCTAAAGAGAACATGATAATCGGAATGCTCATTAAGAGGAATGACACAAGGCCCAGAAAAAGCAGGTAAAATGGAAGTTTAGATATGATCTGTAGTATAATCTGGTGGCATAGTGAATGGGCTTGAGTGGTGTTGCCCTTATGCATGGTTTCTTAGATTTCCCAGTAGACCATGGTTAAGCTTATATTTTAGCTAACATAGTACACAGGCTACTTAGGCACTCTTGAGGAACATGTCTGCTTTAGATCAACAGTGTTAATTCATCCATGTTCTTACCACAAATTACTGGATTACTAGTGCTTCTCTGAGAGGTACTTCAGTATATGCTTATACTCCCAGTCAGTAGAGAAAATCAAGAAGCAAAAAGAAAATGTAGAACAAGAATGAACATCATCCCAGACATTGCATGAGGACATAGACACATAGACATTATATGACTGAATCCATATTGACCACTCTACCTGTGTTGTGAAATATTGAACATTACAAAATAGTACAGTAATTTCTTATTCACGAAATGCATTTGAGCAACATGTTATTTGATCGTCTTGATCTTTCCCCAGAGTTGTTGTCCTTGCCCTGAGATTCATTTGATCGTGAAAAGTGGAGCTTTGGTTTCTGCAGGATGTGGTGTGTATTGAATATGTGTGACTGATGAGATGCCAGTTTGTCAGTGTGAGGGGGGGTATCGTTGTACATGGTCCTTTGACTCTTCTGAAGCAATGGACATGTGAAAAAGTGTAGTTCTGGGCTTTATGGGTGGAGGTGAGGAATGACTGGCAAGTGAGAAATGAAAATGTCTGTGGAAATGAATGATGGGAATCTATTGGAATTCCACAGTGATTCGACACTGTGGTTTCTTCATTACCATGTCTGATCCTTAGGAGTTCCATAAGGCTACATGGTGATAACAGAAATGGACAGAGTTCTAGAAATATTATATGTGCATCTATGATATCTATCTTTGCTTGTCAACCTGACTCCATCATAATGAACTATAATCCAGAAATGGAGGGCACATCTGTGATCAGATCTTGAAGCTGGAAGACACAGATTTTGACATGACATATACTTTTGATCCAGATCTTGAGGCATACTGGCCATGGCAAGCTTGAGCAGGGCAAGCTAGTCCATACCTTTAATCCCAGGACACAGACAAGCAGATTGCTGAGTTCAAGGTAAACCTGGGACAGAGCAAGTTCCAAATACAGGCATGGTGGTACTCACCTCTAAAATGGGCTATGCCTTCTGCTGGAAGCCTACATAGAGACAATGGAAGAAGCCTCTCTTCTTCACTTGCATATCTGCTGGAACCTACTTCTTCAGGATTCCAGCTTACAAAGAAGGCCACCTGAACCACCTAGCCTTGTGAGACTGAGCAACTACTAGATCATTGGTCTTCCCATTCACAACTGCCCATTGTTGGGTTAGCTGGACTGCAGACTGTAAAGTCATTTTCCTTAATATGTAAAGACATCCCATAGGTTCTGTGACTCTAGAGAACCCTGGCTAACACAGTATCTTTTACTGAAATGTTTGGGAAAGCCTAGTAAGTTAAAAGCCTCTGTGAATACTGGTGAATTAAAACTTGTCATTATAGATCTAATATTTGAGACGTGATGAGTTTAAATAACATTAAGCTAATTACAAATATACAGAAATGAACATAGATTTTAAATTGTTCAGTTTTTAGATAAAGCCAAGTTTTCAATCAAGTGGGCTGGTTGAATAAAAGGAACTAATTTCCTTTTGGAAAAGAGAGTGATGCAGAGGGGAAAAAAGAAGAGAAAATAGAGATTGACCACACTCAAAACAAAACAAAACAAAACAAAAAAACAAAACAAAACAAAACATTTCAGATCAGCTCCCTTTTGTCAACTATTGGATTATGCTACAGTTGAAATGACGGCAAATGCATGTGTAGACACTGGTTCTTATCACCGGTGCAATTCTGGGCAAACCACTGGGTTTTGCTGTTATTCGTTTATTTGTTTGTTTGTTTTGAGCTAAGATTTCATATACCTCAAGGGACAAAAATCCCTACTTCAAAATATCATGGAGAATATTAAATCAGTTCTTTTTAAAACTCACTGAGAAAATATTAAAACATTGTGTAGAATTTAGGACATCTTGCCAATGAGCATCTGTTGGTGGAATAATGGTTAATAAACCGACCACCGGAGGTTTTTTGCACTTTAAAAATGACAAAAGTAGAGTTGAAATGTAAAAAATAAGCTAAATTAAATACCACAAGCTGAATTCCAACAGTTTCAAGTAGAAATAGAGTCGTGTTACCATCTGCTAAGTTTTGAGACATGAAACATTACTGTAATATATAAATAAATGAGTCAGAGTCTCAAGTAGCCCAGGCTGGCCTCAAATTTACTATATTGCTGAAAATTGTTTTGAACTTCTTATATGCCTGCTTGACATCCAACTGTTTGGACTGCAGTTGAATATGACCACAGCTGTCTGTGTACACAGTGCAAGGGGTTGAATAGTCCTACCTCAACACCCAGCTATACCACTCCTGGGCATATACCCAAAAGATGCTTTACCATTCCACAAAGACAGTTGCTGAACTGTGTTTATAGTAGCTTTATTCATAATAGCCAGAAGCTGGAAAAAACCTAGATGCCACTCAACTGAAGAATGGATAAAGAAATTTAATACATCTACACAATGAAATACTATTCAGCCATTAAGAAAAGACAACATGAATTTTGCAGACAAATGATTGGAACTTGAGATTAGCATCCTGAATGAGATAACCCAGACCCCCCCCAAAAAAATTGCACGGTATATATTGACTTATAAGTGGATATTAGCTGTAAAATGCAGGCTACTCCATAGACTCAAAGAAGCTAAACAAGAAGGAAGGCTCAAGCAAGGATGTTTGAATCTCATTTAGAAGGAAGAAAAAATTCACTCATAAGAAGCAGATAGAGGGAGGGAACTGGGTGGAAGAGAGAACAGGAATAGAAATGGAGGGGTTTGACATCAGGTGTGCAGATACAGGAGAAAGGTTCTAGAGGACCAAGAGAATCAATGGAAACCTGCAGCTGGCAAGGGTATGGAATGGGGGAGAAATTGCCAGAGACATGTGGAATCAATGGGGGCAACCTTAGCTGAGACTCACAGCAGTGGGAATATGGAAACTGAAGAGGCCACCTCCGATAGCCAGGCAGGAACCCCAGGGGATTGATAGGGACAAGAACACATCCATAAAGCTATCAACCTAAAATTTATCTTGTACACAAGAAATTCAGGGACAAGGGATAGGGCACAAACTGAAAGAATTGATAACCAATAACCAGCCCATCTTGAGACTCATCCCAAGGCCTAGCACCAGTCCCTGCCACTGTTAATGATACTCTGTTATATTTGTAGACAGAAGCCTACCTCTGGTAGTTTCCATGCAGCAGCTGAGTGAAAAGAGATGCAGATATGGGATCTGTGAGATATGTTCTCCTAGCTGGGCTGACTTCTTTGGCCTAAGCAGAGGGGGATGTGTCTAGCCCTGCAAAGACCTGATGTGCCAACATGCGGGAGACCTCTACCTGTTGTTGTAAAAATATAAAAAATAAAAAGGTACCTTTTACCCTCTCTATGTTCATCACTGCAGTGCCCCAAGATATCTGATAGATATCTTAATTCTCAGCCAGCAAAGTCTCTCACCCGCTTTCCATCCCATCCGATATCACCCTGTCGAAAGCCTCTCTCTGAGCTGTCAGCAATCTCTCTACCTATCTAGTTCCCAAGGCAGGTTTCCATGCCAGAAACACACATCCAAAGTCCGTGGTGGCCCAGACCAGCCGCCCCACACTCCATTACACTTCAATCTGCACATGAAGGAACACACAACACAATAACCTCTGATCCAATTGATAAGATATAATTGCTCACCTAAACATACAAAGCCCAGTACCATCCATCCCTTAAGAACATTAATAACAACTGTAAATACACAGAGAGGAATCTTAACGCCAACTTCCATGTTGTCTACGGGCTACTCTCTCTCTCTCTCCCCCCTTTCTCTCCCCCTCTCTCTCCCTCTTTCTCTCCCTCTCTCTCTCTCCCTCTCTCCGCTCCAGTCTCCTCTTCCTTCAAACTTTTCTCCCACCCATCCTTCCTTCTCATCCAATGACAGGCCTCCTTCTATCCTGTTCCTGCCCCCACCTGTATTTTACAAATTAAATGGGGAGAAATTTCTGGTGAAGTCACCTGAGTTCTGAAAGTGACTAGGCAGCCATCCTTGGGGCAGTGGAATTGGCATCAAAATACAGATACTCCAGGGCAAACCACAACATCCACCCTCTCAGAGGAGAAGAGGAGGGGATTGAGAGAAGGATTGCATGTGCCAGGGAGTATTGGGATGTGGGGAGAGGGACAAAGATCTGGATGTGAAAAAAAATGCTTCTGTTACAGCATATCCCAAAAGTTTGAAAGATTATTTGAAAGCATTTACATGCAGCAATTATGGGGAAAATGTTACATATGCAAATAAAAGTGAAAAATATTAGAATTAAAGACTAAAAACTGATCATTAAATTCTTTGTGAATTTAACAGGGTGTGTGTTACAGGAATTAGTCTGATTATTTTGCGAATTTGTCCTTTACCTCAGGATGTGTGTATGTGTGTATTTAAAATTGTTATATATAATTTTTTCTTTCATGTAATAAAACATGACCCTCCCCCCAAAAAAAAAGCAAGAAGAAAAGAAAAGGAAAGGAAACAGAAAAGAAAATGCCTTAGAGTCTTGTCAACTTACAGACTCAGACGTACAGTCCTCTGGAAACATTTTCTTTTCAGAGTCCCTCCTCTCATACAACTGTAGCTTGTTCAAGTTAACATGAAACTCAACATATGAAGTAACTCTTATTCCTAAGTTACAGAATGCTTACTTTGTGTTTTCATCCTTTAATTTCCAATGTTTTAAGCATATCTTTGTTTAACACAGTCTTATGGAAGAACTGCTCATGCATTCATCTTCCACAATTATAAATACTTTTTCTTTTCTCTTTTAGTTTATGATGTGATGACATCATTTCCCATTCCTTTCCTCCCTCTAAACCTTCCCAAAAACACACCTCATTGCTATCTTTTAAATTCATGAAGTCATTTTTGCTATTATTATATACATATATGTATATACGAACATATATATTATAAAATATCAATCTTCTAGGGAAATTCTACATCATAAAAATTTTTTTTTTTTTTTTTACTGAATTTCTACATCACACCTCATCATTTGTAATGTAACATTCCATTCAAAATAAACAAGGTCAACAGATACAAGGGTCTCAGGTATATGATTTTACATAAATGGTGTTTTATTTTATTATTATAATATATGATATTTTACTATATCCAACATGCTTTCTTTTTTTTTTTTTCAGCAATCCAAATCTTTTTTTTTTTATTAACTTGAGTATTTCTTATATACATTTCAATTGTTATTCCCTTTCCCGATTTCCGGGCAAACATCCCCTCCCCCCTCCCCTTCCTTATGGGTGTTCCCCTCCCAACCCTCCCCCCATTGCCGCCCTCCCCCCATAGTCTAGTTCACTGGGGGTTCAGTCTTAGCAGGACCCAGGTCTTCCCCTTCCACTGGTGCTCTTACTAGGATATTCATTGCTACCTATGGGGTCAGAGTCCAGGGTCAGTCCATGTATAGTATTTAGGTAGTGGCTTAGTCCCTGGAAGCTCTGGTTGCTTGACATTGTTGTACTTTTGGGGTCTCGAGCCCCTTCAAGTTCTTCCAGTTCTTTCTCTGATTCCTTCAACGGGGGACCTATTCTCAGTTCAGTGGTTTGCTGCTGGCATTCGCCTCTGTATTTGCTGTATTCTGGCTGTGTCTCTCAGGAGCGATCTACATCCAGCTCCTGTCAGTCTGCACTTCTTTGCTTCATCCATCTTGTCTAATTGGGTGGCTTTATATGTATGGGCCACATGTGGGGCAGGCTCCGAATGGGTGTTTCTTCAGTCTCTGTTTTTTTTTTTTTTTTTATTAACTTGAGTATTTCTTATATACATTTCGAGTGTTATTCCCTTTCCCGGTTTTCGGGCAAACATCCCCCTCCCCCCTCCCCTTCCTTATGGGTGTTCCCCTCCCAACCCTCCCCCCATTGCCGCCCTCCCCCCATAGACTAGTTCACTGTGGGTTCAGTCTTAGCAGGACCCAGGGCTTCCCCTTCCACTGGTGCTCTTACTAGGATATTCATTGCTACCTATGGGGTCAGAGTCCAGGGTCAGTCCATGTATAGTCTTTAGGTAGTGGCTTAGTCCCTGGAAGCTCTGGTTGCTTGGCATTGTTGTACTTTTGGGGTCTCGAGCCCCTTCAAGCTCTTCCAGTTCTTTCTCTGATTCCTTCAATAGGGGACCTATTCTCAGTTCAGTGGTTTGCTGCTGGCATTCGCCTCTATATTTGCTGTATTCTGGCTGTGTCTCTCAGGAGCGATCTACATCCGGCTCCTGTCGGTCTGCACTTCTTTGCTTCATCCATCTTGTCTAATTGGGTGGCTGTATATGTATGGGCCACATGTGGGGCAGGCTCTGAATGGCTGTTCCTTCAGTCTCTGTTTTAATCTTTGCCTCTCCCTTCCCTGCCAAGGGTATTCTTTTTCCTCATTTAAAGAAGGAGTGAAGCATTCACATTTTGATCATCCGTCTTGAGTTTCGTTTGTTCTAGGGATCTAGGGTAATTCAAGCATTTGGGCTAATAGCCACTTATCAATGAGTGCATACCATGTATGTCTTTCTGTGATTGGGTTAGCTCACTCAGGATGATATTTTCCAGTTCCAACCATTTGCCTACGAATTTCATAAACTCGTTGTTTTTGATAGCTGAGTAATATTCCATTGTGTAGATGTACCACATTTTCTGTATCCATTCCTCTGTTGAAGGGCATCTGGGTTCTTTCCAGCTTCTGGCTATTATAAATAAGGCTGCGATGAACATAGTGGAGCACGTGTCTCTTTTATATCTACATCATAAAAATTTTGTTGTGAATTTTGGCACTCACAGTTTTGGCTTTATATTTTGAAAATATGTCTCATAGGAAGCCTAACTTGCACGAATGCTTCTCATTTTAATTGTTTGTATTAATGTTCACCTACTTTTATTTAGTCATACATCTTTATTTCTATCACTGTGTTATTTAATTTTCAGTTCTTTCACTGATTCTATTTGCCCTCTGTCCTTTTTTTACTGTCTAACTTGAATTGATGTTTCTATTCCTGTTTTGGTTCTTCCTTCTAGTTTCATGTGTGCATTTCACTTTGATTTCATATTTGCTCTGGTGATCATTTAGTGCATTCATAGGTCAAGTTGGATTATGACATATCTAACAGTGGTTTACATAGAATAGTCCTGCTCAAGTTTGGTAAAACTACTCCAATATGCAAAATTACACTTATTAAATATTCTGATAGCTCAAAATTTCTCATGTAGTTTCTATGTCATAATACTCTGCCTAGAGATGATGTTTTATAACCAACAGTATAATTCATTCACCATTTCTGCCCTATTACTGTTTTATACCTGTGGTGCATATTCAAATAATACAGTGCAATGTAGCTGCTTTGAGATTCTTTTTTTAAATGAAATATATGTCTGTACACATATACATAATTTCCAAGCCTCCACATTCTAATCTATAAAGTATTGCTTTTGGATTCTATCATTCCTTTCAGCCTAAACAATGTTAGCTATCCTAGGGTTTAGAGAGGCTTACTGCTACTGAATTCCTTGGAGTCTGACTTGTTAGGAAATGGGTTTTCTTCATATTTGAGATATATTTGTGTTTATCAAGAACTTCTGGACTTACAACCTTTCAATTTTTTACAAACATTTCTGTCACCCCATACATAATTTGTCATTGCCAGCCTACTTTTCATGAAGGAACTCCTCTTCTGGAGGTCTGTAGTTACAATTCAATGTTCATCTCTTTTTTTTTTTTGAAGTTGAATTATGAGATACCTAACCATAAATATTATGGTATACATAGAATAGCCTTGTTTAAGTTTGGCAAAACTTCTCCATTATGTAAAGTTACTTTTAAAAGATATATTGATAGCATGTTTAAACGTCTCATATAATTTCTGTGTCATTATAATTCTCCTTAATCTTCTTGAACTTCAGATGTGTATTAGACAACTTGATATGCTTCCCCAACTCAGTCTGCATTTAAACGTTTCTGCCTATATTTTAATAAGCCTTCTCATGTATTTTCCCCCATACCTCCTCATCCTTCATTCTTCATAGATAATTTTTACTTTCATTTATTATCTATCCTAGTTCTAAAGTGCCTTATGTCTTTGTTGTACCAGCTTTCCGTGCTCCTCTCACACTGGTCCTTCCACGTCTATTGCTTTGGGGTTTGTTTACTGCTACTGTCCCTTTATGAGTACATCCCATGCCCTCCATGTCACCCCCACTTCTGCCACATGCGTGATACTGACTGGACACATCACAGAGATTCTGAATCCTAACAGTATTCGCTAGTGAATGATGAGTTCTCTTCGTAAGTCAGTCTCTTTTTGTTAATGTCACACAGACATACCTTTTTGTTTCTTTTCACACTGTAGTATGATTCTTCTATCACTCATTCCCTTAGCTCCCAGATAACGTTTTTTTTTTTTACATTAAGGAATGGGTTATGTTCTAAAACAGTCTTTCTTGTGTTTTAGCTCAACACTTGAAGCATCCGTGGATATTCTTGGATCTCTCTCCATGGCTTGAAAAGAAGTTGAGCTTAGCTCCAGGCACTGTGAGAATTCTGCTAGTCTGACCCTCCTTCAGCCTAGCTGCAGCTGCAGGTTAGCAAAGCTAACACTGCAAAACCCAGCTGGCTGCTCACATTGTATGGCCTTTGGCTAGAAACCTACAATGAATTCCAGGCAGGCTTTTAGGTATTTCATGCAGTTTTATTTTCTGTAGTCATCTTTCTCCCTACTGTGTGCATCCCACAGATCATAGTCTGGCTTTCAGCTCCTTGGAGCTACACTCCTGTGATCCTTCTTCTTCCTATGCACAGAAGTTGTAAGGCTTCAGTAGACACAGGTGCAACACAGCTCTTTTGTGATTTCCGATTTCTAGTTTTCTGGATTATAAATTGTCACATTTTATTTTTTTCTCAATTTTTTTTTATTTTGTACAGAAGACAAGAAAAAATTCTGGCATTAATTATTCCTTCATGCCTAGAAGCATAAGTCTCATCATTAATTTTCATCCAAATTAAAACTGAGTGTGATGAGAGGCTGCCTTTGACAAATAAAATGACCAGTGTCATAATTAGCAAAGGCAACGCTGTCTTCAAAGGTTTTTTTTTTAATCACAGAATGGGAAGTAAAGAAAGCTTAAGTTTCTATGCTAAAATAACCACTAAAAGAAAAAATATATTCTTCAAAGTAAAATGTATTTATTCCTATCAAATGATGTATTATTGGTTTGTAAATATAGGGATAATTTAATTATTTAAAAAATGAATAGATTTCTTAATTAACAAGTTAAAAATGGGACAGTATTTGAAAATAGCTACAGAAAGACTCAAAAACCTTGTAGCATAAAGACATTCATATAGAAAGGCATTTCTATGCTCATCAAAAGATTTCCCCTATAAAGACCTCATTGGGAGTGATGAGGCCTGAAGGATTTTCTGTGTGATTGTTAGCCTAAAGCAGTTTAAATTTACAGTGCAAGCCTTGCATTTGGACAAAGGGTTTCCAATCTTGTGAATGTAATGTTAAGAACTAGGATCAGGGTATATGGTCCAGTTATAATTTTAACACTTGGTAGGCTGAGGCAAGAGGATTGCTAGGAATTAAGGGTTAGCGTGGTCTACATATTAAGATGTTACCTCTAGCCTTCATCCCCCAAAGGAATTAGTTAAAGATATTAATGAGGGTTGCCTGTGCATTAACTTCATCACCCTCAGTACTACTAGCAAAGCAAGGACCCAGGGAAGAATGCATGGGTCAAAAGAGGTCTCCTTGCACATAACTGCCACTCAAGGGATTCTAAATTATTCACATGAACGAGAAAGACTGGGGAGGATGCAATTCAACAACATAAAGCCATTCAGGGACAAATTTTAAAACACCAGGGTAGGCACTTTTAACATCATTTATTTTGTTTTTATTAGCAATCTTATGGTTTTATATACAAATCATAGGAATTCTCTTTTGGCCCTTTTTCTCTTAAATTTTCAGGACAATTTTGACATTTTTTTTCCAAATGGATAATTGGCCTCATTAGACAAAGTTTCTTGTCTTTAATTAGAAGTGATAGAACAATGAGGCCAAACCTAGAAAACAAGTTTTCAGGAAAACATGTAAACAATTTCTTTCTTTTAGTTCTCCTTTCCCAGATGTATATATCTATCTGTAGAAATTTAAAATTGGTTCACAGAAATGTTTCTAAGTTATAATTTGATATAATACTATCATCATTCTTAACCCTTAGAACAATTAAGAATTTTTCTGTCTATTTTTAACATGTTAAAGTTTGATGATGGACAGGAAAGTGTGGTGTAAATGAAATATCAAGGCAAAATTCCACAAGGCCTCTTAGGAGAGACATCTCTTCAGTCAGTGGGTAAGGGGAAAGATTCTAGAGTAAAATTACCCCTTGATAGGACATGATTGTTATTGCTCATCCAGTAAGGAGAGAGGGAAGGAAGGGGGAAAAGAGAAACAAAAGAGAGGAAAGAGAGAACATGTTGAAAACAAATTATCATGAGGAATTCTACAGATGAATTGGGAGAAACATTCTTTAAGATAAAAGGGTATGGAACCAAAACTGAAGAGAACAATTAGGTACATTGAATATGTGTTCGACAGTAATCTCCAAGAGGCTTTGTAGATACTCAGATATCATCAGCTCAGTGAGCCTCAGCCACAGTGACACACCTGAGTGAATTCCCTTGAAGACCAACGGTTTATTTGTGAGTCAAGAGATGAAGGACCAAGGGACAGAGCTCTACTGACTGGAGTGAGCGGCATAAATAAATATGTATAAAATTTGCATAACTAGGTGTTTGCTTGCACAAGAGACAGAGGCAGAAGGAAGGCTTGATTCTTGGGTTGAAAATGTGGGAGACAGAGGAAGCGTCATAAAAGGTTTCCATGTGGTTAAAATGTCTCAACACATGCCAGAAAACATGTTTACAAGGTCAATGAAGAACTCCATGCTAAAAATATAATTCAGATCCATAGCCATACTATACAGAATTAAACCCAGAAAAACAGCATGTCCAAGACAGGAATAAAACCATAGGGTTTTAAACAATACAATTAAAATTGAATTGCAAGGGGCTGGGGCTGGGGATTTAGCTCAGTGGTAGAGCGCTTACCTAGGAAGCGCAAGGCCCTTGGTTAGGTCCCCAGCTCCGAAAAAAAGAACCAAGAAAAAAAAAAAGAAATGCAAGGGGCTGTTAGAGTTTACAAAATGGAGACATGGCATCCTATTTCAAATGGAGAGAAAATAAAGTTACTAATGTGAGACAGAAGAAACAACACAACAGTGTAGTAAGACTGGAAACTGAATAATATTTTCAACAAATGAAAGTTGTACTACTCTTATGAACCTTTAAAAATGTATTCTAAATGGATTAGAAGTAAAGTATGGGGTAGGGATGAAACACAAAGACTTGTATATGCCAGGTCAGTGCTTTATATCTGGGATGCAACCCTAGTCATTTGTAGCTTGTTCAAAGACAAAAGTATTGCTAAATTTTCCACCTTGCTCTCAATTTTATTATCCCCCTCCCTCAGTCTCTTGAGCTGTAATTAAAGGCCCATGACAACACACCTAGATAAGACTGTTCTTCAGAGTTTAAAATAACATAATATTCAGAAAAAGCACAGGTAAAGCTATTATCACATTTTGTAAGAAAAAAACATTACTTACTAAAGGCGTAAGTAACATGGAATAGTATCTTGACTTAATTAAAAATAAAAGCCCAGTGAAGTGGAAATGAACACATCTACAATCACAACACTTGGGGGGTGGAGGGAAGCAGGTCATCAGTTCAAGGTCATTGTTGCTATATGATAAACAAAATAAAATAAAAAATAAATGCTACATAATAAACCTCTCTGTTCCAAATGGAACTGTCTAGAAGATATGAAATCAACTGTTCATTCAGAAAATTTGTAAATCATTTGTCCCCGGAGAGATTGAATTAAATGTAAATATAGAACTCTTAAAACCCAAAATGATATTCAAGTAAACCAATGGGCCAAAATTATAAATAACCACACCTCCGAAAATGTGTAAACATGACTATTAACTCTATGGAAAGATGTTTACTATGCAACATGATGCTTACTATGGGCAATCATGTCGCCATAAGATAATATGGCACACTACCTAGGACATCTATAATAACAAAAAGGAACTAGCTAAATTGGCATCTTTATGCACTATTTTTAGTATTTTGGAAAGCAGTTTAACAATTTCTCAAAATATTAAGCCTAAGATTGCCAAATTACCCACTGTTAACCCAGTATAATACAAAATCGATGTTTCCAAATAAAATCTTTTATGCTTGTTTTGGCAGAACGATCTATAATAGATTTAAAAAGCTAGCTGCCAGTTTTGAATTAACAAGTGTGGTATGTCCATTCAGCAGAGCACCATTCAGCAACGGAAAGGAATGAAGTATTGGTGCAAGCGGTGCACGCCATGATCGAGTCAAACTGGAAACATAAGTGTGAACAAGACAAATCACAAAAGACTGAACAGTGCTAGACAATCCGAACTGCTAAGAGCTCTGTGAAGTCGTAGAGACAAATATAAGAATGGGGCTCAACAAAGATGGGGAGAGAGATAAGGGCAGCTGTGGTGAGTGAATTCTAATGGGTATTTGTGGTTGCTTTTGTGGCTGGTAAAAAAAAATAGAGAGTTTTATAATGGTGCTGATTTTTGTCCTGTAGTGAAAATATTTAAAACTCTGAATTATATGCTTTAGAGTGGTACATTTTTTCATATCAGAATTATATCTCAATGAAACTTTTCTCTTTTTTTGCACATTTTATTGGATATTTTATGTATTTATGTTTCAAATGTTATCCCCATCTCCAGCTTTCAAAACAGCATCCTTATTGGCTCCAAGTTTAAGTACTTGATATAAAGTCATTGTAATGACATGCAATTTATTGCTGTTCTACATTGGGCCTGGGTCATGATAGGTAGTATGAAGACTCTTCCTAAATGAGGTTGGTCCCATGAAGCTGCTCTCCACATTGCACCTTCAGGAAATCACACTGGCTCCCTGAAACAGAGAATCTACTTTAGTTGAATTTTCCTTCAGAATAGTGAACATAATGTCTTGGAAATAAGAGCCTCACACTCCTAGAATTTCCCAAGGAGCATGGCGTCTACTAAGAAATGTCTACATTTGAATTCAGACCCGTAAATTTCTTATCTTGCAAGAGTTTCCCAATTCCACACATGACCACCTTGAGCCAAATGCTCCTTGAAGCTCTAACACCCTACAAAGGACTCTTATAGGTGTCCTATACAGAGCACAGCAAGGCTTGAGGACCCATTGCAAGCATCAGTAACTCTTCGGTTCTTAAGTAAATAATCTGAAGTTTTTCCATTATTGTTTCATGTTGCATGAATAATAATAAAGAAATAAAACCTATGTTGGAGACTTACATTATAGTCTCACAACATATTTTTTTCCTCAAGAAAGTTTAAATCTTGGAGTAAGGCCAAAAGTGTTTCAACAGCTGCTCATTTGTAAAAATTACCCAGTGAATTGTGTCAGATGCTTGACCACTCTGAATCAGATGACTACAGAGATGGAAAATAGTGGAGATGGCCACCCTGGATTCATGTGGTGAAGAAATTAAACTACACAATCCAAACTTGCTATAAAAGTAGAAATGCATCCTTCAGATGAGTGTTACTTCCTGCTATACACATTTTTGTTATTATTACAAAGTGGCATGCCCTGATTAGTATACAACTTATTTTATCATCTTTAAACATAAGTAGGGTAGCACCCAAGTGGCTGAGACAGGAGGATTGCTGCACATTTGAGGTTTGACTGGGCTGCAAAGCAGAACGCAGAACAAAACCAGACTCCATGAACCTCCTTCCTTTATCTTTTTTTTAATTCCAGGGTCTAGGTTTTCGTACCGCTTTTGTCCTGTTTCTGGTTTGTTTCTTATTTTGCTGTTTTTCCTCCTAAAACACAACAGTTCAGGAGGGAGCTGGTTTGTGTCTGTTGTGGATTTTACTACTGCAAAAAAAAAGATTGATATTCGCTGAAAACATTAATACTCCTTGTTTGATTGCTTGAGACTTTTATAGCCAAGTTCTTCAGTAGGTGTGCTCTTAAACTTAACTTCAGAAGAAGAGAACTGGAAGAAAACAGTAATTAGAAGCTTAATGCAGTGCATCCCTTTTAAGAGTCTGCTAATAGTTATATTATTTTATATATCTACAGCTATGTCTTCGCTTTTGAGTTTATCGCAGATTCTTATTTAAAGCGTTACCTATGTGACTTGACTGAGCAGAACATAGACCATTAACTGAACACTAGGGTTGGCATCTGCGTCCTCTAGGTCTTCCATGTGCTTGAATCTTTAGATAGACCCACTTCAGGGGTGAAGTTCATCTGAGCAGCAAGGTTGTCTTAGCACTTGGGATAACTAATTCTTTAGGAAAGAAAAGTCCAGTCCATATACTGATGGTCCCTGTTTTTGTCACATATGTGGTAGGAAAACAGGAATGTTTACTTTAGTACATTGATTCTTGAGAGGACTGCCATGCGCACTTCTAACACACACACACACACACACACACACACACACACACAGCATGATGTAAAGATCTTAGAGTTTCAAATCTCTGAAGGTGGTCAGCCTTTCTCTTCTTGAAAAGACTTTGCAAAATGGTAGATTGCATTAAAGTTGTGGTGTTTCTTTTTTCTGATTAAAATTTCTAAAAAGGGGTTGTTAAACATTGGCCACGTGGTATACAACATTTTAGAAACTACAGAAAATACCCCTACTGTTGAATTAATGACCAATGTCTCTGTGCTCTGGTTCATGATTCTTTCCTCAGGAAAACGACCCTTGAAGGTGTATGAACTCCGGCTGCCAGCTGAACACCCTTGAGCAGCTGACAGACGACGCAGAGACCAGAAGAGAGGAAGACGTGGACGCACCAGAACCCAGAGCCGCGGACTTTGTGTTGGTTCTGGTTCCTTTCTGTGCTAGAGACCCCTAACCTCATCTGGGTAGCTGGCCTCTGGTGTGCATGAGCTGCTGCTCCACTCCATCCGCAGCAGGCAAGCCATTACGCATCTAATCAGAGCAGTATTTTAAGCTTGCTTACTCTCCAAGCAACATCTCTGCAAAAGCAAGCTAGTGAGAGACGCCTGCTCTGGACCCTAAAGAGTCTGGAGTCCTTCCCAGCGAATTGTCTCTCACCCTGCGGAGCACGCCAGCTCAATTACTGGAGAAAGAGGTTGGTCCTTGCCACCACCCTCCCCTTCTGTCTTCAGTAGGAGCGGAGAAGAGGAGATCCGCTCCAGTGCGCACCGGAGTGACCAAGTACAGCTGGCTACCAGGGCAGCGACCTGGAAGTGGGTCCTTTCCTCCTCCCGCGGCTACACCCGCCCTGTGCGCTTTGAGCACAGCGCTGGACTATCCCGGCAGGGCTCCCGGGTGACATCACTCCTGAAGATACTCGCACTCTGGTCCTTGCCTTTAAGAAGCCTCTATCCGTGTCTTTGTGGGTCTCTGAAGAGGGCTCCGAGCTTCCGAGCAGGACGCTGAGCAGCAACTGACCAGAGGAAGCAAAGGAGCAGGGTCCAGTGGAGGAGTACACGAGCTGGCGGCGACATGAAATTCAACGCTGCACACTACCTGCTGCCCCTGCTGCCAGCACTTGTCCTCAGCACCAGGTGAGTCCAGGAGCATGAGGCCCCAAGCCAGGAGGCTGCGCTCCTCTGGGGAGAGGCACCTCCCACTTAAGCAAGATGCTAGCTGAGTGATTAAGATTCAGAATCCTTGGATAGAGCAGAGACCGTCTATAGTTCCCCTAGTACCCTGGAAAAAGTACCAGGGTTGCTTTCTTTCAGGGACCAAGTGCTTCCCTTCAAAGAAAAAGGAACCTACCCATCCCCAACTCCGGCGGAGCCTGGTAGTCAGGAACAGTGAACAGGCAGAAGTAGGACAGCATAAAGAGGAAGTAGGGAGAGAAGGGAATTTTCCCCAGAGTGCGTGTTTACATTAGACCCCTCCTAGTAGTTAGGAAACTCAGGACCCCTGTGTTTCCTAATTCTAATAGTCAGGGAGTCAGAGAAAGCAGAAGGTGCTAAGACTTGTACATCATCCTAAACTCCTCCGGTGGAGGTGGCCTGACTGAGATCTTGAGTGGGCTCGGTGGCAGGTGACTTACTTTGGCTGTATTTTGAGCAGGCTTCAGATGTAAAGTTATAAGACAGTACTGAAGCAGAAAAGAACCTAGTTGGAAACAAACAATCAGGCACTGTGCTCCATCACTGGCCACTGATGAGAATTTCAGCCCCAGTACAGAGGACCTATTTTTAGTGGGGATTTCAAACGCGCTGACTGAGAAGTGCTTTGTGACTGCTGCTGGGGACCCAGTCTCAGAGGTGGTGATGGGTTTGCTTTCTTCTCCCACAAGCACAGCACAAGGGTGGCCTGTTTCAGTGCCTGGGACTGAATTTCTTCTGCATGCCTTGAGCACCCGACTGGCAGCAACCCCTTTCCCTTGGCCTCCATGAAATAAAATAACACACAGGGTGGGGGTTCTTTCAAATCCGCATGAATGGAGACAGTATCGGATTGTATAACTCACCGAAAACAAAGTAAAAATACACACAAGTGTACAAGATTCAGAGAGAGAAAAATGAAGCAGGCTTGCAAGTTCTTAAAAGTAAGACGATGAATTCCGGTTTCTGTTTCTAATTCCATGATTCTTCCAGGCCTGCCTAACCTAACTTTTCATACAGAAACTGTTCTACATAGCTCCAAATATTGATGGATTTGGTCTTTCCTTGAACTTAAAACCCAAGTGACTTTACCAGACTGAAATCAAACTCTAATTTTAGTTCCTCTAAAGACATGCTTATTATTTCAGTGTATTTTCTTATGTTTGTAGAAGGAATCCACATTGCTTCCCAGTATTCATAGGACTCTCCTAAGTAAAAAGCTCTTGAATAGCATGTTAAGTACTCACAGCCTAATAAAGTTTGTCTTTGGGTCCTGGCCATTTACTCTTATCTTCTGATTTAACAATGTCTTCTGCTTTCTCTTGAAGATAGGACATGTCTAAAGTTTATACGTACATATTCATTAAACAGTGACTGTTGGAACAAGGGAAACCCAAACCTTCAGTGGCTTGAAAGACAGTAAGAATCTCTTGAGCCCCTTAGTCCATTTGCTTTTTAAAGCAACCGTCATTTGAATAAGCAAGCGCTATAGTCTCCACCCACTGCTTGTTAGTTCTATAATGCAAGGGCAATCAGCTTTCCTGTCTATGAAAGTCTTCATTTCTACAGATACTTTCAATACTGAAAGTTAACACATTTATTAAAAAATGTTAAGTTCTTCTGAGTTGAAATTAGATACACACATTCTTCAGCATTAGTATTTTCATTTTGCCAAAGAAAATATACAAGATGGACTTAAAGTGAATTTCTATAATTATCAATCCATTTCCTTAGCTGTTCTGGGTCAGTATATTGCACGAGATCCTAAGTTGCCTTGTGATGGTGAACAGATTGAAAATAAACATGATGCTCTTAGTATGTCACTTGCTAGAAGAGAATGGACTTCATAGAAATCTCCCCTTTCAGTAATCAGAAGTTCTCATAGTTGTAAGACACTCATAAAGGTTAAAACCCAAACTGTAAAGCTCTGTCAAGACAGTTCGTCAGGATGGACCTGGCGTACTGTGGAGCAACGTGGTGTGCCTCAGTCACACCACCTGTGACAGGGTTTCCTGTTAGCTGACACTCTTGGTGGTTCTTTCTGTGAGGCGGTTGCATTTCACATGCTTACACCCTCGGTGACTAAATACACGTAGGATTACAATCGCCACTTGTTGACTCTAAAGTTCCTTCGAAAGTATGGGAAATGTGAAGCTGAAACTCTTGATATACAAGGACACACACTTGGCCACGTGTCTCTCTGTGTAGAGCTCCTCAGAGCTGCTTAATTCTTCTGCAAGAAGCCTGGTGTTCACCTCTCTCCTGAAGTAAAAGAATGACTCCCTTGAAACAGTTGCTGTACTTGAGGGAAGACAGTGCTTTAGAGTGATGTTCTGCTACAGGGGTGGCGATTCTCAGACAAGTCTGCCTTTTAAACAGGAAGGACTGACATCTGTCTCTTAAGTTTGCTCTCCCCTTTTCTTTATAACCAGTCATCACATAGACATCAGATAGATATCCCATGATCCCATGGTCATGAACAGTAGCAAAAATCCTGATTTAGACTTACTTCTTTTGTTCGGAAAGAAATCTGAATGTACACCTTTAACAACTGAAAAGCGCTTTCTTCCGTTTTCCTAGTGAACCCCATGGAGTTAAAAAAGAAAGAGGTTAATTTCCTGCGTTGTTTAGAAAGCACATAGAAGTTCAAAAACTATAGTCAAGCTAATGATTTGAAAATGTACCTAATACAAAGATCCATTTAACGTGTACACAAATGCTTGTGATCAAAGAACACTAATGCATGAGAAGGTTGAATAGCTTTGCAATAGAATGATTGTACTTTTCAAATAGTTTCATTCTGCAGGAGGACTAAATTGCTATTCCAAGGCAGTATGTCGAGTTCAGAAAGAGGACACATAGGGACTGAGAAAATGGGTGGAAGAACATTTCTCCCTGAAAAGGAACCATGGGGTGCTGGAGGAGGCTTGTGCTTTAGCTGCTAGACCTTAGTTCTCTTAGGGTCCATGCCCCTGATGCCTTTGGATTATGAACTTCCAAGTAGCTTGAGATGGAGTAACACATAGCAGGGAAGGAAGGAGTGAAAGCCTCCCAACATCTGATGGTTTCTATTAGGATGTTTGGTTACTGTCCTCCCAAAAGGACTCACCTGTGAGATCTCCTTGGGCCCTCGATCAGTAGTTATACCAGATGCTTGCATTTCCAGATGATACTATACACTATGATAGGTTCCCATTTCTTCTGTGCCTTATTCTAAACTTAAGATGAAGCCATTGTGAAGGTAAAGGGAAGAGAGGACAGGAAAACTACAAACTCAAGAACACACAAAAAGACTTTTAAGGAAATGCATTTGATGTAAGAAAGAGTCTCACTTTAACTGTGATGAAATGGTGAGAGGTACTATGAGTTTCCCACTTAGCTCCTTCACACACTAAGACTTGTATCATTCTGTAAATGAATCAGAGAAGTGTCTGTAACAGGAGTCTGTGAAAGAGAATGGATTTGCTTCTGAGGCTGCAGTTCCATCTCTAAAATCCTGTATCACTCTTTAAAGTGTCATTTTTTTAGAGAATCTTTGTAGATCACATTTCCTTATGACCAGTGGCAATGACAATTCAAATGTTTATATATTGACTGTGCAATTTCACCAAAGCAAAATATATATGATTGAAATTTGACTGTCCAACATGGAATCAAAAGATACCTGATATTTCTGAGGTGTTAAGTAACATTTCTTCATGTATGATTTGTGGGTTCAGATGTGTAACTGTTTCTGAATCACTGTTAGAATATTTGCTAAATGTCGGCTTAATAGACAAGGCTTGATTATTTAAGTCATCCAAATAATAGGTAGTATTTAAAAATGTCCTTGTACATTCATATAAGCAGATACGTTATGAATTTATATTCATTATTTTAGTATTGTCCGGGATGATTTTATTTACACACAATGAGAGTGCTGTCAGTCACTCAGCATCTGTGTCATTTGGCCAGTAAAGTAGATTAGTTATAACTACATATCTTCTACTGAGACATTCATACAAATTTACACATTGAATAAATGACAGCAATAGTTTTATATAAAGCTCCACGTGTAAATCAGGAGTCATGAAACCACACCATTTCAGAAATTTCAATTATATGCTTTCCACTGACTCAAGGTTAGAAGTATTTTATCTTCAGTCTCAACATCATGAAGATATTGCTCATCCTCAAGTGCAGATTTTTTTAATGAAGCAAGTATTACTAATCATATAACTAACCAAACAAAGTTAGTGTAGAGCCAGGACTAATACATGAAAAAAGTTTAGAGTATTCTGTGGAACAAAGAAAACCCTGTGACACTGTTTTCAACTCCTAGAAATGTTTTCATGAAATTCTTTTGTACTGAGAGAAAAATAAAGTAAACCTCACATGCAGATCAGTTGAATGGTCTCAAGTTAGCAAGACATTCCTTTTAACTAACAGGAAGAATGATAGAGAAAAGGAATCATAGGGACAGTGAATGTGGTTTGGCATCTGGACCCCTGGTCTCAAGATTGTTCTGCTGTCGCAGCATCTGGTAGGTTCTGTGTACATTGCTAAACATTATGAAAATTAGAGGTATTTACTTTAATCACGTAGAATGTGATTTAGCACAAAAGTGTATATGTACTTACTTGGGCTTCTATTTATGATGTAATACACATACAGTGTATACATTACATCAGATCAAAGCCAGAGCATGGGAGTTAATGAATAACTAAGATAGGTGGTTTGCACCTCATGGGTAGATATAGAAATTTGTCTGATTTCATTTTTTACTGTTTATTGATTTCATCATCCATTAGCATTATTTTAATTTTATAAACAGTCAAAAATTGTAGACAAATGTTACATGAAGAAATAGTTTATATTATAGAAAACATTTTTAAAAATAGTAATGGGAAAGAAGCTGACTTATTCCATGCCTGCTGCGTTCCTACTGTGACCAATGTTCAAGGCAGCTTTAGAGCTACAGTGCGCTTCTTAGTCTACATATATGATTCCTGAAATATAAATAGGTATGCTTAAAAGTAAACATGAAAAATTTATCCTTTTTCCAGACAATAAATCTCTTGAGTTTGTGTTTGTTTCCAAAAACATGTGTCATGTGTGTACACTATTGAACAGGAAGTCATGTGTGAGCAAGAGGAAGTAAAATGGAGAGATCATGTTAAGCCTATGACCGAGAGAAGACATTCACAAAAACTTATATGAGCTTTGTTCCATAAGTAAAGAGAACACAGAATTATTGACAGTAAATGACTCTTCTCAGACACAAAGTGAAGGTCAACCAAATGGTCAACATCTTCTATAAATGAATTCAAAACACTGAGAGATGTCATTAGACCAGGAGTGGGGTCTGCATTGCAGTTGTGTCTAATTTGTTTTCTGTTGCT
Source organism: Rattus norvegicus (assembly GCF_021556685.1). Classification (NCBI taxonomy): domain Eukaryota; kingdom Metazoa; phylum Chordata; class Mammalia; order Rodentia; family Muridae; genus Rattus; species Rattus norvegicus. The sequence goes on from NC_141534.1 coordinate 116,812,871, forward strand.
TTGGAGTGCTTTAATCCCTTCAAGTGTACTTTAAGAGTCTTCTGTTGGGAGACAAGCTGCAAATAAAGACTCTGTTTAGTTCAAACCTCTACATTTCACAAGAGGGAAAATTGAGGCTTAGAGTAAATGAGATTTCTCTAAGGCTTCAGAGTAAATTCTTTTAAGACAAACCCCAGAACTTCCTAAGGGGTTTCCTCTAGCATGTCAGTCTGCTCAACAAGTTTCTTTTCTTATCAGGAAACATAAGAACAACGTGTTCCTTCAATGCATTAGGAGGATCCTACTTACAGGGAAATATAAAACAATATAAAAAAGGGATATCTCCAACCACATGCAACTGTGAATCACAGAGGTTATAGGCAAAGGAAATTACAGCAAAGAAGAGCCCATTCCTTACTGTGTGCTCAGTTAATTTTAGAAATGAAAGCTGGCCCTAAACAACCCATGGTCATCTGTAGGTCTTAAAGGAGAGTTGTTAATGTTTTCAGTGCTGCACACAATTAACCTTGAAAGACATGCCTAAAGTGGTGACTGTTGACCCTTATGCTCTAATGTAAAGCATTGTTTTTGAAGCAATATTTTTATGATATCAAAATCTGATCATTGAAACTACTTTATACAAATGTACATCCTAGAAATTTGAGAAACTATTCCTCATGGGTTAAGTCTATAGCAGTAATATCAAGATTGATTAATTAAAATATATTTAAGTGTATCTTAATGTGTAGCATGTAGCTATACCCTGTCCTTTGGTAAATGCTAAGGTAGGTTTGCTTAGGTAACAAATCTGGTGTGCAGATTAACATATCTCAATGAGTAACATGACATTTAGCAAGTTATTAAAACTGAAAATAAATACATCTATCAAATTGACTTCAAAATTCTTGACCAGTACAGCCCAAATGACAAAATTATAGCCTAATTTATGTTAAAATTGTGCTCAGGGGGAAGAAATGGGCTTTGATAGGGATGTGAAATAAATATATCTGTTAGGCATACTGCACATGAGAGAGCTCCTGTAAAGAAAATATTGGACTCTAGATTCTCATCAGTGTTGATAATCAAATAACTAAAGATTATGGGCAGTGAGTCTCCCACCTTGACCTTCTTTTCATTTGTACATCTCTTGCTTTGAAAATCATGTGAGGACTTGGTACATTGCCACACCGGGCTTCAGCAGTCCAACTAAGTAAGATGTCAGTAAGGATTAATGAAGATTTTCTTCATGCCTCCTATGGGGACTGAACCTTTCTCTAGCCAAGATGAGGATGAGAATTCCTAATGTTCATAATCTTACTTAAGGTATCCTCCTAGGGTCAAGCACTTACTTACTAGTGATGGGGTCGATGGTAAAAGGAACCGTGATCTCTGCTCTATTATATAGAGTTAAATTCTAAAATTACAAAATCAGATTTAGAATCATGGGGATTTATAATGGCAAGTAACTTGTCTTTGCCACCTTCCTCTGGTCCATGGAAAGGTAATAGCAATGCCCCTCTCATAAAGTTGTCAAGAGGATTCATTATGATAATATATGCAAATCATAATGTCCAGCTGAGAGAAGTACAACTCAACACACAACCACCATTATTACATGATTAGATGTTTTGGCAAGGCGTATTCTACCAATGTGTTCTGCATTTTAGAAAGGGATCTTTAATAACAACCTTCTCTCACTACTATACACAAGGAAGCCAATCTTAATGGGAAAGAAGTTTAGAAGTTCAAGTCTATCTTGAACTGTGAAGACATTTCTTCCTTAGTTGTGAAGTAAACTATCTGGAGTACAGTACAGAGGCCAGTTATTTATCATCTTAACCAGTCCCATTTGGAAATACTAATTTAAATGTCCATTATTATCCTCAATTAAAAAGAAAGCAGGGTAATACTATCCAGTTTAGGTCTAAAAGCTCCAAATTCTGTTGTTAAAAGAGTATATTCTATTAATGTCACATCAATAACTTCGAGGAGAGTTCATTGTTCAAGCTCACCTGATAATGTCAGACCCACAGGAATATATCATCAGTGAGGAAAAGCAAACATACAGACAAGTCTAGACACAGTGAGGGCCCTGGAAGTGAGGGTCCTTGAAGTAGTTTCCTAGAGGCGAGGCCCTGTCTGTGTGTTATCAAATCATCCAGAAAAGTGTTGCACCAGAGAGCTTTTATAATGCTATGTGCATGGGAAAGAGAAGTTTGAATCAAAAGAAAAGTTCACAAACAGGGAATCTTTCTGCCTTAGTTCCTCTTTTCGCATGCTGAAGATCATTCCTTGCTGATCTTTGCAGTAACTAAGCCTTTGGCATTGGGTAGGAAATGGGGAAAAAAATCTCTGCATTACAAAAGAAACTAGAAGACGTGTGAAAAATTGAAGTGACATGTTGGCAAAAGGCAGATATGGTTGAAAGAGCCGGTTATTATTGAGAGTCTAGCTCTTTTTCTTTCTTCCACAGAGAGAAATGTGAGCTCATTTGACAAGTAAGTTCACAAGAAAAGTAGGGGAAATTGCTCTTTTCCTGACACTCTAGTTTGGAACGTTATAGAAATATCTTGAATCCTTGCTTTTTAATGTTCTGTACAGATCTTTATTTCAGCTGTTTACTTTATAGAATTGAGAATTGTGGACTACGGTCCAACCAGCATGACTGAAGATAAAGTCAGTCTCTGGAGTTGTCCCAAGTACTTACTTTCTATGACTTAACCCTTGTGGTTTAGCAATATTCACACTATGTATAATATATACCTAGAGTGAGCTAGACGTAGAGAGAATTTAAATTATGTGCCCATCTTCTTCCAGATAGACAGTACTTGGACCTCAATCTGTTGTTCTGAGACTCTATTAATAAAATCCCAACGCTATTTATAGAATCAAGTCTCCACATAAAGACACACATAGAACACAAACAAAATATGGAGGGAGGACAGTAAGCGGGATGTATAGGGGGCTACCCATATGGGGGAGGGGGAGGGGGAGGGGGAGGGGAGGGGATGGGGGCTTATGGACAGGAAACCGGGAAGGGGAATAACATTTGAAATGTAAGTAAAGAAATATATCTAATAAAAATTTTTAAATTAATAAATAGAAGCATTCTAATAGCATACCAATGGGAGCTGTAGAGACTGCTCAGTAGTTAAGAACAATTGATGTTCTTCCAGAGGATCAAGGTTTAATGTCCAACACCCATATGGCAGCTCATAACCCTTTATAACTCCAGTCTCAGGGTACCTAGTACTTTCTCCTGGGCTCAAGAGGACCAGGCATGCATAATCATATATTTGGGCAAAATGCCACATTAGAAAGAAATATACTCCTAATAAGAATGCTGAAACTAAATGTTCTCGTGAGATGGAAGGATGGGTGACATTAAAATATTCTTAAAATAGGTGAAAGAAATATGTTAGTTTGAAGACAGGACAAAATGAAGGTTTCATTAGAAATCCAAAAACTTCCAGGCAATTTCATCTTTCCTTTCCAGAAATGTATGTGTGCTTTGATGAATGTTTCTCAAAATATACTCTTCACTGTGTGAGAATGAGCATCTCCTGGGGTGAATCTGAAAGAGACAGATCCAAGCTCCTGTACTGGGCATATCAGATCAAGACTCTAAGGAGAGGGCAGTGGATTTCTCTCTCAATGTGAAACCTTCTGTAAATATGAAAATCTAGAAATCACAGCTTCCAAATTCAAAGCTCGGAACCCTTTGAGTTCATTGGCATTAATTAAAAGAGAAAATTGCCTTTCAAATCAGGGGACTTAGTTAGTCTGTGGCAAAAGTCGCACTGTTTATCTTGTATAAGCACATGGGACTTAGCACAATCAACAATATGGAGGCAGCAATACCCCAGACCTGCACATGCACCAGAACCATGTGCTTGTGTCTTCCTGACACAGACATCTGGATGTTCTTCTCAGGCACTTGTAATTTTACCCTACTGAGCACAATCTCATTCTGTCATCGACACAACTGGTTTTCATTCTGGGGAAAACATGTTTTCTGCAAGAATTTGCCGAATTAAATAGCAAGAGAAATCCTTCTTAACCTTTGTTTCTTATTATCCTTTCTCTCTGCAGTATTCATTTTTTCCTTTTGTGTTGAAATAAAATATTATAATGCTATAAATTATGTACTGATTATGCTCAACCAAGTTAATCCTCACAGTTAATCCCTGAGGTGATTCCTGATGTTGCCCTAGATTATAGGCAAGAAAGCTGCAGAACACAGGGACGGGATTGATCACTTTTATAGCCAGTCTTAGAGTCAATGGTAAATTCAAATCACAATGATATTGTTCTCATGTGCTTAAAGGGTGACTGTGATCCACGCTGGTTAACCAGTGGAATGACTTTACATTGAATTTTCATCATTTTATTATACTGTTTGTTCCCCCCCCCAAAAAAAAACGTGAAATAAAATAATAAGCTAAAATGGCTAAAGGATATAACTAATAAAGGAAGAAATAAAAATAGAGGTTTTTGCAATAGTTTCTACCATGCCTATTAAAATGGCAGAAGATTCTCTCCATAATGTTTATTTTACTCTATTTCTATTCCAAAAGAAATTGCTATATAATAGTAAAGACTAGCTTTTTCACAGGTGGCTTGTTTTGTTAAACTGACGATGATTGTAATGACCCCCTGTCTGAGTACAGATGCTGCCCTACATTAACCATGGGGTTTGTACAGGGCTGTGACTTTCATGTCTCCAATTCCTAAGTCCTGCTGGTGTGATTTTTGGCAGTGCTAAGAGTCAAGCAATAATTCTTAAAACAGCAAATTTTTTTGTTATTTGCTGTGTGTAATGATTTTCCGCTGAATTTCTCTAGGGTTCATGTATTTAATGCTTCTCCCATACTTCGTGGAATCCTTACCTTATAGATTAAGATGTTAAGTATCAGAGAAGTTAGTAAATTTAAGGTCACAAAATTAATAAAGAGCTGCAGTGTGAACCCATAATTTAATGGGCATAAGCAGCAAGGTTGGAGTGCCGAGATAATAATGGTTATCCATAAAATGTGTGTGATTTACATTCGTGGAAAATAAATCAGAAACAACGGGCTGATGGGAAATGTATGCAGACTGGTAGGAACAGGCACCAATGCCAAGACTCAGGACATACAGGGTTCAGTGTTTCTCCCATTTAGTAGGAGATTTCACCTTTTATCTCACACGTGTGGAAAGTAACAGATTTGTATATAGTTTAGCTCAATTTGAGCCTGAATACTCAACAACAATGTGCAAAACAACAATAGCAGTAATATTAATCTCAGCAAACATTATAGCTGCAAGATACACATGAAGAAGCCTAAGAACTCTGGAGTTGCACTTCTACTAATGCCCAGGAGATGGCATAGGAATGCATTATAGTCTTCTATGCTTGACTGATCCCATTATAGACTTGACACATTATTTCCAATGTTGATTTTTGTAAAGTTTGGTTCCAAATAAAAACTATTGACATGGACTGATGTACTGTATACACTCATATAATAAGCACAGTTGTATGCTTGAGGATGTTGCTTAGCGGTACAGTGTGGTCAAATTCCTGGATTCTATCCCCAATAACAGTCCCCACATAAAATAATACAGAATAAGCTATATATTATACAAAAGTAAAGTGTGTGTATGTGTGTCCGTCTGTCCGTCTCTCTCTCTCTCTCTCTCTCTCTCTCTCTCTCTCTCTCTCTCTCTCTCTCTGTGTGTGTGTGTGTGTGTGTATGTGTGTGTGTGTGTGTGTGTGTGTGTGTACCACATTCAATTTCTACTTTTTTGAGGCCATTTTTGTGATGTGTTAATCAGATTAATTCCATTACCATGTGGATCAGTTCCCATGTTTGCCTTCCTTCTTAAGGGGCAATGCGCATAAAAATTTAATACTGTGTCTTAGATTCATTACATCAAAGTATTTCTTAATGAGAGCCTTAAAGGGTAGTGGGAATCTTGTGAGGGGCATATCATACTTTTTTATATTTTAATTTTAATATTTCATGCACGGCCATATAGATTCACACTGCACACATTCACACATTCATACAGGAATTGGTAATGATCTCATCTTGTAGATGAGAGGACTGCCAATGGTGACAGCTGCATGGCACAAATGTCAGCTCTGAGTTCCACTTTTGTGATGTCAAATTTGCTTTGGATATAGACAATTGGTGAATAAAGAGACCAAATTGTTTCAGGGCCGAATGCTGTACCTCCAGTAAGAAGCAGAGACAAACTTATGGAGCACAGATCATTCTGGGTTTCATCATGGTAACTTCCTAGGTTCATATTTTAAGGTGAAACAAAGGTCTCTACTCTCCAGTATTAAACTGAACTGCACTATACATTGCTGGGTGTGTTTGGCAATCTGGCTTTGGTCATACATTTGTTTTCTATCCATTGATAAATTGAGGTCAGAACCTGCCTCTATTCTCTACCTAATTAATTGGTTAAAATACAGTTTGGTAAAGCTGTTAGCAAATCTCAACCTATAGTTGCTTTATATAATATATATTGTATACATTATATATATATTAATTTCTTTCTCATAAACTTCCATATGAAATATAGAAAATGAAGCATTAATTAGTTCTTCATGGTTGGAAAATGGGCAATCAAGTTGCTCTACAACTCCATGGGATTGAGATATTTATCTTGTCATCTATCCTTTTCCTTCCTATCAAATGTGTATACACATATACATTGTCCTTAAAATGATGGCAAGCACTCGTGATATCCCCTATCACCTCAGGGCCAAACTGCTATTCATTTAACAGGCACCATCCTTTAACACAAACTCATAGTGGGTACTGGCACACTTGGTGTTCCCATTTCCAGCCAAGCCCTTAAGATTCTACATGTGCCATTCAACAGTTTTCACTGTTGGCTTGGTGTTGGGTGGTTTTTCAACAATTTAAATAAAACATTTTTCCTAAGATTACTCAAGGCTTGGCTGTGGTATTCAGTGGCCTAGGTATATTACAAGTATTTTCAGTCTAAAGGAAAATTTTATCACAAGTCGAAGTCTCTGTGTGTGTGAGTGTGTGTATAATGTTTAATGTTTTATAAATTAAATATTTTAATTATAAATTGTTGAGTTAAAGATATTTAAATTAATTATTTAATAATTAACTGTTTTATTATTAAGCACTATATAGTGTTTAATGCCTCTGTTGATATAAAGGTAGATATATTAATATTTGCATACATGCATAAACATGCATTTCTGCTTTGTGTTTCTAATTGTAGGGGAATTTTTAAAGCATTTCTGGGCTCTTATAAGCTGTATGCTACAAGCAAAGGCCACAGAAGAATAGAATACATAGAATAGGTGGACCACAGAAGATCATTGAATTAATTCCATCGCCACCAAGTACACACTAAGTTCTGGGCAGAAATAAGTGAATTTTTCTTTCTGGACATCAGTAACCTTTGTGTCTCTGTGACCCTTCAGAGAATGAACATAGACAGTGGTTATCCCAGAGAAGGACAGAAAGGTGATGGACTGGGAAAATAAGAGTTTACCAACAGAATGTTAAGTGGAGGAACAAGCATGGTCTGAACTGAGGAAGTGTTTGATGTGTGCTAGAAATGTGCCTTGGGCGAGTACAGTCAGGATTGGCTGTGGGCTATAATAACAAGCTCAAATGGCTAGGGAATAGCGTAGTCTTATGGAGGCAGAATGTTTTAAAGATGAGTGGTGAGCACTGCCCTACTCATCAGACATGTACAGTATCACTGGTGTGGAATACAGAAAGGATGTTTCTCTTCTTTTTGTTCTGTCAATAAAAATGACAAACTGGCAGAGGCATACAGGGAATAAAACCATAAAGGCAGACAGAAAAGAGCTGTCTCTTATTCCTCATCCATAGAATAATAGAATGAGAAGAATGGTATGTTCTTTTATCCATCTTGCTATAACAAAGTTTCTGAAGCCAGACACGTTAAAAAGCAAAAACAATTTATTAGGTCATGATTTGGGGAGACTTTAACTTCAGCATTGTGCATCTGCAATGGTTCCTTTTCTGGTGAACTCTAACTGTGAATGACTTCTTGGAAAGTATGTGAACAAGATTTACATTCTCTTACTACATTTTAATGTCCTGAGTAACATGATCACTAGCTAAGAATGACTCATTGGGCCACTAAAGAATAACTTGACCATTGTTTGGCCTATAATAAGTAAATACATTAAAATAATATTTACTAAGAATCTACAAAGGCCAAAAAAGTCTAGGAAATAACTTTAATTGCCTGGGATCTGAGATTTAACCAAGACCCTTCATGAAGGGAGCAGCCATATGAAGAAAAGAGAATTCATTACTTTAGGGAATAAAGAAGAGAGATCCATGAGAGATACCACAGAAGCAAATGACTGTTAGATTTAGCTTCTCTCAAAGCTAAGAGGTCTTTCAGTGCACATTTTTGTTTGAGAAATAAAATCCTGGGAAAATGTCAACTTGTGTAAAGCCATTAAGATGAAGTCTTAGTAATGACAGTCCCCAATTGTCTATGGCTGTTATTGGTCTGACTGATAAGCAAGGAAAAACAACAGACCCCTACTTAAGGGCGGGTTTGCATCTGTGGTATAGTTTGAGATCAAAGTTTCATCAGAAGTGTTGTCTATGCAAGCTGGCCCTAGCAGAGGAGCCCGCCCACGCAGAAGGGGTCTAGCTCAGGCAAAGGCTTACCTAACAGAGGTGACCCACATGAGGCTAAATGTCAGTCTTTCATGTTACCAGTTATGCAGTCTTGGATGGTCTGTGGATGTTTATTTTAGTTGTATTGGAAAAATAACCAATTGAAGACCTGTTTCAAGGAATAACAAATATGTTTTAAAAAACCAACAACAAAACCACTTGTACTTTCTCGAAATAGTCTATGTTTATTTAGCATTGAATTATATGTGAATGCAAAATAAAAAATGATTTATTTGTAAAATTATTATTAGTAGTAGCAGTAGTAGCTCTGAATGTGTGTGTATGTATGTGTGTGTGTGTATGTATGTATGTATGTATGTATGTATGTATGTATGTATGTATGTGTATGTGTGTGAAGGAGAGGTGTATAGGACTCTGGAGGAGGTGGGAGGTCACACTGAGGTCAGCTCTTTTGTTTTCTACTGGGGTTCCAGGAATCAAGCTCAGGATATCAGGCCTGTGTAGCATGTGTTTTACCTGTTGAGCTGTCTCACTAGCCCCATCAAACTATTCATGTGAGATGTGTACAGATCTTACATAGACACAGTATGTAAAACTGTGTGACCATTCAAGACAAAAAAAACTTTGAGACCCTGCATGGGCTCTAAAGCATACTTATTGTCTGTTTTCTTCTTTGCTTTTTCCTCCTTTTCCTTCTCTTCTCTCTCCATCCTCTCCCATTCTCTTCTTCCTTCTTCCCTCTGGATCCTCTTCATCCTCCTTCTTTAAATTGCTTAGGTTATTCTCTGGCCTCAGCCTTCCTGGGATTGCCTGTTTGAATACCAGGATGTACTTCATCATTTGAATTTTAAAACAACAGTGTAATTGCCTCTGAATATCAGAAACTAAATTAATACATTTTCCATGAGGTTTTTTAATGACTTGGGAAACAGTAGGATTATTGTAAGGAAATGATTCTTTAAAAATGTCTTCCATATTTCATATGTATTACTAAACAAATATTCTTAATACATGAAAATAAAACTATTATAACACTTATGGAATGGCTATTCTCTTATTTAATTAGTTCATTAATTTAATTTATCTCTCCTAGTGCACAGTTAAGAGACTTGTATTAACTAGCTAGTTAATGACAGGATATGAACTTAAGCCAAGGACTGCAAAAACCTAACATTTAAGTTCCTTATCATTGGATTCATATATGTTAAATATCTTTCATTAGTTGAGAGAAAAAAATCTGACTTTCATATTTCCCCTGACACATCTAAAATCATAATTTTAGTGAATACAGGATACGATCCTAAAGACATCCTTTCTATCGGTGGTCAGTGAAAACTCTACCCCTTTCTTTCCTTTGAACAAGCATCTGGAAATGGACTAAATGAACTAAAGAAAATGTTTGTTGAATGTGTTTAATAGAGTTTTGAGTGTATTAAGTTGGTGATAGGAGCCTCAAGTGGATAGTGGATTTTATTAAGAACTTTTCTATTTAGTCCTCAGAGTATTTGGTTTTCTTCAATAGGTAGCTTCCTGCAGCAACTGCGGATGCCAGGAAATCTTACAAATGCTTTATTTTTATTTCATTTCTTTAGTTAATCACATTCCTCGGCTTTTAATTTTACTTCAGAAGCTACACATCTATGTGACTTTTTAGGCCCTAACAATAAAATCCCTACTATCAGGAAATCTTTAATTTTCGAGGAATTTGAATTAGAGGATTTTGGAGTCCTGAGTCCTCATAAGTGGGGAGTCTGGTAGAACAGCGGCTGTCAGATTGCAGTGGGATTATCACCAGCAGAATGAAATGAGTAGCACTTGCTACTCCACTCACTAGTGTACGACTGGAAATGGAATGGCCATCCACAGAAAGGGAAGGCAGATCAAACTTAGGCATAGGGATAGCTATGTCTGTGATTGGATTTGAACAGCATTATGAAGTTATCCCTGCAAGACAAACCAGGTGTGATGATGGAGTTTCTGCCAGAAGCAGCACATATATAAGGAGCTAGCAGCGTTTTTCAAATATGCCCTGCAGAGTGTGCAGAAAGTTAAGTTTCTGTAAGTTGCTGATTAACTGCAACAGAGCTCGTAACCCTGGAAAGGGAGTTGGAATATTGGCTCCTCAGTCTCTCTCACTTGCATTGTTCCTGCTTGTGCCTTACTCATCCATGTTGAGGTAAGTAGAATGAGTCTGTTTATATAAGAATTGGAATCTCGGCCAGACTAGGTTTAGGAAACCCTGATACTGCAGCTTGATGGCTGATAACTCAGAAAGTTAGGGGGGGGTTGTTTTGTTTTTTGTTTGTTTGTTTTTTGTCAATACAAAGCTCACTAGTAAACAATCCCCAAAGGATAATCTCCATCAGCAGAATAACAAACCCACCCATGGTAAACAGGAAAAATGATGGCATGCCAATGAGTTTATTGCATCCCACACTACCACACAGATTTCCATGCACTAGTTATTTCTTTCTGAGTGGAAAGACAGGCACACTGCTGAATGAATTTGCTCACTACTGTTAGGAAAAGAATAGAAAATAAATCTTTCAGTAATCATTAAGTTGACTTTTCTCAGGAAATCTGCCCAGGGAATATAGGTTCTTGATTGCTCATTCCCCATTTTCCTTACTGCAATCATTGGTGCAACACTGCAGAGAACATTGGGAAAGAAGCCATTGAAGGGCATCCTGCTCCCAGGGGAAAGGAACTAAGCCAGGGAGGCCTTTTTCTGGATAATTTCTTCCTCTTCCTCTTCCTCTTCCTCTTCCTCTTCCTCTTCCTCTTCCTCTTCCTCTTCTTCTTCTTCTTCTTCTTCTTCTTCTTCTTCTTCTTCTTCTTCTTCTTCTTCTTCTTCTTCTTCTTCTTCTTCTTCTTCTTCTCCTTCTCCTTCTCCTTCTTCATGTGTGGCTTTATCTTCCTGAGAAGAGACAAGACCAAGGTCATCTCTAACCCAGCTCAGAATACTGTGTTTAGAGCACATTCTGCAGTTATCAATATATTGGACCATATCTTCATTTTATGATCCAGAAAGAGAGATGAGTTAAATTGCTCTAAGACCAAGTATAGAAACAGCCTAGAGTCAGCAAGTCCCTAAGAACCAAATTGGAAAAGGTAAAGCACAGAAACTAACCCCTAAAGTAAGCTGAAATAAAGTCTATGGTTCAGTATTAACACTGAGGAAGGGGGTAAAATTATAGGGATGCTTGATGGTGCTATCACAGAGTCACTCCTTACTTTCTTAAAAAGAAATAGCCAGAGATACCCAAGTTATAATCAGGTCATAATAAAAGTAGCAATTGTTATTCTTAAAAAAAAAGACAAACAGCAGCAACAAACCTCAATTGGCCTTTTCACTGCCTAAAATCTTCACATAATTACTTTATTCTTTTAGCAAATATGTAAGATTCGCTTAATCGATTGGAAATTTAAATTCTTATACCACCTAAGTGATACATATAGGAGAGTTAGACATCTGCCTTTCTGTGAGCAGACTAAAGAAAAATCTAGGTTCTTTTCTGCAATCCTTGCAAGCTTGCCCTGGAAGTGAGAAAGTGCGTGGTCCTGAGGGGCAACCATTTGCACCTGTCCATTTTGAGGAGATAATTTGAATGATAGCTGGCTTGTCAACTTACATTTCTGCCTCCATCCAATGACAACAATTCTTCAATTCTTGTTTTTTCTTCTTCCTCTGTTGCTCTCTTTTTCCTTCCTTTCTTTATTCTTTTTTTCCTTCCTTCCTTCCTTCCTTCCTTTCTTTCATTTTGGGGTACTCTAGGCAAAAATTATGTACACATCCAATCTTGGTTGCATTGCTCACTTTGAAGAGGAGGCAGGCACTCTCCTCTATGTAGTCACCAAGTCCCTTGCTGGCGAAGATAAATGCGTGACCTAGGGATCAGGGAATTTTACCTAACCCCGGTTACCTGCTTACATCTAGTTACTTGGTTACATTACAGTACCTCTTAACACTTTGCACAGGAAGTGCCCCTCATAGGTTCCTGTGTGTTGAACTTACTCTTCAGCCTGTAGTGTTATTTTGGAAAGATTTTAAAATACTTTGGAATTGGGTGGTAGTTAGAGGAAGTGGACCTCTCAGGGTGTGTCTTATAAAAGGTATATCCATTTCAGACTCTTATTTGCCTCAGTTGTGTGAGGAACTCCAACAGTAAATGTCATACATTTTGTCTCATGTTCCCTTCCATTAATGTCAAGACTCCTCTGAAATCATGAGTCAAAATAAATCTTCTTCCTGCGAGTTGTTTCTTTTGGTCCTAGACACACCTAATAAGCATGTGCTGTCACCTCTATGTAGTCAGTAGCATCGATCTCAGCTTCAGTACCACAAAAACACCCATTGATAGAAACTCTGGCAAGAACCGTTTTCCCAAGTAATAAGTAATGAATTACTAATTGTAAATGAACATTCTAGAGGAACCATCTTTCCTAGCTTGAGAAATGCAATTTGGTGTTTTCCTTTCTGTAACTTTAGTCTTCCACAACCTTCCCTTCATGTTCTTTCATCATATCTACTCCATTATCCATTCTTAGCCCTAATTTCTCCAGCAGAATCCTGTTTTTCTCCCACTTTCTCCAAGGCAGTCTGTCTACTGTCATATTTTGTTTGTTTTTAGCTGACTGCATTTGATTAGTGTTTCCTGTATGAGGACAGGTAAGCTGGTTATTTACTTGAATGGACACAATGCATTGGTAATGTACCAGGCAGGCACATGACTCCACCTCCCTCATCAATCATTAACTGTCTAGAGCTCCTCAAGCAGGGGTGAGGCTTTATAAGCCATGGTGGGATACTGACAAATCCTGCTTTGTCAAAGTCTCATGCAGTTAGCCACTGTGGCTGTGAGTTCATGAGCCATAGCAAAACAAGGCCATAGCCATATCATGCCCCCCAGGCAGCTGTTTACAGCACTTTTTTGCGTCCTCTAGACCTTAAACTCTCTGCTCTCCCCCCCCTTCAATGTTGCTGAGCATTTAAGGGGAGATATACACACACTCTGTAGAGCTAAGCAATCAAAAATCAATTTTTTTAATGCTTAGTCCGCATTAACTCCAACTCACTACAAAAAGAAATATAACCATGTATAAAGATAGGTCAATATAATATTAAACCCTCTTCTAGGAGAATGTTCCATACATGGACTTTTAACTTGGTCTATTGTACCAGGTATATGAACCCCTGTCATGCTATTATTGCACCAGAAGTCACATCTTTCTCATTAAATTGGTAATGTAGCTTATACAATTGGTAGCGGAGTGACAGCATTGATTACTTTTCTCTTGATGAAGCCTGCATAACATCTCCCTTCACTGTAGAAGCTCAGTAGTAAGGACAGCGTTCCAGCCAGATTCCTCTGTGTCCTCTATCCAAAGTGTGAAGAACATTCAGCAATAGGGTCTCAGAGCTTGTTCTGGTGGGTCACCAGAGCGAAGGCAATGGTCTGTTATACTTTTAGGGTAGTCTCTGGAACTATGCTTCATGAGAACATAACCTACCCTTGGCACCATGATTCTGTGTAATAATCAGTGGTTTGGGCAAGAGGTATTATCCATCCATACATTTTAGTTAACTTCCAAAATAGCAGAATTCCATATGTTTTTTGTCATTTATATTTGCTTTTGTTTAATTTCTCCATCCTCTCATTTTGACCATTCCCCAGAATTGTCCCTGCTTAAACCTTTGCACTCCCAACATTGCTCTCTCTCTACTTATCTCGCATGAGTTCTATTGTACAAGTCTGCAATTGAATCCATCTCATAGTGTCTAAACATCCATGTAGACAAGATGGTCTCCTGCCCACATCACTGAAATGACACCCATAAAATTACTCAGTCTTACCTTGTTTTGAAAAATTGGGGATACATCCTAATAATGCTTTGTCCTCAAAAATCTAATGTTTGGCTTTCCAACTGAAACATAATACATTAATAATACTTCTATTTTGGTCAGAATGTCTTTTAGGACAAAAGCTTGATGTTTGGTATTTTCTCCATGTACGTGCGCACGCACGCACGCGCGCGTGTGCGTGTGTGTGTGTGTGTGTGTGTGTGTGTACTCGTGTATGTATGTGCTCTCACACATGTTTATGTCCATGTTTGTGTTCCTATATACAATAGGAATGGAGTTTCTGGATTATAGTGATGGTGTGGTTCTTGAATCTGCCATTTGACATAGTTCATTTTCTAAAGAACTAGGAAAACCTATACAACTTTTCATGATTGCAAAAGTCAGGCATTTGTGTTTGCTTGATAGGAAGTCAGCTGATTCCCAAGTTTTAGGAAGTAAGAGTGCTCAGATTCAAGGGCAGGGCACGATGATATCAAGGGGAGAGAAGTACTCTGTCATTCTTCCTCCTTCTGTAATATCTGATCTGTCAGAATATTGAATAATGACTGTCCTTAATGGGAGCGCCAGCTGCTTTACTGTGCTCACTGGCTGCACACATCTTCATGCACATCTTGAAATACTGTATTGCACACTGTCAGGACATCCATAATGCAGTTCACTTGGCACACAGACATAAGCACTGCATATACCATGTTTTAGTGGGCAATGGAACTACCTCTCTCTAAAGTCCCTGAAGAGAACAGTCAAACCAAAAAATAAGAATCTGTCATAAGTACATCTCTCTAAAACATACCTCCATCTCTCAGACCTCAACAAGAATCTATTAAATGATGGTCCTAGTGGGCACAAAGAGAAATGCATTATGGTGGGATTTGTAGAAAATTTAAATAGATGGATTCCATATATGCCTATCAATAATATTTAAAGGATCTTTAAGGAAATGCATTCGGTAAAAGTTGAGACAGCAATGTTAAAGAAGCCACTTTCCAGTAACTGTGGGTTTGAATTTCATGGAGGAAGGACTGATTTAATAGGTAACAGTTAATAAATTGCCCTTTGCTCCCAATTTTCTTCTAAGAGGTTGTACAATACCCTAATTTTCCACTAATAAAAAAACCTTTGACAAATAAATTATTACTTTTGTTCTGAATGAGCCATCCCTAATTTGCTTCAGGTTTGAAAATGAATTTTTAAAGGATCTAATATTTTAGGACTATGTAACAGGATAGGGTTGTTTTTCTTTCCTAATACTTATTTCTAGTAAACAAACTGGAATACCTGACAGGAATATGCACCCGAAACTGTTATAAATGTATCAAAAGTAGAGTGTACATTCTGATACAGAAGAAAAGACTAATCCAGAAATGTCTATTCAAAACTAATACACATATGTCATATATTTTAATGAAATATATACATATAAGATGTATATTACATTATGTTACGATATTGAATAATCCCTCTTACAGATTGCTAGTCTGTTTGCAACCTGCATTACCCAAGGTTTTCAGGGCTGCAGTGTGCTGAGGAGCAGCAATGCTGGGCCCAGCATCTATATGGTTAACTCTAGAGAGGAGGCCACAACACATTTCAATTACTCAGCAGCCGGCTTATGGATTTAAATACATATGTGAGTGAGTACTGTGACTGCTGTAACATTTTAGGAAAGTAGACTTGTCTACAGCAAGGCACTTGTAGATAATGACAGCAGAATGCTAAAATGAAGCCGAGCATAGAATTTCTATGGCAATGTTAAAAAAATACTTTCCAAGGTTAAAGAAAGAAAAACTTGCTATGAGCTATGAAAACATATAGTCCACCTTCTTCATTAATCATGCCATCACTGTCCACCTCGCTCTTCACCTAAAAAGCCTGCTGCCATGGAAGCCTCCACACGTGGTTTAATTAAGAGGAAATATATTTGGAATTAGAAGTTTAATAACTCTGCTCCAGAGAAGCAGATCACAAAGAGCTAACAGCTGCTTGGCCATTCAAAGCAGATGGCTTGTTTCTTTATCTATTCAGGTTTCCCTTTCTGAAAAGACTCATCCTCTGCATACCGGAAGAGCTCATGCCATCAGGAATGCTGAATGACGAGACAGTTTTTGTTTGTTTGTTTTTGTATTTAACTGAAACCCAAGAAGTTACATAACGCAGAGGACCTGTTTGCAAGAGCTTAATATTTGCACTAACTTGCCAGGAGGCTTCCTCACTGGTGAACTTAGATGGCAACAGGGATATGCGAGTACTGTGCAGAGACCACCAAAGAAGCACCGTGGTAAAAAGATGCAGAACCTGAGGCCCATATCTTTAAGATTCCATCACGGCATATGACAGCCTTAGTCAGGCCACTAAGTTTCAAGTCTCTCTTAGAGTGCTGAACTGCCATTTTGTTGGTGTTCTCTTCTGAGCCAACGCACTGCTTCACATATCGAATAATTACAGGATTATATGGTGGAAAGACAGGCCTATCGCTGTGGAGTCTGCACTTGCCATTCTCTGACGTCTGAGTGAGGAGCACTTCTTCGGTGCTCCCATGTCCTTTGTGGATGGTGTCTCTTCTCACGGGCTTCTTAGTACTTACAAAGCTTGTGTCAAAAGCCTGACCTACTCACCAAAGTAACTACTTCTAAGGTGATACGCATGTCATTACCAATCCTGATAATTCTACATTGGCTTTCAAAGAAGCAGCAAGGCAGTGGTCACACACACAGCTTTTCATTGGACAATGAGAAGCCTCTTGGCTGTTAACTACATTTCAGGTATTCATGTTACTGACAATGACTGGGATGGCTTCAAATATTTGTATTTTAAAGTGCATTCACATTTATGACTTAGATAATTAAACGTCATTGAAAAGACTTTCTACCCCCAATTTTTACAATCAGATGCACACTAACTAGCATGTCCTATCTTGTTCCTATTAATCATATGGTAACATTGTAGGTTTTTTCCTAAGATTATTTTATTTGTATTTATGTGCATGTGTGTACATGGATATAGGCAGTATAAACACAGTCATATACATGACTACAGAGGCCAGAAGAAGCATTTGATGCACTGGAGATGGAGTTTCAGATGCTTGGAAGATGGCAAATTCGAGTCCTCTGGAATAATGACTGTCTTACTTGCTAAACCTTCTCTCTAGTGCACCATATAATAATCTTAAAAGGAAATAATACTTCACTGATTTATATTTGATATTTAACATTCATTTCATATCATGGTATCTAAGATATTATCCTGTATAAGTTATTGCAGGATAAATTATGTTACCATTTTTCTACAATATTCTTTTGTTATAAGTTGCCTTTTAATTGTTTCTGATTTTAAGAAATGCTCATGTTCCTTACGTCCTATCTTCCTATATATGCTTAATATTGTACTTTCTTGTGAACTGCAGAGTTGAAATGAGTAACTTTATTTAAAGTCAAGTTTAATTTTTCAAAAGCAACGTGTATGGTTTTACTAAGCAGGATGGAAATCACATTGAATATGCTTTTGGCATTTTATATACTAAATATATGTGTAGATTTTTAGATGCTCTAGGAGAATAGATCAATCCACACTTATTCAGTTGGAAGTAGGGTTTTAAATTATCTGAAGTAAAATGTCCTAATTACAAATTCCGGTGACCTGGAGACATTGGCAAAGTTTTCATTTTCGTCAAATTGTTTGTTTAGATTGGCAACTGAGCTCTAGTAAACAGTACTCACAGTCACGTGAAAACATTCCAGAGGACTCCAAGTAAAACATTTTAATTAAGTCTTTCCCCCTCAACTCTCTGAATAGGTCCAGTGTTAATGATCTTACCATTTATGATAAGCCTACATCATGGCTTTGGAATGGATTCACTGTTTTCAACAAGAATCATAGCTTTCAGGGAAATCTTATGTCCTTGGGCATCAGAATACAAAATATTAGATAAAAGTAAAAAGTTTTAATCACATATTTGTACCAAATAATGCAATGTAAAGTATCTTAATGCAGTTTGGTTGTGTCAAGTCTACCTTTTTTTCTTTTTAAAAGGGATTCATTTTATTTTTAACGAAGAATACATGAATGTGTCTATGTGTGGGTCAGTGCACATGTAAGCGCAGGTTCTCACACAGTCCCATAGAAAGGTCTGGTCTCCTGGAGTTGGAGTCACAGGTAGTTGTGAACCACTTGACATAGGTGTTAGGAACTGAACCTGGGCATTCTGCAAGAATAGTAGACAGACTTAACCCTCTTTTTTTATTTTTCACTAGATATATTTCTTTACTTACATTTCAAACATTATTCCCCTTCCCGGTTTCCTGACCATAGCCCCCATTCCCTCCCCTACCCCTCCCCATATGGGTATTCCCCCTATACATCCCCCTTGTTGCCCCCCATATTCCCCTGCACTGGGGGTCCAACCTTGACAGGACCAAGAACTTCCCCTTCCACTGGTGCCCCAACAAGGCTATTCTCTGCTACATATACATTTGGAGCCCTGGGTCAGTCCATGTATAGTCTTTCTGTAGTGGTTTAGTCCTTGGAAGCTCTGGTTGTTTGGCATTGTTGTTTTTGTGGGGTTGCAAGCTCCTTCAACTCTTTCAATACTTCCTCTAATTCCCCCCAAGGGGTCCTGTTCTCAGTTCAGTGGTTTGCTGCTAGCATTGACCTCTGTATTTGACATGCTCTGGATGTGTCTCTCAGGAGAGATCTATATCTGGTCCCTTTCAGCATGCATTTTCTAGCTTCATCAATCTTATCTAGTTTTGGTGGATATATATGTGTGTATATATATATATATATATATGTATACACACACACATACACACACACACACACACACACACACACACACACACACACACACATATATATATATATATAGGCCACATGCATGTCAGGCTCTGAATGGCCATTCCTTGAGTCGTTGATAAAAACTTTGGTGTCGGGCCTCCTTGAATGTCCCGGAGTTAGGTGTGGCTCTACAACATTGAACAATGAACAGTGAGGCTTCCTCCACTACCGCATATATGAATCTGAATTTAATTTTCCTTAAGCACAGCTGCTGTCCAGAGCCTGACTTAAAATAAGAGTCTACTGTTGAAGTTGATTTACTTGGATGCTAGAAACATTTCTGAATCCAAGCTGGCCAGTTCTGTCATTTCCTACCAAACAATGAGAATGCTAAAGCTACGTGTCATCACAAAAAATTTTATTAAAACACTTTTAAGGAAAATAGTTCATGCACACATAATACAGTGTGACCCTTGGTCCACAGCACCAATGTAAGAATGCACAGTCCACCTAGATAGATGGCAGGTCCCTGTGGTACCTGAAGCTGCTGAGAAGCATGATGCTAGTAAGGATTTTCTTTATTGACAAATGATCTTCTTTAGGAAGAGTCCATTCTATTGACACTGAGCCATCGAATTGAAAAAGTCGTTTTTCTTCTTTCTAATTAGGAGCCCAAATCTCTTAGAAGGAGTATAGATAATACCATCAACCCTTTACCTAATGTCCATGACTCTGAGAAACATGATTTTTGTCAATCAGAAACTGCACTGTCAGAATTCAGATGATACCTTGTCTTTTATTCCTGAGCATCTGAAATGGAAGCAGTGCATATCACAGTCCTAAGAGAGTGGAATACCCCTTAGTTATGAGGTGCTTAATGGAAGACGTGCAAATGGAAAGGTCAGGGTTAGATCAATGAGGAATGAGAGGATAATCCAGTTCAACACTGTGCCATCTTAGAACCATTTTGAAACCTTAGATCTTGCTTGACTACAAGCACATTCATTTGGAGCCTGTAGTTTACAAGGCTTATCTGAAGGGCCCAGGGTCATGAGACACTTACAAGGGAAATATTCCCAAGGAGCTGGAAGTTTTTTGGTTGTCTTTGTACATTCTTCCTCTGTTTGAGTTCAGAATCTGTACCTCTGTCTTCTAGGACATTCCTCTGACTAGGAAATTGTGATGGAAAGGAGCTGACAAAACCCTTGTCCACTCACAAGTCATGTGATTGGTTCACTGTGGTAAACAATGTCATTTCAGGATTATATAAATGTGGATCAACAATCACCTGCTATGGTCTTTACCCATGCTTTCTTCTTTCAGAAATCCATGTCAAGCCAGTATCTAGAATGAAACTGTCTGAAAACAACAAAATTAATAGTGCATGGAATTGTGTCTCTGTAATTCTCAAAGCTAAATATATTTGAAGCAAAATTTACATATAATACTAATACCTAAACAAGGAGTTGAGAGACTTGGCATCAAAAATCCCATGTTATAAAAGGAAGAAATGATAAACACCCATTTGATCAAAGCCTGAGTGTTTGGTCTCAGAGCTACAAGTGAAAGTAACTCAAGCTTCAAGAAAGAAGGACTGGAATATTCCATATCTACTAATGGAATATATAAAGTTCTTCGTGCATACATTCTGATAGTGATAAATAGATGATAGATTGATGATGATAGATAGATGGTAGACAGATGATAGATACATAGATGGTATTGATTATAGATAGAAAGATAGATAGATAGATAGATAGATAGATAGATAGATAGATAGATAGATAGATAGGCAAATAAAAAGTGGCAGAGCAAAGCAGCAAAGTAATAGGATATATGTCACGGTCTTTGAATACTGCAAATTTATCTAGTTGTAAGCATTATCAGCTACAGTTTTCATTTGTTAATTTTATATTGTTAAGATGTGTTTAAAGCAAAGCAAAACAATAACAGGAAATTACATGATTTGGTAAGAACAATGAGTAAAACACAAGGACTAAAATCCACCAGAAAGTAAAGTGACAGATGCCAAATAAGTAAAGCATGGTTATCTTTCAAAGAACCATAGAGTGATGGCACTGCACACCACTGAGAAAATTAAATAAAATTACACAAGGCAACACAACCTGCTGGGAAGGGTACAGGAAAGACAGATCATGTGACCATCACTGGCATGAATGTTATGAGATCACTTTTCAGAAATATTGGTTTTTATTTCTTAAAAAAGTAATCTGGGCAATTATCTACATTATAACTCAGAAATTTTGCAATTTCATTCTTGGGAATATTTTACATTATTTAGAGCACACTAACCGAAACCCTCCATTTTGTCGTTCACATACATTCAATCTAAAATATTCTTAAGTTAAAATAATCCTCAACAATCATTGAGTGAATACAAAAAGAAAAGTCATGTAATGGAATAGAAAGAAACTATGGTGGAGACTTGTGATTTGGGTACCACTCCAGGGAATTATGTTGACTAAAATGGACAGTGTCTGCGTTTAGGGATTCGTATTCAATGGTAGATGGTTTACTTACCTATAGGAAGTCAAAGAAAGAGACCTATACAGAGAACTGGTACAAGGCTTACTTTGCAAGTTTTCCTCAGCTATGGAAAAAATGACATTATACATACTGTATCACATCTATCATTTGCCATTGCTTTTGTTCTTTACTAGCATGGTCCTGGTCAGTAGCCCAAGGTCTCTCTATTCTTCTTCACTGTCTCCCCCTCTATTTCTCTATGTTTACAGAAGACGGATGATATTTTAGAAACCTGTCACTCATTATATTTGAATTGATCTACTTCTTTTGGTTTCCCAAAATAATTGTTTGGCGATGGCTTCTCCACTTCTGGAAGGAATCTAAATTTAATAAATCAATTAAACATCAATTATTCATTTCTGTGACCATTGACTCTCAGAGAGAAGCTAGCTCACACTGCATGTTGCCTGAAACTGACATACCATTCTCTGCTCAAGCTAAATACATTCAATTATCATCCAGATGTCACCCAGAGACTCAGATAAACTAGTTTCATGTACTTAGGGTTTAAGATAATTCTATCTATGTTTAATCTAAATCTAATTTTCTAATCAAATGTTTTTGGGTGAAAATATTATTGAAAGCAACATATGAAGAATTAATTATAGCTCTTCACTTTGGTTATATTTGACCAAAAATTGATACTTTTATCTTTATTTGTCTATTTTATATATGGTTTGGTTGAAGCTTATCATACTTAAAGAACACTCAAGAAGAAAATCATACTTTGTGACACTTATTATGAATAATTAAATGCTCGAGATAAACCTGGGATTCATTCATGTTCAAAGTCTTATAAAAATGAAGTATACATTTCTATTTCCATGAGTTTTCAACACTGACATCCAGCCAGAAATCTCATGTGCACAAGAAGAAGAAGCCAGTGTATCTAAGAGCCCACTGCTGCTGTCCCATCAAAGTGATGAGACTGATATAGGTACTTGTCTTGGGTATGAGCTTCTGCTTTGCACTCTGTGGTCTTAGATGTGCTTTCTTCTTCTAACTGGCTGGACATGGGGAGCTGTGCTAGTTTGAATAAGATGGCTCCATTGGCTCCTGTATCCAATATACACATGCTTAGTCACCAGGGAGTAGAATTCTCTGGGAAGATTAGAAGGATTAGGAGGCATGGTCTTGATAGAGGAAGTGTATCACTGTGGGTGGAATTTGAGGTTGCCAAAACCCACACCAGGCCCAGGCCCAGGCCCACTTTCTCCTGCACCATGCCTTCTATGCCTGCTGCCATGTCTTTCCACCTTCATGGAAATGGACTAACCTCTGAGGCTCTAAGCAAGTCCCCAGTTAAATTTTAAACTCTTGTAAGAGTTGCCTTGGTCATGGTATCTCTTCATAGCAATAGAACACTGATGAAAACAAATGTCAATTTAGTGTCACTGGCAATGGCTGAACTCTATTGACCCTGGGTGGTGTTTCTCCCTATGTTATTTAAGGAATTAAAATCAGAGACAGCCCTTCCTTATGACTTAGGACCTTAAAGTTCTAAGTTAATTTTCAAAGAGAAATATTAGGCTAAACTATTACAGTTAAGAAATATATTCTGAAAGTTTGACTCTTCTTTATTCCTGTGGCTTAGCTTCATGGGACACTGTTAGGAAAACATACAGTAAATAGTCAAGGCTTAGTTCATCATCCTGTGAGAACATACATCATTAGAACTTCAAATGGAAGGAAAGGGGGCATTGATAATTATATTAGTTAAATTACTTTTAGTTATCAAAATATTTCCAATTTCAAGTTTAAGTTTAAAACGATAACCACTTCTGAACAAATAGCATATTTTATAATTTTCTTTTTAAAATAGACTAATTTTTAATGTGGGGTGTGTGTGTGTGTGTGTGTGTGTGTGTGTGTGTGTGTGTGTGTGTGTGTGTGCCTGAAGTGAGAGTCAGATTGCTGGAGCTGAAGGTAAAGACAGTGGTGGGCAACTGGACAAGGATACTGGGAATTAAACTCCGGTTCCCTGAAGCTAGAAATCTTGATCTCTGAGCCATCTCTCCAACTCTGTATTTGGGGATATTTTTAATGTTTGACTGTATAATTGGTCGGTTTTCAGTATGTTACTGTACTACTACTGAATTAGAATGTTACAGCTAGTATGTTTGTGTATGCTTATGTGTTTTTTCCCTTCTACTAATTGCAGATCTGCCTGAGCAACTTTCCCTTTCTCCCAGACTTCAATTTGTAGATATCTTCTGGGAAGTTCTCTGTGTTCTTGGACATACTCTCTGGTCTATAGTTCTGCCTTCCTTCCCACGCAGAAATGCACACAATCCACACTCAACCCAGCCTTGAGAAAAACAGACCTTATCCGGGCACGTCCTTCTTTCCTTATAAAGTGGGTCGCTCAGAAGCTCTGCTTTTGGTTCCTTGCCTCATTTCCGCCGCAATTTTTTCATCTCCTTGAAAGCTCTAAAAGTTTCCCAGAGAAGAGTCTTAAAAAAAACTTTCAAACACAAATCTCAGAGTACAAATGGAACTGAATAGGCAGCAGTTTTTAATTGGTCAGCCATGGAGGATTTGGGTTTGTGTCTATAGAGATTAGCGCAGGATTTCACAGATTGACCCCGCTGGGCTTCCGTTCCTGGCTGCATGTCTTTGCTGAGATCTCTCTGACTGCTATTGAGGATATGTCTCAGCCTGACGTTCTTACTAGGTGCAGGCGTTCTGCTTTTGTTGACAAAATAGAAAAGCTTCCTTTCATAAAACCTCAAGGCTAATTGAAAACTGGAAAAAAAATCTTTATAGTCAAAACCAGTTTACTCACTTTGTTCCAAGTGGGTATTACTGGCTTCAAAAGACAAGAATGGACTTTAAATGAGGGAAGTAATTCCCATGGAAGATACACTGGCTTGTGGCATACACTGATTTCTTTAATATAGGGATCTTTATAATAGATATACTATATGTACATGACCTTTAATGAAAGAATAAATATATAGAAACTACCAAGTTAATTTAGCCAATAAAGAACGTGTGAAAAAGAACATAATTCCTTAACCATCTTTTGTAAACTGCTTGCATAAACCTGGTGACATACACAGGTTTAGATGCTGATTATAACCAGAGGGAACTGAGACAGATATGACCTACTTGAAGACAAACCCATTCACTAGTCCTCATTAGAATACTGCACCGAGTCACCTCTGCCTCAGAAGTCTTCTGAGAAGTTTCACTCACAGTTCAAGCACTGGCACAGACAAAAACCCCACAAAGCCTTTCTGCTCATATCGTCATATCTACTTAAAAATTGTCAGTAAAACTTGACTGCCATAAGGACATACGGTGAAATAGCTTCTCAGTAAGATGTGTATCTTTTCCCTACTGAGATTAATTTTCTATAGTTCGATCTCAAGGGTCACTTGAAGATGCCTATGTTAAAAGATACTTCTCCTACTGCCCCAGGATTGCATGGTTGGGAGGCAGATGAACTTGTAAGGCATGAGACCTTGAGACTTATCCTTGGAAGGACATAGTGGGACTCAGCCACTTTCTTCTTTTCTCCTCTGCTTCTGGCCATGAAATGAGTGCATTTGCTTCTCCTTGGACTCTTTGAATTCCTGCTGCACCCAAAGCCGGATTCCAGACTAAGAGTCCTGAAACTCCTAACCAAGACAACTCCATTCTTTAATAAGTCACTAAGTTATCTGTTCAGTAAAGGGAAGATGACAAGCATTGATATCTGTAACAGGGAATTGTTTGCTAGAATACTGGAGTGTCAGAGTTAACCTGCAGATACATGGAATATTGTAGAATCACCATAAATCCATTCTTCTCCCTGACCATTTGTGCTGAGATGTCTGGGCCCGCCCTGCTTATCGGAAAACACAACATGTTCATTTCACAATCCGTGGGATACATTCCCATCTAATGTAATCTAATTCCCATTGTATTTGTTTTTAAATATAATTTTGTGAGGTTTGCATCTTTAACACACATAAGATTGTTTTCAACGTAAAGTCTTTATTCACAAGAGCTGGCAAGATAACAGGTACACTGTAGCTAGCCAATAATTAGAATTGCAGAATGAAAGCATGTGTCAGGCTCTGTCCCCATCTGAATTCTTAGTTTTGAGTTCAAATTTTTGGTCTCAACCATGTAGCCTTGAACTCATCGTGCATTTCTTTTTAAGGAGCTGAGCTGTGGATGCTAATCAAGGTCATCCTGAAAGTTATATGGTCTGAAGTATGTGCCATAAAACAGCTAAAGCATCTATGGTTAGGGACTTCTGAGAAAGTGGTCAGATTATTTTATAAACACACACACACACACACACACACACACACACACACACACACACACACAGTTATTATCCACCATTGTGAAGGCATACTATTTCTGTCAACTTCTTGCTCCCCTCAACAAGCTTAACACATATCTCTCTAGGGTCAGCCATAGGTAGGTATATGGCTTTATTTTCCTAGTACTAAATTATATGTAAATAAAATCATTAAATTTCTCAAAACTCACTGGTAATTGTCTAACAGCTTCCACAAATTATTTTAAAAAATGTTTAGACATAGCTTATAATGCCAAACAAATTATTAAATATTAACTACGAAGACTACTTACCTATGTAAATTCAACTTCTAAAGCCGCATTTGATTGAATGTACATGTGATATGTTGTTGCAGGCAGTCCACTAGCATCTCTACTTTCCTGTATAATAGTAATCGCATTTAAGCTTCTCTAGGTTATAGGTAGCTAAAGTTGAAGAAATAACACTTTGGCAACAAATAAAAGAAGACATGGTTTGTAGTTAGCTTTCTCCCACATCCTTGTTCTGGTTTTTAAATTTTAATATTGTACCACTCAATTAGTTAAATCAAAAGTACTCTGGCTCTAATATGGAGACATTGAAATATCTAAGGGCAATGAACATGCTGCTAATTCAGCAAAGTAATTCATCATATACTCTTCACATTTCCATAACTTGGAAATACACAAGTTAAATGCCAGTTCTCAACATTAGCATACATGACCTGACTTCCTCCATGCCATACTTGCAACAGTTGTCTGACAAAACTGGTGGATTTATTAAGTTGTCACGGATATGGTAAAATATCAGTCTATCACCTTTTATCTAAAACTGTCTGTATATAAAATATACATTATATATATATATTCATAAATATGTTTCTATATGCATGCACGGGTATGAAATATAAGCATATTGTATCTTGGACCACAAAAACATTGTATCTGGGTCTTAGATTTAGCTCCATTTAATATTTTATGGAACTTTTTTGAAAGGTAGTTTCTGTTTGGCTTCCCATCACTTTCCCATTAGAGAAAACAGGCTCTAAATAGACTCTGAGCAGGGGCTTCCCTCACTGCTCAGGTTCTATAGAACTTGGGTTTCTGGGCAGTGTGGTCACCAATCTGTCATGATCATTGTTGTGTTAGTACAATGAGTCTCTGCAACAGCTAGCTTGAAAGAAGAGTTATGAACGCCAACGTTCTGTGCCCTCTGCAGCTTTTCTAACACCATACATCCTCACTTTTCTTTGTGCTGGCAGATTCCCCCTCACTGATATTTCTCCTCCATGTTTCCTCTTCATAGCTGGGAAGATTTTGGTTTAATTAACTCAGTCCATACATACAGTCTATGCTATGTTCTAGAGGCTTCCACAGTCAGTTTTCCCTGACACTTGTTTTGTCCACATGAAGATTTATCACCCTAACCTGTGAAAACTCCAACCTGAATGCTCTCCAGGAATTGCCAACATCATATCAGGTGATCAGGTGAAAATATTCATTGTGTTTTTCTGGTAAGATCTAATCTAATGAATTTTACACGATAAATTATGATGTTTCCCCATAAGTTGATGATTTGTACAACGACTTTTTAAATTTTTAATTATTTTTATAGCTTTAATCTACAATGGAGACTAAATTGTTATCATTTATTATATTGTTTTTCTTACCTGCAATACTTTCATTCATAAACTTCAAAAATAAATAAAAAAATTAATGCCTTAAGGACTGTACTAAAGCTAGTGTTTCCCAGTTGCTTGATGGGCATTCATGTAACAAAATGATCATTGTTTTATTACTATAGTTGTAGTCAATATCAGATTGTCATCTGTGTGCTTTAATCATAACTATTTCATCTTTAAGACATCATATATGTGGGTGTCTGCTTGAATAAATAGTTACCTTGTATTCATGCAGTTGCAAAATTGTTCTTACATTACTGTAAAACTGATACATTACTATTCAGTTATTTGTCTAAATACTTACCTACAGACCTATTCTTAAGTTTTATTTAAAATGAAACCTCTGAGGTATAAAATAATTTTTTTCCTTCTCAGACTATTTTCTTAAATTGTTTTATTATGAAGTAGTTTAAAAAATAACGCCTAAAACTTAAAATATTCTGGTCTCCTGACACAAAGTATATAAGCATAGCGAATATGCTTCACACTGCTGTGTTGAAGATATATCTCATTTGGCTAGCTTTTTTAATGTTTTCCCAAGGTTTCTAGCAGTGGGCTCAGTAAATAATTTCGACACAGCTACAAAAACAAAAAGCGATCTTTTGCTGTCATATGGATTCCAGAGCTATCACTTATCATCTATTTGAGGTAATTTGTTTTAAATAATATCTCTTATTTTACAATGCAAAGACAAATAATTTAGTTTAATGGTGTCTAACTTGCTTGTTAAGACTATTTTGGACACAATATCAGTATAAACTCAAGTATCCAATACATTAGCATTTCCCTCCTTCCACTCCAAACTCACATCGTGCTCCTTCCACTCCAAACTCACATCGTGCTCCTTCCCTGGTATGTATGTTGAAAGCTTCAAGGACAGTAACTACACCTTAAGCTCCATGAACAATGGCAGCTCCTTTAGATAAAATAGAGCACGTAAACTGTCTTTTCCTGTAAACAAACCATCTCTGTGAGGCAAAAATAAATGTTTTTTTCTGTCATCTTTTATCTGCTTGTTGAAACAAGTCCTTAAGCCTTTGTGATTTCTTAGTGCCAGGCTATTTTAAGATTTGGAGGGACTTTATCAATTTGGCCTATTTACAAAGAATATTTTCTGCATATTCTATTTTTATCAGAAACTTCAGGAGGAAAATAAGGTATGTACATATATGCAGACACTATATATTTTATAGTTAAAATAATATATGAAGTTTATGAGTACAAAGTTAATATATATTTCTACACATATACACACATATATGCATACATACACATAAGTAGAATAAGATAAACACATGTAGACAACAGGATTTATGAAGAATAAACACTGTAGGTAGGCACAATGACCATACTGAGGTGTACTTTTATGGCATCTGTCTCCACAGCTACACTGCTGCCTGTGTAGCAGCCACACAGCTGCACTGTTCTCTTTTCTTCATAAGCCTGATGATTTAGGTAGTGGGAAAAGTTTCTTGAGTGATGAATGTAGGAGACAAGCACCTTATCAGGCTTTAATGTTCTATTTTCCATGTAATGTGCTAGGCTTATTGTTAGTATTTTTCTTCTTTAGCCAAGAACTTGAAATTTCACATACCCAAAGGCTTGTTTAGAAACAGTAGATTACACGTGCCAGAAGACTATGCCTTAGGGTGAAGATGGCAGAAGACATACAATTGAAAAAAAAGCAGAACACCATTGAATGGCTGTGGTGCTGTAGGAGCTGAGGAACACCAAGAGTACCTTGATAACTAAGTGGGCAGAGAGTAGTAAACCCACTGTAAGGCAGTGTCCAATACAGCCGATACTTCTACATTTATAACTGGGCAGCTCCCCTCTCGCGCGCTATCCAACCTGTTCCTCTTCATCTAAGAAGCAAACACAACTATATGTTTAGATCGCCACAGCAAGAATTCCTGTTATCATTAACCAAGAATAATGGTGTAAAAGACAATAGGCTTTTTTTAGGGAATGGGAGGTACAATGAAGGTATAGCGGAGGTATAGTTATGAATCCATTTTGAACTTAGTAACAAAAATGACATGAGCATTAACATTGATAAAAGAGAAACAGATGACAGGGAGAACAAAAGAGGACAACAGGCTTACCAATTAATTCACAATGCGTACATGATGCTCTCCGGTAGGATAGAATAAAGCATGGAGTAGAATGACATCATCCCAAGGAGTGGGTCACATATAAAGAGTGGCACATATGGTGAGGGCATGATTGGATTAAGAAAGTTATTAACTGTATCCTGCTAGAGCTCTTCTAAGATCAACCCAAAAGACAAGCAAGGGGGACAGTGCACCTGCACCGAAAGTAAGCAGCTTTCATGCAGCATCTGCTGAACTGACAGACATATTATTACTAAATGTTGTATCAAGTTGGTAATGTTTCTAATCAGCAGGAGAGTTTGTTTCCAATCTTGGGACAATTCACCCACCCATAGGTAACCTGGTCATTCTCCTAGTCCCTTAAGGTCATCATGTTGATGACAAACTTAGGACACCGAATCAGTAATTACAGACCATCAAGTAACATGGCAAACATTCAGACATAGCCCTTATTTGGACACTAATCATGACTCTGCGAAAGTCTTAAAAGTGTGGTAGTTTTCTTGTTTAGTCATGAATAACAATCACTCTCATTCTTAAAGTAGATTGCTCTTCATCCTTTGAAGTATATATCTTTTTTGTACAATTGAGCTATTATACATTTCTTATTAAGATCAGTATAAAACATAAATCAATGGCAATACAGAAAATATGGTTTTAGCTACAGTTTCATAATTATCCTGGGGATTATTATTCCTTTGAAGTAAAATATGCTAAAAGCACACAGAGAGAGAGAGAGAGAGAGAGAGAGTTAGAGAGAGAGAGAGAGAGAGAGAGAGAGAGAGAGAGAGAGCACAAAGTGATTCCAACAAGAAAAAAAAAATGGAAAGGAGAAAATTTGGCCTACAGGACACCAAAATACAGTGCACACTAAGCCAATAAACATAAACAGAAAAGAGCACACATCACCTGGTTGCTTGTGGCCTGCATGGAAGTTAAGATACACAGTGTGCTTTTTTAGATATATTTTCTTGTTTGAAAATCTATGTCTTTAAATATACCGGTAAGAACCAGGCATGATAGGGGATTCCTATAATTTTAGCACCAAGAAGGCTTGGACAAAAGGATCCCAAGTTTCAGACCAGTATGTACTACTAAGGACGTTAATGTTTCAAAAAGTAAGTGAAGGGAGACTCAGCTTATTTATTTTAGGATATATATCATATATATTATCTATATATACATATACTTTATATATAATGTATGTTATCCTTAACGTATATTTTTTAAAGCTGATATGTTAAGAGAAAATACGATTGTTTTCTGTAAAACATGAAAAGGTGTCTGTAAACAGGATGATCTGAACCCCTCTAAATTCCTCAAGAACCTTCCAACATCTGTAATGGAAGCCACAGAAAAACAAAAGTCCCGTGCAAAAGTTCTGTGGCTTCCCAAAGCCTGCAGTGAAATTTTGTTTAATTTCAAACAGCATGACTGTGCCTACATGAGTGTGACTTGGCTAAAAGATATCCCAGGATGTGTGTACTACCAAAAAGCCATATGCACCAAGAAAAATGGAGAGCTCAACATTCCATTTGGGGAAGGGTTATGTGCCTACAGAGAGCAAAGAAAGGGACTGTCACTGCATTTATGTACAGCTACGTTCAGAAACTGCTGAAAAGTGCAGCTTTAAATGAGACGAATTATGTAACATTCACTACATCCAGACTCTTCCTGCTGATGGTGTGGTATATGCTTAGCATCAATATAAAGATTCACTAAGGCTTAAAGAAATTAAATTATCTTTGTATCAAATAGGGGAGCAAGAAGGGATGTATGCTATGGTGTAAGCTACAAAATCCTAATCTACATATACACATATGAGGAAACATACCTCTGTGCAAATTATATGTTCTTAATGACCATTTTTGGGCAAGATTCAGTAACAAGGCAGGGTCTGAAAAAGGGAGCTATCAGTGAACATTCATGAATTAACTTCACTTGTTTTAGAGAGAGCTGCCAATCTTATTTCAGTGACAGACCTCTCCTGAGGCTAATTGCTATGAATGATAGACTGCTAGAAATATTTTAAAATAAATGTTCCCTGCAATCACACATTAAAAAACATAATAGCTATAGGATATGTTCAAGCTTAATAGTGAAGTCTCATTGTTTCATATTTAAAATGTCTACCCTGGTCCAGTGAAGAAATAAAAGACGAACATCATTTCAAATTTAGCTAGTAAAAATCTAATCAAGAAATAGATACTGTTGGCTAATTAGGGAGCTAGAATTTTTGGAGAAAAATTATTTTATTTAGTATTTTAATAACCTTTAATGCAAATTATGTCTAGAGCTGATACATCTGAATGTATGAGTGTGCCAGATGGTTAGGAGGCCCAATGGCCTGTAGGGCCTGGGACTATACTCTATCACTGACGATTTCCAAGCGTTATCTCATTGAACTTCTTATAATAGGCTGAACAGTTTACTTCCTCTGCTATTGGATGAACTTTTGTTTTCTGGAGTGGTTTTTCTGGATTCCATTCTCCACCTACCATTAAAGAGGTACTTAGACATGTTCCATGCATGTCCCTATACATTGATCCACAGAAGAAATTTTATGTCTTTTAGTATCTTGTCCACATTTAAATGAAACAATAATCAAATTGAAGTGAGGAGTTTGCTGAGCAATTAAGAGTGTTTACGGTCCCATTATGAGGAATGAAGTTAAGATCCCAGACCCACATAGCAGACAAGGTGTCTTCCAAACACTTGTAAATTCAGATTCAAGGAATCCGATATCCTCTTCTGGCTTCTGAGCACACAGTTATCTTTAATTTTTTACACACACACACACACACACACATACACACACACCATAAACACACACGCACATATATGTTTGTATAAAACATACTGATACTTGTTTTGACTTTACTTAAGCTTTCAAAACGTATTTTTATACAGTATGATCAATTCTTTCCCTTCTTTAAATCCTCACAACTCTACCCTTGCCCATAAACAATGAGCTTCCTGTCCTTTCTGTCTCAGAAAAAAAATAAAACAACAAAAACTCAAAATATAAAAAATCAAATCAGATCAACTAGAAAATATGAAAAAATCATAAGACTAAGTAGATAAAGTAGTGAATGAATAAATAAAACAAAGCGCAACTCAAAAGCATACAAAACCAAACCAAACCAAAAACCAGATGGTGTGCATTATGATTGGCTGAGTCAGCCTAGACATGTCCCATCATGCCCTTGAATATGGTAGATATGTACATAAGCATAAAAAACTATCTTCACTTCCCCAGAAGGGTACCATAGACAATAGAATCTTTGTTATAGGCAGGACCTTGTGTCTACTTCCATTTATGAAATTTTGGTGGATTTAAACCTGTGCAGGTCTTCAGTATACTGTTACAATCTCAGTAAATTTGTATGTGTATCAGTCCTGTTGTATCTGAAAAATTCTTTTTCCCTGGAGTCCCCTATTGGCTTTACAATCTTTTCATATCTTCCTCTGCATAGATCCCAGAGTCCCAAGGGGAGTTTATAAGGCATCTCATTTGGGACTTAGTGCTCTAAAGTCTGTCTATACATTACACAGCTGTGTATCACTTTGTTATGTACCATCTGCTGCAAAAAAAACTGATGCGGGTTGGAAAAGGCACTGATTTATGCATATAACAATATGCCCCTAGAAATTGCTTCATTCCTACATTCCTTTTGCAGATTCCTTTAGTAGGCTTTTCCCTAGACACATGACCTACCTACTGTCAGGTTCTTGACCAATTTATCATCGTCAGATATGGGGTCCAAAAGACTGAAATCTAATCAAAGCGTGGTTGGCTACTCTCATATTTGTGTAATGATTAGAGTGGTATATCTTGCAGTCATGTCTCTGCTATAAGTCAAATCATTTGTATCTAGGTGATATTGATCATCATTCTATTATAGTAGTGAGCAAACTACTTCTAGCACCATGAATAGTACAAAATAATAGTAAAGCTTTTGTTTGGGCAGCAACTTGATTTCTTCATAGTCAATAAAATAAATAAGTTGTTTTTTCAGCTATAAAACCTGACCCTCAGATTATGGAGAGGAACTAATAACCTTGGTAATACGCTGTGATGTTTGGCGGCAGCGGGTATTGGGGGTTGGGTAATATAGGACTCCTTTGGCCAATGACTCAATAAAATGTAGCCCAATCCTAAACTGGACGTAGAGATTTTAATTGGTGGCATACAATGACTAGCTTGTTGTACTGTTCCCATCATTATATGGTGACTTAATTTCAATTCCTTTCACACTTCAGGTTCTGAGCAATATTTTCTGTGCAACTTTGCCAAAATTTCAGAATAACCTCTGTTGTTTGGAGGTAAGAACATGATGTAATAAGACGCAACATGGTTGGAGAGATGGCTCAGCAGTTAAGAGCACTGACTGCTCTACCAGAGGTCCTGAGTTCAAACCTCAGCAACCACATGGTGCCTCACAACCATCTGTAATGAGATCTGATGCCTTCTTCTGAGGTGTCTGAAGACAGCTACAGTGCACTCCTATATAATAAATTTAAAAAAATTTAAAAATGCAACTGTGTATAATCCCAAAAAGTAAATGTTGCTAATCCTGACTGTTCCTTGAACAAGTGGAATCTTAAAGACAAGCAACAGCAAGTTTATAAGCTTAAAATCATCCAATTTATTTTTAGTTCATGTACATTAAGTAAACCTGTGAATAAATGAGTGAATTATTGAAATGCCTATGTGCATGTCAGAGTGGGACTGTGTTTGCATGTATTTTACATTTTTATTTTCATCTATATTTAAAGAGTAAAGGCTGATATCTTACTTAACAAGTATATGAAATCCTTAATAAAGCAAAAAAAATAGTCCATATTGATTACCTCACAAGTCACTTGCGCATGTGGTACAAACAATAAAATCTCTTCTCTTGACAAATTCACTAATCTGGGACAGGATCCTTCCAGTTTCTGCCTGTGCCCAGAGCTGACCCGGTTCCATAGCTCTCTGTACCCAAACGCCATATGGGAGAGAGATGGATTCTCAGAAGTGCAGACAATCCTGAGAGCTCAGGGGAGACCTCTACTTCTGCTCACATTCCTGGCCCAAGAGGAAACCGCCCAGAGCCATCTGAAAGCTGGAACCTAGGAGCAGTCAAGGAGAGGAACCTTCTGGTCTTTGCCTGTGCTCAGAGCTGAAAGCCAGTCACCAGAGGTGCTGACACACCTCAGAGCAGAGGTAAGACCAACTCTTCTGCTCCAAGCAACCTACCTGGAGCCCTCAGAACAGACAAACCCAGGAGGAGTCTGGGACAGGACCCTTCTAATTTCTGCCTGTGCAGGTCTAAGCAGACCTGGTCTCAGAACTCTCTGCACCCAGATCCCACTGGGAGAAAAAAGGTCTATAAGAGTGCTAATGCACCGGCTTACAGAAGGTTTAAGCCAATGTCAGAGACAACAATACCAACTAACACCAGAGACAACCTGATGGTGAGAGGAAAGCACAGGAACCTAAGCAACAGAAACCAAGACTACATGGAATCATCAGAGCCCAGTTCTCCCACCAAAACAAATACTGGATATCCCAACACATAGAAAGGCAAGATTTGGATTTAAAAATCACATCTCATGATGATGATAGAGGACATTAAGAAGGACATAACTCCCTAGAAGAAATACAGAAGAACACAGGTAAACAAGTAGAAGTCCTTAAAGAAGAAAATCAAAAACCCCTTAAAGAATTACAGGAAAACATAAGCAAATAGGTGAAGGAATTGAACAAAACCATCTAGGGCATAAAAATGGAAATAGAAACAATAAAGAAATCACAAAGGGAGACAACTCTGGAGATAGAAAACCTAAGAAAGAGATGAGGAGATCAGGAGTCATAGACACAGGCATCACCAACAGAATACAAGAGATAGAAGAGAGAATCTCAGGGACAGAAGATACCATAGAAAACATTGAATGGTGAAAGAAAATGTAAAACACAAAATGCTCCTAGCCCAAAACATCCAGGAAATCCAGGACACAATGCAAAGATCAAGCCTAAGGATAATAGGTATAGAAGAAAGAGAAGACTCCCAACTTAAAGGGCTAGAAAATATCTGCAACAAAATTATAGAAGAAAACTTCCCTAACCTAAAGAAAGAGATGTCCATAAACATACAAGAAACCTATAGAACTCCAATAAACTGGACCAGAAAAGAAATTCCTCCCATCACATAATAGTCAAAACACCAAATGCACAAAACAAAGAAAGAATATTAAAATCAATAAGGGAAAAAGTCAAGTAAAATGTAAAGGCAGACCTATCAGAATTATACCAGACTTCTCACCAGAGACTATGAGAGCCAGAAAACCCTGAGCAGATATCATGCAGACTCTAAAAGAACACAAATGCCAGCCCAGGCTACTATGTCCAGCAAAACTCTCAACTAAGATAGATGGAGAAAACAAGATATTCCATGACAAAACCAAATTTATACAATATCTTTCGAGAGACTGCCCCACCTGGGTATCCATCCCACATGCATCGACCAAACAGTCACTATTTCTGATGCCAAGAAATGCTTGCTTACAAGAACCTGATATGGATGTCTCCTGTGAGGTTCAACCAGAGCCTTACCAATACAGATGAGGATGGTTGCAGCCAACCATTGGACAGAGCACGGGGATCCCAATGAAGGAGTTAGAAAAAGGACTGAAGGAGCTAAAATGATTTGCAACCCCATAGGAAGAATAACAATATCAACCAAAACGTCCCCGAGAGTTCCCAGGGACTAAACTGCCAACCAAAAAGTACACCTGGAAGTATCCTTGGCTAAAGCCCCATATGCAGCAGAGAATGGCATTGTCTGGCATCAATAAGAGGAGAAGCCCTTGGTCCTGTGAAGGGTTGATTCCCGAGTTTAGGGGAATGTCAGGGTGTTGAGGTGGGAGTTAATGGGTGGAAGGGGGAGCATCCTTGTAGTAGCAGGGGGTGGAAAGATGCAGAGGGGGTAATCTGGAAAGAGGATAACATTTGAAATGTAAATATATAAAATATCCAATTAAAAAGGGAGGAAAAGAAGAAACACTATATCTTTAAAGACACACACACACAAGCACACACACATTCCCACACATGTACACACAACAAAACAAACAAAACTGTGCAGTCCACTAAATTTTGATCAAATACTCACAAACATGAGATCTATGCTTGGGTGATTGAAGTACACGGTGCCATTCAATTGGATAAACCTGATTTTCTCTCTCCTCGCTAGTAAAATTATAGTTCCCTCACACAGTCGCTTGGATTCATTAATCTATTCATTTCTTCAAAGGGTTTCCCTGAACCTTGAGGGAATAGACTTGATGGAGGCATTCCGTTTAGGGTTGAGTATCCAAGAGTCTCTCCCTCTCTGTATAATGTCTGCTCTGGGGCTTTATATTTGTTCTCATTTGCTACAGGAGGGACTCCCTGATGTTGATTGAACAAGGCACTTTTAATACTTATCATTCTGGGTCTTACTAATCAAACTCAGGATTACTTTTTAGTTCCCACAAAGTTCAAGATGTCACTTTTTAAATGGTTCAACACTATTCCATTGTGTAAATGAACTACATTTTCTTCATCTTTTTTTCTCTTGGGAAGCATCTAGATTGTTTCCAATTTCTGGCTATTATGAACAGAGCAGCAATGAAGATGGTGGAACAAGTGTCTTTGTAGTAAAGAAGTGTGCTTTGGCTATGTGACTAATAGTGGTATAGCTGTATCTTGTGGTAAATCTATTCCCATTTTCCCTAAAAACCTCCACACTGATTTCCATATTGTGTGTCCAGATTGCACCAACAATGTATGTGTTCATCTTATTCCATATTGTAGCCAATATGAGCTTTCACTTGTTTTGTTGATACTCCATTCTGAAAGGAGTAAGATGGGTTTGCACTTTCCTGGTGGCTAAGGCAGTATGTATTTTTTTCTCAGTCATTTGAGATTCCTCTATTGAAAATTCCATTTAGATCAGCACTACACTTTTCAATTGTGTTAATTGTTTCCTTAATATCTAGTATCCTGAGTTCATTATATATTTTGAATGAATATTAGTCTTCTATTGAATGTGTAATTGGTATAAATCTTTTCCCATTCTGTACGTTGCTTCTTGATTGAATGACAGTGTTCTTTGCCATTGCAGAAATTTCTTTGTTCTATGAGGTTCCCTCTTTTATTATTCATTTTATTCATTTGCATTTCAAATGATATCCCTCTTCCCATTTTCCCTTCCACAACACCTCCATCACATTACCCCTCCTCTTTGCCTCTATGATGGTGCTCTTCTACTCACCCACTCCTGTCTCTCCACTCTAGCATCCTTTTACACCAGAGCATCAAACCTTCATGGGACCAAAGGCCTCCACTCCCATTAATGCCACATCAGTCCATTCTCTGCTACATATGTAGCTGGAGTCATGAATCCCTCCATGTTTATTCTTTGGTTGGTGGCTTAGTCCCTGGGAGCTCTGACTTCTTCAGCCAGTCGATATTGTTCTTCCTGTGGGAGTGTAATCTCGACCTCTGCTCCTTCATTCCTTCCCGTAGCTCTTCCATTGGCGTCCTCAGTCTCAGTCCAATGGTTGGCTGTGAGCACTTGCATCTGTATTATTCAGGTACTGGAAGAACCTTTCAGAGTACAGCCAAGCCAGGCTCCTGTCAGCAAGAGCTTCTTGGCATCAGCAATAGTGTCTGGGATGGTGTCTGCAGAAGGAAGATCCTCTTTATTAATTACTGATTTTAGTGGCTGTGGTAATGGTACTCGGTTCAGAAATTCTTTTCCTATGCTAAGGAGTTCAAGGTTATTTCACACTTTGTCTTCTATTAGGTTAAGTGTATGTGGTTTTATTTTGAAGTCTTTGATTCATTTAAACTTGAGTTTTGTGCAGGTTGATAAATATGAATGTATATGGATTCTTCCATATACACGCTGCCAATCTGTCTGACACCAATTTGGACGATGTGTATTTCTGACTTCTGTTTCCAAAAATCAGGTACGAGTGGATCTTTGTTTGTATTGTCAGTTTGATTCAATTTATGAATGTGTCTGTTTTTCTGTGAATACCATGCTGTTCTTATTACTATATCTTTATAATAAATCACATAGGGACCCCTGCACACTGATAGTGGAAGGCTTCATAGCCACAGGTCTTCTCAACAACAACTAAACGGAGAAATGTGGGAACTTACTGAAATTATAAACCAAATGGGCCTAACACACATTTCTAGAACATTTTACCCAAACACAGAAGCATATAACTTCTTCTGAGGACATCATGGAACATTTTCCAAAATTGACCACATACCCAAACATAAGAAAGTCTTAACAAATACAAGACAGTTAAAGCAACACCCTGCATTATCTCTGACTACTAGTGAATTAAAACTGTTTATCAACAAAGACAGAAACAATAGAAAGCTTACATCCTCACAAAACACTGAACAAATCTCTACTGAGTGAAAAATGAGTTGTGGCTGAAATAAGTCAGACTTTCTAAAATTGAATGAAAGTAAATTCCCGGCATTTTCAAACTTTAATACCCATGAGGTAAGTGCTGAGAGGTAAGCTCATAGCACTAAGTATCTATAATACAAACAAATGACAGAACACCCAAAAGCTCCACAACAAAAGAAGAAATCACACCCCAAAGGAATAGACAGCAAGAAAGAAATTCAGGCCTGAAATCAACTAAATACAGACAAAAACAATACAAAAAAAATCAATGAAATGAGTTAATTCTCTAAGAAAATCAGTAAGATTGACAACTGAAAGGCAGAGAGAGAATATCCAAATTAACAAAACAAAAAAAATTGGGATATAACAGACACAGGACATCCAGAGCAGCATACAGATATACTTTAAATGCATGTATTGTGCCAAATTGGAAAATCTACAAGGCATGGATATTTTTCTGGATAAGTACTATGTAACAAAGTTAAATCAAGACCAGATAAGACATTTATTGTTTTGAAATTGGTTATTTTATATATTTACATTTCAAAGGTTATCTATCTCCTTTGCTGGTTTCCCCTCTGCAAACCCCCTATCCCATCCCCCCTGCCTTCTGCAACTATGAGGTCACTCCTCCACCCACCCACTCACTCCCACCTCATCATCCTAGCATTCCCTTATGTTGGGGCATTGAGGATCAAGGATCGGACCTCCCACTGATGCCAGGTAAGGCAATCCTCTGTGACATAAGCAACTAGAGACATAGATCTCTCCATGTGTATTTGTTGGTTGATGGTTTAGTCCCTGGGAGCTCTGGAGGATCTGGTTGGTTGATAATGTTGTTCTTCCTATGGGGTTGCACACCCCTTCACCTTGTTCAGACCTTCCCCTAACTCCTCCATTATGGTCTCTGTGCTCCCAAGGAAAGACCATCCAGAGACTGCCTCACTTAGGAATCCATCCTATCTGCAGACATCAAACCCAAATAAGTAATTTAAATAGACCTATAACCTACAGTGAAATATAATCAGTCATTAAAATATCTCATCTGAAAGAAGCCGGTGGCAGATGGTTTTAGTGTAGATTATCTTACCCAGACATTTGAAGAAAAGTTAATAGCAATATTCCTCAAATATCCACAAAATAGAATTGGAAGAAACATTGCCCAATTAATTTTATATTCTATTAACAGTAAGATAATATCGAGCCTTTTGTTTGTTTTATCCTATGCATGACTTGGTGTTTTTTAGCATTAATCATTGTTTCAAATTGCAACATTTGTTCCCTTTCTATACCAGACAAGTATCAATATGAGTTTAGTCATGTATAGAGACACTTTATTGGTTCTTCCTACAGACTCTCAACTGCTTCTGTAGCTTGGATACTGAAACCATGCTATTATTTTACAGGAGAACAGATCTCTCTGCATTAATGTTGATTTTGTGATATATACATATATATATATATATATATATATATATATGTATGTATGTATAAGGGAGCATAAGGGAGTTCTAATTTGGAATGGTTTTGACAACCTTCTTTGTGCTTTTCATAATGTCTACCCTAATCTTTGTTCTTATCAACAGGATATGCAAACTTATCTTTGTTCATATCTTTGTAAACACATCCTCCTTTTTCATAATAGCCAACCTGTAGCGATGATATAAAATTTTATTGGATAATTAACATTTGCTTCCTTCACAGTGATACTGAGCAAGTTTTCAGGTGAATTTATCATGAACTCTTCCATGCTTTCCCAAAGTATTTTGTAATTTAAGAACACTAATATTTCTTTCAAAATTTCAATCTGTTCTAAATATATGACCCTGTTAGTCTCACATCTTAAAAATAGAGTCAGAGTAATTGGAGCATAATGGACAGCTTCATCTGAACAGCAGAGTATTGATGCTGTGATGATGCCTGCATTATCTTTGTCTGCATCATCAAGCCATCATCAAGCATACAGACAAGGAAAAGACACATTGGGTGCTAAAAGCCATAAGGCATTATGACAGTATTGGAAGAATGATTAAGAAGTACATACAGTGAAACTTACACAAATCATAGCAACAAGATCTATGAGTGAATTACTTCAAAAATAATTAAAGAAAACCTCTCAGTATCTTCTTTCTTTAAAATTCGATTTTCCCTTGCAGTAAGTTCTGTATAAACCAGACTTCAGGAAGAAAGGAGTTATATTCTGACTCAGACTGTGTATAACTGAGCCTACAACGTGATTGGCACATATTTCTTTTTTAAATTATTAAATTAAATGCTATTTTAGTATTATGAGCAATGGATATTGTCCACTTTGAAACAGTGTGTAAGTGGAAGATTTGCTTAATGTTGGTGCTTAATTTTGTGCTTTTTTTCTGTAGTCTAGATATTAATCCCCTTTATCAAGAGTAGGTGATCAGATAATCTTCTGTAAATTGTTTCTTTACTCTAGAAATGGCTTGTTTTGATGTTGCAGAAAAATTTAAATTTTGTGTAACCCAATTATGGGATTTCTTGGTGTTATTATTGGAATCATTTTCAGGTGGTTCTTGCCCATGGGTGACATGAGGTATTGTTTCTAGGTTTTTGTTTTGGACTTTTGACATTTCAGCTCCTACATTAAGTAGGGAGTTTGATCAATTTCAATTGATTTCTGTGGAGGATGAGAAATAAATCTTTAATTAAATATTTTGTGTATCATCTGTTGAAGAGATTATATTTTATTTATAAGGAATTAATTTTAATATTTATTTTTATCTTTTATTCATGGATATGTACATGTGTCTGTGTTGAGTATTTGCCACATGCCTGTGCAAACATACAGAAATGAGAAGAAGACTGGATTTTCAGATGTTATAAGCCACTTAACTTGAATACTGTGTAATTAATTCAGATTCTTTCAAATAAGCTAAGCCATCTACCCAGTACTGCTGATAAACATTTCATCACTAATCTATTATATTCGTTTTGTTCCAGTATCATGCTCTCCTGTCACTTTGGATGTGTAGTAGAATTTGAAGTAGTATTGTGGTGTCTTTGCCTGTGTTCTTTATCTTTATAATTGCTTATTTACTTGCATGCTTTCATAGTTCTATGTGAATTTTAGGGAATTCAACAATGTTAGTTGCATTCAACCTGTAGATGACCTTTGATAATATAAGCATTTTTTCAATAATTGATTTTAAATCCATAGCATAGATATTTCTATCTTACAATGTCTACATTCTTAGATATTAGAGACATGGAAAAGTAAAATTACTCTAAAACTTCAATTTTACTTCATTTAAACTATCTATGGCTAAAATAAATGATGAGAAACTCAAGGACCTGAGGACAGAGAGATCCTTCCCTGCTGGTGGCAATATAAATTAGTCTAGATACTACAGAGTTTCCTAAAAATACTAAAGATATAAATACTGCCTGACCCAGCTACATCACCTCTGAGATCATACCAGAAGACACTGGAGCCTTACCATAGAGATAATTTATCATACCTACTTGCAGTTGCTCTATTCACAATGGGTACAAAGACCACCAACTTTAATGTTCACCAGCAAAATATGAATACATAAATACTCTGCATAAACATACTGAAATTTTGTGCACTTTTAAAGAACAATGAAATCATGGCATATTCGATACAGTGAATGGGACATGAAATTATGTTATTTAAAAAATAAGCCAGATTCCAGTATAAATTCTACTTTTTTCGTCTCACATGGAGCTCATAGAAATTTATTTTTACTTGTGTGTATGAGGCAGGGGTTAGGGGTGGAGTGTGGTTCAATAAACTTTAGTAAGCCTGATGGAAGAAGGGAGAAAGGGACCTTATAGAAGGCAGGGGAGGAGTAATCAACTAGTAAGATTCATGTCACTAGCATACAAAGAGGAAGCTACTGAAGAAGGGGAGGGGACCAGCAGAAGAGAGTCAGACAGATAAGAAGGAAATGGACCTACAAAACAATGTGAGCAGTAAAGCTCCCCTGTGGAACCCATCACTTTGTGTGTGGATTTTAAAATCACTTTTGATATTTACTTTGCTCAGAAAGCTCCCTCTCCTCAGTGGCAGCTCTCCTTTGCTTTCTGAGAAAGATGAGGAGCTGCTTTCATGAGCATCCTCCTCCTCTCTTGAGACTTAAAGAACTTGAAATGTTTTTCTGAGGGGGAAAGTCTTTGTTGAGGTTCAACAAGGGAATTGTTTGCCTGGGGCGGATTTTTCTGCAGTTCACAAGACTTGCGGTTTGATGTCTCTTTGTACATGTGGTGCTAATGCGGTAAGTCTGAAATTTGACTCCCATATGAAGTCTAACATGCCAAAAGAAAAGATTCAAATGGAGAATTTGAAAATTGCAAGTTAAAAACTAGATCTCATAGGTAAGGGAAGCTTATTTGCTAATATGCTGAATTATCCATTAGTTTTCTAAGAATATGTAGATAATACGGTTTTAAACATGCTCTGTGGTGACCAATGCCAAATTAAGGATATGTAACTTTCCATTTTAAAGTATGCAATTAAATTTAGCAATTCTTCTATAAAATTAAAATACATTTTAATTCATGTATAATATAAATATATATGATGTGATTTTTCTAACACGCTAAATCTTGGCTTTAAGTTTACCATTTATGTCAAAATTTTGAGAAAATTGTTTTTTCTCTCACTTGTGATGTAGGTTATTGAAAATAAAGTGTTTCCTCTAGTTATTTAGTAACCACTGAGAAGGCTCAAACTAAGTTTTACCATTCTTGGTGACAAATAATTGCTGATGAATGGCTACATGAAAATATTTAGAAATCTATGGTTGAATCGCATAAGCCATTACACTTTGCCCCTGGTCGTTAGGATGTTTTAGGTTAAAGGCTTTCAGATTATTAGTTAATAATATGTACACTAGTCTACAGAAAGAAATGAAACAGTTTGAAGTCCTACCTATAGTTCATTGAATTTTAATACTCAATTAGTCTGGTATATTAGTAATTTAGAAAACTGTTAAGAAACACCTTATAAATATAAATTCATTACAGTCGTAAATGTAGGAAGATATTCATACAACCTGATGTTCTGGGAAATTCTACTTTATTGTGGGACATGAACCATCGTGTCCTAAGGAACCTCAATGGCAGTCACACTTAGTATTGTTATTAC
This sequence comes from Rattus norvegicus, assembly GCF_021556685.1. NCBI lineage: Eukaryota > Metazoa > Chordata > Mammalia > Rodentia > Muridae > Rattus > Rattus norvegicus. The sequence goes on from NC_141534.1 coordinate 116,857,374, forward strand.
TCTGATTTGTGGATCTGGACAAAGCTAATGTTCCCATCCACAAGAACGTGGGAATCTTTCTGCCCATACAAAAGGCTTACAGGTAGATATTCTGATGTAGAAGTGAAAATTAGTCTATAAAGGTTATGCTAGGTAGAAGAAAAAACCCGTTCATAAAAGAGCATCCATTTATCAGAGAACGTACTGAAGTAAATAGAATGAAAAAAAAACATCCACACAGTAAGATAAATATTTACTGATGCAGAAGTTCTACTACTGCCATTATCTGTCAGTAAATATGTTTAAAATCTTTTTAAAAAACCACACAGCTGGAAGAATCATTAACTCCAAGACTAAACAGTATTAAAAAAAACACAGTCAGCCAATTCCAACAGTGGAACAAACTTCACAGTTACTTCATCATAAAAGAGCTTCAAAATCAAAACACTAATTTCCTACATGTGGAAAACATGTGAGTTATCCGATGTCCTATCTGCTGGATTACACTCCAGCAGACTGAGATACGATGTTGACAATGATAAGTGGCAGAAATAACTTTATAGCTAATGATATCAAACACAGATGAAAAAGAGTCAGTTTTATTATCAAAATGCAACAAATTAAGAGAAGATAAACTCTACCTAAGTGATAAAATGTCCAGTAGCAATAAAAATATATTATATTGTAATATATTATAATCAAACAAAGAAATCGTGAGAAAATAAAGTCAGATAGAAAAACTCTTTAAATTGGGCCAAAATATTGTGTGTTAAGCCAATGAACTTTATATTAGAAGTTATTTTATAAAAAACAGTAAAAGTGGGTTCTGGGTGTGAAATACTCAAAAATTTACTCTGAAGATTAAATAGTACATTTGTAAAATACAACCAGCAAATCTTGCTATAAAATACTAGATATTATTAAATCTTAATAACAAGGAAGAAATAAGGCCAAGAGAAAAATCAATAGTTTCTGGAGGAATTGTAAGCCCAGCCAGCACACCAGCACACAGAGCCAGGAGCAAATAAGTGAGGAAGTTTTTGTTTATGACTATAAATCTTGAAAATTTGATGAAAATATTCAATTATGTGCTCAGGACTAATGTTAATGTGCTCTAAGGTAAATGAATCCAACTGGACCTGATTCCAGACACAACATCTAAGTATAGCCAAAGTTAAAAAGATAATCCTGGCAACTCAAAAAGTGATTCATGAATAGCTTTAAACCAATAAGACAAACAAAGATCATCGCCAAAAGCAGTTGTGGTCGTCAGTGCTAATTATCAACTTGATAGGATCTAGCATTTCCCAGGAGACAAGCTTATGGATTTACATGTCAGGGTTTATTTAAGTTAGGTCTACACATGGGCATGATTATGAGGAATGTTCTTTTATTTAGGCTAATGTGTAGGAAGGCCTGCCCACTAAGGGCAGTGCCATTCCCTGTGCTGGGACTCTATCAATAGGAGGAAAGAGACAGAACACATCCTTCATCTCTTGATTTCCTGAATATGGATGCAGTGTGACTGGCTGCTCTAAGGTCCCACTACCTCCACTTCTCCATCATGTTAATACTGTGCTTTAGAAGAACTGTAGGACAAAGGATGTCTCTCTTTTAAGTTGTTTTTGTCAGTATTTTATCACAAGAATAAACGGTAATATAAAATATCACTAAAACACATCTACTACTACTTTTATGTTTGAGAATAAATTTTATATAATACATTCTTATTATGATCCCCCTTCCCCAACTTCTCCCAGATCCTCCCTACTTTTCCATTCAACCAAATCCACACCCTTTCTCTCTCATTAGTAAAAAGCACGCATATGACGATGATGATGGTGATGACTTAAATTAAATAAAAACAAGCAAACTAGAATCAGACAAAACAAACTAATAGAAAAAAAAGGATCACAAAAAGCACAAGAAACACATATAAATACCATACATTCACACAAAGAGAAATCCCATAAACATCTACATGAGAAACCATAACATACAAGAAAATGACCTGTAAGGTATTAAGAAGTAATGCCCAGGCAAAGCATAGTGAGACAAAAGTCCTCCAAAGATACCACTGAGTTCACTTTGTGCTGGCCATCTCCTGCTGTGCACAGGGGTGGGGGAGTGCTAATCATTATTTGTATTCTGTGTTGGACAAAACTAATTTTCATTTGCAAGTAATAAGTAATTGGAGATAGATTCTGCTATTCACTCATGGATGGTGGCTTGTTCGAGTCCACTTCCTTTTTCAACAATGAGACCCCAATTTGCTTAGACCTGTGCTGGCCCTGTGCATGCTGCCACAGTCTCTGTGAATTCCTATGTGCATCATCCATGCTGTATCTATAAGGCCTTGTTTCTATGGTGTCTACTGTGCCCTGTGGCTTTTACAATGTTTCCAACTTCCCTTTTGCAGGGTATGATCCTGCAAAACAAGAAGTGAGAGACCTTGGGATAGTCTAACATATTTAAATTACTGAAAAGAAATGGCTTAATTAAAATCTGTTTTCAATAAAGCTATGTTTTTTTTCCAAATTAAGGTGAAATAAGAACTTTCTATGAACATACCTTGTGAAGTCCTTACCACCAAATCTTATGTTTAAGAAGTCCCAGTGTGGGGCTGAAGTGTGCTCAACAGGTCAGAACACTGGCTGATATTGCAGAGAAACTGACATTGATTGCCAACACCCAGCTCACAACCAGGAAATCATGTTAGGAATTAGCCCTTGCATTTGCCACAGGAGAGCATCTGAAATAGTTCCCATGTTTTACAGACTTTTCAAAGGCAGGAGGAAGACTTTCTTTTAGAAATATATAATTATGCCTTAGATTTTAGGATATGTATACTTGATGGACCATGTATCTTTGTTATGGTTGAGACAACTGAATGTTTCATGTTTCATTGTATCATTACAAAGGTAACAATTTTATTTATATAAGAGACAACCCATGGTCCTATGTAGTAAAATTGGTCTAACACTTGGATCCCAATTTCAAAGTTAATCAATTGTTTAAATAGCAACTTGGTGAATTGTCTTCCTGCATTTTAACACACTAAATATGATTTTCCTGAGAGAGCTCAGAAATAAAGCCTTTCAGCCAAGACTACAACAGATACCTTCTTTTAAGAAGCAACACTGAGGGTTGGGGATTTAGCTCAGTGGTAGAGCACTTGCCTAGTAAGCACAAGGCCCTGGTTCAGTCCTCGGCCCCGAAAAAAAAAAAAGAAAAAAAACAGCAATACTGAAATTTACAGCTCTAAGGAAGCTCATCATCAACATTCTGGTATTTCTCCATTTCTACTAATTGAAGCTTTTCATTTTTTACAGATGTCTGTGCCTGAAGCCTTCTAGTCTAAGACAGTAGGCAGAGAACCCAACATTCCAAGCTCCTCTTACTCCTCATGCAGAAAATGCTTTATAACTTAATGCTTTCAAACAATTTGATTGAAAGATGTGGGGATGTTAGGACAGATTGAAAATAAAAGTCTTCCCAATATCATATACTGGGAGGAAGACATGATGCACTGTATGGAAAACATGTTCAAGTTGTACACAAGAAAGAAAATTACATCTCATGCACTGAAAATGTCTCATGTTTTTTGGCTACTTTTATACTTTAAGATTTGTGTTCACTTAATTTTTAAACAGGAAGTATTTATCTTCATGGACCTTTGAAATGCACATACTATAGATTCTTTGCATGCATAAATTTCCATGATTTTAAGGCCCCGTTCATCATTGAAGCCTTTTTCTATTGGGTCTATTTTTGTTGAAATTTTAGACATAGGCAAAACATCATTGCCATGCTTGTTCTCATGAGTTCAGTACCTGTTGGTCAATTGAAATTACAAAAGCAATTTAATTTGATTGATGTATTGGGGTAGGACCAGGACAAAGTTCACTCTTTTTTATGTGCTTTTGAGGTTTTCTTAACAACATTTGCTGAAAAGATTATTATTTTTCTTTCAATGTGTGTTTTTCCCATTTCCTTCTAGTTTAGATCGATTTCTGGACAATTCAGTTTCATTTGTTTTATCTATTTTAGATAATATCACTGTGCTTTTAAAAATCACTTTCTGTATCATCTGAGATTGTAACATAATAACATCTCCTAGTTCCTTTCTTTCCTCCGAACCCTTCTCTGCACCACTCCCCAAGCTCTTCCAAGCACTTTCAAATTCATGTCCTCTTTTTTAATAAATTCTGGTATACACACACACACACACACACACACACACACACGCACACACACACACACATACACACACACACAAACACACAGTGTTACTTTTATATATGTCAGAGATAATCACGTAGAGATGAATAGAAGTCAGTGTTCTTCTAACTGAGGGAGCCTATTTCTTCCTCTTTCAGATTTCCATAGCTGCTTGTAGTGCTTTGTGCAGGGTTGAGACTTCCTTGGCTTTCTCACAGCCATGTTAGCATGTTGACCGCTCTTCTCTTGGCCCAGCTCAGGATTAGGCACTCATATTGGTGAAACTTCATGGCCATAGATTGTGACATCACTAGGAGACACAGCTCTTACTATCTGTCTTCCCATCTTCTAAAATGTTCCCTGAGTCCGAGATTTTTTTATACATACAGCCATTGTGACTGGCCCTACATCTGTGCATTTTGATTGGTTGTAGTTTTCCATAGTAGTATCTGCCTATTGCATAAAGAAATTTTGCTAATGAGGTATAAGGACTATACATATCTTTGGGTATAAAAACATATATTTAGAATGTAATTTTGATTCTTCTCATTTAGTATAATGGTGGTTGTAGGTTTTCCTCCGTGATCCAAAACCTCACTAGCTCTGGGTAGTTTCCCAGGTAGGCTTCCAATACCAGGCATGACCTTTGTCTTGTTGAGATGGTCTTAGTCTAATTAGAAAATTTCTGGTTATCACCAAGGTATGTGTGCCACTACTGCACCTTAGGGTTAGGGTCATTGTTGTGGTCCATAGGCACCAATGCTAGGTAAGTGTTAGTTGCTTCCCTCTTTTAGAAGGTTGTGTGGTGCCCTCTGTCACCATGGAAGCTAGTCTTCAAGAAGAAGGCTTTCAAGTCAGTTCTAGATTCAATATCACACTATTTTAATATAAAACAGTCCACATTCATATCAAGCATTCCGCTAACTCCCCTCTTGTATGTTTTTAATTCCTGATGGCCACTCAGGACATTCCCTAATTTTGTACACATTTTTCTTTTGTCTACACTGAATTGTGTGGTGCACAGTATTTACATTGTCCTTCTGAAATTATTATTTTCAAAATCCCATGGGCTGATAAGTTTCCAGGTTCCTAAAACAAAAGCACATTTCTGGTTTGTAACTCTCGTTGGAAGCCACACAGCTAGACAACTTTTATTTCAAAGGGAGGAAAATGATTTAAAGTTGCCAGTTTGTGAAGTAAAATTTTTCCTTCTCTCTCTCTCTCTCTCTCTCTCTCTCTCTCTCTCTCTCTCTCTCTCTCTCTCTTCAAAGATTGGAATAGAACTCAGGACTTCACCGATACTAGCAAGTATCTGAATTTGAGCTACCTCCTCAGTCCAAATCATAACTCTTTGACTTGAAGAAGAGCTGAGTAGTGCCATGCTGTACTTTGTCTGAAACTTAATCAGGTTTTCTAAAAGCAGGTTATCCTGATCATTGCTCTAAGACTATTCTTTGCTCTCTGGATCCACTTAATGGTTTCTGTCACTTCCCCATGAACTTCCATTCAATTCCTATTGCTTAAGCCTTATTGACCAATTCCATTACCTTTTCAAATCCAAATAAAGAAAGGACTAGAGTTCTTTTGGAAGGTAGACTCATAAAATAAATAAATGAATGAATAAAAGAATTTGACAGAAGGAGCAGAAAAAGAGAAGAGAGATGGGAAAGTGATGTATACATATTCCAGATTCTTACATTGGTAAGAAACACATGCTGTTTCTCCATTCTTAGGTGAGTTTTTGAATGGTTGATTGCTGTACAGGGATCCTTTGTTTTACTATATCTTTTGAGTAAGAAATGCCTTGTATTTATATCAGCACAATCATTTAAATCATTTGTTGACTTGACTTTTATTTCTCACATGTGAAATTAGGATTCTATAATTGCTAAGACCCATTATTTCCTGCATTATATTCTGGCAAATATTAGCAAATAACATGCATGTGGATTTTTTTGTCTTTGTCAGACATTCTAGTAAACTCTGTAATTTTATTACGCATTTAATACCCAAAGTATTCAAAAAGGAACATTTGTAGTTATTTATTTATCATTACTTTTTATTTTAGATAATGAGTTATGTATTCTAGGCTTGCCTAGTACTAGCTGTGTGCCCAAGGATAGCATTAAGCTTCATATTCTGCTAACTCTCCCTTGATTACATACTGGGATTACAGGAATGCACTATAGCATCCAATCTAATGTGATGCTTTGTATGTCCCAGGCCAACACTGTGACAAGAGAGCTACATCCCTAATATACATTTCACCCACCAATACAAGTGCATCAAAAAGAAACAAGAAAGATGACATCATGTGTCAATGTGCAACCGCTCAGCCAATGCTTACCCTTCCAGTACTCCTCCAAATATGGTTGCCTTCCTCCTTATTAAATTATTTTTATACAACTTTTTATTTTTCTAAGATCTTTAAAATATGTCTATATAGTATTTTACTGGCTGGAGAACTTTAATTCATTTGACCAAGTCTGCATTAAGAAATTAATAATCTCTAATTTACAATAATGACACAGATTCAATGTTCATCATAACTTGGCCCATTATAATAATGTTTCTGTATTAATCAGTTAATAGTATAAATAAAACTATTCCTAATTTGAAACTCATGTAGTTGCCTCATTAGCAATTTGTAGTTAATCACACTTGGGACACTATATTTTTTCACTCAGATTTTACTCAGGATGAATGTCTTTATAATCTGAAATATTTTCTTTGTGGTATAAGTGTTATGATTGTATGTTTAAAAGCATAGGGTTAAGGAGACAGATTTAAATTTATTATAAACATGTGTCAAAGGAAAAATACAGTTTTAAAGGTAATGTTTAATTGCCAAATATCAAAGATATTTGATATTTGCAAACAACAAAGTAAAAAATGAAAGTACTTACACCACAGGTAGAAAATAGTTATCCAAATATATTTAAGAGAAGGAGGTGGTCTCAATGACTGATAAAAACTTTTATTTTATATTCTGCAAAGATAGCCATATAGTAAAAAGAAACTGGGATGTGTGCATTCAGTATGTTAATTTAAATATTTAAGCAGATTGTTGCTACATTATATATAAATATTATAAGAAATGTATTTTAGACAATCCATAAAATTTATTAAACTAATTACTACTTAAATTTCAATCTTTTATCAAAGAACTGTAGATAATTATTATATCATTTTTTAAACAGTGGGAATTATTTACATTTGCCAAAATAATGAAATATTTTTTTCTCAAATATTTGCCCAAATGGACTTAAATTTTCCTTCTGTAATTATTATCAAATGTATTATTATGTCTCCCTTTTGGGTAGTACAAAGAAAAAAAACATCTGCTGTACAAATAATAGTATTTGTGCCTTTCAGAGTGCTGCAGAAATCAAAGCAACATTCAAAGATTGTTTGTTTTAAGACATTAAGCTCACAAATTGAAGGAATACCGTTTTAACTATAAATTCAAGAAAATGATAGCTCATTTTGTTTTGATTAAAACTTTCATTTCTGTGATTTGATCTGAGCTAACCATTCACTTAAGGGCCTTCTCCAGGTCTAGCAATTAGGTTGTGGTTCAGAAAAATAGTCCTTTCAGGTAAACACATTGAGTATACAAGAGATCCCACTCTGTGCTTTTAATTCATGACTAGTTATAAAACTAGAATTGGTAATAATAAAATATTCATTAAAATACAAGTTAACTAAGTTTTACAATGTATCATAAAATATTGGAATATTTTGTCAGGTGTAAAACATAAAGAAAGTAATAGAAAGACCTATAAGACTCACATGAAAACAAATAATAAATTAAATACAAATTCAGTGGTAAACATTTTAGCAAATACTCTATTCATGTGCTTTTTTAGTTATTTCATCTTAAAATTGCAAATGTGGAAATAATTTAAATAATTTCTGATCATGCATCCACCTTATGAATGAAGAATATGAAATTAGCAGATAACTGACTCATAGCCATATCTTGGACATTTCATTTATTTAAAAATAAAAACTTAAAAGGGATTCAACAGAGAGATTCATGTGATGAGAACTTTGGAGTAAGTTATCGCAGGCCTGGTATATTAGAGAATTAGTCCAGGTTCTCTAAAGGAGGAGAACTGGTAGACTGAAATACACACACACACACACACACACACACACACACACACACACACACACACACACACTCACTCACACACACAGAGAGACACACACATTCACACACACATTCACACACACACTCACACACAGACACACACACACACTCACACACAGACACACAGACACACACGGAGGAAGGGAGGGGGGAGAGAGAGAGAGAGAGAGAGAGAGAGAGAGAGAGAGAGAGAGAGAGAGAGAGAGAGAGAGAGAGAGAGATGGTCTGAGTAATACTACAATAGCTAACTCATGGCTGAAAGACTGGCAATCCAGTGGCTGGATGTCTCAGTAGTCCCAATCTGGCAGTCCTACTGGATTCCTGAAGAGCTGCTACCACGGTCTGTTCTATAACATGAAGGAGTGTCTCAGCAGCAGAGTAGATGAACTTGGCAGCAAGAATGTGGGTAACCAGGACAAAACAAATCACAAAAAATTCTTTCTTCCATGTCCTGCTGTTGCAATTCACTCAATAACAGTTCTTCTCTCAACTTGCACCAGATGGGCTACCACCAGAAGGTGCTGCCCAGATTTAGAGCAATGGTGCTGCTAGACAATCTTACTTTTGTTTAAATCCTTCACAGAGTAATGCCCAGCAACCTGGGTTTTAGTTGATTCCTATTAAGTCATTTATTTCCAATGCTGGCCATCTCAACCTGGTACGGTTATCAGCTATAGTTCTGAACATGTTCTTCTACGAGCTCAGACATCCATAGCATGCATTTTTACTGACAGTGATGTCTTGTATCCTTTACTTCTTCCAGAGAGGGAGGGGAAAGGTGTGGTTTTCCACATAATGCTGTTGTTATTATCTTCATTTTAAGATTCTTTCCCGGACATCTGAGGCAATGGTTTTGACATGATTGTAGTCATTCAAAATTTCTTACATGATTTAGAGTGCTCATTCTGCTACTTTACTACTATAGAAGGTGTTATAATGATAAAGTAAAAAGAATTTGGAGGAGTAACTAAAAACTATGTTACTTCTTGAGTTATTAAGAAGTAGATCTTAAATTTTGGATTGTTTCAATCAAATCCAAAAATCTTAATCTCTATTCAGTTGTCCTCTATTTTTTTCTGGTGCTTAATAGCATCCAAACATAATGGATTAGAAAACCATTTTAGTGCTATATTATACTTTATTACACACAATTGGAAAGATGTATTTCCACTGAACTAGGGAATAGAGATAATCGTGGAAGGCTGTACACATGAGTAGACACATAGAAAATATTGAATCTTTCATTTTAAATTAATTTTTATATTACTTAACTACCGTGAGGGAAAAAGAGCTTGTAAGATAGATGAATAACTGTTATTGATTGAATTGCAATTTGTATTTCAGATGGCCACATTGAAACAACCAAAAAGCAGATGACACAATTGACACCTAGTATTTAATGATGTCAAATGCCACAGTGACCCCTCTTAAATTTACTGTGCTTTGAAGTTCCCTCTTGTTGTGGAGCAAAGACACCGACCTTTGCAGCATAGAAAAGGACAAAGTTATTCTCAGGTTTGATTCTTTGCTCTTCAAATTCATAGTAAAAAAAAGTATTTTCTCTTATTGAGGTCAGGCAGAAATAAATAATTTTGAAAAGAATAATCTTGACGACTGTCCTCAAATTAAGTACCTCATATGAGTATTAGGTAGATTTCCTGTAGGAGTTAGTTAATAGTTTGCAAAAATGTAAATAAATATGTTGAGAAAAAAGTCAGTCACTTGTCTAGAACATGGTAATGCGGTGAAAACCAGACTTTCTTGTAAGAAAATCTTTTGACATTATATGTAAATTTTAAAGAACTCTTATCTAAAAATTGTCAATTTATTCATACATTTCAAAAGTACTAAATGTGTTTATATTTTGAAGTAGGAAGTAGTATTTGTTCTCATAAAGACTATCTTTGGGGGAATTACCAGAATTGTTGCAATAGCTACAGGCAAGAATGATGTCTACCCATTATACCGAATTCATAACGTTCTGCATAGACACCATCAAAATGTATAAAAATTATAGATAAAAAAGTAATAAGAGAAACTAATTAAAATTAATTAGGATGAATATAAAATATTAATATTTTAATGATATTTAAATAAAATTAAGGCTAGTCTCACTACCTCCTGAGATTCCTGATTTCAAATACTGTGAGACAACCCACAGACATCTATGCATGCAACTGAAAATTGTCTCTCTACTCATTTCTGAGAGTATGCTAAAAATACTGAGATTTTTAAAAAATTTTATCACATTCTTATTCAGCCTAAGAACAACATTTTATAAATCCTTTCTAATTGTTCAAAAGTTGTAGATCAGACAATTATCAGCAAAACAGCTGTGTATCTGTTGTCTATAATACCCAAAGATTTGCTTTCCTATCTATTGCTGTCACAGCTTCTAAACACTCTGAGAGCTCATCTGTGATAAATGCACTCTATTTAATGCAGTGGGACAGTTCCTTAATTTGTGCACCTAGCCTACTGTCACTCTGTGTCTCCTTCTGTTGATTTAATTAGATAAAGCTCCATGTTAATCACTTTACAATTAAACTTTTGGAGGCTCACATTGGAAAAATATAATCCTTTTACAAAACAAAATAAATAAATAAATAAATTGAGCTCAGTAATAAAACAAATTTGCATTTTTGCAAATGTGTTAAACAGCTGATGAATTATTCAACACTTGATGTTGGTTCTGCAGATTTAATGAGCCTCTCTAATTTGACTTCCATACAAAATTATAAATTTCATCACATGTTTATGAATTGAAAAGTGTTCATTAGCAAAACGTATTCAGCAATGTTCTATATATGGTTGTAAGGGAAGCTTTTAAAAGTTTTGGCCAGCAAATTCCATTCTAGCACCATAAGCAGAATTCTTTCATAGATAAAAATTATCTCATTACTGTATTCATTTTCACTAATCTATCTCTTCTGAGCAAAATATTAGTGGAAGTCCATTTATTATTGTTATGACTTAGCTTTTTCTTATGCCATACATTAGGCAACGGTGAAAAAGCCAGCTGTGTGTATTTCTCACTGTACAAAGCTTTTTACCTGATCTCGGTGACATAATTCAAAGTTTTAGCAAACTGGATTTCCACACAATATTTCTTACTCCTTGACTTCATCTGCTTTTCCTAGCAAAAGAGCCAGCTGTTACCATTTATATTGAATAAAATTATTATTAATGGACTATAGAAATGATGTCTCAGTGGATAGCACTTGCTGCTCTGGTAGAGGGCCCAGTTCAATTCCCCAACACCACATCACCCAGTTCATAGCTACCTGTACCTCCAGCTTCAGATGATCCATCTCTTTCTTCTTGTCTCCACAAGCATTCAGCCCATATGTGCAAATCCACACAAAAACATGCAAATGCACTCATAAATAATAAAAAATCATTAAAAAATACAGAAAAAGTCAACAAAACAACCAAAATAATGTTCCATATTTGTGCTTTTGAAAACTCCATGTAGCATTTAAACTGTATCATGGACAACAAGAATGTCGAAATAAGGAGATCTGTTTATATTTACTAACCTTCATTGGGTATGGAATTACCATAAATGTGGTTTACTTTATGTCTAATGGGTTTATTTTACATTTTTAGGAGAAATGATGCTATGTGCCAATTGTGTTGCATATGCTCTCATGAAACAAAACTGAAGTTCACTGTGGAGTCAATGTCTAGTGGTCATAAGTTTATACCGAACATGGAACTGCAGCCACTGTCCTATTGGAGGGTTGTGCATGGAAGATGTAGCTTTGTGATCTCCTGTGACAGATGTTTATGATTATTTTAATGTGTTTTTCTTGAAGTAGAATCATATCCCATATATACATTTGTGTATGCACATATATTTATTATTTATATACATTGTGTGTGTGTGTTAACATGTTGACAATTAAAGCAGATCAAGGCTATCTGTCTTTCTGTTATCTAACATCTGCCTATGATTTATTATGTATTCATCACATAATTTCTATATGATATCTATTTCTCATACCTTTCTGTATATGTATATCATCTATTATCTGTCTTTACTTATCTATATTTACCAATCTATCATATATATAAGTAATCTATCTTCTATTATTTATTCATCAATCTATTTTCTTCCTACCTACTATCTATATAGCAACTATGTCTAGTCTGTCTTCTGTGAGATGTATGAGGCTGAACTTTGCAGATGGTGTCTATAAATACAGTCCAATACAAAATGGTAAATTTACTTAAAACTTTAAGCCATTTAATTTTAGGATTTTGTTTTTGTTACTGAGTTTTATGTTCTGGAAGTGTTTGATCTAATTTCTCATGTATCTATATATCAGCATTCTATAACCAAATATTTATATACAGTTTAATATCTGGCTGTCATTTATCTATTATTTATCTATTTATATACAAACACATGTATAGTGAACCATTAGAACCAGTTTATAGGATTGGAATGGAAGAGGTTGGAGGAAACAACTAAATACAGTGTTGAGTAATCTGAGTAGAGCTTTGCTAATAATTCTAGTGAGGGCTAGGAGATAAAAATGTCAGCAGTGAGAGCTATGGCCAAAAGACTTCAGATGCAAATGAAAATCCCATTCCACTTAACTGGAAGTTGTTCTTGTGATGTAGCAAACACCCTTAGTACATTTTGATCATACCCTGAGGCTTTAAGGAAACTGAACTCTTACGTGCAGGCCCACTTTTGCCTCTTCAAGTAAATTTTAAAGCAGTGGTAAAAGCAGTACCTTTTGCTTTGCTGTGACAATTATTCATCAAGAAGCAGTTTAAGAGAGGATGTGTTTAATTTGGCTCACAGTTTTAGAAGAGACCACTTAAGAGCTGGAAAGTTGCAGAGGCAGGCATCCTTGAGGTGACAGAAGTGAACAACTGGGAATTTTTTAACTTCATATCATGCAGAGCAAGAAGCAGAGGGTAGAGAGAAAAGAAGTCAGACTATTGAAGCTTAAGTACCATCCCAAGTTACTTACTTTGTCCAGGAAGACACAGGTGTCAAAGCCCATATCTTAACAGATGAGCCTTTAGATACATTTCACATTCAAACTACAATAGTGGCAGTGACAATCTTCTTTTAGCTGACTTTTTAGTAAGAATCAAGGGAAAAGTAAAAGGAGAATAAAATAATTTAGGAAATTTGCAGTTTGGTAAGAAATGAAGCGTTTATGAGGACAAAGGAAAGCAAAAAGAGAAGTCCTATCATATCAACAAGAAAGATGCTTCCATTCAGACTGTCACTGAAAATGTATTCCGCTGCCACCATCATAGATTCAGTGTTATATAAACACAAATTTGCTTTAAAGACTTTTGAGAATGTATCTGTTTCAAAGGGGAATCTAAACATACCTAAAAATAATAGGACTGCTTCAAGATTGATGTTTCTGTTCCACTCAGAAAGTCCGAGGATGGGAAAGTCATAACTCTTGAAGGCCTCTACTGGAGATAGACCATGATTGCCATATAGTACTGGATTTTCACACAATATAGAAAGCAAGAGCTATGCAAGCAGGATGGCTTTCACATCTGTGAGCTCTGGAAGGACCCTGCAGTGTTGGATTTCCAGAAAACAGCAATGAGAGTAAAGATGGAGTTATACCACAGCCTAAAGAGGAAAGAGGTCATAGCAATGAAGAATGGCAGCTGAGAGAAGTGAAGGCAGCTAGAGAACTAGCCACAAAGTGAGGACATAGGACAGGCTTTCTCACGTCCATGAGAGACAACATATGGTCATGGTGTATATGGGATGGTAGACAATACCTCAGACAGAGTTTAATATTTTTCCTGATGCATTTTTGGTCTGTCTTTGAGTACATATTCTTCTCCCAGATCTTTATACTCATTTCCTTCAGAATGCAGATGTCTAATGCTCCACCATTATCTATTAAAACTATATAATTTTCCTTTCAACTTTCATAGGGTCACATGATGGAGCTTGTCTTGAGTCCCATAGGAATGTGCTAATTTGGATCTTTGACAAACGTTAGGGACTCTTAAAGGTAGAATAACCCATACTTTCTACTGTTAAAGTCATCTGAACCTGACTCCTTTGGGTTTTTGATTGTACTCCAGAGAACACATATATTACTCTCAGTGGTTCTTTAGGGTAGGACCTTTGGTGGGTGGGGCTTTGGTGTAGATACTTGAGTCATTGGATACATAGACCCAAAGGGAGCACTGGTTCTTGAGACTTTAGAGGACGATATTTAGATCATCATGGACATAATCATAAAGGTACCTAGTTCATGTAGCTTTGGGGGAGATATTTAAATCATTGTGAACCTAGCCCCAAAGTGTGCTTTGGTAGAATGGTTTATTTAGAGTTTCTTACATTCTGGCCATTATATAACCATTTTGGCCAATTACCTGCTCCTTTTTATTATTGAGATCACCCAACAGAAGTTCACAGTAAAGGTCCACATGTTTTTATCAGAGAGATATCTAAAATTATGAGATAGGTAGATAATTTTGACCTACCAATCATCAGTTTACACATACAGCAATCTTTAAACTTGACTGTAATGAACATATGAAACATTCCATTTTCTTTTGTCCAGTCCTCCTCCCACTGACTTGTCTTCAACCTCACCCTTACCTTACCTCATTCAGTCTTTACCCTAAATTCCGGCATGATAATCAATTGTCTTTCAGTATTCATGATATTTGAAATCTGTAGTTTTATGTTTTAATATCAGATTTTGTATTAAAGCCAGCAACCATCTATTTATGCACAACAAAGAAGGAAACAGCTGGACACCTTCCTTTTTGCAATTATGCATTTGATTTACTGCTTCCCTAAGTGGTTACTTACAGAAAAATGACTTAATGCTTCACCACAAGCATAGAGTCCATAGTAATGTTTTGGGAGTAATGGCCTTTCAAAAGTCATTTAGAACTCCTTAGGGAAAGTGTTATATTGTCCATTTTAATAATTAACTAACCTATGTCATGTGTATGTGTATATGAGTATATGGTTAGATCTGTAGATGCACATCTGAGAAAGGTTGTATGAATATAAGGAAGGGAAAGCATTTCTATGTATGTATGAACATGTCTGTGCCAATGTACAAGCTTTAAATCTTTAATAATGCCTTTAGCAGTTTCAGCATCTCTAGCAACTTAGCTACTGCTTATGATTTTTGCGTAGATGAAAGTGGCTTAGACAAAAACCTCTGAAGAAATATTTAAGGAATTAAATCTCCAACCGAGAACATCAAGAAAACACCAACTATTGATCCTAGCTGACCAGTGACTTCATAATTACCTTTAGCATTATGAACAGAAAAGAGTAATGTTGTTCATAAAATGAGCTAAGACTCACTATGGGATGCAAAATAATCTAGTTTTATTATTCTGAAAATTCTGGGAAGGAAACTGTGGCATTCCTATTTGTCAATGTCTTATCCTTTCAGGATCACACACAGAGTGGATTAGAGATCAGACGTGAAGAGTCGTGATTCATACCAGCTGTCACACACAGTCAGAACCTTCATGGGGCTCTCTGTGCAGTTTATTTTAATAAGTTGCACATTATTTTTCTCTTTTCTTTGTTCATAATTTTTATACAATTTCATGCATGAGCATCTTCATTCCTCACACTCTTCTCACCAACACCTCACTTCCCATAATTTATAATGTCCATTACCATTGTTCATTTGCTTTGAGGCAGTCTTAGAAAAGAAATAGAGGGGGTAGATAAGGAGGGAACACCCTTACAGAAGAAGGGGAAGGATATGGGATAGGGGCTTATGTCAGGGAAACTGGAAAAGGGAATAATACTTGAAATGTAAATAATAAATAAATAACAAGAAAAACAAGAATATCCCAGGCTTATCCTGAAATTATCATCTTCTTACCTCAGCCTCCCAAGTACTGGGTTATAGGACTGCATCGCCACAGCAGATTCTATGCGTAGTCTTATTTTTGAGACAATAGAAGAAAACTATGTTTATGAATGGATGCACTGAATCAGAAGTCACAGTCATTTTCTCCCTACAGTACAGGCAAGTTTGTTCATTGACTTTCATTCCTTAGCCTCAGCATTGCTATTTCTCTGATGTGTTCATCCACTGAAACTGTGTTTGACAAACTTGTTCAGTTGCCATCAGCATATCTCATTACTGAGCCTGGCTTGTGGATCAATACCTGTCATGTCCAAACTGAGTTTTATTGCTACTGCTTTTTTGAGTCATCATTTTATATCCCAAGACATTGCTCAAATCAATGGAAGGTATTGTTCTACCTTAGCATTCCCACCCCCTCTTAGCACTTCATAATGTTTTATTTATCACACTTCTTTTTAAATAAATATTTCTCTTTTAACTAAGAATAATATTTTCTATTTTCTGGCCTTTGTTGATAAAACATTCTTAGGACTCCCCAGAAGTCCTATAGCTAAGGGATTAACAGTAACCATTTTTGTGTTGTCAAAGATTCTTTTGTTCTTTCTTTTTTCTTTCTTTCTTTCTGTTATGATTTCTGCATAGTGCATTTCATTTAAAAAGTTGCAGTCATTAATTGCCCATGGAGAGGAATATAAATGACCTTCATTTATACTTTGCAATGCATCCTAAACTATATCAACATGCCTACTAAATCAAAAGGATGATCCTTCATTATCCTTCAATTTGCTTCCATGTCTCTTACGGACATACAAAATCCCCATCTCACCCCAATCCCCAGATAAATGCAATGCTTCCAAAGTTAGATATCTGTTCTTAAGAAACAAGAAGATAACCTAGCAGAAGTTCCCTGGATCTGTCTCACTACAGTGATGAACCCATTTCTCCCATAACAAACACAAGAACTTCATCTCACATTTTGATCTCTTCACTTTTGTTCTCTGATCTGTAAACCCTGGCAGGTTTTTTGTTTTGTTTCTTTCAAAAATGTTCCATTTATTAAATGTATCTGTTTCTTTTTTCTTAAGATATCAGAAGAGTTTGATTTTTTTAAACAAATTCTAAGCAAAAAAATTATCTCCTTCCAGACAAGGCAAGCAATTTAAAAATAAATCATGACCACACACACCATTAGGGTGGTTTTATAACCTTAATTTAAAAGCTTCTATAACCAGTAAAAGACCCAACATTTCCTGCTTTAAATCATCATTCCTCCCTTTTGACACTAAGTCTTAAATAGCTTAGGCTGGACTTGAACCATTGCTGACGATGACCTTGAATGTCTGATCCTCCTGCATATACCTCCCAAATGCTGGGATTATAGGCATGAGCCTCCGAATTTAGATTCTTAAAGAAATCTTGATCTCTGTGCTTAACAGAAGTGACCTTGTGTTCAATCCTTAAGACGCAGTATTACATTCCATTTTGTATTTGACAGAAAACTACAAATCGACTACAGTGATGACTTAGTCTTGAAACTCAAATATGTGAAATTACAGGTGATTGTTAATCCACAACTGGAAGCTCAGTCCTGTATTGCCTACCAAAAACTAAGTAAAATAATGTCCACGGGGACATATTGTGTCTTCAAAACTGTTTATTACAGCGTTAATCATTCAAAGCAGGTTTTTTAAATGTATTAATTATATTTTAAATGTACCAAGTTATATGCCAAATTTGAGAGTAATTACTCTAAATAGCTTCCTGTCAATTGCTAGAGCAAACAGGATTGAACACTTTGCTTTACTGACTCTCCCAAATATGCTTTTGAAGAATCAGTAGGGGTATGTGTTTCAGTCATGATAAGAACAATTTATATTGCGGTTGGGGATTTAGCTCAGTGGTAGAGCACTTGCCTAGGAAGCGCAAGACCCTGGGTTCGGTCCCCAGCTCCGAAAAAAAAGAACCAAAAAAACCAAAACAAAAACAAACAAACAAAAAAAGAGAACAATTTATATTTTCCTCAATTTTTACACACACACACACACACACACACACACACACACACACACACACACACACACAGCTTTGTTTTTATCTTAAATTTTGTCTCCTTTAAGCATGGGCCTACCTAGAATTTCTAGTAAACTCAAACATATGTTGGCATATGTTGGTATTATCATGTCTTTGAAACTCTAATGTTTGTGTTTGGTGAAAAAGAAAGAGAGAGCAAGAAATAAAAGGATCTTAAAGCAAGGTCCGGTTACAGAGGGGTTTAGTTAAGTATTTTTACAAAGGAGGGAAGGATGACAGTTTCACCTAAATATCTCATTTCAGACTTTAAATCTGTAATGATAAATGGAAATACAGGAAACACATAGAGAGAGAAGAAGAAAATGGAAAGAAAAGAGACACAGGGGAAGGGGAATACACACATGTGCTCACACATGTACACACACACACATACTAGATAGCACTCTTACACACATAAATATATGGAGAAGGGCAGTGGAAATATATAAATATATAAAGAAACCTTTTATTCATTCTGTGTAAAAGTTGATAGACATTCTCAAGAATCTTTCTGCTTAGTCTGATATTTAGGACTCCCCATCTCTAAGTCTTAGACTGGACATGGGACTGGCCCTCACTTTCGCCCATTGCAAGAAGAGCATCTATGACTAAAGTGGAGAATAACAGTAATCTATGGGCATAAATGTGAATACATAGGCAACTTGACCACATGTCCATTTATTAAAACATCATCCAGATCACAAAAGTTGAACAAAACAAAAGCAAAATGATCATAAAAACATTTGTCTTTTGAGAAAATGTCTAGCCCTGGAGTCTGACTACAGCGACAGAATCATTGGGCTGAACATGATACCTGTGCCTACTCTGTAGGCTAAGGCAAAAGAACATTAACTCATGATTTTGTGACCAATTTAGATAGAAAAGTAAACTCTTGCCTCAAAAACACCTAGGGGAGGGTGTTCTCAAGCCACCAGGAAATGTCCTATGCTCCAAATTCTAGGTTTAGGCTTATATTAAAACAAGTAAATAAATGTCTTTTTCTCTTATACATTATTAAAATTTTTACTTTGACATTCATATTATTATTAACCTTAAGAAATGAACTGTCAGGGGGCTGGTGTGATGACTCCTTTCTTAAGGTTAATAATAATACACACGTCAGTAGCAGTTCCTTTCTGCTGCCCATTTTTATCATTTGAGTCTTTCCTGAGTAATCAGGATGCATGACTGTTTTCGGGTAAGCACTTTATTTCTTTAAAGAGTTTTAAATAGATTTATAATTTTAGGCTGTCAGCAACGACAAGATCCTATATAAAATTACATGGAAATCTCCTTTTCTTGTCTAATGTGACCTTGACACATGGCCTAATTTTTTCTCAAACTCAGCTGATAATTAGGGGTCTTACAAGAACTGTTCAACTCCTCTAATCCTGAACTGAACATTGAGTAACTCTAACGTGGAACCCTGGATAGGACATGGCATTAACTCAACTGACTGCAGTTTAGAAATGTCCAATGCTTCCTTAGAAAATTCTGTGTTCTACATAGGTTCTCAGCATATCAATCATTTGAGTTTGTTTTATGTATATATAATTGTATTTGCAGGTATAAATATTCATACCTATAATATAGGTACAATACTTATAATGCTAGTATATGCATTCACAACTCAATGTTTGGGCAAGAAATATAAGTATTTTGTAGAATAGAGTTTCAGTAGGATCATCTCTTCATTCCTTTTGAATAAGTACTTTCACATATACAATTTTAGTAGAGATTAAAATATTGTAAAGCATGCCTGACATTCTTATGATATAGCAGAATTGAAACGTATTTAAACATCTGTATTGATACTGGTGATAACACTTTATTGCTTACCATAAAAACAGAAAAATGTATTTATTAGTTGATAATTTAATTGGCCATTATTACCACCATTGCCTTGTGACACAGTCAAAAATATAGAAAGACATTTAATATATTAAGTTATGATGATTAGTTCTAGTCTTTTAAAAGTCTTTTAAATATATGAATATTATTATTGAAAATTATGTATGTCCTAGTTTTTTACTAAATATAAGTCTAACTAATTTAGTTTTTCAACAGAATGATAAATCTAAAGTGGAGAATACATGAGCTGTGTTCATACTACCTAAAGCCAACTCTAAAACGTGTACTTTTCCCATGAGCATCGTAGGTACTACCTTCAAAAGGATAGCACATATATCCTTTTGTGGCATACACATATTCAGTTTTATAGTAAAATTTATTTTTTGTTATGTGCAGAGATGCAACATGTAAGAAATATAAATAAATTATTTTTGAATTTTGTAATGTGAATGTCATCACAAACTTACAATATATTTAATCTTCAAAAACAGCCCAGTACTGTATTAATTTTGCCAAAATCAGAGAAGAAAACACAAGTTGAACAGGTTGATACACAGGAAAGGGCTAAGAAATGTGACAAAATCCGGTGAGGCTAAGAAATGTGACAAAATCCAGTGTGCCCAAACTGATGCTCAGGTGCTTTGCAAATTTCTTCAAGATGCCATCTGGTTTCCAGGGTTGTATTTTGACAATGTGAAGAATAAGTAGAGTCAATTGCTATTCTTCCCTCACTTTGGAAGCTCAGAAAGCTTAGTCATAGTTACTGTTTCGCTCCATGTGTTTCACAGACAACCATAAATTATTGGAATAAGAACTTGTAGAGACTGTGACCCTCTGAACTTAACTTCAGTCTAATTTTGGCTTTGCCATCAGGTTTGTTCTGTGAAGGGGATGAACATGGAATGTTTAAATCCAAAGCAAGATGGCAAAGTTCAATTTCACAACCTCGAGTCATGTGTTATTTCTGTTATATCACTGTTGTCCAAAAGGATGCGACAATAATAGATGCCATTCTGTGACAGCTACTCAGTCATCTCCCAGGAAGGCTATATGCTGACATATGAAAGGGAGGAATATATTGAACACGCATATTTCTAAGATATCCACTAAAAAGATCTCAACGACGGTTTGTTGCTTGGGATGCGCTATCCTTTTATTACAAGGATATAAAAGGACACTCAGTTCATTTCAACCAACGGTGACTGGAAGTGGGCTCACGTATTAAGGTTGGGAACAAAGGAACATGAGAGCAAGCAAGCAACACAGACAGGGCCTGGAAAACTCCACCAGAGCACTCTGTGTCCACTGATGTTCGAGCTGACAGCAGTTTTCACTGTGAATTTTACTGGTTTGTCTCTAAGTAAACATTCACTGCTTTAACTGGGACACGGTGCCAGGGTCTCTAGATTACAGCCTGTCTGATAACCGTTCTTTCTGCTAGGTTTTGTGGCATTTCTCCCAGTCAGATCTATTCCTTTTCGTGAAATCTTTGTAATTAGAGTTTAAGACGCATTTCACACTTTGCCTGAGATTCTGACTTTTTTCAACAACTTTCTAGCATAAATGCCACCATCTTTAAGATGCAGTTAAATGCAGCCATTTATTTAGGGAGTCAGCACAATGAGGTGTGCTCATAAAGGGGAAGCTTGTGTTTAACGATTTTTTTATTCTCATTTATTCTTCAGTAAACATGGCTATAAGAATTATAAATGAGCAAAAAAACCCTGTGACCAGTGTCCCTCACCATGCCTACTACCTTTGCATGGTCTTCTGTACATTAAACCTTAACATTTGTAGTCTAAGCTGGATAATACTCCTGAAGCAATAGGTTTTGCTGCAGAGAAAACCAGTATCATTTTTACCATTCTGATTGAAAGGGTTCACAATAGAAATAAAATATTTTGACAATATAAGTACCATATAGTGTAGAAAATAACAGTGAAATGTTCCTTTAAAAATCAAGATTCGTGTGCAGCAGTGATATACAAAGAGAACTAGAATTACAGAGGAGAATTTCAGTAAAATGTGCTGTGCTTTTAAGAACTGAGTTCTTTTGATATCAGTTACAATAGTCAACAGGATCCTTCTTCAGTGTTCTGCTGCTTCAAATGGACTCTCACATATTTTTTCTCTAATTGAATAATTTTGGGTCTGATATTAACTTTCAAAGGCAGGTTACTCCTGTTTAAAACTTCATAGAAAAGCTTACTGTTTAAATGACTGTCTGAGTTGTAGGCATGACCTTCCCTTAGTTCTAAAGAAGACCCTGGGATTGGACAGAAAATCCTTTCGGGGTGCCCTTAGCCTCTCTTCTTGCTCCCATTTAGGCCATACATCAAATAGATCACTCTCAAAAAACTCCAGATTATTGTAAGACTTGTTTCAGAGTATCTTAGTCTTTGTTCCTAGATTTATTTATCCTTACATGCATTCTCTTTTTTAAATTACATTCTTATTATAATGCTTCCCCATCCGTGTTTCTTCTTCACCTATAAACATCTCATTTCTTTATGTTCTATTCCCCACTCGGAGACTTAAATTAAACTTATATGTACTTTAATTTAAATATTGATTTACTACTAAACTAACAATTAGATTTAAATTAAACTAACAGTATAATCCTTACACTGTTTGGACAACTTATGATTATTTGATCGTGTGCATGTGTTCCTTTCCATCTGTCTGTATTTCTGTGACATTATTTTTAACTGTAAAAAATTAGCAAACTAATAAGAACTCTTTGGCCAAGCTGGTTGAATCGAATAGTCCTTGGACTTGGAGCTTCTCATGAGGTGATGGCCAGATTTGACATTTCTTGTAGCATTTCTGTAAGCATTTCTTGTAGTCTTCCATTATGGTTATCATTCAGGTATCTGAGTCTGTTGGGAAATCAGCCGGTCCTTCTCTCCATGATGTTGCAGTAGAGTATCCCTTAGTTGGGCTCAGTTTATCAGGCACATTTTTAACAGCAGCACTAAGACATTCAGATCCTGAGAACCTCAGCAGTTCCAGGCAAAGGGGATGGCTAATTAGCCATCACACCCTTGGCTATTCCACAACCTTAGAGGGTAAAGCAGGGAACAGTATGTGGTGTGTCTCCATGTAGGTAGCTAAAAGTACTGGAGAGTGTCTGTGAAACTTGTAGCATACTAATGGTTTGGAAACCTAATGAGCCAGCTCCATTTAAAGACAAGTGAATTTAAACTCAACATACAAGGATGGAAAGAAATTTGTGCAGGCAATTTTTACAACCATCTCTGGAAGACCCATCTATAGAAACCATGCGGTAAATAGTATTTCTGAAGGCACAAGTTGCTGTGCAGTTCTGTCATCCCTGTATATATCTGCTACTTATACACCTGAAAAATGCTTACAAGTAGAGACATATTAGCTTATTCTCACTCGAATGAAAATATACACTCAATTTTACATGATTTGTACAATGTTTTCATTGATGTGTTTGAAAGTGACAAATTTGAAATAAAAGAGAGAATAGAAGAGAGATGTCACAAAGGAAGTCTATATATCGTAGAGCATCTCTGTAAGCACTGTGAAGAATCTGCTGACAAATCTAGAAACTTTCAGAGTTTAGTCAGTTTCATGACAATGTATGAAAGGCAGTAACTAAGTGGTTTTAAAATTCAGGAGTTACCTTATATATCTGTGATTCTACAACTTAATAATAATTAAACACGAGAATGTAGAGCTGTCTCCATATTTCAGAGCTGCTCTTCCGTAAGAACTGAGTTCCACTCCCATGGATATCAAGAGGCTCACAACTTCCTGCATGCCTAGCTCCGAATGATCTGATGCCCCAAGAGTACTGCCCTACATGTGACATTCACTCTTATGAACACACATACATACATGTAAATACAAACTTTGGAAAGGTGCAGAGGGAGCTGAAGAGATGGTCCAGCAATTAAGAGTGTATATTACTCTTACAGAGAATCTATGACCATCATTACTTGTGATTGTAGCTCCAGGGGATACAAAACCATCTCTGTAGGTACTGCACATACACACACACACACACACACGAAGGAACGCACGCATACACACACACAGGCACACACAGGCACGCACACACACAATTAAATAATAACAAAATAAATCTTAGAAATTTTAGGTAACTCATCTTTATTGCTACTCTTTGGTGTTCATTTCAGCATTTTCAGAGTACTCAGAAAGTTTACTCTTAAATGACATATTCTGGTGCAAGGCAGATGAAAAGCTCTCTCCCCCATTCTTCAGTAGACCGACTCCATTTCTCCCACACTGGCAATAATAAAACTGAAGATTACATTCGAGTTGCCCACCTGTCATATGTTAAACTCTCCTAACTAAAGGACCATTATCTGAGCATTGAGCCTGATAAGTTAAAAGAGAAATTTGGAATTGACCGCATAGATTTTTGAATCCACTTACTGATCCTCAGTAGATAGCTTTCAGCAGATGGAAATGAAACCCCTCTCCAATGCTTCACCGAGCCAGTTTTAACCTTTGTCAATATGTAAGGGCAATCTTTTTCAGATTCTCAGAAAAACTGGAGGTCATGGTTTGCGAGCAGAGCTGATGGTTTCTATTGCAAAGGCTGAAGTACAGAGGTTCAGCTCTGTTGAGTATTGACGTGGACTGCCGTTTACAGATCCGGCTGCCCTCTAATTGCTTTCAAATGTCAGGTGCTCTGAGCCGGGGCCCAGAAGCAACACACTGAGGAACTAATTGGCAACAGGACAGGAAGCTTTTCCAGGTCACCAGCTTACATTAGGCTCAGGTCAGTAGTAACTCAGTTTATGAGAATTCAGTTCAGACACAGCTCTGCTTCTTCAGAATGAAATGTCCTTCAAAAGCTGGTACGGCTGTCAGCTTCTTGGCACTCAGGGGTATTTTTGTCTTTAAGATATCTAGCTCCCACATAGAAATGCTGGATTGTAAGAAACGAATCTATGCTTCAAAAAAAATTCTGTTAGGACGACGAGACTGGCTCTGGATAAATCAGTCTGCTTGAATCTGAACATTCCAGAATTCCAGAAGCTTCCCACGACAGAATTAAGTGCTACAAAAAAAGACAGCTTTGTTAATTTCAATGAAGAGATGTCATGAGGAGGTGGGATTTAAATGGTCAATATTTAGATCCTTTCTTTTGGAGACGCTCGGAATCAGCACCAGTTGCAGCTTCAGGCCAGGCTTCTGCACCTGCAGCACTTTTCTCTCCAACCACACGGAGCTGCTTAATAATATTGGTTGTTGAGAAAGAAAGTGTTTAGCAAAATAAGTGCCCCAGTCTCAACACGGGGCTCCACATCGATGCAGAGTTTTAATCCCAGATCCACATCCAGGCTGGAGTAGGAATTGAGACTCTGCATCCACTCTGGAGTGATTCCCATCCACACTGGAGGTGTTCTTATTTAGCCTCCACATCTACATTAGGTGTGATTGAGGACTTCATGTCCATCCTAGATCGGTATTAGAGCCGCCACATTTATGTTGCTGTGTTATTCAAGCTAGATATGGATTCTTCTGTGCTATGGAGACACCCACATACAGCTTGCCAAAGTATTCTGTGGACAATCAAAAAATGGTAGTACCATAAGCTCACAGGATTTCTGTAAATATCTGTCTTTTGCCCAATGTAGACTACAGCAGACCACACATAATTCAGTGTTTCTTGAAGGATCAATCTAACTGCTTCATATTCATTTTGAATTTTACTTTTACTCTTTGTATCAAGCAAAATATTACATTTAAAACCATCTTTAACTTCCTATGAAAGTATACAATCCCATATAAAATTACTGTAATAAAATCAGAGTCCAAGTCCAATTAGTATCTTTGGGGGAAAAGGGTGAACTTTAGAATGGGGGAGTCAGTCATCAAAAATGGTGCATTGAATCTCGCATCTTAGAGACAGGCAGAATTTCTGCACTAGTAGCAAGATCTATGTGGTATTTGACATTTACAGTTTAGCTAATGGCCACACCATAGTCAATTTAAGCAGATGATGGAAAATATATGATGCATATACTGTTGATTACAAGAAGTGAATGTCAGAGTTAATAGGGTGGCTTGGTGTCATATTATGTTGAGAAAATTTAGTCAGTACTCCATTTATGAGTAGTAAGCTCAGAATCTTTCTTTTAGTGAGATAAGAATTTTTTAGAAAGACTCTCTGTTGCTTAGAGACTCTTAGAAATGATTAAAATTCTTCCCTTAGGTTCAGCAATCATCAGGAGATTTCTGAGGCAGAGATTGTAGGGCAGGAAATTGCAGGGACCATAACATTACAAAAAACTGCTACTGGCACCACCAGGTGCCACCAGAGAAGAAACAGAATCTTCAAAAAATGACACAAATAATTTTTAATTTGTTTTTCAGTAAGATGTCAAAGCATTGGGAGGCTGTGTCCAGTTGCTCTCTGTGATCAAGTTATAACTAATCAAAACAGGGAACTTAGCTTACAATGAGTTTCAAGTCAGCAAGACTCAAATATCCAGAATTAAATACAAAAGCAATTCAAGAAAGTAAAAGTTAGAGGAAAAATAATCAACGATAGTGCACTTACCTAAGTATGGAGCTCTCATAAGAAGCGGGAACCCTACATGTTCAGAAGCCCAGTGCTTCCAAGAATACATTGGAGCCTTTGCCTTAAAACATGCCTATGCTAAAAAAAATGCATGTATGAAAATGCAACCAGTGTCTACCCAAGACTGAGAGAGAACATACTTCTGAAAGATTCGGTCTTTCACTTGAGATTTAGTATCAAAAATTAGCAAATTCCTGAAGTGTTCGGAATGTGCTAGGTGTCCCATTAGAGGTAAGGCTGCATTAGTTTTGCAATTTCCCTTTGCAAAAACTTTTATTTTTCTCTATATATCCTGAATAGAGTCATAGTAGAAAACAGTTTAGCCAATACCCTCCAAACCTTCACATATAGCCCCAGTCTGCTCTCCTTCAAATTCATAGTCTCTTAATAGCTAATTGTTATTTCTAGACATAAGCACGAGTTTCTTTCTTTATTACATATCCTTGTGTCAAAAATATAAATGACAACTCTTAGTAGGACACAAGGAATCCATATACCAAACCACACAAGGCTCTGTACACTAAGTGAATGAACAAAACTAGTGGCTTATTTACCTGAGAATGTATCCTGTTGAAATGGCTTAAATGAAGATGATTCCTACATCTGGGAATGGAAAAACAGAAGGTGTGAGGAATGGCTTCTCACAGGAATGAAAGTGTCATCTACCTCAAGCAGAATTAGAAATGAATACACATTGGCAGAGTGGATGGGAAAAAGAGTGGGGAGAGACTAATGTGGAAATAGACTCCCTTTCACATCTGGGAAAACTAAATGGCATTTTAAATGCTTGCTGAGAAGAAGGCTGATCACCGTCAGAGAGAAGAGATACGATTTTGCTAGCAGAAGACTACAAGGAAGATGACTATGTCATCTTGAGAAACTGGAGGTTCTGATGATCAGGAATCAGGTAATTTCCTTTGTTTTGTATGTCAGAAGTTGATTCTTAGGAAGCATAGAGAGGTTGCAGCTGGTGACAGCACAATGGGGTGTCTTTGCCTCCAAGGTAGCAATTCCAGAGACAGGCCTGTTGCCAGTGTGACAGGAACAAATGAGGAGATTGGTCCAGTAATTACAGTACGGTTCAGAGTGTCCAAATGGCCACATTTTTTCATACTCTAAGCTCTTCAGTACTCTTAAGCATCTCTTTCTAAGTCAGTGACCTGGATGGTTGACAGATAGCCTCAACTTGTATTAACTGACTTAGCCACTGTGTTTAACTCTGAAATACTGGGTCCATCTAAGCTGGAAAATGTTTTAAACCATCAATAAAGTGATAAAGATATAAGAAACACATACCTGTGAACTCGAGGCTTAGAAAAGAATGAAAGTTTCTAGTGGGAAATGAGTTTATTTCTAAACTAAAGCAAGCAGATGAGCTTTTGCGATTACAAATGTAGGATGTGCTAACCGTTCCCACCCCCAAATCCAGTTTCTGAACTAATTCCTACCACATATGCCACCACTGAGAGGTAGCAGATGGTTTCTGAAGGATTACTCTCAACTTACACAAAATCTTTCCATCTTTGAGCCACTTCAGCCAAACTCCTTTGTGTTGCCTAGGATCTACTACTCTTGTCTTCCCCTCCATGATTCTGCCCACTGTGTAATTTATTTCCTCTTAGTTTCTTCCTTTCCACATGTTGTCATTCATGACCAGCCTGTAGCACATGAAAAGCCAAGTGGGTCACCATGATCTCATGTGTTGCCTTTGTATCCCTTCACGTGATCTAGGTTGTATTTTGATTTCCTTCCTAAAATACATATTCGTGTGCTTATTTCATGAAAACTGAAATATTGATCAGTCATGCTTTTAGTATTTTTAGTGAAGCTGTTATATTTGAGAAGCACATGGGGTGACTGAAATTGCTTGTGTAAAATTTACAGACTTTCACAAGTAAAAGTATTCCTTATCCATTTTCACATGTAAGTAGAGCTTATACTTTGTTGGTTAGATGAAACCCAAATGTGAACCCTCCTTTCAAACAGAGCGTCCTGTAAACACATGAGCTCAAAACTCAATTCCAATTCCCTGTGACTCGCCTTATTTGAAAATGGGGTTTAAATGGGATTAAGATTTTGCGGCAATGCAATGACATGAGATTTGGTACACAATTTCTAGCTCTGTGTTGCTCAATTTCTACTCTGTAAAACTGTAGTTAATAAATAGGGTTTCTACTAAGTTGAAATAAAAGTAGAATCTGTCTTATTTTTTAAATCATTTTTCATAATAGCTTAACCTATTTTTGTGAAAAGAGAGCCAGACATTTTAATCTGATAATTTATCCAGATGTTTATCTTGTCTATTTCTCCATTTCTTTGAATATATAATCACTATTTTTAGCACATCCACTATGGAAATTTTAAAAATCATGTTTTTGTGACCACTGTGAGCGAAATTTAATGAGTTAAGTATATTATGAATCAATCTCGATAATATAAACACTGTGTGGAATCTCTTAAAGTTCCATGACTTTAACAAAAATGTAAATGTTTGACTGTGAGAACCATATAGGCATGCTTGAACATAATTGTAAAGTAACAGAAAGAAATACATGATCCTACACCATTGGGAAACTAAATGGTATCACTATTAAAAGTGTGATTAAAAATAAGCTACAACTACTTTTAAACCTAAATACATTTAAATTTTTTTTCCTGTAGGCTGAATCAGAATCAGAGTTCACCAATGTATGTCTCAGATGTTTCATTTCAAATGTTGAGTGTTGAAGTATGAAATAATCGAATTCTCCCTAACCTGGAATCATTTAAAACTGTAAATAATATACAAAAATGCCAAGTGTTACTATGAGCATTACACTAAAACATGGGTTTTAGCTGTTGAGCACATCCAGGCCCTCCTCTGTTTTCTCTGAGGCTGAACGTGTTCCTGTCTAAATAAGTAGCTCTTTTTCATTGTAGGAGAAACGAAGTGGATTACTGAAAGGTAGTCATCTATTTCCATTATCTTTCATAGAATGCATGGTTACTTTATGCCTAAACACCTAGTATAAAGCTATTTGTTTCATCAATCATAATAAGGACAGGAAAACTATCTGTCAATGCTTATTATGCATTATGGGGACTTGCTACTTTTTATAGTAAGATTTACATGTTACAATATTTTCTGTGATTTCTACATTGTTAATAGCACATTTGCTTTCAAGAAAAAAACTTTTCCATAAAAAAGATAGGATATGTGGCTCTAAATGGTGTGAGGTTAACTTGATCAGAAAGCTCAGTAGCTGAACTTTGCAGTCTGAATCCTTATGATGATGTGAAGGAAACATCTGCCTTTTAGGAGATGAGATGTTC
This sequence comes from Rattus norvegicus, assembly GCF_021556685.1. Taxonomy (NCBI): domain Eukaryota; kingdom Metazoa; phylum Chordata; class Mammalia; order Rodentia; family Muridae; genus Rattus; species Rattus norvegicus. The sequence goes on from NC_141534.1 coordinate 116,887,405, forward strand.
TCAACCTGTCACTGAATGTGATACCCTACTTATGTTTCCAAGCTATTTCTGAGTGACCCAAAAACTCCCATCTTGACTCTCATTTTCTAAAGGGAAGACAGCTTCTACGAGGCTGTATAAATCATTAGCTTCCATGTCGGAGGAATCTTTATCTGGGTCTTCCCTATGGAAATGTATTTGGAATATTTCAATATCATCCAAGCGAGTGACAAAAATATGACACAGAAACTAAAAAAAATGTGAAGTCAGGAGAAACACTAAGTTTGTGGAATTGCAGAACAGTTTTCTCACAGATACGGTCTTACAAAGAAATATTTTGTAAAATGTGCAGCAGGGAAAAAAAAACCTTTGAGTATCAAGGTTATGTGGCTATGTGTGGACAGAAGCAAATAACCGCTTGTGTAAATAACCAGTGTCCGCTTGGATCTATGTTAGGTTGATAAATGACATGTGAAATGGCTTATAAAACACATTTTTCCTTTTATTGAACTTTTTTCTCACATAATACATCCTGATTGGTTTTCCCTCTTTCTGTTTATCTCATCTCCTCCTAGTCTCTCCTCTTACCCAGATCCACTTGCTTTCTGTGCTTAATTAGAAAACAATCAGGTTTTTAAGGAGAATTGGTAAAATAAAAACAAAAACTAACATATAGAGCTGAATAAGACAAATACACAAAAGAAAGGGAGTCAAAGAGAAGGCACAGAAAAACAGACTCAATTATTTGCACACTCAGAAAACTAAAAACACCCAATTGGAAACCATAATATAGACACAAAGGACTTCATATTCTGTAGACCTGTGCCAGCCCTGTGCATGCTGTCCCAGTCTCTGTGAGTTCATGTAAGTTTTCATTATGTTGTTTTAGAGAGTCTTAGTGTCCTTCACTCCCTCTGACTCTTCTGCCTTCTCTTCAGCAGGGTTGGTTCCCTGAGCCCTGAAGGGAAAGATTTGATGAAGACATGCCATTAAAGTCTGTGTTCCAAGGGCTCTTATTCTCTGCATACTGCCTGGATGTGGGTCTCTGTATTTTTGCTCTCATCTGCTACAGGAGGAAACATCTTTGATGATGGCTGAGCAAGGCAATGATCTATGAGTATAGCAGAATGTGATAAAGGGACATTTTATTGATACTGCTCTTTAGGACAGTAGCGTTTGGTTTTATTTTAGGTCTCTGGTCTATTAGTCTCAGATTCTTGGTCACCCTAATAATGTTAGGCATGAGTTCTATCTCGGTGAGTGGGTTTAAAGTCAAATCAGACATTGGTTGGTTACTTCCACAAGTAACCAACAACTCTTTCTCCCTGCCTCATGTCTTACAGGCAGGACACCTTTAGATATAGATTATAGATATAGATATAGATAAGATATAGATATAGATATAGAATAGATTATAGATATAGATATGTAGCATGCAGAGTACATTTCTGAGCTGAAGGCATTAGAATGTAGGAGTGAAGGTTCTATGAAAGCACAAACTGGATTTTTCTATCATCAATATGTTATATGGATGCTGTCTTCATCATAGGGCTTTGCTGTCAGTTTGTGGAGAGCAACCTATAGTCTTGGTAACAGCCCTGGGTTGTACAACACTTTTTTACAAGAGGTAACTAAGGTCTGCTTAAACTATACTTGTGGTGCATTATTTTCACATGTTTTCTCTTTCTCCCTCTCCCTTTCACCCTGCCTCATGCTTGTGTGTGTGTGTGTGTGTGTGTGTGTGTGTGTGTGTGTGTGTGTGTGTGTGTGTGTAGGTAGGTAGGTAGGGATATAGATGAACATGTATAATGGCCAAAGCAGGCCAACATGTGCCCTGATTTAATATCTTCTACATTATACTCTTGAGAAAAGACTTCTTAATGATCCTGAATCTAGGATGATAACCAGCAAGTCCAGTGATCCTTCTATTTCTGCTCCATGACAGTAGGGTTAAAGGTGAAGACTTTTAGGAAGGTTCTGGGGATTTGAAGTGAGGTTCTGCACACTTTACCTCTGAGACACCTTGTCTTGTCCACATACTATCTATGCTTTATAAAACCTTACCTTGAGGAAATATGAGAAAAGAGTGCTGGCATAATTTGTAATCAGATCTTTCCTGTTTTCCATTCCTCTGCAATTTGTGATATCATCCTAATTATTATGTTATATAACATCTACATTGCTCTGTTAAAGTAAGATGCAGAAGACATTACTTACAACATAGTAATTTAGAGACATTTTATGTACAAATTTCAATAAAATATTAGTTTATTTTCTCTCAAGGTTGGAATCAAACGGAATGAGGACACTTATTCTGAATTTGTTATCTCAGATTTCTTGGAATGCTATATTTTATGGTGCTTAACACTTTTCACTACATCTCACCTGTACAGGTTTTCCTTGTAGTAAATGTGAAGGAAGCCCTTGAAGGACTTATTTCATTCACCTTTATAAAGAATTGTATATATGTATGTATGGGCATATATATATATATATATATATATATATATATATATATATATATATACATATATATCAGTGTACATATTATTCTAGATAGTCACATTTTACAATTCAACAGATAATCATTGTTGATGTAATATATTCCAATTTATGAGTACAATAAAGATTATTGAGGGGACTTCTTTTGTAATTGGGCTTAGAGTTTCAAATTTTAATACAATATTAAAGTACATATTAACTTTTTTCCAACTTATATCTCTGCCTCCTATAAAATATTTAAAAAAGAATAATAATATTAATAAAGGAAATTATTGAAATAGGAAATATCTAGCATGAAGGGTCTAATGCTGGCTGCTTGGAATCCAGATTTAGTTATTTTATGTAACTTAGGATTCAGTGTGGTCAATGTATAAAAATTTGAGACCCAACACATACAATGTAAGTGCAATAACTGGTGGATCTCTATAATAGAAATAGCTATTTGTCTCATGGAGTGTTATTCTTCTGAATATTCTTTGGAACCATCATAAACTTATGGTCTGTTTTCAGGACACAGACACTTTAATACACTCATACATTGGTTTATCCATTCAATTATTAGATGCATATTCAGCACTATATTCTAATCATAGTTTCCCATGTATACTTAAGCATGTATAAATAAACATAGATGTTAAAACTTCCTCTACCTTTTATTATTGGAATATTAAAACACAAACATAAGGGTACCTAAGGTCAGCCCAAGCAATTCTTCTTTCTTCTTGGTTTTCTCTTGAGGTAACTGAGGGGAAAGAGCTTCGGTGGGGACAAGATATGGTCTTCAGAGATACTTAGGGTTGCTGTTTAATAATAAAACATTTAGCTCTTTTAGTCTAAGTCACTTTGCTGCTGTAGATGACCTGCCTGAGTTCTCTAAGGCAGGAAACTGCAGTCTCTAGCATTTAGCACCTTATCATAAAACAACAGGGTATTACATAAAGTAGCCTTTGTTCTATTTTTGCAGGAACTGCACAGCTCTAACTTTCAGCTTGCTAGTTGTAGGAAGAAAAGAGGGACACTTTGAAAAGTGGTGTTAATCTTTATTACTAAGTTCTCTGTAAAAGGTTCTCTCTAAAAAGTTTCCTATGAAAGTTTTGTAAGAAAGTTCTTCTAAAAGGTTCTTCTGTCTAAAATCTTCTTCTTTGGTTCTGCCTAAAAAGTTTTCTCTTGCTCTCTAAAAAGTTCTCTCATCTCTCTTCTTCTAATCTTGTGCTGTCCTCCTGTTTGTAACAACAAATTTCTTGCTCCCAATGCTCTTACATTCAATGCTATGACTTTTCTACTAAGTTTTTCTTGAATTCAGTTTTCTCTTTGTCCTCAGTACTTATACGTCTTTGGGAATACATGATCATATGGTTAAAAGTTCACCACAATTCTACACATAAACTCAAATCAAAAATCATATAAGAAGTTCACAACAGAAAAAGTTTACATTCCTATCCACTAAGAGTAGCTGTCTGACTAAGTACTCATAAGTCACTAGCTCTGCAGTTTCATAGAAAGTGAAAAAACCATAATTTTGTGACTGTGGTACTAATGAAGTTTCATATAAATAAACACAGTCAGTATTTTATCTTCTGTCCTCATACCTGTGGTAAATCCTTAGCTCCCTTTTTATGACCTTGGCTTATTGTTTTACAATGTCTTAGAATGAGGTCTAAGTTGTAAATGCCTGCTTGCTATCTCAGAAGTGATTAACTGGTGACACTTGAAGACTGGCAGAGTTCTCATTGGACTTTTGATTATCAAAGAGGACTTAATAGCAACCTTATTGTTAAAAAAAGCTTAATAATTACTAATATAATTTTAGAAATTTTTATGGACTCATCACTAATAATTAAGAAATCATCAAATTGTCAATAAAGCACTATTATAAGGCAGAACATCTTCATAGAGCTGCAGAAATCTGCTCAGAAGGATGAGCTAATACCTAGGAATTGTTATATACATATAATAAGAAAGCATCTTAATAGCAGGAATTTTTCCTCAGCTGAAATCTCTTTGGCATTGCCTAAAGAAGCAAATCTATAGTCAACTTTAAGAGTCCATGGCAGAACCATCTCAGCATCTCAGGAAGATTACTTACTTGTTTTTAGCTACTCCTTGATGGCTCTTGGCCTAAGTGTACTTTTGTTTCCATTTATGCATGTGGGGAAATTAGTGCACAGCTTCTCTCTCTCTCTCTCTCTCTCTCTCTCTCTCTCTCTCTCTCTCTCCCTCATTATCTCTCTGCATCTCTCTTTCTTCCCTCTCTTTCACATATCACTCATTCACACTCTCTCTCTGTGTCTTTCTCTCTCCCCTCTCTCTCACATACAAATATTTCCGTTTCTTTCACTTTAGTAAAACTACCTAAAAATAAGATATTTTAAGCCATAAAAGCAAAGTGACAGAGCAGAATAAAATGAGTTTCTGCATTTCACTTTTTTTCCATCATTTTTGCATGGACTATGAGAAACTTTGCCAATATTGTGTCACAATTTACATCACTGCAAAAATATTAAGGCCTGAATATGCAGAGTTGAAAGTGCATGTGAGAACAAACTACAGTGGCTGAGAACTAGCAGAGTCTACTTTACTTTCAATGTAATGCTGAACAATAAATATTTTGACCTAGTGGTCTGGGAAATCATAGAACATGAAGTGGTTAATCTAAGATTTTACCATTTATGTATGTTCTTATATGCAGTAGTTTGAATAAGAATGGCCCTCAGAGCCTCATAGATTTGAATTCTTGATCACCAGGGAGTGGCACTAGGATATGTGGTCATGTTGGAGGAAGTGTGTCACTAGGGCTGGGCTTTGAGGTTTCAGAATCCCAAACCAGCCCTAGGGTCTCTCTCTGTCCTCCTGCAACTTTATCAGCTCTAGATCTAGCATCCTCCTTCTCCAGCTCCTTCTCCAGCATCATGTCTGCCTGTGTGCCACCATGCTTTCTGTACTGATAATGGATTGAATCTGAAACTCTAAGCCAGCCACAAGTAAGTTGCCATGGTTATGATGTCTCATCATAGAAATAGAACATTGAGTATTATGTGAGGAGACATGCATGTCATGATGTACATGAATTGGTCAGAGGATATCTTGGAAGATGTGGAACTCTACTTCCAGCATGTAGAATTCAGGGATCAAACCCAGGTCATCAGGCCTGGTGTCAAAAAACCTCTCCATCGGACCCATCTTACCATCATGAAATGGTTAATTAAAAACATAGAAAGGAGAAAAATTATAGCAAGTGATGCTCGGAAGCAGGCTGTTATTTAGAAGTCATTGCTAATTGTGACACAGTTACTTGCTGTTCAGCAAATCTATTTCTGCCTCTATTTCTTGTTGTTTTCAGTACCTTCTGGAAAATGCTTCCTCCACAATAGTGAAGCTTCCACTCATCTTAAGTGTAGAATGGGAACATTATGAGAGCTTAGAACTGTCTCTAGCCCTCTTGCCTGGATAAATGTTCTCTGTGTGTGTTCTGAACTGTGCCATAATCTATATTGCCTCGTCTATGAACATCCTGTCTGCTACACTGAATTCTTTCATTGTCTGGTACCATAATCTTTCTTATTATATCATAATAAATCTACACATAATACATAGTTTAGTCACTCTATCTTTGAACTCTCTCTTAAAAATATCCTTGCTATTTTTAGATAAGAAAAAATCAAGGACTTTATTCTTCATTTATTTATCTTCTACTATCTAGACCACTCAAACATCATCAATTCTTCTATACCCTTTCATAAAAACCACTATTTTCCATAATCATTCACATTTTCATTCCTCTTTCTTATGGTTTATAATGCATTTTATAATTTTATACATTTAAAAATACTCAATTCATATACTTCCAAAAATTTCTGCCAAAGTTTTCCATAATTATCAGTACTAAAATTCAAATTTCCCCATCTGATCATGAGGCTGCAACTGAAGCAAGACTAGTCTGGTCTTAGTGCCTCCTCTGTATGTGCTTGATTCATGCTGCTTTAGGACTATTATCTTTCTGATGTGCAGATTCGTGGAAACCTCCTTACTGGACTAGCATGTTGTTTTGCCCTCTGTGAAAAGCTCAAGCATATGGGATTCTGCTTCTGTTGTGGGGAGGTCAACCATACTACTAATCTCTAGAATTATCTGAAATACTCACCCTATCGTACTTTATTCTTGCATCTATGACTTATAGACATTTTCTTAGTTTAATAATCTCTCTTTCTCTCTCTCTCTCTCTCTCTCTCTCTCTCTCTCTCTCTCTCTCTCTCTCTCTCTCTTTCCACCCCTTCTATGTATTTCTTTCTTTTTAAATTTTGTTTTGAGTGTGTTTTCCTAAGATCACAAACTTACTTCCTTTGTACTTGCTTATATCTTTCCTAGTTGTAAAGAAAAATGTGAACCTTATAAAAATTAGCAATTATCTTTCCAAGTAAAATTTCCAACAGTTAGTAGATTTTCAGCTTTTATACTATGTGCAAGAGTCTATACCTTAACTAAACTAAACTAACTAAACTTGAAATCTCACTTATTATCATAGTTAATTTGGCTATTGATTATAAAAATATGTTTAATGGGTCTATTTTATTGTAAATTTAATTTGGCACAGAGGAGGCAGAAGAATTAAAACAGTAAATAAAGTGTATGAAACAAAAACATGATGACTTTTGACTTCTAGCACCCATGTAAAAATTTGAGTGTACTGAATACCAGAGGCAACTTAATTTGGCAGAAAACACACACACACACACACACACACACACACACACACAAAACAGAGAAAGAGAGAAAGAGACAGACAGACAGACACAGAGACAGACACAGAGACGAGATATGGGAGAGCTCAGATTCATGGAAAACTCCATGAGCATTAGAAGGGGTTTGTCTAATCAATTTGGAAAGTAAAGATCAGTAATTCTATACTGGAGATTGTCTTCTGACCCACATAGGTCTCTCTCTCTCTCTCTCTCTCTCTCTCTCTCACACACACACACACACACACACACACACACACACACACACACTCTGTGTGTCTGTCTGTCTTGTCTGTCTGTCTTGTCTTCTTTCTCTTTCTTTTTCTCTGCCTGTCTTTTACTTATACACACAAACATACCACACACACAGACAGACAGACAGACAGACAGAGAGAGAGAGAGAGAGAGAGAGAGAGAGAGAGAGAGAGAAGGAGAGAGACAGAGAGCGGTTTGTAACAGTATGTACCTATAATCCAAACACAAAGGAGGTAGCAGCAAATTCCTTGTGGCTGATCATTTTCCTAGGTTTTCCATTTCCAGGGTTGTCTCCCTTTGTGTTTTTTTCTAATGGTCCTATTTACATTTTTAGATCCTGGATGGTTTTGTTCAATTACTTCACCTTTTTGATTGTGTTTTCCTATATTTCTTCCAGGGATTTAAGTGTTTTCTCTTTAAGGGCTTCTATTTGTTTACCTGTGTTCTCCTGTAACTTCAAGGGAGTTATTTATGTCCTTCTTAAATTCCTCTATCATATCATGAGATGGGACTTTTAGATCTGAATCTTGGTTTTCAGGTGTGTTGGGGTATCCACGGCTTGATGTGGTGGCAGAGTTTCTGATGTTGCCAAATAACATTGGTTTCTGTTGCTTATGTTCTTATGTTTGCCTCTTGCAATCTCGTTATAACTAGTGCTGACTGGCATTGCTGTCTCTGACTGGAGCCTGTCCTTTCCGACAGCCGGGTTGTGTCAGAACTCCCAGTGGGTCTAGTTGTCTCTGATTCTGTGATTCTAGGATCCTGTGATCCTGAGATTCTGAGTGTGGCAGAGCTTCCGGGAGTCAAGCTTCCTCTTGTTATTATAGAAGTAGGATACATCCCGTATACAGACACCAAACCCAGACACTATTGTGGATGCTAAGAAGTACCTGCTGACAGGAGCCTGGTATAAGCTGTCTCCGGAGATGCTCAACCAGAGCCTGACAAATACCGATGTGAATGTTTGCAGCTGACTATTGGACTGAGCATGGGGACCCTGATGGAGGAGGTAGGGGAAGGACTTAAAGAGCTGAAGGGGTTTGCAATCCCATAGGTAAAACAGCAATATCAACCAACCAGACCTCCTAAAGCTCCCAGAAACTAAACCACAAAAGAGTACACATGGAGGGATTAGTGGCTCCAGCTGCATATGTAGCAGAGGATTACTTTATCTGGCATCAGTGGGAGGGGAGCCCCTTGGTCCTGTGGAGGCCCGATGACACAGCATCAGGGAATGCTAGGGTGCTGAGTCGGGAGAGGGAGCAGAGCACCCTCATAGGATCAGAGTTTTCTGGAGGAGAAACTGGGAAAGGGGGATAACATTTGAAATGTAAATAAAGGACTGACCCTGGAGGACCTATGAGGATAGGTAGCAATGAATAGCCTAGTAAGAGCACCAGTGGAAGGGGAAGCCCTTGGTCCTGCTAAGACTGAACCCACAGTGAACATGATTGTTGGGGGGAGGGCGGCAATGGGGAGAGGATGGGGAGGGGAACACCCATAAAGAAGGGGAGGGGGAGGGATTAGGGGGATGTTTGCCCAGAAACCGGGAAAGGGAATAACATTCGAAATGTAAATAAGAAATACTCAAATTAATAAAAAAAGAAATGTAAATAAATAAAATAACTAATAAAAAAGTAAGCAAATTAAATCCTTTTGACTTCCTAGTCAGCCAGGCAAGCATAATCAATAAAGTCCACATCCAAATGAAAGGTCTATTCTCAAAAAATAAAAAGCTGAAGACGAATCCAACCAATGGAACATTGCCTTCTACATGCATGTTCACGTACATATATGTACCCACACACACGGGTGTTCATAAGAACATACATACATACATACATACATACATACATACATACATACATAAAAATAATTTAATTTTGTTATGTTTATAGGTAAATATCGAGAAATATAGAAGACCAGATATCTCCAGTCTTATAAATGTATAGTATAACATAACCAGAAAATTGTGCTGAAATACGGGCGTATAAACAGGCCCGTAGTGTACGTACCATGATGATAGTGCCTTAATATCACATCTCTTTCAGTTATGGACCCAAGGTTTTATTGTTGGTGGTTGTTTTCCGTTTTGGTTTGATTTGGTTTTGTTTCTTTGGGTGTTTTTGTTTGTTTGTTTGTTTGTTTGCCTCCTGCTGCCCCTTCCAGGGTTTCCCCTTTGTAGCCTTGTATGTCTTAGAACCCACTCTGAGTCCAGACTGGCCTAAAACTCAGGTATACAGGTATATTATCCTATGATTAAATCTCTTAGTCTCCCTGTGATATATTATCTGTGATATATACGGTTTCCCGTATGTTTTCTAGCTTTTTAGATCTCATTTTTAAATTAATGCTTTGTTTTCTTTTTATTCTGTGTATTAATCTTCATTTTAAATGTGTTTATGAATGTTTGATTTCAATCTGTCTACCTAATTGATCTTCCCAATTTGTTAAAATGTATCTCTCTAGCATGATACAGGTATAATTTTAATTTTTGTTAAGCTTATCTCTGTCATTTTCCCTTTACATATCTCAGCCTCAATATCTTTTGTCTTTATATATTTTATTATTGTTGTTGTTTGCATGGAAGTCAATCCAAAGTATGTCTCCCGATGGTTTTCTTA